>NC_053495.1:177101163-177701163 GCF_905171775.1 Rana temporaria
GGGCCTTCAGAAAAAAAATTAAGACTCATCTATTCTGAAGCATGGCTGGACGACCACATTGGCTACAGCGCCTTGAGGCGATTTAGTTCGCATTTGTAGCGCTATATACGTTTCTCACTCACTCACGAGGGCCGATGTAGTAGATGGCATCGGCTGGGCCTTGACAGGAACCTGATGGCTGGAGATCACTGGGCAGGTGCTGAAGACAGGAACTCTATGTTGCTGGAACAGCAGGTGGAGGCACATCTGGAACAGAAGCCAGGAGGTCATCAACAGCCAGGCAGAGCAGGCACCGAGATTTGAGGCAGGATACAGGCCGGGTTCGGTACACAGTCGGGCAGCAAGGTACAGGAACATAAGGCAGGAGCAGAGTTGACACAAGCCGAGGTCACAGGTAGGCAGGCGGAGATCCAAAGACAGGTACAGGTGAGACCGGGTCAGACACAAGAAACTGGATCAGATCTGGTAACGGGTAACATGCTGAAAGACCACTCCGCAAAGTGTGCATGTTATTTCCTGGTTTAAATGGGCAGACTGGCGCCAATGCGTGCATGTGGGCGAGCCGGCACGAACGCGCTCACGCATGAGCCAGTACATGCCCTTTCTTGTGCACACCCTGATATGCCCATGCCTGCACGCCAATGCACACTTGTTACCCAGCTTTCTCTTACAGAGTGGTTTCATAATTAACTGTCGGGTGTGGAGCTGAAGGGCACTAATGAAGAAATCTGCTGGGTCTGCATCCCGTTAGACGTGTTCCTATTGAAAGTATCTCTCAAAAAATGACATTTTTGTTGCAAGTGATGCCTGAAATCTGACTTGTATCTCAGGCAGACTTCTGGGAAAATTGGTGAGCCAATCACACAAGCAGGAAATTATGTTTTTGGGGAGTGGTCAGTACACACTCTGTATAAAGAACAACTCCATACTCTGTATAAAGAACAACTCCAACTCTATATACATATAGCAATGTATTCTCAGAAAATTACATTGACTGCAGATTAAAAAGGAAAGGTAATTTTTAATAACATTCCATTACAATATGCCTTGTGTCGTAATTATATGAGCTATATTATTTTTTCTTTATTTGCCATTCCCCCCCCCCCCCCCCCCGAAAGTGGAGTTACCCTTTAATCATTTGCAGATTTCCATATGAGAATGTGTTTGTTTACTATACTAACAAATATGCATTGTTGGATTTAAAATCTGTCTGCAGTCCTTTCACTACAATATCATTATATAGCTTGATTATGTATTAGTTGATTATCAGCTATCTGTCCATCACCTCCGTTCATTTTTCCACCAGGGAGCCGAGCACCTCTCCAGGCTGCGCCTATGCAGCTATCGATTTCTCTTCTCTGATACTTTGTCCTTGTAAGTCATTTTGCGAGCAGCACGCCGGCTAAGCCTTTGAAGTCAGCACAATCCATGATCTCTAACATCCTTCACAAATATGCATGCCCACGGGGGAGAGCGGAAAGAAAAAAAGTTTAGCGATATATATTTGCAAAAGATTATGTGTTTATTCTGCGTGTTCGCCCCTATCCCCCGTAGCCATCCCCGTAGATGTTACCAGCACATCTTTGTCTTAAACAGATAATTGTTTGACATTTGAGACAAGCCTTTTGTATCGAGTGATAAACCATCAGCGCATGAACCACCAATGATTTTTTTTTGTGTGTGTGTCTGCGCCTTTGCTTGTAGTTACCGGCCTTTAATCCCATCGAGAGCCACACCATTGTCACTTTGGCTAATCAAGAAATCTTCCCCCTAAAGAGAAGATTATTTGCTTTCTTTATGTTGTCTCTTTCATTCCTTGTCTTTATGGCTGCGCAAACAGAGGGCAAAGCGTACTTTTTTTACCGCCGCGTCAGAGCGAGGGAGAAGAGAGAGGAGGGCGGGCGATCACACTTGACGGAGCATCTTTGAAATGAATTATGAGAAGGGCTGCTATTGATCTGGCTTTTTTCAGGTCGCTGAGCAATAATTCCTAAGTGTTTATACAATCTATTGAAATCAATAAACAATTTAAACTGGTGTAGCCGCAGAATGTTTGCAGTGGCCGGGGAAAATTGAAAGTATGACAGTGAATACCGCTAAAGAAGTGTATTTTTATCATCAGAGCAAACGGGTCCCTTAATGAAATGTTTTTTTTTTTTTTTTTATCCTTTCTTTTCTCCTTTTGACATGACGGCAAAATCCCAACTACAGGGACACGAAAAAAAAGAGAGATTTTTCTTTCTGTATTGTAAGGCTGTCAGGCTGTGACAATGGTGATTCAGTTTGTTTCTGGGCTGTAAAGCTGTGTTGTTGCTATTTCTGGTCTAATGTATGCAAATAAGGGATTATTCCATTAAGGCAGATGTATCTGTGCGCTAATGCTTGCCGTCATGCTCGCTATATAGCTTTGTAGTTATCGTGCTGCATGTTTAAAGGGATACAGGTAGGAGATCTGCAAGCCAAATATACAGGAAACGGTAGATCAGAAAATAATTGCCGATTTGCTGTAAACATCTTATAAACAGAGATCAGATCACCAAGCATTTTTCACGTACCGCTATTGTTTGGAACACATCTAATAAACTTAATGAGAAGATGAGAAGACAGTTTGTCTTTAAAGCTGGCCTAATTTCAGATGCTTGCTCAAAGCTGAAGTTTTATCTCCCCCACCACATCAATATGCTAATGTGATTTTAGAATAAAACCTGTTCATTTTTTTTTTACATGCCTTTTTGTTTTGTTTTTAGACCTAGTGGTGTCATCCCTTGGCCTCCTGAGCTTCTCTATGCAATGCAGCCAGATTGTGTCTGGTGGGAGGAGTCAGCCGGGTGTTGTACATAGCGTCCTAAAAACATCACCCTGCTTCAGTTACTGTACTCAGGAGCCCTGATGTAAGAAATGGGCTGGCTCTTGGGAGGAATAATGCAAACATCAAAATGTCTTTATTAGGCCCTTTCCAGACGGAGTGGACTCTGTCCAGCGGATCTGCCTGCTCAGTGAGGGATTTCTCCACTCATCCTCCCTGAGGAGGTGGATGACAGGTCCGGGCCCGCTCTCCTGTATGGGGCTGTCTAATGAAAATGACTGCCTGTTCATTTCCATCCGACTGTCATCCGACCTGCCAGACAGATGAGGAACGAATCGGTTTGGATTAGGGAGCTATGGATGGTCCAATCGGGTCCACCGACGAGCAGACGGACCTGATCTGAATGTTTTTGTTAAAGGGGCCTAAGTGGATATCAAACTGCAGGAGTGGGACACCTAGGCAGACTGTATTTGCATGCAGACCAGCCCAAGTAATGCCTCTGATGGGGACACCTGCTGTGGGGGGGGGGGGGGTGGACTCTGATGGGGACACCTGCTGTGGGGGGGGGGGGGGGGGTATGGACTCTGATGGGGACACCTGCTGTGGGGGGGGTGGACTCTGATGGGGACAACTGCTGTGGGGGGGGGGCCCCTGATGGGGACACCTTCTGTGGGGGGGGACCCTGATGAGGACACCTGCTGTGGAGGGTGGACTCTGATGGGGACACCTGCTATGGGTGGGAATTCTGATTGGGACACCTGCTGTGGGTGGGGATTCTGATTGGGACACCTGCTGTAGGGGGGAGGGGGTGGACTCTGATGGGGACACCTGCTGTGGGGGGGGTGGACTCTGATGGGGACACCTGCTGTGGGGGGGGGACCCTGATGGGGACACCTGCTGTAGGGGGGGCTCTGATGGGGACACCTGCTGTAGGGGGGGGACTCTGATGGGGACACCTGCTGTGGGGGGCTCTGATGGGGACACCTGCTGTGGGGTGGGAGGGGGAGTAAGAAGTATGTTGGATTTAGTTATGCACTTTTTTTTATGTATAGTAATTGATTTTATGGTACAGTGGTGTTTTTTTGCAAATGTTCAAATTTTATGCACGTTATATGCAACTGTAAACATTTTTTATTTCTATAAAATGTGGGTGAACTTAAACGGTATCGCTATGCTGTGGTTCCTGTAGGCTTTGTGTGTGTGTGTGTTTGCGGGGGGGGGGGGTGTGCTTGGGGGGGCCTCCATGTCCATTTTGCCTGGGGGCCCCCAAATTCCTTTAAACTGCCCTGGTGTGAATAGTAAGCATTTGCAGAGCTCTTTTAAAGTACCATTTAGCTCCAGTTTGTAAATGTTGAATGGGAATGATGATTGTCATATTAAACAAGCTGCTAGCAGGCTTCAGCACTTCTTGAAGCTTGTTAAAAGCCTGCTGAAATCTTGCCTAAAGTGGCAATCAACACTCCCATTAGGATCTGTGCGCAACCTGTACAAACTGGAGCTAAACTGTACTTTAAAAGGTTCAACAAAGCTTGCTGAAAGCTCTGCAAATGCTTTATCAAAGCTTGCTGTTCACACTGCTCTTGTACAAGCTGAACTCCGTGGGAAACAGGCCTAACAATGGCACTTTATATTGTTTAAATAGAGAGCGGATAGAGGTGTTCACAAAGCTACGTTAGCATGACCTCTCATTGTGGTGAGGCTAAAATAATGCCGCCTGGAGGGGTTGAAGCTTTGCAACTGCCTCCATTCACTTCTATTGAAACGTACCACAAACGCACTGTAAACACACCTATGGCTAAACATCAAAAGTGATAATTTCCCATGTTAGCCTTGTAAAAGAAAAAAAAATAACACATCTCACAGGGTGTATGAGGAGTGTTACTTGGTGCAACATTAAGGCTCTGTTCACATCTAGGTGTTGCTATATCACAGGCGTTTTTCGGGAGTTCTTGCAGAGTTTTGCAGCGTTTTTGTACAGGCATTTTCAAGGTTAAAAGGTCACTAATGTAAAAGCAGTAAAACCCCTGTAATCTGCCAAAAAAAAAAGGTCCTGAACTTTTTTAAACAATGGGCGTTTTTCTTCAGGTGACAGAACGCTTGAGATGTGAACGGGCCATTGAAATGAATGGGATTTGTCTTATTGGGCATTTTTAGAGCTGAGGCTTACAGCAGAAAAACACTCAAAAACGCCTAGGTGTGAACGAAACCAATGTCGCGGTTCACACTATCAGCCATACAGATGGTATGGCTGGTATCGCATAGCATTCGGACCAAACTCGCACAGGACCTTTTTTTGGTTCACGCCATCTCTATTCGCAGTGCGATGTGCGAGCTGGAATAGGGGTGTCATTAACAATGTATTAACACTCCCAGCAGTTCACATAT
The DNA here is from genome assembly GCF_905171775.1 of Rana temporaria. Taxonomy (NCBI): domain Eukaryota; kingdom Metazoa; phylum Chordata; class Amphibia; order Anura; family Ranidae; genus Rana; species Rana temporaria. The sequence continues at coordinate 177,106,355 of NC_053495.1, forward strand.
AGCGGTGTGAACTGCCATGCGAATGGGGTGCGATGAGGGAGCCCGCAGTGAATTTGGAATGTTCCTGCTTTGCACAAGTGTGAACCGAGCCTAATACCTGTATAACACATCTAAAATGTTATAGGTGCGTTAATACATTTTAAGGATGCTGTAAAATGCAGTGCCTGTGTGAAAGAGTCCTTATACTGGCTTCACTGTGTTTATACTGCAGTTTGACTTTGTGCGAATACTGATAATGATCGTTTCATTGAAAGGAATATCTTTGTTCTACGAACAATGTGCGATCCTTCCAAGAAGAAAATCCAATCAAATTTAAGTAAGCCAATCGTGTCGACTGATCGTTTCTGAGCAAATAATTTAAAACAAATCTGTGACACTGTTTGTCCACAGCAACCAATCAGAATTCTTGTTTCATTTTCAACTATGTGACGCATAAATGACAGTTGGAAGCCACACCAACAAATCAGTCATGTTTCACCTTATATTTTTATTAAAAACATGAAGTGATACAGATTTGTTTCTGTTTTGTATATTTGTATTTTTTTATTTCAGTTTTCATGATTAAACCCCATTGTCTTAAGGCTCCATTCACATCTAGGCGGACGAAATCGCGGCGTTTTGTCGCCGCAAATCGCGGTAAAAATAGCTGCGTTTTGTACCGCGATTTGCGGAGACAAAGCGCCGGTATTGTCCGCCTAGATGTGCCCCAAGATGACCCCCTCTATGGAGATGATTCCCATCTCCTAGCCGAACGCTCGAAGACGCCTGGAAAAAAGGTCCGGGACCTTTTTTCACGCGGCAGGCGACAGGCGTCCGGCGTTCGGCGTGGAGATGTGAACCATCTCCATAGAGGGACATCTGTTTTCAGCCCTCTGGCGGCAGCGGCGTAGCGCTACAGGCGTAAAAACGCCTAGGTGTGAATGCGGGCTTACTGTTTAGGAGAGAAGGTTGTACTTGGAGGACTCTATCCAAAGCTCCTTAAATTATATTTACTAGGGCTGTTACTGATTAAAAATTTCGTGTTCGACTAATCTTCTTTTTTTTTTTTTATCTATCGATTAATCGACTAATTTTGATTAATTATAACGCGCATACATTTTTTGGATCAACACCATACTGTATATAGTCCCCACTGTAATATCCACAGACATCTCCCCCACTGTTATATCCACAGACTTCTCCCCCACTGTTATATCCACAGACTTCTCCCCCACTGTTATATCCACAGACTTCTCCCCCACTGTTATATCCACAGACATCTCCCCCACTGTAATATCCACAGACATCTCCCCCACTGTAATATCCACAGACATCTCCCCCCACTGTAATATCCACAGACAACTCCCCCCACTGTAATATCCACAGACATCTCCCCCCACTGTAATATCCACAGACATCTCCCCCCACTGTAATATCCACAGACCTCTCCCCCACTGTAATATCCACAGACCTCTCCCCCACTGTAATATCCACAGACCTCTCCCCCACTGTAATATCCACAGACCTCTCCCCCACTGTAATATCCACAGACCTCTCCCCCACTGTAATATCCACAGACATCTCCCCCACTGTAATCCACAGACATCTCCCCCACTGTAATATGGTCCACATCTCCCCCACTGTATAGGAAGATTAGTGCTTGCTTAGTCTTACCAGAGAAGCCGGCCGAACACGAGCAGTTGAGGCGTACCGCTCTAGGCTCACCTAGGCCGCCGTCGGGTGGACCAAGATGGCCGCTGCTCCGGGAGCTAGGCCGAAGCCTTTCCCATGGCCGAGGCAGCAGCGGAGCTCCACTGATAACGTGGTGTGCCGATCCGCATATGGTGACCCGTTCGGATCACAGATTATTTACGATCCGTTGCACCACTAGTACCGATCAAAAGAATTTTGATCGATCAAAATTTTTTACGATTAATCGAGGAATTAATCTTTAATTTCCACAGCCCTAATATTTACTAGTTTATAATATCTCTTAATTTCGATCCAGTCAGACTTACAATTGTACCGGCGGATAAAACCTTTTTTATATTATGTTGCATCCATTAAAGTGGTAGTAAACACACTTAATCTTTTACCTACAGGTAAGCCTGTAATAAGTCTTACCTGTAGGTACTGTAAATATCTCCTAAACTTGCACTGTTTACGAAATATTCATAGTGCATGTGCTTAGAAGGTCCAGCATACCATGCTGGACCTTCAGGGCCCGTGCTGTAAACGGCAGCTCCTGTGCATACACGCGGGAGTGACATCATCGCCCCCCAGTCACACATGTAGCCGATGCACGTGGCCGCAATTTTCACCGTCCACCCGCAATCACTGGCATGAGAGCCAGAACGAGGGATCTGTGTATGTAAACGCACAAATACCCATTCTGACAGGAGAGGAGAGACAGATCTGCTGTTCCTAGTAATTAGGAACAGCAATCTGTCTCCTCCTCCTCCGGTCAGTCCCATCTCCCCACAGTTAGAACACACTGAGGGAAAACATTTAACTCCTTGATCGCCCCCTGGTGTTAACCCCTTCCCTGCCAGTGACATTTACACAGTAATCACTGCATTTTTATATCACTGATCGCTGTATAAATGTCACTGGTCGCAAAAAAGTGTTCGATCTGCCGCCATCACTAGTGAAAAATAAATAAAATGCCATAAATCTATCCCCTATCTTGTAGATGCTATAACTTTTGTGCAAATCAATCACTATACGCTTATTGCGATTTATTAACATTTTTGAACCAATATGTAGAAGAATACATATTGGCCTAAACTGATGAAGCCATCTTTTTTTTCGGGGGGGGGGGGGGGGTATTTATTATAGCAAAGGGTACAAAATATTATTAAATTTTTTTCCAAAATTGACGCTTTTTTTTTTGTTTATAGTGCAAAAAATAAAAACCGCAGAGGTGATCAAATACCACCAAAAGAAAGCGCTATTTGTGGGGGAAAAAAACACAAATTTTGTTTAGGTACAACATCGCACAACCGCAAAATTGTCAGTTAAAGCGACGCAGTGCCGTGTCGCAAAAAATTGCCTGGTCATTAAAGGGGAAAATCTTCCAATGCTGAAGTGGTTAACTGCAGTTTACTACCGCTTTAAGGCCCAGATTCACAGAGAGCAGGGCGCACATTACGCCGCCGTAGAGCAAACACTGTACGCCACGCCAACGTAGCGAGGAGAGGCAAGCATTGCATTCAGCAAGCCAGTGCTCCCAACGATGCGCCAGCGTGGCGTGGGTTTTCGAAGGCCCACGCCGGCGTAGGTGGAAGTGGGCGTGACCCCATGCAAATGATGGCCTGAGCGCCAGACAGGTACGTATCATGAACTGCGCATGCGCCGTGACGTGGACGCATACACAGCTGCCCCCTGCGTATGCTCACAACCACGCCGGCACAACGGCCTAAGATACCGGATCACCGCGTACACCATGAACATAACGTATGACCAGCCAGACACACGTCCAATGCACAAAACGCCGGCTTGTGTTCCCTGGTGCAGACCTGTGCATGTCTGTTGCCGGGTTGCACCTCATTTATGGGGAATAACTTTACGCCGGATGTACAACTTGCGCGCATCTCGCGTAGCATGCGCCGGGCACACGCACGTTCGTGAATCAGCGTATTTCCTTCATTTGCATGTTTGAATGGCTAATCAATGGGAGCAGCACCATGCGCCCAGCCCATATGTGCGCCCACCCTACGCCGGCGTGTACAAGCTACGTAGGCGGGGTGTAGCCTGTTTTTAGGCGCATGTTGGTTCGTGGGTCTGTCGCACACTTACGACGGCGCACATTGGCACTTACGTTGGCGTAACGTGTTATACGTTGGCGTAAGTGCTTTGTGAATCTGGGCCTAAGTCTTTAATGGCCAAGTGTTATGCAGTCAAGAGGCCACAGTAGTGTAAGCAACAAAAAAACAGCCTAATTTACATGACCTACCCCGACCTGGCATATAAGCTAGGACAACCTGATTGTTGAGCACGCCTCAATGCAAAGAGAGGGAGAGTGCACTGCGCATGAGCATGTCTTGAAAGAGGTAAAGCGCTCATTTGGGTGGGGGAGTGCCCAGCATACAATGCACCCCAGATCCTGGGCAGTACAAAGCAGGTTGCTTCCAATGCTAGTTTTTGTTTTCAATCTGAATTTTATTACATTTTGGTAGTTCCCAGGTATACATATATTACTATTATGTTCATAGCATCCAAACCTATAAATATGTGATACAAATTATCTTTGTATAAACGTCTAACAAACATACATACATACATAGAGAAAAAAAAAAAAAAAAAAAAAGAGAAGAAGGGGGAAGAAGAAAAAAAAATAAAAAAATAAAAAATAAAAAATAAAAATAAAGAAAAAAAAGTAATAACGAAAAGCATAATAGAGTCTTCTAGTAATAATCCCCCCAGCTTGGCTACTCGTCTATATGGTTCCCTTTAACCCAGTTTAGGAATTCATTGGACTTTCGAAAATCAGACCATGCGGTCCATGTATGGAAAAACTGCTCTTCCCTTCCCGTTTCCCTGGCCAATAAGCTTTCCAAGTCCCTAGAGCGTTCCAATTCCTTCACCCATTCCCCCAGGGAAGGCACTAACCTTGTCTTCCAATATCGTGGAATAACTACTTTAGCTGCTGAAATAAAGTGTCCAAGCACCTCTTCTCTTGCCTTTTTTAAAGAACTTGGGGTCATATTTAGGAGGGCCACTTTGGGTGATGCGCAGATTACTGTACCCTCCAATTTTCCATATAAATCAAAAATTTGTTTCCAAAACTTTTTCACCGGTGGGCATTCCCACCAAACATGTAGCATACTACCTTTTGCCTCCTGACAACGCCAACAGATGTCAGGTATATCTTGATTAATTTGATGCATTATAGAAGGGCACCTATACCATCTACTCACTAGCTTATATGCCTTTTCTTGTGATCTTGTGTCTCTTAAGGTTTTATGGGTTATAATAAAACTTTTTTGCCAGTCTGATAAAGCTATATTCTCTTGGAGTTCTTTCTCCCACTTCCGTGTAAACGGGGGGAGATCTGGATGGATTGAAAGCAAAAGGATAGAATAAATTATAGAAATTGGGTGCGCTAGTGGTTCTTTTTGTAGCAACAAAGATTCAAATGCTGTTGGTTCGACATAAAAATGCTAGTTTTTGGGCCACCCCTTGACTGCATACTTCATTTTATTATAAAGGTTATTATAGCCTTAAAATTTGTGCAGCGGTTACATGCAATTCCTAAATCAGAATACTCAATAGCAGAATATCAAATTTTCTCCATATTATATAAACACTTTTGCCTTGATGTGATCACTGAGCAATATTATATCAGTTATATCAATATATGTGTTTTATATCCATTTATATCTTCTTTTTTTTTTTCTTCGCATTTTTATTTACCCTCTTCCTAAAATTAACAAAATTAATTTAACAAGCATTAAAGTTCTTCTAATAAGGGGGAAGACTTTTTTAATTTATCATTTATGGTTTTAAATGTCTTTCTGCTAATTTCTCTACAGTGAGCTGATAAGTTGGCACACAGCACACCCTAGTGACGCATTTAGGAATTTTCAAAAAAGCGTTGCCGATGATCATAGTACAAGATGACAAAACCCCCAAAAAATAGATTTCCTGGTGCCTCCATGGCAGCATACCAATGGTCATGGCTCCGCCCCCGACCGACCCACAGGACCTATTAACTCTCTAATAAAAGGAGTAATTCCCCCCCAGTTAGGCATTCTTTTTTCTGTCCTCATCCCCGCAGGATCACGCGTCAGCCCTACCTCACCGTCTTATGGTGTACCGTTGCAGGTTCATGCTCTCCTGCAGGATGGAGTCCTATCGCTTGGGTTGCTAAAGGCACCAGATAAGTATAGGAGCCCTTTTTTCTGTGGATCTTTTTTTGGCAATACACACACTTGTAACCTCCAGGAGCTTCTCCTCTCCTCGTTAGGTGCACAGGCTGACTGTCCTAAACATACATTTCCCCAGTACAAGCCACATACAGGAGCACAGCCTCATCTGAGGTACTTTACCTGACCCCCGCCTCCCCAGCCTCCGCTCGTCGCTCGGTACGGCAGGGAGAGGGGGAGCGGATCAGCTGTTTCCCCTGCTTGCGGCTCCACATGCTGTCGGCGCTTCGCGCGCGTCACGGAGCTCAGCATCGTCATCTTGGTGGGCGGGGCCTCAGCGGCGCGGCGGCGCATGCGCGGTACGTCGCGGGCGGCCATCTTGGTGCTCTCATCTACTTAAGGCCGCCTGTTGCCTCATTTGAGGGCAGGCTGTCTTGAGGGAAGCATCTCTCCACCTCTCCTGCTCTGATCATGGACCCCTGTCAGGGTAAGGCTAATTTTCTTATCAGAGGAATATTACTTTTAAAAAAAAAGAAAAAGGAAAAAGTGAGAACCATCCTTTCTTTTAATGGATTGATGTGCTTGTGTATATATATGTATATGTAGGTGCGTGTATGTATGTATGTGTATATATATATATATATATATATATATATATATATGTATATGTATATGTTATCCAGCTGATCTTGTGTATAAAATGTATAGCTTCATTTTTAGTTTAAAAAAAAAAAAAAAAAGATAGTAATTTCTGAAATAAATCTACCCCTAGCTGCCCTGGACATAGTCATGCCGCTACAAAAAGATCCTCAACATTCCACTAGGTAAGGGCTGCAACAGCAGGTAAGCTTTTTTAAAAAGAGCACTACAACAGGTGGGAGTCAAATTAGCATCCTATATTTTTTTTGTCTTCCCAGCCCACAACGAGACTCTTCTCGCAGATCTTCCCAAGACAGAGGCTCAAGGAGCCATAGAAGCTCGGGACACTCAGCCCACAATTCCAGTAGTCACCAGAGTTCCTCCCACCACGCGTCCTCCAGACCTAAGAGGGACGATTGTTGGGTGTGTGGCAGAAAGGCCCTTCCTGGGAAGTTAGCCTGTGGCCAGTGCTTTCTGGAGGCCACAGCAGAAAGACAAGGTTCCTCTAGTTCCATTAAAGATCTAATCAAGGAGTCTATCAGGGAATTGGCCACAGTACAGAGCACTCCCGCCTCCCCTCCCGCTGATCAGGAGGTCGCAGGGACATCCGTCTCTCGCCCTGAGGGAAGCATCTCAGAGGATGAGTCAATCCTGAATGAAGAAGAGCCTTCAACCTTTGACTTTGGCCTGGTTGAGCCCTTTGTGGTAACGGTCAAGGACGCTATTCAATGGGAGGAAGACCCGGAACCTCCTTCCAAAACAAAAAAGTACTTCCCGCATTTAACTAAAAAAGTTTCCAACTTTCCCCTAATGGAAGAGATTAAGGGGGTTATCGTAGGAGAATGGCAAAAGGTAGACAAGAGGCCGGTCGCCTTTAACCGTCTTCAGAAATTATACCCATTAGCCGAATCGGATGCAAAACTTTTTGACTCTATCCCTTCTGTAGACGCTTCAGTTATGAGGCTAGCAAAAAATACGACCTTGCCATTAGAAGACGCAGTCTCTTTCAAGGATACCTTGGATCGAAGGATCGACACGGACCTCAAGAAGATTTACCAGGCGACCGGAGGGGCTTGCAAACCGGCAGTAGCCTTATCTTCTATTTCTAGAGCGACCAAAGTATGGGCGGATAACATTGAGACAGCCCTCAGGGCTGGCATAGATTCCGAAGAAATTATAAAGGCCTTGGATGAGCTGAAACTGGCCTCAGATTTTATGGCAGAGGCGGCCATAGACGTCCTGAGGTGTTCATCTAGAGCCATGCTGTATTCTATTACCGCCAGAAGGGCCCTGTGGCTGAAACCATGGGCGGCAGACGCATCATCTAAACAATCATGGTGCCGCATCCCGTACGACGGGAACGCGCTGTTCGGAGAGAAGATGGACTCCGCAATCACCAGAGTCACAGGGGGGAAAGAGTGGTCTGATCCCTCAAGACAGAAGCAGAAGAAAGAGGTTTGCTCCTAGGCCAGCGGCTCAACAGAGGGGAAGGGACTCAAGATTTTACCGCCCAGGTAGAGAATACAGAAGGGGCTGGAAGGGCTCACAAGCTTCCTTCCTCAAGCTGGGAAAGCCAAAACCCGCTACCTCAGTTGGGGATAACCAGAAGTCTTTTTGACTCCCCTACCGCCCAGACCAGCGTAGTGGGAGCAAGGCTAAGATCCTATGCGCAGATCTGGGTGGAGGGCTGCACAGACCAGTGGGTAGTGTCCACTATTCTCCAAGGTCATTTTTGGAGATTCAAGACACGTCCTCCACCATTTTCTTTTCAAAACACCAAAATCCCGGCCTCCAAGGAGAAAAGGGAAATATTATTTCAGTACGTTCAGATGCTCCTGCAGCAAAAGGCAGTTCTGCCAGTTCCGGAGTCAGAGATAGACTCGGGATTTTACTCTCCAGTCTTTCTAGTGCCCAAAAAGACGGGAGGGTGGAGACCTGTGTTGGATCTAAAGAGACTGAACAGGTACATTCGTTTAGAACACTTCAAGATGGAGTCCCTAAACACAGTGATTCTATTAGTCCAGCCGGGGGACTGGATGGCCTCCATAGATCTTCAGGATGCGTACTTCCACATCCCCATCCACAGCCAGTTCCAACATTTCTTACGTTTCAAAGTGGGCAATCTACATCTACAATTCCAGTGCCTCCCCTTTGGAATCTCGTCAGCACCCAGAACCTTTTCAAAAGTCTTGGGAGCCATCCTGGCCCCCCTCCGAGAAAGGGGGATAAGAGTATTGCACTAGATCTAGACGATATACTGGTTCTGTCGCAACACAAGAGTACCCTGGAAGAACACACTCAAACAGTGTTAAACACCTTAACCAGGTTCGGTTGGTTGATCAACTTCACAAAAAGCCAGCTAGCGCCAACACAAAGAATGGTGTACTTGGGAGCCTTATTCAGCACCCCGGAGAGAGCAGTCTCTCTTCCTCCAGAGAAAATACCAGCATTAATCCAGAAGGTGAAGAGGGCGTTAGAATCCCACAGCATGTCAGCATCAGATTGCTTGAGCCTCACAGGCTCCCTCGCGTCGTGCATCCCAATGATAAAGTGGGCCAGATGGCACCTACGGGACTTCCAATTGGGTTTCCTGGCACAATGGGGGAAAGTACATCTCAGGCAGAGGATAATTATTACCTCTTCTATGAAGTCCGGCCTCTGGTGGTGGACAAGGCCATCCAATCTATTAGTACCTCGGTCCCTAGGGCCGATTGCCTGGACTGTTCTTACCTCAGATGCCAGTCAGCTCGGTTGGGGGGCTCACTCCCAAGGCAAATTAGTTCAAGGGAAGTGGCCGTTCAGTGCGGAGGGCGTGATCTCCAACGTCCTGGAGCTCAGGGCCGCTTGGATGGCGCTCCTACATTTAGCTCCTCTACTCAGGGGGAAATCAATCCTCCTCCAAATGGACAACAGAGCAGCAGTGGCCTACGTCCAGAACCAGGGTGGGACACACAGCAGATCACTATTCAGCGAGGTGACCCCAATAATTTCCTGGGCAGAGAAGAACCTATGCAACCTGAGGGCATCCTATATTCCGGGTCCCGAAAACCAACTAGCCGACCACCTATCGAGGTCGTTTGTGAGCAACAACGAGTGGTCGCTAGACCAAGAAGTCTTCAATACAGTATGCCGGCAGTGGGGGACTCCCCAAATAGATCTTTTTGCCTCACCCCTCAACGCGAAAACCCCACGATTCTTCTCGAGGGGCCCCTGTCCGACCTCGGCAGGGGTGGACGCCCTGATACAGCCATGGTCTTTCCGGTTGGGGTACGCCTTTCCCCCAACACCCTTAATACTACGCTTTCTCCAACGGCTGACAAAGGAGGATGTCACCATCTTAGCGATAATTCCATACTGGCCGAAGAGACCCTGGTTCCCACTCTTGGTCAGTCTGGCACTGGGCAATCCGCTTCCTCTACCTCACAAGAGCGGACTACTGTCACAAGGAACTTTTCTTCACCCACGCCCAGAAATCCTGAGTTTGAGGGCCTGGAGATTGAACGGAGGAGGCTGGGCAGCTTAGGGTGTTCTCAGGAGGTGATTCAAACTCTCCTACAGGCAAGGAAGTCTTCCACAAACGCCACTTATTACAGGATATGGAAGAGGTTTATAGCTCTGGCGGATTCCAACCAATTCAACCCTCTAGTTCCCGGGATCCATAATGTACTGCTGTTTCTTCAATCAGGTCTGGACCTGGGTCTTGGCCACAGCACACTAAAAGTCCAGGTATCTGCCATCTCAGCCTTAACGGATACCAGATGGGCCCATGACCCTCTAGTCGATCGTTTCCTTAAGGCTGTCCTAAGATTACGCCCCCCTAGGAAAACGCTATATCCCAAGTGGGATCTTACTGTAGTCTTAGAGGCGTTGGCACGTCCACCCTTCGCCCCTACAGAGGAATGCTCGCTGGAGGACATCACTTGGAAGACGGCCTTTCTAATTGCTGTCACGTCGGGTCGCAGAATATCAGAGATCCAAGCTCTCGGTGCTCAGGAACCCTATGTCACATTCTTCCCAGACAGGGTGGTTTTGCAGCCTATTCATCAATTCATTCCCTAGGTCCCCTCGGCCTTTCATCTTAATCAGGAATGGGTCCTTCCAGCATTTGGAGAAGATCAAAACTCCTCGAACTTACACGAGCTAGATGTGGCCAGGTCCTTAAAACATTACCTAAAACTCACACAGGGATTCCGGAAGGGCCAACGACTCTTTATCATCCCCAGAGGGGCAAGGAAAGGAGAAGCGGCCTCCAAGACAACAGTAGCTAACTGGATTGTGAAACTTATTCAAAACACCTATCGGGCTAGTGGTCTCCCTATTCCCAAAGCGGTGAACGCCCACTCGACGAGAGGAATCGCATCATCTTGGGCAGCCTTGGCTCGGGTCTCTCCGGAAACGATCTGCAAGGCGGCAAGCTGGTCATCCTTCAGCACATTTATGGCTCACTATAGCCTAGATCCAGCAGCTCTCACCTCCCGCGATTTTGGGAGAAAAGTGCTACAGCAATCTGTTCTGTAATTCATTAAAATATATTTTTTGAGCAGTACCCTCCCTGTAAAGCGAGTTATTGGACCATTGGTATGCTGCCATGGAGGCACCAGGAAAACGGAAAATTGAATACTTACCTTTCCGTAATTTTCCTTTCCTGGTGCCTACCCATGGCAGCATACACCCTCCCTTGTTGACTTGCTCTTTGGGTCTGAGGTCTAGTTACTAAGAATGCCTAACTGGGGGGGAATTACTCCTTTTATTAGAGAGTTAATGGGTCCTGTGGGTCGGTCGGGGGCGGAGCCATGACCATTGGTATGCTGCCATGGGTAGGCACCAGGAAAGGAAAATTACGGAAAGGTAAGTATTCAATTTTCCGTTTTCTACATATACAGTACAGTGCAAAAGTTTTAGGCAGGTGTGAAAAAATGCTGTAAATGAAAAATGCTTTCAGAAATAGTGTTAACAGTTTATTTGTATCAGTTAAAGTGGTAGTAAACCCCGGTTGGTCATTTTTACCTACAGGTAACATGAATATGTCCTAAACGTGCAGTTTAGGTGATATTCACCCTGCATGCAACTAGTGACATCACTGGCACATACGCTGGCACTGGCTCATGCGCTCTGAAGGTCCGGCATACTTTGCCAGAACTTTAGAGTTTTGTGTTGGAACCGAGGGCTCCGCACATCTGCGTAGGAGTGATGTCATCAGGGCTCCGGCCAATCACAAAGCCGGAGCGTGGAAACCTGGAAGAAAAACAGGGAGCATGTCAGCCTTCTTAGGCCCCGTACACACGGTTGTTCCAAATCGATGAGAATGGTCCGACGGACCGTTTTCATCGGTTCACGCTGAAGTGGCCTGATGGTCTGATGTGTGTACACACCATCGTTCCAAAAACCGATCGGGTCAAAACGCGGTGACGTCAAACACACGACGTGCTGAATAAAAGTTCAATGCTTCCAAGCATGCGTCGACTTGATTCTGAGCATGCGCGGGTTTTGAACCGATGCTTTTCTGTACTAACCATTGGTTTGGACCGATCGGGCAGCGGTCCATCGGTTCGGTTTTGAAGCATGTTTTAAAATTTTGGACCGAAGGAAAACAGACCGATGGGCTATACACACGGTCGGTTTGGACCGATGAAACTGAACTCGGTCTATTCTCATCGGTTTTGTCCGACCGTGTGTACGCGGCCTCAGTGGTGACAGTACAAAGCTGGAGGGCTTAGTTCCAAGGTGAGTATTTCATATTGTGCTAGTATGCAATGCATACTAGCACATTGTTCCATTGCCTTGCAGTTTTTTTTACAACATTCATGGTTTACAACCATTTATGCATGAGCGGCGTAGGTGAACAGACACTTGAAGAGTGACCAGGCCATCACCCAAAAGACTGTTTAATTTGACTGGAGCTTATGCAACCCATGTTGAGCAGTTCAATCACGAGGCAGAATGAGATAAAACGGTGAGGCTGTGCAGAGACCGGCTCAGGGACTACACAGGCTGGATAGCCAGGAGGCTAGAAAATTTATATTTTTGATCAGGGCTGTGGAGTCGGTAGATAAATGTTTCGACTCCTCAGTTTTTTTGTACTTCCGACTCCTCTGTATTAATATGCAAATGTATTTTCTACATTCCTTGAAGGAAAGAAAGGCAACATACATGTCATTACCACAGGAGTTTTTATAGCCTTAGCTGAATGACAGCAGTTTTTCCAATGGTTTACAGCTTCAGTTTTGAACTATTGACCCTCCATTCCCTTCACTTATACAAGTGTCTCTAGTCCTGCAAAAAACATATTTACTTAATCCCTTATCGGTGAGAGGCTAGGTTACCCATGGGCGCTGCGTTCCCTGTAACAGCAGAACACAACACTATGGAAAGTATAAGTATTGCCGCTCCTAATTGTGCGTTGCGTGCCATATAGTGAAGCACATGAAAAGCATGCTTCTTCACGGTCACTTAACGTGTTCGTTTTACGGTTACGTGAGGCACTGCATGCATTGGTCTTTATTCTTACAGTAGAGAAGTCATTAATTATAACTTTTTGTGAATTGGGACATTTAATTTTAATTCCAATCTAAATTTAGTAGGAGTCGGTGCATTGTTTGCCGACTCCGACTCCAGGTACCCAAAATCTCCTCCGACTCCACAGCACTGTTTTTGATGCTGAGAACCCCTGTGAAGGTAACCTTTTCTTTTTTTTTTTTACTTTTGAATAAAAGGGGGCAAAAAGCCCTGAAGGGTAAGTTCATGGAAGGTGCTACTCTCGGGCTAAAAACCCACAGGACTCTAAAACACTCCTAAGCAGACTGATCTGAAGGCAGAGGATGTTATGAGCAACGGCCATTGCTGGTGTTCACAGTAGATATGTCAGTGACTGATCTGCCTGCAAATCAGTCTGCTTGGGGATATTTTTGAGTCCAATTACCATCCAGCCATTTCCCCCAGCCCTAATGAATGGAGACTGTGTGGCCCCTGAAACACGTTCACTGTATTTTTTATTTTCTTTTGTTGCATGTTGTAGCCAGCTGAACAATAAAGATTATGGACTCTTAAAGCGAAGTTCAATCCAAAAATGTTACTTCTGCTTATCTGGTCCCCCCCCCCCCCCCCTCTCCGGTGTCACATTTGGTAATTTCAGGGGGGAGCAGCTACCTATCTAATACAAGTATTTTCTCCCACTTCCGGCAATAGATCGCCGCAACATTTCTTTGTAACTTGAACCACAAATTCCGATTGGTTGGGTAATAGACATGCAATATTGCATTTTTGATTAACAGGTCTCTAGATTAAGCCAGGAAGGCAAAATACAGAAACCCATAGTAAGCAGTCAGATGTCATTTTGTGGATGCCTCAAGTTGCTTTGCCAGTGAATTAGGCACCGGTTGACTGAAGTCTGAAAAAGTTTAACCGGTACATAGAAAACCTTTTTATGGCTGATCCAAACCTAATAAGTGCAGGCCATCTTTTGGCAGCCTTTTCTTTGTGCTGAAGGGCTAGGTTTACTCTGTGTATGCATGTTAGGGTTCCATAAAAAATGGACAGTTACCGTATGTACATTAATGCACCAGTTGCCGAGCGTCTGATGGGGAAAATATGTCATTATTTGTACATTTAATACGAGTAATGGCTGCAGCTACATGCCTTAACTACTAGCCGACCTGCCGCCGTCGTTTTACGGCGGCAGGTTGGCTTCCCTGCGCGAGAGCCTGTAGCTCTACGTCGGCTCTCTGGCAGGATACTAGGGGCTCGCGCGCTCGCCCCCGAGTCCCGTGCGCGTGCCCGGCGTGCGCGATCGCCGCCGTGCACCCGCGATTGCTCGCTACAGAGCGGGGACCGGGAGCTGTGTGTGTAAACACACAGCTCCCGGTCCTGTCAGGGGGGGAAATGCTGATCCTCTGTTCATACAACGTATGAACAGAAGATCAGTGATTTCCCCTAGTGTGGCCACCCCCCCCCCCCCTCACAGTTAGAACACACCCAGGGAACATACTTAACCCCTTCTCCACCCCCTAGTGCATTTTTTTAGCACTGATTGCTATAAAAATGCCAATGGTCCCAAAAATGTGTCTGAAGTGTTCGCCATAATGTCGCAGTATCGAAAAAAAATCGCTGATCGCCGCCGTTACTAGTAAAAAAAATCTATTAATAAAAATGCCATAAAAATACCCCCTATTTTGTAAACACTATAACTTTTGCGCAAACCAATCAATAAACGCTTATTGCGATTTTTTTTTTTTACGAAAAATATGTAGAAGAATAGGTATCGGCCTAAACTGAGGAAAAAATATGTTTTTTGATATATTTTTGGGGGATATTTATTATAGCAAAAAGTAACAAATATTCATTTTTTTTTTAAATTGTCGCTCTATTTTTGTTTATAGCGCAAAAAATAAAAACCGCAGAGGTGATCAAATACCACCAAAAGAAAGCTCTATTTATGGGAAAAAAAGGACACCAATTTTGTTTGGGAGCCACGTCGCACGACCGCGCAATTGTCGGTCAAAGCGACGCAGTCCCGAATCGCAAAAAGTGCTCTGGTCTTTGGGCAGCAATATGGTCCGGGGGTTAAGTGGTTAAAGGAGTTGTAAAGGAAACATTTTTTTTTGCTCAAATGACTGTTTACAGGGTATAGAGACATAATAGTTAACTGATTCCTTTTAAAAACGATTAAAAATAGATAAAAATCAATCATATAATGTACCTGTAGTTTCAGTTTCGTTTTTGCATGTTATCCTGCCTCTGTGCTGTATAGAGCCATGGAGAAGTGATGGTTTGGAAAACGAAACTAGAAGCTCCCAGTACTGTGGTCCTCGGGAAACCGACAACCAGGAAAGTGTCCAGAACAGAGCAGAATTACAGCAACATCAGAGCAAAAACAAACAATGAGGACATGAAATCAGAACTGCAGTAAGGTAAAGGAAGCTATTTAGCTAAAAAAAATATTTCCTTTAGTGACCCTTTAACCCCAATATATATTTTTCCTTCAGGCTCCAGACTTTCTAATAAAAGTGGTCAGAGCAGCAGATTCACCCCCTGCGCCACTTTCCAGTGGTTTCCAGGGCTTACCTGGGCGATCGGTAGCACTGTCGGTGGCTGGGCACAGAGATAAGGAAAGGAAAAGAAAGGTGACCTCCGCTCATCTATGGCCTAGGAGGACCAGAGTGACATTACGATGTCATGTCCGGTTCTGGCCTCCATGTAAACAATGATTATTTTTTATTTTAAAGCAAAAGATTATTTTTTTTAGCTTTTGCTTTTAAAGGTAGAGGAGATATTTGGGGTCTAATAGACCCCAGATCTCTCCATAAAAATTACCCGTCATGCTGTATTGTTATTGCATTTAAAGAGACGGTGGGAAAAAAAAAGGTAATAAATAATAATAAAAAAATTAAAGCAGCCCTGTCCCCCTGTGCTCGCGTGCAGTGATGAATGCATACGTATGTCAAATGTTAAAAGGTAACCTGTGCCGAGAGAAATAGGCTGCCTGCCATTGCTCAAATTCTAAAAAGACTAGGTACTCGACTGCCATTTGATTCAGTTGATTCAAACCAAGTCTAGCCAAACTGTTTGTTGTGCTCATTACATGCCTGTATGTGTTTCTGTATATCTCTCTCTCTCTATCTATCTATCTATCTATCTATCTATCTATCTATCTATCTATCTATCTATCTATATATATATATATAATCTTTTTTTAGTCGGGTAATATGAAATTTTAGACACTTTTTCATGTTTTTCCCTTTCTCTCTGCTTACAGAGCTCAATAGGTGAAGTTGAAATGTACACACATGAGGTAGAGCAGTGGCTCTTCCTTCATCATCCCTCGGCTTCATCAAAGTTTCAATCAGACAAAGCCAGGCTCCAGGCAGGCAGCTACTGCTGTTTCACCCTGTTATATAACCCATAGTACTGTAGGAATCACTTTGTATTAAATGTTTTCTTTAATATCATTGACCCAAATCATTACAGTTTACCTTTATTTCTCATCAGTCCTCCACATCAGCCTTTTTTAACCAGGGTGCCTTGATGTTTCTTCAGGGGTGCCTTTCATAAAATGCCTAAAAAATTGCCAAAAATTGTATACAAGCCAGAAGGTGGATCAAGCCTGCGTTTTAGTTACACAAAGCCACAGATTTTTATTATGCACCCTTATGACGTTCTAGCCACCATCATCCTAACAACCAATGACATCATCAGTTAATAAGGAGGATGTCAGTCGCCTGCACGGTATCCTTGTTTGACCCTCCTTTGCCACTCTCCCTTTGCACTGGGGTCACCCTAGCTGACTAAAGGAGAAAAATTGAGGCAGAAGAGAAACATTGGAATACTAGTCAGTACTTGTTTGCAAATGTGTATTTGCTTTGGAAGAATAAATCATCTCAAAATGTGGGTGTCCTATGTGTGTAAAACTATTAGGCTCACACCTGAGCGTATCGATTCACTGGCGTTTTTTGGGCATTTTTTTTTTTTTCGCTTTTATAAAGCGTTTCAGAAGTGTATTACAAGAGTTTTACAGCTTCAGGCATTTTTTTTTTAGCCAATAGAAAGCACTAGGGGGAGGACAGGGAGAGGAAATTAGGGGTGGAGAGCTGCTATTTAAGCAGAAAATGCTCGTAAACCGCTCAAGTCAGGCGTTTCTATTGAATTCTATGGGGCCAAAAAACACTTGCAGCCAGATTCACGTAGAGCGGCGTATGTTTAAGCAGGCGTAGCGCATCTCATATGCGCTACGCCGACGTAACATAGAGAGGCAAGTACGGTATTCACAAAGCACTTGCTCCCTAAGTTACGGCGGCGTAGCGTAAATGGGCCGGCGTATGCCCGCGTAATTCAAAGTAGGCTGGTAGTGGGCGTGTTGTATTGAAATGAATCGTGACCCCATGTGAATGCATGGCCAAACGAACGGCGCATGCGCGCGCGCGCATACTCAAAATCACGTCGCAAATACTTCCTACGATACGACGTCTTAATGCGTACGACGTCAACCTAACTTACGCCCAGCCCCATTCACGTACGACTTACGTAAACAGCGTAAAATCCAACGGCACTTCCGACGTCTATACCCTAAACGACTTAGACCAGCTTTTTGGTGGTTTAACTTTACGCCGGAAAAACGTCTTACGTAAACGACGTAGATTACAGCGATGGGCGCAAGTACGTTCGTGAATCGGCGTATCTAGCTCATTTACATATTCGACGCGTAAATCAACGGAAGCGCCCCTTGCGGCCAGCGTAAATATGCACCCAAGATACGACGGCGTAGGAGACTTGCGTCTTGGCAAAATTCAGGCGTAGCTCATTTTAAGAATGAGCGCATAGATACGACGGCGCACATTCGGACTTACGACGGCGTATCTACTGATACGTCGCGTAAGTCTCTGTGAATCCGGGCCTAGTAATCTACCAAAAAGAAGCTCATGTACTTTTCTGAGCTTCCGGTGCTTGCTTAAGGTGACCGAATGCTCACATGTGAAGAGGGGTCATTGAAATAAATTGAATTTGGCTTGTTGAGTGTTTTTAGAGCTATCAGCTTCAAGCTGAAAATCGCTCAGGTGTGAATGGGGCAAAAGAATCGTTTTTTACATTTTAGAATGTGGTGCCTCAAGACTGTCCAGAATTTTAAAGGGTGCCTTGACTGAAAAAAGGTTGAGAAACACTACTCTAGATAATGTATTCTTACTCCTGCCAGAGGTCTGCTGGTAAGATATATCTTCAGTTCATGGTTTTCCAGGCGCCAAACAGGCTGGGAGTAGGAAATATCACAAATGGGGACACAGACAGCAGTTCACAGAGGTTCAAACCCTTCAGATACCGTCTGAAAAAAAGTGTGTTTCACCACCTCAATGGCCAATAGGAATGTGCAGGAAGACTCGACTAGAAATTGGGGGCCAGATTCTCAGTGGAGATACGACGGCGTATCTCCAGATACGCCGTCGTATCTATGCGTCTGATTCATAGAATCAGTTACGCATAGATTTCCATTAGATCCGACAGGCGTAAGTCTCTTACGTCGTCGGATCATAACTGCATATTTACGCTGGCCGCTAGGGGCGTGTACGCTGATTTACGCGTCTAAATATGCAAATCAGCTAGATACGCGAATTCACGAACGTACGCCCAGCCGACGCAGTAAAGTTACGCTGTTTACGTTAGGCTTTTCCCGGCGTATAGTTACCCCTGCTATATGGTGGCGTAAGTGCGGCGTACCAATGTTAAGTATGGCCGTCGTTCCCGCGTCGAATTTTGAATTTTTTACGTTGTTTGCGTAACTCGTCCGTGAATGGGGCTGGACGTAATTTACGTTCACGTCAAAACCAATACGTCCTTGCGGCGTATTAGGAGAAATGCACACTGGGAGATTTCCACGGACGTACGCTACGCCGCCGCAACTTACGGAGCAAGTGCTTTGAGAATGCAGCACTTGCCCGTCTAAGTTGCGGAGGCGTAACGTAAATCGGATACGTTACGCCGCCGCAAAGATACGCCGCTGGACGAGAATCTGACCCTAGGTTTTAGGGGCTCTTGCAGGTTAGTACAGCAGTAGGTGCCTGCACATTATACCTGACAACATTTTTTATTTTTTAGCCATAGATTGGATTTAAAATCCATTAGTAAAAAAATATCTAACACCATTTGTATTTGCATTCAAAGAAGTTTAACATCGTACGTTACTTTTATTTATACTTTGCATTTTTATTTGTTTTTATGTGGATATTAATCCAATCCAAGTTCTGTTATTTGTCTTAGTATAAAGTAATATATTTCATGTAAAAAATGTGAGTCTAATATGATTATACTTTGGTCATATTTCCCTAGAATGTTATATTTGCTCTTATTAGTATGTACTTTCATATCTCCCCAAAGTAAGTTGTTTGGAAGCAGATGTCTTCATTTATCAACCAAAACATGTATGTCTGCAAGCCACAGGAGAAGAGGATTTGTCAATGTCGAGCAGTAAACATGAGCAAAACCAGATTTACCAGAGAATAAATCCCTATCGGTCTAGGGAGACCTTTTACTTAAATAATTCACTGCCTCTTGTTTTACGGTTATATTACTATTGTAAGTAAGCCGCTCAGCATGTCTTCCAATTACAGCTTTGCCTGTTCACATTGTACCAAAGAACTACAAAGCTAGAAGAGTATAAAGATTATATATCACAATATAGAATTCCAGAATATCATGCAATCCTAAATCCCTGCAACATCCTTGGACAGTATTGAATCCATTATATTACAAAAATAAACTACACACAAACAGCATGCACCATAAAAATATATTAAGAAAATTATTGTGAAAACCTAATTTAGAACTGTATATAAAAAATCTGTAACATTATTAAAAAGAAAAACAATCACATAAATGAAACCGCAGAAAACAAGATTATTGTACATAGACAATACTGGACAACAAAGATTTTGCCTTCTGAACACAAAATTTGGTGTAGATGTTAGATTGCTAAGAATGAAAATAACCTGTAATATAATCTATTACATACTGTTCTATAGAAATTTTGGGCCAGATTCTCAGAGCAAGTACGCCGGCGTATCTACTGATACGCCGGCGTACTTTCAAATTTGCCACGTCGTATCTTTAGTTTGAATCCTCAAACCAAGATACGACGGCTTCTGGCTTCGATCCGACAGGCGTACGGCTTCGTACGTCTTCGGATCGTAGGTGCAATACTTCGGTGCCCGCTGGGTGGAGTTTGCGTCGTTTTCCGCGTCGGGTACGCTAATTAGCTTTTTCTGTTGATCCACGAAGGTACGCGCGGCCGTCGCATTCTCTTACGTCGTCGCTAGTCGGCTTTTCCCGGCGTATAATTAAAGCTGCTATTTTGTGGCGTATAGATAGACTTGCCATGTTAAAGTATGGCCGTCGTTCCCGCGTCAAATAAAATTTTTTTTTTTTCGTAAGTCGTCCGTGAATAGGAAAGGATGTAACTCACGTCGAAGTTCAAAAAATGACGTCTGTGCGACGTCATTTCGCGCAAAGCACGACGGGAAATTCCAAAATGGAGCATGCGCAGTTCAATCGGCGCGGGGACGCGCTTCATTTAAATGAATCACGCCCCTACCCGCCCAATTTGAAATACGTGCCGAGAAATACACTACGCCGCCGTAACTTACAGCGCGAAATCTTCCTGTATTCGAAAATGCGCCAGGTAAGATACGGCGGCGTAGCGTATCTCTGATACGCTGCGCCAGGGCAATTCTATGTGAATCTGGCCCTTTATGTTTTCTGCAATTTGCAATAACCAGCTGGCACTGCTGCACACATGAAAGAAACATACAACATCATGGAACTGTTGTTGAGGCACATCCAGTACACCAAGTACAACTGGAACGCAGCTCAGGTATACCAAGTACTGTTGTTGCATATATGAATGGGACAGTCGTGCAAGAGAGATTGCGTTACAATTAGCCCTCGGACTTTCACACTGAGACGATGCTCTGGCATGTTAAAAAAACCTCCTGCAAGCAGCATCTTTGGAGCGGTGTATACACCGCTCCTGCCCATTGAAATGAATAGGCAGTGCGACCGAACCACCGGCAAAGCACCCCTGCTGCAATGCCGCTTTGCGGGTTTTTTTAACCCTTTTTCGGCCGTTGGCGGGGTGGTTAAAAACGCCCCGCTAGCGGCCGAATACCTCCGCAAAAATTACATCTAAAGCCCCGCTAAAAATAGCGGCGCTTTACCGCTGACCCCGCCCCAGTGAAAGCAGCCTAAGAAGAAATGGCCATTCTGAAAGAATTTGGTTTCAGGATAGGGAAATGTGACACATGAAAGACTTGTTGACCCAACAAATATATTTTTGCCTCCTGCTTAATGTAAAACTCACTGATGAAAAAGTTTTTAAAACAATGAACAAGGAAGGTGAAGGTTTTAATTATTTGAGACCGATGTTTCCAAGAATAACTGATGCCAAGATTAAGGAAGACATTTGTGTTGGTCCACAGATCGGGTACATCCTCAATGACAAGTGGCGCAAAGATCTGTTAGTGGTACCAGGGCATATCGCCTGGAAAACATTCAAGGGTGTTAAGAAGTTTCTTGGCAACTGTAGAGCACCAAACAACATTGAGCTGGTTGAAAAACGTATTACAACATACAAAACCATGAACTGCAACACATCACGGAAAATACAGTTTCTGCATTCACACTTGTACGGCTTTCCTCAAAACCTAGGTGCAATCGGAGACTAACATGGTGAAAGCTTTGACTAAAGCCCCGTACACACGATCGGAATTTCCGATGGAAAAAGTCCGATTGACTTTTTCCATCGGAAATTCCGACCTTGTGTATGCCCCATCTGACTTTTTTCCGGGGAATTCCATCAGAGTTTAGATAGAGAACATGTTCTCTTTCACTCCGATGGAATTCCGATGTGAGTTTGGCCGGGCTAAAGCCCGATCGTGAGTATGGGGCATAAGACATTGCCACAATGGAAAAATGGTATTGGGGCAACTGGGATCCATCAATGCTGGCTGACAATTGTTGGACATTGGAGCAAGATGCATCAGACACTGAGTACAAACACAAATTAGTAGCAGAACACTTTTAGGGCCAGTTCACAGCACAATTTCTGGATGTGTTTCTGCGTGTGCGTTTTTGATGTATTCCAGTACATTGTTTTACTCTATTTCTTCATCTCAATGAAGAACATTACAGTGCTTTCCGATGCATTTTTATGTGTTTTGCCTTACAGAAAAAATGCAGTATGTTCTACTTTCACTTCTACTGCACTGGAACATACTGCAAAGGTGTAAACTAGGGCCATTGAAATCCATATTAAACACTGTTCATGTGTTTTTGATGCAAAATAAAAATGTACTGGACTGCATCTGGTGCGAACCAGCCCTTAGCCTTGTTGAACTCATGCATCATGTCAGAAACATTATTTAATTGACCAGATGCGGACCGCCCCACTTACTGTACATTTACTGTGGCAGGATGGCCACTCTGTGCAGAGTCACGTACCTGTACGTGATTCTGCACTTCCTGCTCCCTCTGTGAGGCACAGGTAGAATGGAAATCTGCCTATGTAAACAAGGCAGATCACCCATCTGTCAGTAGAGAAGGTATTGATCCTGTGTTTATGCTAAGCACCTCCCACACAGTTGGCAAGCACTCCCAAGGAACACAATTAACCCTTTGATCGCCCCTGATGTTAACACCTTCCCTGCCAGTGTCATTAGTACAGTGACAGTGCAAATTGTATGCACTGATCACTGTATTAGTGTCACTGGTCCCCAAATATGTCAGTTATGTCTCCAGTTTGTCTGCCGCAATATTTCAGTCCTGCTATAAGTCACTGATCACCATTACTAGTAAAATAAATAAATATAAATTCCAAAAATATATCCCTACAGTTGCAGACGCTATAACGTTTGCGCAAACCAGCTGGCTCTGCTGCACACATGAAAGAAACCTACAACATCATGGAACTGTTGTTGAGGCACATCCAGTACACCAAGTACAACTGGAATATATGTGGAGATCAATATAGAATCAATATACGCTTATTCGGATTTTGTTTACCAAAAATATGTAGCAGAATACATTTTGGCCTAAATTATTGAAGAAACGCAATTTTTTAAAAAAAATTATTGCATATGTTTTATAGCAGAAAGTAAAAAAATATTGTTTATTTTTTTAATTGTTGGTCTTTTTTTTGTTTTATAGCACAAAAAAAAATAAAAACTGCAGAGGTGATCAAATACCACCAAAAGAAAGCTCTATTTGTGGGATAAAAAGGACATCAATTTTATTTGGGTACAGTGTTACACACCCGCGCAATTGTCAGTTAACCACTTAAGACCCGGACCTTTAGGCAGCTAAAGGACTCGGCCAGGTTTTGCGATTCAGCACTGCGTCGCTTTAACAGACAATTGCGCGGTCGTGCAACGTGGCTCCCAAACAAAATTGGCGTCCTTTTTTCCCCCACATATAGAGCTTTCTTTTGGTGGTATTTGATCACCTCTGCGGTTTTTATTTTTTGCGTTATAAACAAAAATAGAGCGACAATTTTGAAAAAAATTATATAATTTTTTCTTTTTGCTATAATAAATATCTCCCAAAAATCTATAAAAAAACATTTATTTTTCCTCAGTTTAGGCCGATGCATATTCTTCTACCTATTTTTAGTAAAAATAATCGCAATAAGCGTTTATCGGTTGGTTTGCGCAAAATGTATAGCGTTCACAAAATAGGGGATAGTTTTATTGCATTTTTATAATTTTTTTTTTTTTACTACTAATGGTGACGATCAGCGATTTTTTTTTTTTTTTTTTTTTTTTTTGTGACCGCGACATTATGGCGGACACTTTTGACACATTTTTGGGACCATTGTAATTTTTCACAGCAAAAAATACATTGTTTACTGTGAAAATTACAGTTGCAGTTTGGGAGTTAACCACAGGGGGCGCTGGAGGGGTTATGTATGACCTAATATGTGTTTCTAACTGTAGGAGGGTGTGGCTGTAGGTGTGATATTATCGATTGTGTATCCCTATAAAAGGGATCACACGATTGATGACGGAGCCACAGTGAAGAACGGGGAAGCTGTGTTTACACAGCTCTGGGGACCAATCGCAGGACTCCAGTGGCGATCAGGTCCGCGAGTCCGGCGGTCACGGAGCTTCGGACCGGGTCGCGGCCGCGCATTATACAATCACGTACAGGTACATTCTGCCGACGTATATCGGCGTTAGGCGGTCCTTAAGTGGTTAAAGTAATGCAGTGCCGTATCACAAAAAATGGCCTGGTCATGAAGGGGGGTGAATCTTCCAGTAGTCAAGTGGTTAAATACAGAGCATATCTGAAAAGATTCTTCAAAACTTCATCCAGCAAGGGAGCAGTGCGGTTAAATGGCGATCCTATTGCTTGCAAAAGAGAAGAGAATATTGAACTAGATCCGACAAACTAGTAGCAGTTGGTCACATTCAACTGGACTTTTCTATTATGTTGAAGATGTTTTCTAGCTTATCTAAGCCACTTCTTCAGTTTTAATGAGAAAGAAGACGTGTATTTCCCCAACTCATTAGAACTTAAGAAGTTGCTGGGGTAAGCTTCAAAACATCTTCAACATCACAGAACATGTCCAGTTGAATGTGACTAACTACTACTAGCTATAGCATGACCTGGATAAATGAAAAGCTTCACAGACAGGCATGCAGTCTTTTGTAAACACCCAGCATGTGAAACAAGTTGGGGTTTATCTTTTGATGTTGGAATGTTGGCGTCTCTTACTCGTTTAATTGAACCTCTGACCATACAAGCAAGTACCATGGACCCGTTATGTGATGTGATTGCAATGCTGTACACATGTAAACAAGACTAATGCCGCGTACACACGATCTGGATTTTGCCCGGCCAAATCACATCGGAAAAAAATAGAACAAGTTCTATATCTAAACGCCGATGGAATTCATCAGAATTTCCGATGAAAAAACTCAGATAAAAAAATCCGATGGAAAAAGTCAGATCGTGTGTACGTGGCATTGGGAGTATGCACTGGCTTATAATATTTTTACATTTTGAGCTTGTGATTTCATTTTTTTTCCTAGATTCCAATCTGACCACCGAGCTTCAGCCAATTGGGAAGAGATCCATTCTCGCGTAAAAAATATATTAAGGACGCACAGTGCTCGACAAAGGCTTGTTTTTGTGAGTATTGGCAATGTACGATGTTTTTGTATATAAGGGATAGAAAATAGGTATAGTTGCAAAAATGGCATAATATTGAAGCCCCTTCACGTCTTTTTTGACACTGCACACATTGCACATGTTGCAGGATTAGTAACCAAGAAGTGTTTAATGCGGAAGTAAAGGTAAAAAAATATATATAAATCTTCTCCCTGCAAGGTAAAGTCATACCTTGAAACTAAAGCCTCGTACACACAATTGGATTTTCCGACGGGAATTGTGTGTTGGCAGATTGTTGGCCGAAAATGTACGCTCCATTGGACAATTGTTGTCGGATTTTCCGCGGACAAATACTGGATGGTAGGCTTTAAAATTTTCCGCGGTCAGATTTTCCGATCGTGTGTACACAAGTCCTTCAGACAAAAGTCCAATGTACAAACACGCATGCTCGAAATAAATGCTCTTAATCTTCTGTCTGATGACTGAATGGATGCAGATAACTTCAAACAAAATTCCCACGAACAAAGGAAATAAGTGGCCGCTTACCAGATCCGTTGGATCCCTGCAGGGATCAGACAGGCTCAGAGACACAGATGTCCGCGGTTAGTTCAAAGCGGTTACTCCTGGTTCACTCCTCTGTTTTGAATCCAAAGGGAAACTTCCTTGGTCTCTTATCACTTATTCCAGGGATAGACCAGCCTCACACAATGTTGTGGGAACGTGTAGGTAAGAAGGAGAAAAAGCGCTTCATAGTGCAGTATTGATTAAAAAATGTTCTCTTTATTCCATTCAAAGGAAAAGAACTGACATCTAAAAGCTTCACAAGTGATAAAGTATCAAAAACATAGGAAGCGTATACAAACAAACCAGCCTCGGCTCTGGCCGATCAGCTGGAGGCGTGGTGACGTCAGCAACTCTCGCTCTACCCGACGCTGCGTTTCTCCCTAACGGGCATCGACTGGGAAAGATTTAGGGACTTTTCATTTTTTTCATTGTTTTTACTGGTAATGCCGGCAGTCAGTGATTTTTAGCGAGATTGCGGACAAATTTGACCATAAGTGACACTTTTTGAGGACCAGTGACCAATACAGTGATCAGTGCAAAAAAATGCACTGATCACTGTATAAATAACCCTGGCAGGGAAGGGGTTAACATCAGGGGGGATCAAAGAGTTAACTGTGTTCCCTGCCAGTGATTTCTTACTGTGTGGGAGACGGACTGACAGGAAGAACACGGAGATCGCTGTTCCTGATTACTAGGAACAGAAGATCTGTGTCCTTCCCTGTCAGAACGGGGATCTGCCTTGTTTACACCTCTGTGGAGCGATCGTGCGTGGCCAGATTGACTCAACCTCTGTGCAGCGAACATGCACCTCCGGCAGCGAGCGCCCGCAGTATCTAG
Source organism: Rana temporaria (assembly GCF_905171775.1). NCBI lineage: Eukaryota > Metazoa > Chordata > Amphibia > Anura > Ranidae > Rana > Rana temporaria. The sequence goes on from NC_053495.1 coordinate 177,132,883, forward strand.
TGCAGGAAACAACGTAGAGGTATGTTGTTTCACGCAATAGACCCACCCTGTCGCAGTATACGTGCATTGGGCGATCTTTAAGTGGGTAATAATATCCAATTACAATATGGCTAGTGTAGCAATTGTACATGTTTATCTATCTATCTATCTATAATATATATATATCTTTTTTTTATTTATTATTATTATTATTATTTACTATTTATTTTTTCCTTTTTTTTTTTTTTATTTACCCTTTAAGTATAAAAATATTTTAAAAGCTTTTTTTTTTTTTTCTCACATCTAACATCCTGTCCAAAACTCCTAATAGAGAATTACGCCAACTCCTATTTATAAGCCTGCTGCCTAAAATAGAAGGAAAGGTTGAGCAGAGAGGTGAAGGGTCCATTCGCACTTTTGCAGTTCTCTGCAATAATCTCACAGCAGGAGGTCTGCAGCTCATGTCCAATATCCATCTTAGTCAACTGCTGCTGCTCACATTGCTGCATAGAAATGCAATTATTTTATAGAAAATCCTTCCTGCTACATTTTGATGCATTTATCTGCAAGTCACTTATCCTAAGACTCAATTAAAATGCATGTGAAGTGTGTTTTAGCCTTTTTTGTAGGGTTGTTCACACCAGCCCCCTTTTGCAGTGTTGTGCAACGCAGTCCAAACCCATAGTCAAGGCAACATAGAGAGTACAATAGGGTTTAAGGATAACTACAGTTGAAGTTAAAATTTAAAAAAGCACGCCATATACTAATTTGTGAACTGTTCTGCCTACGGGTACTACTAAGTTCCAAGTATCCCTGTATTTTAGGTGCCACACAACACTTAGGCTCCATGCACACTGGACGCTAAAATAATGTTATAAAAATGCCAGTAGCTTTGCAGTCTTTCAACATTTTTTTAACGTTTTTGCAATAGCGTTTTTTATTAAATTTTTCTTTTCAATAGATCAAAAACGTTAAACGCTGGTGAGGCACGTTTTTGAGCGTTTGGCTTTTTTTGTGGTCAGAAAAACGACTCCTGAATGCGATTTTAGGGCATTCAGAAAACGGCCCATAATCTCCACTGCTGATAAATGTCCATATGTGCATGGACACATAGGATAACATAGAGTGGAGAAAACTCCAAAAAACTTCTGTTTATGAGCTCCAGTGTGCATGGAGCCTTATGGTTGTATCACGTACCTGGTGGACACTGGAATGTGATGGAGGCCTCCCTTGTTCCTCCCGCCTACACTCCTGAAGGTGGGGACAGAAAGTGTAAAGGCAAGGAGTTTCACGGGTGCCGAGTAGCTGGTTGGTGATTTCCACTCTGTAGGTGGGTAGAGCTGGTAGTCAGTCCTCGGAGCAGGAAGTACAAGCAGCTTGGCACCAGAGCATGGGACTGGAGCAGAACCAGGAGAAGAGCAGCAGTCAGCGACAACCAGGTAGCAGGGTACCGAATTAGCAGGCAAAGCAAGTCCAGAAGGCAGGCCAGGGTCGGGAACAGCCGGGCAATGCGGTACCAAGTCATCAGGCAGATCAAGCCAAGTTCAGGATACCAGGAAACAGAGTTGGGGAACAAGCAGAGACGAAGTCCAAAAGTGAGCCGGGTCATGCACGAACAAACAGGAGCAGCAGGAATAAGTTGAAGATCATCCAGCAACTGTTTACAAAGACAGAGCAGTTTAAATAGGCCACTGGCCGCCAAGTGCTAACTGGTGTGTGCGTACGCACACATATCCGTGCGCGATTAACTGGCATTGCAGAAATTATGTTGGTCCTTTGCTTACGAATATTAGCATGAGTGCAATGTGCACAAGTATTCGCACTGGCCTCTGAGATCTGGTTTACCTTACAGCTTTATAGTCTAGTTACGTGGGCTTTGCTATATTATTTTGTGCTTATCCCCACAATTCTGTGATTAGGTCTCTCATTTAATTTTTTATCAGCAATTTGCTAACTTGCCAGCTAACTTCTTTGCATGCTTTATTGCAGAGACCTTGTCTTATCTATTGCTTTGCCTGCATGTATACACCATAGGTGCATGTCTGTGTTACCATTGATGTACTTTTCCCATTTCAATACAAATAAAAACACCTTTGGATTAAAAAAAAAAAAACAAAAGGGAGAGGCCGAAGGGTTGAAGTAAGGGAGGATCCGTCCGTCTCCGGCGAGGTAGGGGAGGGAGAGGAGGGGAGGGGGTTGGCGGGGTTTTCTCTTTTTTTTTTTTTTTTGGTTGTTGTTTTGTTGAGGATTATGTTGATTCTAGGTTTAAGGGGGGGTTAGGTGGGGTATAGGAATGGACAAGGGAACAGAGGGGAGGAAGAAGTGTGAGGTCAATACAGTGGTACTAGGAAACGGGAAAAGAAGTTACTGATAAAAGGCAGGCGGGCTTGGGAATAGAGCAAGAGGACCGGGGAGGTACTGCTTTTGGTTTATTCTTCTTAAGTTTCTGAATCCCCACCTGTTTATTTGCTAGCCCATCATAAGTGTGTAGTGATAAGAACTATATGATTATGTATCCATTGTATAAGATATGTTAACCTTCTGTGAACCTTACCATAAAAGAAAAATAAAATAAAAGATTTAAATATGAAAAAAAAAAAAAAAAAAAAAAAAAACAAGCACTACCATGCATTTAAACAGGTAACCCATACCACCCAACTAGATACTTAAAATTTGGAAAAGAACAGCTGACAGACTTTAGCGGTACCAGAGGAGGACAATGAAAATCCAATAAATAAAATATTGTCTTTATTACAAAAGTTTAAATTGTTTAACGTCCCTTTTCTAAAAGAAAACCATTAGCTCAATACATATATAATATACCAATTAATACTCTTAGGCCCCGTACCCACGGTCGGTTTGGTCCGATGAGAATGGACCGAAGTTCATTTTCATCAGACCAAACCGACCGTGTGTATAGGCTATCGGTCGGTTTTCCTTCGGTCCAAAATGTTAAAACATGCTTCAAAACCGAACCGATGGACCGCTGCCCCATCGGACCAAACCGATGGTTAGTACAGAAAAGCATCGGTTCAAAACCCGCGCATGCTCAGAATCAAGTCGGCGCATGCTTGGAAGCATTGAACTTTCGTTTTATTCAGCACGTCGTGTGTTTTACGTCACCGCGATCTGACCCGATCGGATTTTGAACTGATGGTGTGTACACACATCAGGCTGTACGGCCACTTCAGAGGTGAACCGATGAAAACGGTCCGTCGGACCATTCTCATCGGTTTTGTCTGACTGTGTGTACAGGGCCTTATGTGACTCTATTACTGCTATGTCAAGAGGTCCTCTTGGCACAGGAGTAATTGAGTCTCATAAGGCCTCGTACACACGATAGGTTAACCAGAGGACAACAGTCTGAAGGACCGTTTTCAGTCAAAACCGATCGTGTGTGGGCCCCATAGGTTATTTAACCTTAGGTTAAAAAAAAGCCAACTTGCTTTAAAATTAACCAATGGATTCCTAACCGATAGGTCAAAACCGATCGTTAGTAGGCACGACCATCGGTTAAAAACCCACGCATGCTCAGAATCAAGTCGACGCATGCTTGGAAGCATTGAACTTCGTTTTTTTCAGCACGTCGTTGTGTTTTACGTCACCGAGTTCTGACACGATCGGTTATTTAACCTATGGTGTGTATGCTTGACGGACCATCAGTCAGCTTCATCGGTTAACCTATGACAACGGTCCTTCAGACCGTTGTCCTCTGGTTAACCTATCGTGTGTACGAGGCTTTAGAGTATTAATTGACATGTTGTATATGTATTGAGCTAATGGTTTTCTTTTTTTTTAAAAGGTATGTTAAACAATTTTAACTTTTGTAATAAAGACAATATTTTATTTATTGGATTATCTTCTTCTGGTACCACTAAAGTCTGTCGGCTGTTCTCAAATTTCAAAGTATCTTATTGGATGAGGTACCCATGTAGCCCATGATTCTCTAAGCACCCAACTAAATAAGAAACAGGGACATCTTTTACCCCCAATTATTAGGATGGTGAAGAATTTATGTGCAAAAAAAAAAGACTAAAAATAAATACTAATATATCATTTTTAAAATATGCCCCTTTATGCCTTATGTCAGAGCACCGCTCAACTCCCATGTAACCGCCGGCTGCTCTCCTCTCTCCATCTGAGAACTACAGCAGGAGGGGCTGAAAATCTCCCACTGACTTCAGCCGGGAGGAGAGCGGCAGGCAGTCACGTGAGCGCCGCTCTAACATAAGGTATAAATCTGCATATTTTTTTTCTATAAAGCACATAACTCTAAATCTAGCACTGGAGATTCTAGTAAGAAAACAGTTATTTTAGCAGTGGGAGGGACGGGGAGCAGAGGGGAAGAGACAGCGGGATGACGGACGCACGTAAACTGACCACGGAAATAGTGGATCAGCAGCCTCGATAAACGTGGTCAGTTTACAGAGGGTAGGGCAGGATCAGCCAGGTATTTTAGATGATAGAAAGAGACAAATTACACTGCACAAGCTAAATTATAATTAAAAAAAACAGAATCTTTTTTTTTTTTTTTTTTTTTTTTTTTTTAGGGTTGCAACCACTTTAAATAGTATTTTTAGAGGCATCAGACCAAGAAAAGGGACAACTGGTATGGGAAAGAGAAATTTGCTTCCTAAAAAGGGACAGTCGCTTCAAATGAGGGACAGTCTGGAGCTATGGGGAACCACATGTAATAATAGGAAAAGTTAATATTTTGTTCATTATTAGCAATATATGTTTCGTTTTATTCCTTTATTAATATTGTCCATTTCTACGCGTATGTAAACGTGTCTTTTGCTCATGAATCTATGACGATCTTTCTGTCTTGTTCTGATATAATGGAAGCCTGATCAAAGTAGTGCAAAGAATGTATTCATTTTTAAAAAGTTGTTGTCAAACGGCTTCCCTCTGCATCATCTCGAAAAAGTTTTTCCACTTTGATGGCTGCTGACTTTCTTTGTTCTACTTTTACCTTATGCATTTTGAATTGTTGTATGTTTAATTTTTCTGAAAAAAAAAAAAAAAAGAACAAATCCAAATAGAGAGTGTCAGATATTTGACGCAGGGGCGTCAGAGATTCCTGCAGAAAGAAGAAAAGTGAAGGAATGGAGTGGAACAGAGAGAGCCTGGTAATTACAGCTAACCAGTACAAATGATCAGATGTCTAACAAGAACATATTAGCATGAGAGCTCGCTGAGCTTTGAAATTTGATTCTGATGTTCCGTTTTACAAATGTTCTACTGCCACGGGAGTTTAAAGGCATGAGCGCTGAATGGCAAGCGCCAGTGATTTCCAAGGCCTCTGTAGAGTCTCTGAAATTTATAACCCACAGGAATTTTCCTTCCTTCTCTCCATTCGGCAGCGTTTAATTAAAAATATTCATCAATTTGTGGCTCATTACTCCACATTGCTCTTTATTCTCTCGCTATTTTTTTTTCTATAAAATTCACTGTAAATGCTCGGTGTTTGTGTGAAGGACAGAGAACATTTTTCACTGTGGTATAAATGATAGAAAATGTAACATTAGTGTTGAGTTGCTTTGAAAATGCAACGTTTTACCCACAGTCGTTGTCGCAACCATTTTGTTCCCAGGTGCCACAAGTTTATGAACATAAATTCTAGCATAAATTGATATATATCAAAAGGCTTTAAGATCTTGTCATAACTGTTTTTGTTTAGATTTACTGGCTGTTTAAAATAAATGGCAGCCATTTTAAAGATGAGATCTAGCCAAAAACTATTTTTGGGCATTGCACTGTAAAAATCAATTACCATTAATTTTGCATGCGTCATTTATGTATGAAAGGGAGGAGGTAAGTGGCGCTTACTAATAAATAACTAAGTGAATAAATATGGTGAACAATTAAAAATGTATGAAATAAAACTGATCAAATGATTAAATACCCAAACAAGTCCAAATCATGCAATAATTCAGTGTAAAATAAATCCAATTGAACAAGTGAAAAAAAAGGCGGATGAACAATCAAGAAATAACCTGTATAAAACAGGTGGGCAATAATCCAATAAATACATATAAATAAATGTGCAAACATAGCAATCAATGTGCAAAGTGGAAAAGTCTTAATAATAAATTCTTCAAAAAGTTCGTAATTCATAATGATGTGCAATAAACTCCAAAAAGTGCAGGCAGGCAATCAGTTTCCCCCAGCCTCTCACCTTAATAGGCCAAAAATATAGCCTTGCTGCAATATCTCTTTAAGACCGATAAATGCTCTTTTCTTATTGCCATCCCAGCTCCTGATCCACATACATAGTAGGCTTATAGACACAAGTTCCTGATGTACTCCAATACCCCACAGATCAAATGTCAGCTGCCCCAACATCAGTCAAAGTTAACAATTGCCCATCATTAGTTTTAGTGGAAGGAATAGTGCCCCAATGTTGGTCTAAGTGGGCTAAATGGTGCCGCACATAAGTGTCTGGAAGGAATATTGCCCCAAGGGTCAGATAAAGGCAGGCAAGGGGCCACGTCCAGCCCCGGGCCGCAGTTTGGAGTCCGTTGCTTCAGTCCATTTTAATCAAGGTTTAAAGTGTTTTGCAGTAACAGAATCTTCTGCACACCACTATTGTAAAGGGCAGTTATGAACTTCTTGTCAACTTAAATACATCTGGCTACTGTCTTCTGACTCCTCACATTAATTGAAAGAACAGGGGAATTTATCAAAACTGGACCAGACAGTATCTGTCACATCTGTGTATGGCAACCAATCACCTCCTGTATTCAGGTTGTTCAATTAAGCTTTAAATATGAAAGATAAACGCTGATTGGATGCCATGCACACCTGCTCCAGCTTATTTATTTTTTCATATTTGCACCATTCCCTAAGGCCCCTTTTTACACTGGGGCGGGAGGTGCGGTGGCGGTAAAGTGCCGCTATTTTTAGCAGCGCTTTACCGTCGGAATTGCAGAGGTATTCGGCCGCTAGTGGTGCGGTTTTACCCCCGCTAGCGGGCAAAAAAGGGTTCGTGCCGCCGGCAATGCGCCTCGGTATAGCCACGGTTTTCCATTGCTTTCAATGGGAATAAGCAGTGGAGGAGCGGTAAACACACCGATCCTTCACCGCTCCAAAGATGCGGCCAGCAGGACTTTTGGAGCGGTCCTACTAGTGCACCGCTCCAGTGTGAAAGCCCCAAGGGCTTTCACACTGGAAAAACAGCAGCCGCTGTTTCGGGGCGGTTTGCATGCGCTATTTTTAGCGCAATAGCGCCTGCAAACCGCCTCAGTGTGAAAGGGGCCTAACACGCTAGAGACTGTAAATCCTAAGTCATCAGTTCCTTAACCACCATATCTGGCTGCCCTAGTTCTCACATCTTACCCATTTTGATAGTTAGTAGAAATTGGTTGACCTGCATGCTTTTATTTCAAGCTGAATCCACTTAATTTGATGTTTAGATTATGGCACAGCTAATAAAACGGCTACAGAATATGTAGATTCACCAGTGGTTTTGAATGCGCTTCTACGATCTAATTATACCAGCTACCTGCTTATTTTCCTTTAAATTAATCGCATACATTAATTCAAAGTCACCAAAATAATTTCATATTTTGCAGGCTCCAGTTGTTTGTAAGACTAATCATTACCCAGCCCTATTTAAAATGGTTAATTTACCCAACACCACTGACAGGCATTCATTATTTCCTAATTAGAATTTAATGACACGTATATTATCCTTCATATTAGTTAGAGAGCTAATTAATGTTAATCCTTGGACAGAGACACAAAGGACTTTTAAAGCCTCTATCTAGCAAGGGATCTGTATGTAACCTAAAGAACGTTTCTGGTTAACACTTGTATTCTTTAAATGAAACATCATCTTAAAGGGCAACTATAATCCTTTATATTTCACGATATGCACGTTCAAGATATCAACCTAACATAGGTGGTTTACTTATCTTATAGGCCCCTACCCTCCATGTAAAGTGGAAGTGGTAGAGTTGTATTAAAAAGAATAAATAAATAAAGGTGCCATTAACCTTGAATTTTTCCTGCAATGCCTAGGCAAGTGTGTCATCACTGGGCTTTCAGGCAAAATCCTATAAAAGTTGGGGGTCTCGGTTCTCCCAAGAAGACACTCCAGCGCTGTACTGCCTATTATTCCCACACTTGAAAGTTCAGACATTCTGGGATGTTCCAGCAGAGCTCTGGAGAAAGAGGTGGTTTTAATGGGTAAGCTGCTATGCTAAGGGTATGCTACCTTATAGGGCCTGCTATGCAATGTCACCCTAAAATTATATTGCTTGAGGGCAAAACAAGTGTACTGGTAAATCTTAAGAGGGAAAGGTAACTTAGGTGGGCTTACATGAGGAAGACATCTAGGGTTGGCCATTACCAAGTAAATCAGCCCCAGTAACTTTAGTAACCTCATAGCATTATGCTAAAGTAGGTCTTTGAGTTATGAGTAGCTCTTTCAGAGTAAACCTTTCAGAGATAAATCATCTTTAACCCCCTGGATTGTCCCTAGACATGCAGAACATTTGATTATGTGTTTTACCACTGATGAGCCTTATTTCCCTGTTTTAGGACAAGACTGACACTTGGAAGGAGCCCCATAGTAATAGTGTAGGAAACAGGACATCACTTTCCACAAAAGAGTTGCACGACGGGTAAGATTGTAGTATTGTATTGATATTGCTATATTGAGTGTATTTAACCACTTAAGGACCGCCTCCTGCACATATACGTCGGCAGAATGGCACGGCTTGGCACAGGCACGTACCTGTACGTTGCCTTTAAGAGCCCAGCCGTGGGACGCACGTGCGACCCGGTCCGAAGCTCTGCAAAGGACGCCAATTTTGTTTGGGAGCCACGTCGCGCAATTGTCAGTTAAAGCGACACAGTGCTGAATCGCAAAAAGTGGCCCGGTCTTTGACCAGCAATATGGTCCGGGTGTTAAGTGGTTAAAGAGCATTAATTGTTATCACACCCTTTCACACTAAGGCATTTACAGGCGTTTTTGCGCTAAAAATTGCGCCTGTAAACTGCTTCTTCTGCAGCCCCAGTGTGAAAGCCTGAGTGCTTTCACACTGGGGAGGTGCGCTTGCAGGACAGGAAAAAAAGTCCTGCAAGCAGCATCTTTGGGCCGGTATACACCGCTTCTCCACCGCCCCCTGCCCATTGAAATTAATGGGAATCGTCTGCAAAGCCCCTCGGCAGCGGCGCTTTTCAGCTTTTAACTGAGCAAGCTGAAGTCAGAAGCTGATTGTTTACTATGTATCGCTACACCAGATTCTGTTTTCTCCAGTTTGAGCAAATCCCCCAGTGCCTGATCTTGCATATGCACAGACAAAGATCCGGCGCCATGTCTGTTTACATGTTGCCATGGATTTTAAGAATGGTGGATATGGAGGAATAATACATTCTGGGATATGTGACGATGGTATCCCAGGAGGCTGCATCATCATTTTCGTCTAGGAGAGCATCATAGCAATGGGGCTGTTTAAAGGGGTTTTCCTCCTTTTTTTTAAGTTTATTAAAAGTCAGCAGCTACAAAAAGTGTAGCTGCTGGCTTTTAATAAACTGACACTTACCTGCTTCACGGCTCCAGCGACGCGCCGGCCGAGGCTCCGCTCCTCGCCCCCCCTCGCCAGCCGGCGTCTTCATTCTTAGTGTGGGCACCCGGCAGTGACAGCTTTCGGCTTCACGGCCGGGCACCCACTGCGCATGCGCGAGCGACAGTGCGCATGCGCGAGCGGCTCGGCGCCGTTCGATTGGACAGGCACTCGCCTACAGGGAGGAGCTGTGAAAAGGCGATTAAGCTTATCGCCTTTTCAGCCCCTCGGTGGAAGGAGGAAGTGGGACAGGAAGTCCCCTTCTCCTGAAGCCCCCACTCCCCCCCCCCCCAAAAAAAATTACATGTAAGGGGGCGAGGAGTGGTTAAGAGGAAGTTCAATTTTTAGGTGGAACTCCTCTTTAACGTGAAAAATAAAGTAAATAATTAAAGAAAGATTGATGCAAACGGTAATCTTTGTGTAAAGGTTGGCTTTAAGGCTTCACCACAGAAATGTATATTCTTTATATAGTTGTCCCATGATGCAGCATTTATAATACTAATACATGCTTTTGGTGTAGTGCCCCTCCTGCATCAGCCTTTTATTCAAGTCTGTAAATTTCAGTCTAGAGAGTCTAATCCCTTTACCTGGCCGCTGCCTGTCACACGCTGGAACAGCTGAGACGGAGACTGGTGCTGTGCTCCGCTTTATCTAGTCGTTCTGCCTCTGGGCACACTTTTTGTGTAATGGGACTGTACATTTACAGTCCTCGGAGAGCCGTTCCCGCTTGTACAGTCTATTTAGGTAACAACTTCTTTTAATTAAATCTACTGGTTATAAAATCGTATTTTATTGCTTGAAGTTTGGAGGCCGCTTGGCTTTGTTCTGCAGGATCTGCGAGGGATCCTTTGCATGCAGGGCTGTCTGGGAGGGAATCTATTCAAAGTACACAATCTAAGCGGCCTCCCTAAAACATTTAAAGAACACTCGTTTTCTTGACTTTTATTGCCAATATCGCTGAATTTTGCAATTGCTGTAGTAACCCATCATTGTATGTTGTAAGGCCGTTTCAAGTCACATAAATAGATATTCAGACAGATAGATGTTGCAATAACAACCTCCATTTTCATAGCCTTTGCATCCAATTTTCACCAGTTACGCAGGGAATCTTAATATGAGCGTGCAGTATAATAGGTACCCAGTGCGCTCAATAATGTTACAGAGCTGCTCAGGCACACTGCTTCTCCTTCTCTGTGGTATATATTCTATAAGGCTGGATTCACACTTGTGCGGTGCGAATTCCAGCTCTGTTATCTCTGCAAAAAGATAAGAGAGCTGTTCAGCAGATTATCTTTGTTTTAGCTGCGAATTTGGAGACCAGGGAGAGGGGAGGGGAGGAGTTATACTTACCTCTACTTTGCAGCTCGTTTTGCACAGAGTGGCCTCGAACCTGGTCTTCTGGGGTCCCTCGGCATCTGTCTCGGCTCTCCCTTGCAAGAACTCATCACCTTCATGCGAGCGAGCTTCCATGGTGATGAGTTCTTGCGGGCACGCTCCTGTGATGCAGCCGGCAGCCATAGCCACTCACTGTATCACTCTGCCCACGGCACGCCGCGCCGTTGAATGTGATTGACAGCAGCACGAGCCAATGGCTGCACTGCTTTCAATCAACCAATGAATTCGCCGAGAAGCCTGGCCGAGAAGCAAGCGCGTTCACAGCGCGGGACTTTCGAGGGGTCAGGTAAGTAAACAGGGGGGCTGGGGGCGCTAATCCGCAGATGTTTTTTCACCTTAATGCATAGAATGCATTAGGGTGAAAAAACTTTTACCTTTACAACAACCCCTTTAACTCTGCAAATACCTCCCCTGCAACGATCTGATGCCCACGAGGCGCCTCTTCTCCCCGGCTTCTTCTGGGTGTTGGATCTTTGGCAATCTCAATTGGTCATCATGGGATGATGTCACTCCACACAGGCATCTTGCTGAGAATCTACACAGAGATGCGCATGAGCAGTGCACGTTTACAGAGGACTGCAAACAGGCAGGTATATTTATTTTATTGCAGAAAAAAACAAAGCATGTCTCTTCTACAATAAAGGCGAAAAGGTTTATTTTGTAGGTTTGTAGGTACTGCATGTCCAATCGAAGGCTACCTTGTGCCAGGCACTTTACATGTGCCTTGCAGGGTCTAATTCATACACATACCATAAAGGCTTAAAAAAAATAAACAAATCTTTAATTTCCATATACAAATGGTTAGATTTAATAAAAGTTGGATACAATTGGTTAAAACCAAAGTTACTGTAAGGCCGCGTACACACGGTCGGTCCATCCGATGAGAACGGATGAGAACGGTCCGATGAAGCAGACTGATGGTCCGTCACGCCTACACACCATCAGTTCAAAAACCGATCGAGTCCAACACGGTGACGTAAAACACGACGTGCAGAGAAAAATGAAGTTCAATGCTTCCAAGCATGCGTTGACTTGATTCCGTGCATGCGCGGGTTTTGAACCGATGCTTTTGCGTACTAACCATCGGTTTTGACTGATCGGTTAGGCGTCCATCGGTTCAATTTTAAAGCAAGTTCTACGTTTTTGGACCGAAGGATAACTGACCGATGGGGCCCACACACGGTCGGTTTGGACCGATGAAACTGAACTTCAGTCGGTTTTCATCGTTTTTGTCCGATCGTGTGTACAGGGCCTTAGTCTATCCAGGATGCGCTGGTCCTGACTGAAGAATAAAGAAAACTGGCCAGAGAGAGAGAGAGAGATATCATTTTGCCCCTATACAAATCATCAGTAAGACCTCATCTGGAATACGCAAGTTCAGTTTTGGACACCAGTTCTCAAAAAAAGGATATCTGAGAACTGGAGAAAGAGAAACCAAACTGATAAGAGGAGGCATGGAGGAGCTCAGATATGGGGGGAGATTAGAGTAACTGAAATTATCCTATCTTGAGAAGAGGAGATTAAGGGGGGGATATGATCAACATGTACAGATATATAAGGGGTCCATATAGTGAACTTGGTGTTGAGTTATTCACGTTATGATCATCACACAGGACTAGAGATTTCATCTCCAATTACAAAAGGTTTCTTCACAGTTAGAGCTGTGAAAATGTGGAATAGACTCCTTCCAGGGCTGGTTCTGTCCCGCTTAATAGATTTCTTTAAAAAAGACCTGGATTCTCTCCTATGTACATAATATAACTTAATACTAATATTTATAGGTAAAGTTGATCCAGGGAAGATTTGCCTCTTGGGGGATCAGGATGGAATTGTTTTCTCCTGCTGGAGCAAATTGGTCATGCTTTGTTTTTTTTGCCTTCCTCTGGATCAACTAAGTAAAGGATTGTGTATATAGGTTTGTACATCCCCCCCCCCCCACCTTCTTTTTTAATTGGTTTACCTAGATGGTCTTTTTTTCAACCAGGCTGTGTTATTTTTTACTTTTTACCATAGCTACAATTTAAGCTCATCCTCTAGATTCAGTACAAACTAAATAATTCCCCTAAAGCATGTATGCATATAAGGAAAGTCGTAGAGAATTCCTTACAGTACCTGACCGTGATATTGTACAATATCGCAGGTCGGCAGCGTGGATATTGACCCTCCGCGACCCCTGTCGCGGGAGCCAGCGCCGAGCTCTTTCGCTCCTCCAGCTCACCCCCCCCCAATAGATTCCCATGCGCGAGAAGCACAGCCTTGCAGCGCCGATTTCCAGCGTGATCCCATCGCGCTGGAAATACAAAATCGGCGGCACCCACTGTAACTGTATACTTGTTCCAAGTCAGTAAATCAAGTATTAAAGTATGAAGGCCATTAAAGCTGAAGTAGGCTTTTTTTTGCTTAGTTACAATTGTTCAATTGAATCATGTCTAAGTATGTATGTACCATACCTGGATAATCCCTGTGGAAGTCCCATGGCTGCCTTGCTGATCAGTGAACATAGGAGGCTGCTTGCTTGGCATTGGTGCCATTCAAAAAATGCCTTGTATTTTTCTAAATGAATACAAGGTGTTCCCTTGAACAAGGTGGAGATTGTGATGTCACTGCCTTGCCAAATAGTCAGATCATAATCAATCAGAATATTATACTGTATATATTTGGCCCTCTGTGTAGTAGTTTGTTCCCATGTTCCCATGTTCTATTATTTTTTCTATAAAATTCACTGTAAATGCTCGGTGTTTGTGTGAAGTGTGTGTGTGTGTGTATATGTATGTATGTATATATATATATATATCACAATATTATACTGTATATATTTGGCCCTCTGTGTAGTAGTTTGTTCCCATGTTGTTGTTAAGTGAAATAACAAAATGATCTATTCTTTTTCCTCCACAGCCTTCCGAACACACGTGATACCTCTGTCCATTTAGACAATGGGGAGTTCTGGTGCAATAAAGCTTCGGCCTACAAGGGGAAGAGTCACCGGGTTATCTTCCAAGAGAGTATGGAAAAGATCTACAAGGACATGTACAGGAATTCCTTGAGTCCACATACTTATAGAAGATCACACAATTCCTAGGGTAAAATGGGAACTTTAGTTTTGTTAAAAAATGCATCTCTTTTGCAATACCAATATAGTATTATTATGAACCACTAAACAAGTGTTGATGTCTGTAAAATGAACAATAAACTGAGTGGATATTTAACGGTTGTCTTGTTGACTCCTCGATGGTATTGTTGGAATATATTGAAATGCTTGTTTATAATATGCAGACAATGTGGTTTATAGGTTGCTGTCATAATCTGTTGTAAAGCCTGGACCTGACTTTTAGAGGATATTTATTGGACTGTAAATGTACAACACACAGGCCACTTTAGGCTATTTATGGCGGGGATACATGTATCAACTTGCAATTGATCTAGGTATAAGTGATGACCAACTATATGTTGACCAATCATTACATTTTTGAAGTTTACAACACACTGTATTATTCTGCACTTTGTGATCAAAAATACTATCTGGTATTAATCAAAACAATTATTTGATTGGTTTGTTTTACGATCAGTTCTCTGACATGCTTGAAAATGTCTTTAAGTAAGATCCTTTGGCGCTTTCCCTATCACCTACCCCCTTACTCTTTTATAGCTGCCATTACTAGAACTATAATCGGTGGCACACTTTTCACTTGTTTTGAGTTCTTGAATACGCATAATTATGTTTTTTTCAATCAGAAGCTTTCAGAAATGTTAAAAAAAAGCCTGGGTAACCACCTTAGTTCAACTATATGAGAATGACCTTCTTAAAACCTACGAGCAACTGAGGACAGAGTACCCCCTACAGTCAAGGTGGCTCTATCAGTCCCTTCAGTTTTGTCATGCACTACGTGCCCAACTTTCCTCGGTTGAAGTGTCTTTTTCTCCCACACCTGCTTTGAATAGAATAGTACAAGTGAGGTCAACTAAGGGAATAATTTCTGTAACATATACGGTCTTATTGGATACGTTTTTATTGAGGTTTCCTATCTGTTCCAAGGCAGGGTGGGAACAGGATATCAGCCCTATCTCTGAGGAGGTTTGGGAAGAGATCCTCCGGTCCCTCCCTCTTGCCTCTCTCTCTTCATCACATAGATTGACCCAGATCTTTATTCTCCACAAATTTTCGCATTCTATAAGTCTGAGATCTGACACAGCCTGTGCCAGATGTGGTAATCTAGGTACTCTAAGGCAGGGGTGTCCAAACTTTTTTTAAAGAGGGCCAGATTTGATGAAGTGAAAATGTGTGAGGGCCGACTATTTTTTTCAGCACGTCGTTGTGTTTTACGTCACCGCGTTCTGACACGATCGGTTATTTAACCTATGGTGTGTAGGCGTGACGGACCATCAGTCAGCTTCATCGGTTAACCTATGACAACTGTCCTTCAGACCGTTGTCCTCTGGTTAACCTATCGTGTGTACGAGGCTTTATACATCTTCTGGGTTGGTGCCCAAACTCCAGAGATATTGGAAGGAAGTGGTTGGCACACTTAATGGGCTCTTGGATGAAAATATTTCTGAACCACTTACATGCCTATTGGGCTACCTTAATTATTTTTATACTCCCTCCTCCCCCCCCTATGTTGACTACTATCTTGCATGCTCTTTTTGTGGCCCGCAGACATATACACATTTTGCTCTTAAGTGCACCTCTCCTACCCTCCTAATTTATCTGATTTGGATTTTTACCTCAATAGGCTTATGTATTTTGAAAAGCACACATATTATTTAAGAAACTCAGTGAGAAAATGTGATGCTATGTGGTCACAATGGATTGAGTCTGTGTCCCTGATTTTGGAGTAGGCCAATTTGAAATATAAATATTCTCGTCTGTATACATTATCTTCTTCGTTTTTTTTTTTTCTTTCTTTCTTTACCATCTCTTTTTTTTTTTTTTTTCTCATTGGATTAGATGGTCATATATAGTTGATCTTATTTAGTATCTATAATTATCCACTAATATGTATTTTTTTGTTGTTTTTGTTTTGTATTTTTGAAGTTCTGTGTGATGTGTTTTGTATACTATGCCTGTATTTTTCAAAATTGAACATTCAATTAAATAAAATCTGAAAAAAAACTATCAACTTGGCAGATTTGAAATCAATAGAGAGCTCACTAAATTGATTGAATGGAGAGTCTTTAGTTTACAAAAACCAATGCAAAATCTGGTGCAGCTGTGCATGGTAGCCAATCTGCTTCTAACTTCAGCTTGTTCAGGTAAGCATTGACAAAAAATCTAAAAGCTGATTGGTTTCTATGTAGAGCAGATTTTACACTCCCTGGTTCAAGAAAGTCAACCCCACTGTAGTTACATTGAATAATCAAATCTATGAACATATCTGTGCACATGGCCACCATTAGACTTAAAGCGGAGTTCCAGGCTTTTTATAATTATTAAAAGTCAGCAGCTACAAAAAGTGTAGCTGCTGACTTTTAATAAACAGACACTTACCTGTTCCACAGTTCAGCCCCACTCCTCTCCCCCTCCTCTCCGCCGTCTCCTCCATAGACACTGTGGGCACCCGGCCATGACCGCTTTCGTTTTCATGGACGGGCACGCGTGAGTGACGCTGCGCTCTCCCAGTGGAAGGCAATCTTCCCAGAAGGTGAAAGGACGCAGTGGGACAGGAAGTCCCCTTCAAAACAAAGCCCCCCCCCCCCCCCCCCCCAAAAATGACATGCCAAATGTGGCATGTAAGGGTACAAGGAGTGCTTAAAGCGCAAGTTCCACTTTTGGGTGGAACTCCGCTTTAATTTGGCCAATCCCCCCGTTCCCTCATTACAATCCGACTGTATAATCTCCTTTCAAATTTCCAAAATGATGTAATATATGATGACCTACCTAAACAATCCAATCAATTTGTATCCAATCAAGAAGGCTCTTGCCTTAAATATTTGCTTGATCTAACGGAAATTGGACAGTCAGATTGTAACATGTGATGAGATAACTCTTCATAGAATGGTTAATTCTGTAAGGGTGCCATGGGAATAAATTGTCCCTATCTACAGAAAATGGCTGAATATATAAAAAGTCAAATGTGCAAAAGGCTGGGCTTATTCCTACCAGAAAGCAAAAGACATATTGGAGGATCACTTTTTCATAACATGGGTAGATTTAGGATACAGAAATATTTGTGCCATGCTGTATTTACCATGTAAGCTGAGACAGTGGGAGCTTGTGTTATCTGCTTCTAAAATCTGCATTATAGTTAGGAAAGGTTAATGCAGAGGAAGTCCAAATACCAATATTATATTAAAAGTACAGCTGCCCTTTAAAAGCCTTTGCTGTAACGAGTGTTGAATCGCATTTGCCATTAATAGCAGAGAAAATGTTTTACTGAACAATATAGAGACTGTCTATCAGCTGTAATATTGCATGTCAGATATGAGAAGACAATACTAAGGGCCAGATTCAGGTAGAAGTGCGGCGGCGTAACGTATCGTAGATACGTCACACCGCCGCAAGTTTTCATCGCAAGTGCCTGATTCACAAAGCACTTGCGATGAAAACTACTGCCATTTAAATTAGGCGCGCTCCCGCGACGGACCTACTGCGCATACTCCGTTTCGTAACTCCCACCGTGCTTTGCGCGGAATGACGTCATTTTTTCGAACGGCGACGCACGTAGCGTAATTCCGTATTCCCGGACGGCTTACGCAAACGACGTGAATTTTTAAATTTCGACGCAGGAACGACGCCCATACTTTATACAGCAATACGATTGCTGTGTAAAGTTAAGGCACCAAAAACGACGACTAACTTTGCGACGGGGAAACTAGACCTAGCAGCGACGTAGCGAACGCGAAAAATCCGTCGTAACTCCTAATTTGCATACCCGACGCTGGTTTATGACGCAAACTCCCCCCAGCGGCGGCCGAGGTACTGCATCCTAAGATCCGAGAGTGTAAAACAATTACACCTGTCGGATCTTAGGGATATCTATGCGTAACTGATTCTATGAATCAGTCGCATAGATACTCTGAGAGATACGACGGAGTATCTGAGATACTCCGTCGTATCTCCTTTGTGAATCTGGCCCTAAGTGTCAAATCAGAAGTTATAAGATCTGTGATCAGAAGTTCTAAAATACTGTATTACCTGCCTTTATGTTATAATTGTATTTCTATACCTTCTTGTAAAGGGTTAGATCCCCTTTAAAAAAAAAAAAAAATGAAAAGGTGAGATAAAATGGGCCAGCGAAAGAAGAGGAAGAACATCGTCGTTTTCAAACCCCAGGACTGCTACACCTTGCTTGGATAGGGAAGTTGTTGTATGACTCAGAACTAATTGAAGTTGAGATAGGGGCGGAGGGGGTTGTAGGGCGTTCACATTTAAAAAGATGTAAATACATTTTAAATAAAAATAAATACTTAAAGCAGAACCACTGTAAAAAAACAGCAAGCAAGTGGGCTCTTTATTGCATGTAGTGTCTTTTCTGCAATAAAATACACCTACCAACCTGCTCACTGTCTTTTCTGGCATGCAAGCTGAGCCGCATATCTGAAGCAAAGCTTACAGCGCTGGCATAGTCCCAGGATGACCGACTCCTGCGCCAGCCAATGAAGATGGCCGAAGACCAGCACCCGGAAGATACCGACAAGGGATGGGTGAAGAAGGGGTAAGTTGAGCTTTGTTTTATTACTGAACTGTCAAATATAAAATCAACAATGAAGTAATGACAGTGCCAATTAGGTTACAGTGCCTTGAAAAAGTATTCATACCCCTTGAAATTTTTTCAACGTTTGTCATGTTACAACCAAAGAGGTAAATGTATTTTATTGGGATTTTATGTGATTGGCCAACACAAAGTGGCAAATTATTGTGAAGTGGAAGGAAAATGATAAATGGTTTTCAACATGATTTTCAAATAAATATGTGAAAAGTGTGACATGCATTTGTATTTAGCCCCCCTGAGTCATTACTTTGTAGAACCTCCTTTCACTGCAAGTACAGCGGCAAGTCTTTTGGGATGTCTCTACCAGCTTTGCACATCTAGAGAGTGACATTTTTGCCCATTTTTTTTTGCAAAATAGCTCAAGCTCTGTCAGATTTGATGGAGAGCGTCTGTGAGCAGCAATTTTCAAGTTTTACCGCAGATTCTCAATTGGATTTAGGTCTGGACTTTGACTGGGCCATTCTAAGGCCCCATACACACCATAGAATCCATCCGCAGATAAATCCCAGCAAATCGGTTTCAGCGGATAGATCCTATGGTGTGTACACGCCAGCGGATCTTTATCCGCGGATATATCTCCCCTGGGATGGATTCCAGCAGATCGGATATTCGCTGACATGCAGAACAAATCCATCTGCTGGAATCCATCCCAACGGATGGATCCGCTGGTCTGTACAGACTCACCGAATCCATCCGTCCGAAGGGATCCCCCGCATGCGTCGCAATGATTCAACGCATGCGTGGAATTCCTTATATGACAGCGTCGCGCACGTCGCCGCGTCATAATCGCGGCGACGGCGCGACACGTCATCGCCAGAGGATTTCGGCGCGGATTTCAATGCGATGGTGAGTACACTCCATCGCATTAAAATCTGCTGAAATCCTCGAGAGGATTTATCCGCGGAAACGGTCCGCTGGACCGTATCCGCGGATAAATACTCCCGTGTGTATGGGGCCTAACACATAAATATGCTTTGATCTAAAGTTCTAAACCATTCCATTGTAGCTCTGGCTGTATATTTAGGCTTGTTGTCCTGCTAGAAGGTGAACCTCTGCCCGTCTCAAGTCTTTTGCAGACTTTAACAGGTTTTCTTGTAAGATTGCTCTGCATTTGGCTTCATTCATCTTTCCATCAACTCTGATCAGCTTCCCTGTTCCTGCTGAAGAAAAGAAACCCCACAACATGATGTTGCCACCATCATGTTTCACAGTGGGGGATGGTGTGTTCAGGGTGATGCACAGTGTTAGTTTTCCACCACACATAGTGTTTTGCTTTTGGAACAGAACGTAACATTTTGATCTCATTTGACCAAAGCACCTTTTTCCACATGTTTGTCTTGGCTTCTCACAAACTGCAAATGGGACTTCTTATGGCTTTCTTTCAACAATGGCTTTCTTCCTGCCACTCTTCCATAAAGGGCAGATTTGTGGAGCGCACGACTAATAGTTGTCCTGTGGACAGATTCTCCCACCTGAGCTGTGGATCTCTGCAGCTCCTCCAGAGTTACCATGGGCCTCTTGGCTGCTTCTCTGATTAATGTTCTCCTTGCCCGGCCTGTCAGTTTAGGTGGATGGACATGTCTTGGTAGGCTTGTAGTTGTGCCATACTCTTTCCATTTTTGAATGATGGATTAAACAGTGCTATGTGAGATGTTCAAAGCTTGGGATATTTTTTTATAACCTAACTCTGCTTTAAACTTCTCCACAACGTTATCCTTGACCTGCCTGGTGTGTTCCTTGGTCTCCATGATGCTGTTTGTTCACTATGGTTCTCTAATAATTATAATAATAATAATTCATACCTCTTTGGTTGTAACATGAGAACATGTGGAAACGTTAAAGAGGTATGGATACTTTTTCAAGGTACTGTAAATGTAATCGGTTACTTTGTTTATGATCTATTTACAATGAATATTGTTTTTCATAGGTAACAGATATATTGATGTCTTTTTTCATTTATACAGTGTTTTCCCCTTTGTGTGTCCTGAGGAAGCGGATCAGCGAAATGCGTTGACGCAAAAGAGCTTAATTGATATCATGTAACAAATACCTTCAAAGTATCCGGCTGTTTTTGGCTGCACTTTGCACATAATGAAATGCATGTTTTTAACTGAATTTCTGTCTTTCGTCAATGTTAATCTTTTTTTGTATTTAGGTACAAATAAAATAAAGATTTTTTATACAAATGGTTTGGTCCAATCTGCCTTGAAAGTTCAACCTCAATGGATCCTTTTTTGTTTTCATGCTTCTGAGATCATTGAGAATTAATTGACTAAGCCGTTGACCTGCTTCTGACTTGCATTTTACCTGCTTTAGAGAGGAATTAAACTTCCTTCTAATGTTTGTACATATAGGTAAACCTATAAAAAGGCTTACCTATAGGTACTGTAAATATCTTCTAAACTTTTATCGTTTAGGAAATACTTATTGTATATTGTGCCAATGATGTAATCGGCGCATGCACTCCGTGCCCTGACCGGCAGCTCCCACTCACATGCGCAGGAGTGTAGTCACGGGTTTCCAGGCAGTCACACAGCCTGGAAGGAAGACAGGACCCGGAAGGAAGACAGGCGAAAATGGATGCTCCGTCCTCCGGGGACGACGAGGGCTTAGTTTGTAGTTAAGTGTCACATATTGTGCTCGTATGCGATGCACGCCAGCACATTATGCCTTTACTTTGCAGGTAAGGAAAAAAAGAAAAACAGTTTCCTTAAGTGGTTTTATGCATTCCCATAGACCTGTATGAGAATACAAAACCCACTTGATGCTAACAAACGCCAATTGCCAACTGACTTCCCATTTCTTCCTGTCCCAGCGATGGTGGTCATCAAGACAGGAGGTGATGGGAAATCTCTCAGTTGATGACACCACAAAGGAATTTTTTTTTTTCAAATAAAAGGTCGGAAGGCTTAGAAACTGTTTAAAGCTTGTAGTGCTGGTAGCCAGTAGCCAGATTGAAGAGTTATGTTAGAAAATATTCTTTAGCAGAAAAAGTAGTAGATGTTTGAAACAAATTTCCAGCAGAGGTATTTGCTAGGGATAAACTTCCGTACTATATACTGCTGAAAATAAATAAAAAATAAAATGGTGGACTTGATGGACAACTTGGTCTCTTTCTGAGGTCAGTCTTCTATGTTTTTATTCTTTTAGTCCACACACTCTTTCGCCTCTTTCACATAGCATTGCGACAAGATGACAGAAGTGGGGTAACTTGGTGATGGCATTACCGTGCATTCAAGGCACGTGGTGCCTTAATAAATTCTACCAAAATGCCACCTCTGGTATTCAGTTTTTTTCAGGGGAAGTGAATGCTGTGAACACTTCATAAATATATGCCGAATGCATCAGAAAACACTATAGACACTTTTTTGGCAGGTTGCAATGATCTTCAAAAGAGGCAGAAGCTTGCGGCAAAATCTAGAGAATATAACCTGCCCTAAAATTCTTGGCACTACGTAAAGCGAATCTTACGTGCTTGTGTTTACTGTCCCATTCGCCTGCTATTGTTTTAATTACATAGTGCAGCCTTTCTCAAACTTTCAACATAGAGGAATCCTTGAAATTATTTTACGGTCACAGGGAACCCCTAATACAAATTTCTATATCTTAACTCATGATATATTAGTGTGATGGTCAGTGGGAAAAATGCTCCTTTCACTTGTGGTCATTGGGAAGAATTACCCCCTTACAGATCACTAAATACATCAATGGTGTCAATGGGAATTTTTTTTAGAGGAAGAAATTACTCATTGCTCTAGCAAACTCAGGTGGAAGTTTGTAAGAAAAGAAATGGCTGCACATCCAGGAATTCCGTTTTGCCTTTTATTGTTCAAAGTGATAACACCAAAGACAACAACATGAGGTCACGTAGACGCATTTAAGGCCCCGTACTCACGACCAAACATGTCTGCTGAAACTGGTCGGCAGACCAATTTCAGCAGACATGTTCCGTCGTGTGTACAGCCGCGCGGACAGGATTCCAGCAAACAATTGTCTGACAGACCGTTTCTGAGCAGACAACTGTTTCCCGGACTTGCTTTAAAACAGTCCGCTGGAAACCTGTCCGCCCGGACATGTACGGTCGTCTGTACAGACCTACCGTACATGTCCTGCCGCCCGCATCCTTCGCATGCGTCGAATGACTTCGACGCATGCGTGGAAGCATTTTCAAGGCAGGCCGCCCACGCCGGCGCGTCATTGTCGCGGCGACACCGCGTCATCGACGCGTCGACACCGCGGACACGCCCCGCGTATTGTTTACGCGCGGTCTTCTGTTCGATGGTGTGTATAGCCATCGAACAGAAGTCCCCGGGCAGTCCCCGGCCAGACATGTCCGATGGAAACGGTCTGCAGACCGTTTTCATCGGACATGTCCTGCCGTGAGTACTCGGCCTCATACAAACATCTTGTGCGTAATCATTATGATTAGGGTTGTCCCGATACCACTTTTTTAGGACCGAGTACAAGTACCGATACTTTTTTTCAAGTACTCGCCGATACCGAATACCGATACTTTTTTTAAATGTGTCCCCAAATGCAGCCATGTCCCCCCACAAATGCAGCCATGTCCCCCCACATATGCAGCCATGTCCCCCCACATATGCAGCCATGTCCCCCCACATATGCAGCCATGTCCCCCACATATGCAGCCATGTCGCCCCACATATGCAGCCATGTCCCCTCACAAATGCAGCAATGTCCCCCCACATATGCAGCAATGTCCCCCGTATATGCAGCCATGTCCCCCCACATATGCAGCCATGTCCCCCCACATATGCAGCCATGTCCCCCCACATATGCAGCCATGTCCCCCCACATATGCAGCCATGTCCCCCCTACATGCAGCCATGTCCCCCCTATATGCAGCCATGTCCCCCATAAATCCAGCCATGTCCCCCCTATATGCAGCCATGTCCCCCCCTATATGCAGCCATGTCCCCCCTATATCCAGCCATGTCCCCCCCTATATCCAGCCATGTGCCCCCATACCTTGATGCCGCCGCCTCATGGGTTAAACAGCGTGCGGGGAACATCACAGCTTTCATTTGAATAGCTGTAGTATTCCCGCTGCGCCCCATATAGACACTCCCCCTTGCTTGGGATTGGACAGATCCTGAGCAAGGGGGAGTGTCTATACGCGGCGCAGCGGGAATACTACAGCTATTCAAATGAAAGCTGTGATATTCCCCACACGCTGTTTAACCCATGCGGCGGCGGCGTTGTTGCGGCATTCGCGGCGGCGGGGGGGGGTGGGTGGCCGTATCAAGTATTCTATTTAGGTATCGGGGGTATTTGCGGGAGTACAAGTACTCCCGCAAATACTCGGTATCGGTCCCGATACTGGTATCGGTATCGGGACAACCCTAATTATGATTACCTAATGATTAAGCACAAGATGTTTGTGTGAAACGCGTCTACGTGACCTCGTGTTGGTGTCTTTGGTGTTATCACTTTGAACAATAAAAGGCAAATCGGAATTCCTGGATGTGCAGCCATTTCTTTTCTTACAAGTTTTCCACGGAGGCGGGCCGGGGATGGCACTCTACAAGGTATTCCACCTCAGGTTATCAGCATACACCTGGAGTAGCGGCTCTTTTTCTTTGTATATTAACCTCAGGAGGAAATTTAGGGTTCCATGGAACCCTGGTTGAGAAACCCTGACCTTGTGTGTTAGTAGGCAGTACAGAGGAACATGGCTTAAACCTTTTTTTACACCGCATCTGTAGGCCCAGAAAAAAAGCATTTGCAGTACCATTCCATGGACTAAATGCCACCGCCCCTCCATGTACCTGATACTGCAAATGGTGCGCTACTGAACATCACTGCACTGATAACACACACCCAAAACGCTTTCTAATGTACACTGGGGAAACCCACATTTGCACGTGTGTGGGGTGCCTCCTGTTTCATATTGCAAAGTTAGCAATTGTTCTTTGCTGCTCATGCTGATCATTCTATAGACTTTCCTTGATAACAACCATAACTATGGGTCGATCACCTAAAGGCCCATACACACGATCAGACTTTTTGACAACAAATGTCCGACGGACCTGTTTTATCGGACAATCCGACCATGTGTACGCTCCATCTGACAATTGTTTTTTTTTTTTTTATCGGTCAAATGTTCGCTGTGAATGCTCTCAAACTTTTCGGCAACAATTTCGGCTAATCCAATCATGTGTACACAAGTCCATCTGACTAAAGTCCAAAGTACAAACACGCATGCTCAGAACCAATGCTAAAGATCAGACAACAATAGCAAAAGTTGCCCAAAGGGTGGCGGTAAAGGGCTGAAAAAAACACGTGATGTGGTGAAAGTTGGCTGAAAATTTCCCGTCGTGTGTATGCAGACCAAGTTCACGGACAACGTCCGATTGTGTGTACGAGGCTTTACACTGAACTAATATCTTGAAGCCAGCAACCATGGGAAAAGCAAATCAATAAAATGTATGTCTGGATAATCTTATCTGGATTAATAATTAAACATTTTCACTCGCTACCCATACACTAAAGTTTTCCTTTACAAGTAATTCATCCACCTTCTAATAATTCCTTGCCAAGAGGGGCCGGCTAAAGTTCCGCATTAACTAGTCTAAACAGCCGGTTACCATTCCGCATATGTAGCCAGGTTTAGAGAAATTCTTTCTGCTGGGAGCTGCTGGGATAATTATACTTTCACGAAGAACAAATCAGCACAGTAATAAGCTGTAATTGTTTGTTTCATCTCACTTTCCACCAACAAAACTGAAATTTCGAATGCAAATGTCTGGGTTACTTGGGGATAACACGCATTTTCTTCTCCCTTTGCAAACATCGCTGCTTGTTTTTGTTACCTAAATCATAAAACATATTAGAATTGAATGCTATTATTTTATTTATGTTTAGTTTTGTGTTTATTAAAAACAATTTCGGAAGTCACAGTTTCATTAAACGATTTGTAGGGAAACAATGCGCACTCTGTAACATGCAGATGTAAAGACAAGTGATACATGCAAATGTAAACTATCCTATAAAAAAATATGTTTTTGTTTTAAGCTTATGCCGCGTACACACAATCGTTTTTCGGCATAAAAAAAAAAAACGTTGTTTTTCAGCATGTCCAAACTTCCAACTTCATAATTTTTCCAACTTCATCATTAAAAACGATGTTGCCCACACACCATCGTTTTTGCAAAATGATGAACAAAGCGCGGTGATGTAAAACACGTACGACGGCACTCTAAAGGGGAAGTTCTATTCGCCTTTGGGCTGCTTTTAGCTGATTCCGTGTTAGTAAAAGACGATTTGCGCATTTTTGTCTCTTACAGCGCGATGAATGTGCTTACTCCATTATGAATGATAGTTTTACCTGAACGAGCGCTCCCGTCTCATAACTTGTTTCTGGGCATGCGCAGGTTTAAAACTTTGTTTTTGCCCACACCCGATAATTTTTTACAACCCGAAAAACAATTTTTTTTAAAACAACGTTAAAAAATGCAGCATGTTCGAATTTTTTTTTTTGTCATATTTCAGAAGCCGAAAAACGATGTGAAGCCCACACTCGATCATTTTAAATGACGTTTTTAAAAACGTTGTTTTTTTCATGCCGAAAAACGATTGTGTGTACGCGGCATTACCCTTTTAAATGTTTGTTCCTGTTTCCTTTACTTATTATTGCTTTTAGGCATAGCTCCACTTGCCACTGTTTGCATCTAAATTGACTACATAGCATAACCCAAAACATTAATGGCCTTCCCCATGTATCTACTAGTCAGGTACAAGAGAGAATTTGGGTAATTCATGTCAAAAGGTAATTTTGGTCAGGCACTAGCCACTGCCTCTATGTGATAGAGGTTGACCAACTGTATATAGGGATCATGGGTGCCTACTGGATATTTTGACTAGTTTGCATTCCTTATGATCTTGTAGTTTATTTCTAACTTGATTAGGCTTGTGACTTTGGATTTTGCATTGATATTTCTACCACTGGCTCCAATAAAAGTCTTTAGGGAACCACAGAGGTGAGATGGTTCCTCATTGTTTTATATTATGTGGGTATGCTGAAGGAGATGAGGACAAATGGAGATATGTGGCTGCAGAAACAGTTTCAGGGTTTGTTGAAGTTTGGTATTGACCCTGACTTGACTTTTGGATTTCCTTCTTTTTGGGTATGGCTTTGGCTATGCTGTTTGTTGCCTAATTTTATGACTCCTGGATCATTCTGACCTTGACTCTGCTTCCTAACCTTGTGTTTTACCACACCATCCTGGTATTGTTACTACATATCATCTGTGGTCTTTAGAGGGACAGATCTGGGGGTAGCAAACTTGAAGTCACCTTGGAGGGAATACCTTCCATGCCACTCCTTGGGGAAGCCACTGATAACTTTCAATGATTGCCTCCTCTTTGCCCCATTTACTTGACCATCTTGTTTGTCACTATAGTCCATTTCCTCCACCTTCTCCTGTTACTGCTTAGAACTGTCCCATGGCCAGACTTCTTGGACCAACTTCTGAATTCCAAGGTATATACCAGATACTCCTCTAATGCCGCGTACACACGATCGGTTGAACCGATGAGAATGGTCTGATGGACCGTTTTCATCGGTCCAAACCGATCGTGTGTGGGCGCCATTGGTTATTTAACCATCGGTTAAAAAAAAGCCAACTTGTTTTAAATTTAAAAATCCATGCATGCTCAGAATCAAGTTGACGCATTGAACTTCGTTTTTTAAGCATATCGTTGTGTTTTACGTCACCGCGTTCTGACACGATCGTTTTTTTTTAACCAATGGTGTGTAGGCGCGACGGACCATCCGATGAAAGCGGTCCATCGGTCCGTTCTCATCGGATGGACTGATCGTGTGTACGCGGCATTACTGGGACTCTCTACACCACAAATGAATCCAGGTAATATTAGTAGTCTCTACAAATTAAAAGCTATTTATCCTTAGTAGGTCAGGCTGACAGTGGTAGGGGTAGACAAGTTTCCCACTGACCCCCAGAGTGATTTTACACTGGGATTTTCCCTAAAAGTAGAAAACATAGGGGTTATTTACAAAAGGCAAATCCACTTTGCACTACAAGTGCACTTTCAAGTGCAGTCGCTGTAGATCTAAGGGGGACATGCAAAGAAAATAAAAAACAGCATTTTAGCTTGCACATGATTGGATGATAAAATCAGCAGAGCTTCCCCTCATTTCAGATCTTCCCCTCAGATCTACAGCGACTGCACTTACAAGTGCACTTGTAGTGCAAAGTGGATTTGCCTTTTGTAAATAACTACCATAGTCCTAAACCTAGCCCTAAAGCTAAGCCTAAGCTAAGTACTAACCCAACTTGAGATCAGCATTTGCAGCCTCCATATTTCTGTCATAGTAACTGTCGCCATATTTTTTTTAATAGGAATATTTTTGATACCTTTGTTTGATAACTAGATAATATTTGAGTCATGTGCTTGAAGAAGAATTCCAGGCATGGTATATTTTACATAGTTACATTGGTCTAGTTTAGATCAATTAAGCTATGTTTATACTATACCTGGCCAATTCTGCTGAAAGCTAGAAATCGTAGAAGTAGACACTGTTACTTCAGTGATCTCCACTTGCTTCTGGGTCCCATTCTGAGCAGATGGCCTGATACATTGTGAACACAGGAGGTCAGCTGCTCAGCACAATGCAAAGTGTTCTCTGATTGGATGAGGTGAAGACACAAGGTGGTGACATGCCGAAGGGCCGACCTTCTGTATTTACAATGTATCAGGCCGGCCACTCAGCATGGGACTCGGGAGCAAATGGAGATCACTGAAGTTGCAGTTAGTGATTTCCAGCTTCCAGGAGCATCAGCCAGGTATGGTATATACAGAGATACATTGGTCCAGCTATGTAAAACCATATCTGGAATTCTTCTTTAAAGCAGAACTCCAGGCTAGATAAATACAGTAGCTATACTACAGTACATACATAGTTATTGTTTTAGTTACTAAAATATGTAAAGTTTTGTGCAGCCAGTCCTGTGAATTACACACCTCTGCCACACTTTATAGCCAGGTCACACTCCTATTTCTTATATAATCTTCTACGACTGGCAGAGGTGATTGAATCTCTGACATGGTTGGGTCCACCAGTCAGTTTTTTAGGCGGACCCTATCAGACCATCCATAGCTCTCTATGGAGTGGCGAATG
The DNA here is from genome assembly GCF_905171775.1 of Rana temporaria. Classification (NCBI taxonomy): domain Eukaryota; kingdom Metazoa; phylum Chordata; class Amphibia; order Anura; family Ranidae; genus Rana; species Rana temporaria. The sequence goes on from NC_053495.1 coordinate 177,161,700, forward strand.
TCAGCAGCTGTCTGTTGACATCCCCCACTCCATAGAGAGCTATGGATGGTCTGATAGGGTCCGCCTAAAAAACTGACTGGTGGATCTGACCCGATCCTGTCTGCTAAAATCGCCTGGCAGATCGGATGACGGTTGGATGGAAACTGACATTTCCATCCGACTGCCCCATAGGCACAGTAGTTAGTCTCTTGAAACAGATCTTGGTGGAGTTTCACCACTTATATAGATGACTATAGATACCATGCTGGACCTTCAGAACCCTGTCGTAAACAGCAGCTACCGTGCCCACGCACTGGAGGGACGTCATCGCGCCCCCGGCCACTCATTCGTGTACCCGGAAAGGAAGACCAGGTGAAGATGGAAGCCCTCTCATCGGTGACAGCGCGCTGCTGGAGGGCTTTGTTTAACTGCTTGCCGACCAGCCGCCGCAGTTATACGGCGGCAGGTCGGCTCCCCTGCGCAAGAGCCCGTAGCTATACGTCGAGTCTCGCTCTCCCCCGACTCCCGTGCGCGTGCCCGGTGGGCGCGATCACCGCCGGGCACACGCAATCGCTCGTTACAGAGCGAGGACCAGGAGCTGTGTGTGTGTAAACACACAGCTCCCGGTCCTGTCAGGGAGAGAAATGCTGATCTTCTGTTCATACAATGTATGAACAGCGATCAGTCATTTCCCCATGTCAGTCCCCCCCCCTTACAGTTAGAACACACCCAGGGAACATACTTAACCCCTTCCCCGCCCCCTAGTGTTAACCCCTTCCCTGCCAGTGGCATTTTTATAGTAATCCAATGCATTTTTATAGCACTGATCGCTATAAAAATGCCAATGGTCCCAAAAATTTGTCAAAAGTGTCAGAAGTGTCCACCATAATGTCGCAGTACCGGAAAAAAATCGATGATCTCCGCCATTACTAGTAAAAAAAAAATATTAATAAAAATGCCATAAAAATACCCCCTATTTTGTAAACGCTATAACTTTTGCGCAAACCAATCAATAAACGCTTATTGTGATTTTTTTTTTACGAAAAATATGTAGAAGAATGCGTATCGGCCTAAATTGAGGGAAAAAAAACGTTTTTTTATATATTTTTGGGGGATATTTATTATAGCAAAAAGTAAAAAATATTTTTTTTTCAAAATTATCGCTCTATTCTTGTTTATAGCGCAAAAACTAAAAACCGCAGAGGTGATCAAATACCACCAAAAGAAAGCTCTATTTGTGGGGAAAAAAGGACGCCAATTTTGTTTGGGAGCCACGTCGTGCGATCGTGCAATTGTTAAAGCGACGCAGTACCGAATTGCAAAAAGTGCTCTGGTCTTTGACCAGCAATATGGTCCGGGGGTTAAGTGGTTAAGGGAAGTCTCTCATAATGTGCTAGTATGCACAATATGACATTGCCTTGCAGGTGAATCCTTTTTTTTTTTTTCAACTGCGATTTACTACCGCTTTTAGGATGATACATTTTTTACAATTTACTAGAAAACGTACAAACTGGTTGCTATAGAAAATATTACAAATTGTGAGAGCCGCTATATCTGGCTGAACTTCATAACATAGATGTCCAGTTAGTGGGGGCAGTTTACTTCTGCTAGACTTCTCAACCCAAGGTTGCCAGCCATTTCCCGGTATGCAAAAATCTACATGCTGAGCATAAAAGTTTAATTATTACGTCTTATAAATTCCAGGCTCCTGCGTCTCCCTTGTAGACGGCATTATATTATCTCACTGCCAACACATATTAATATTTCAGAGATGCCGCATGTATATTCAAAGGGCAGCTGGCCTGTAAAACAGTTTCACGTTTCAGAGAAGCTTTATTTATGGGAAAGAACTGGTCGTCCATATTTCTTGCCGTTCAGCCGGAAAACAGGCTAAAGCCACTTTTTACTGGTGTCAGAGGTGTTCTCCGTTTTAAACTCCATTTTGCCAGGGGAGGTGATTTGTTGTTGAAATATGAAAATAGCCCTTGCTGCCGGTTTAATACAAGTAACCTTTCCAGTTCTGAAAACTTGCCGCCCACGGGGGAGCGCCACAAATTAGAACTGTAATCTCACTTAAGGTTAGAAGTCCTGCAAGACGGAGGTTTCGGGTTAATGGAAAAGTGACACAGGCGCCCCGCTGCTGCTTGCAGCATCCTTTTTAAAAAGAAAACTTATACAGACCTTAAACAGGGAAACATTACATTACATTAGAATTTTGCTTCGCCATCATTTTTGAAAATGTTAGTTACGTTTTTGAATCTAAGGTCAAACATGTTTTGTAATCTGCTTAGCTAAAGTGGGGTAGGTTTTGGAAGATTATCTTAAGGCTTATTCACACCAGCATAGCTAAACCCATAAACCCAAAAATATAAGTACCGTATATACTCGAGTATAAGCCAAGTTTTTCAGCAAATTTTTGCTGAAAATGCCCCCCTCGGCTTATACTCGAGTCACCTTTTTGCCTGATCTCCCGGACTTTGGGGACCCGGTACTGGCTGGCCATAGTTTCCCTGGTCCCTGAACTTTGCTGTTTTTAACCATTTTTTCTGTAAGAGTCCAATTTTATTAAAACGATCATCACCACCCTTATCATACGGTCTTCACTATTGTGCCATCATTTCTCTCGCCCCACGTTTTGGCTCCCATCCATGAGGGATACAGATCCCAGGATTACCTGTATCAACATATGACAGCGGAAGGATATATTACTGAGGAGCAGCGCGGATATAGCAGGAGAAGGAACCATTTGCCCTATATGCATATATACCACCATTTGAAGGTAAGGGCAATATGAGACCGATTACTGGATATGCTCATCATGTTTAGAAGATTCATCTGTTCCACCTCGCCATCCCATCTATAGACTCTTTTAAGTTGTACAGTGTTGCACATTCATTTGTCTCTTGTGGGGAATCTTTCTCCATTTACAGCTTGCAAGCCTGTTTATATCACTGATATGTGCACAGAGTTTTGGCTAATTTCGCTTTTATGTCGATTTCACCCATTTACTTTAGCGCTTATCACCTTTTTAGTTTATATAATTGTTTAGTGGTTGTGTGTACCCTTTTAGATATAGCCGCTTTAGTACAAACATTTTTTTGATTTTGTCAATATTCCGTTACTCGCAGTAGCGCAATAGACTCATACCACTGATTCTTTATTTGGCACACATGTAGCCCCACTCTTCCTCTACAAGTGTGCAAAGGTTGTTGTCTAGGGGACCTACAGCCGGGGAGCACCGATTTTTCAAATCTGGGCACCCCTTCCATAGACTCCCATGTTAAACGGTCATTTCTCCAGTGATTTTGGGGACCCGTTAACTTTGCTCATGTAGCCCTATTTCTCCTCTATAAGTGTGCAAAGTTTGCTGTCTAAGGGACCTACGGCTGGGGAGCACTGATTTTTCAAACCTGGGCACCCCTTTCATAGACTCCTATGTTAAACGTCACTCTAGTCATTGACACAATGAGGCATGGGCACAGTGAGGCATGCACATGGACACAGTGAGACAAAGTGAGGCACAGTGAGGCATGCACATGGACACCCTAGGCTTATACTCGAGTCAATACGCTTTCCCATTTTTTGTGGTAAAATTAGGTGCCTCGCCTTATATTCGGGTCGGCTTATACTCGAGTATATACAGTAATATATTGTAGTGGACCAGGCCTGCATTAGTTTTCATTTTTCCATACTTTTTCCTTTAATTTCATGTACCAGTTATGCCCTGTACACACGAGCGGAATTTCCGTCAGAAAAAAGTTGGATGGTTTTTCTGACGGAATTCCGCTCAAGCTTGGTTTGCATACACACGGTCACACAAAAGTTCTCTCTACTTTCCACCATCAAGAACATGGTGACGTACAACACTACGAGCATGCGTCAAATTGTTTCCGAGCATGCGTGTTTTTTTCCCAATCGAAATTGCATACAGACAAACGGATTTTCCAATAGGTATTTCTTCCGTTGGAAAAATTGAGAACCTGCTCTCAAATTTTTGCTGGCGGAAATTCCAGTTACTAAAGTTACTGGGGTTGATTTACTAAAGGTAAATAGACTGTGCAGTTTGAAAGTTCAGTTGCTCCAGAGCTTAGTAAATGAGGGGAAGCACCATTGACTTCCACCACCCAATCATGTGCAAGCAAAAATGCTGTTTTCTTTATTTTCCTTGCACGTGATTAGATATCCTTTGCAAAAATGAAGCTTCACCTGTATTAAGCTCTGGAGCAACTGTCTTTGCAAAGTGTACAGTCTACAGTATTGGCCTTTTGTAAATCCACTCAATAAAAACATTGATATAATGTTATAAAAAAACATTGGTGACTGTTTTGGTCTGAGTTACTAATAAGTATCCAAATCAAGACATCTCCTTGCATTTTTATTCACAATCAAATCACTGAAGGTATTAAAGTGACCTTTTCTTTTTCCCATAGCAGGGCAAAGGAAAGTGTTATGCCGCATACACACGACCACTATTCATGTCATGAAAAAAAGAGAAGTTTTTCTCGACGTGATTTGTCGTGATTGCTCTCAAGCCTGCCTTGCACACACACATTTGTGGAAAAAAAAAACGGTTGAGCAAAGTGCGGTGACATGTGCGTACGACGGCACTATAAAGGGGAAGTTGCATTCAAATGGGGGCACCCTTTGGGCTGCTTTTGCTAATTTCCCCGTCCCATAACTTGCTTCTGAGCATGCACATTTTTTTCCCCCTCGTTAAAGCATACACACGACCGTTTTTCACGACGTGAAAAAGAACGACTTGAAAAACGACAAGAAAAAATAGAGCAGGTTCTAAAAAAAAATCGGGCATTTTTCTCATTGAGAAAAATGCTCTGGAGCATATACACGACCGTTTTTCACGACCAATTTAAAAAAATTGCATTTTTCTCGTCAGGAAAACCGGTTGTGTGTACGCAGCATTACTAAAAGAGTAAATCCACTTTCATTTTGTCTTATCAACCAATTCAGGCCAATGCAAGACCACAATTAGACTTCTGGACAGAGTCATCACCTCCCACCCGTCACAGATTTACATAAAATATCTTATTCTGACCCCTCAAATCTGTTTAAATGATATATAATGCATTCAAGCTAGCATCTCTAGGCAGCTTATTTTTAGGTTTATTGACACATTATATTCTTTTGTTTATGTAGCTGCTGCTCTTTTTACAGCTTACCCATCGTTAGGGTAATTAAACATCCAGGATATTTGTCTCCCCATATGTAGACCTTGGCTCTTCTGTATTAACATTTATAGAATTTCACATTTCTTATCTTATTGTGCCACCTGGTGGCCATTTTGTATACTGGTAATAAATGTGGACTTCAGGCAGAGATCAAAGACAAATTAATGCAGTTTGTATTCATTAATAAATCAATAAAGCAATCCTGAATAAAAAATCAATAAAAAGAACTGTGTGCTACCAAATAATTAACTAAAAAACATAAAATTCAGGAGCTGCGGCATACACCTATAATATGTTCCCACCAGAGCTTTTTTTCTCAGAAAATAGGTGCAGGAACTCAACCACGACCCGTTCAGATTTCACAAACAGAAGAAGGGTCTTAAAGGGGCATTAAATACCAGAATTGCATTACATACAGAGTGTAGAGTTCAGGGGGTTACAAAGCTGTCACTTGTAAACACAGAAACCAGACTTGGTGGTGAAGCACCTTAAAGGGAGTCAAGAAAACTCACCAACCTACCCGCACCTCCCTTCCTGTCCTTTCACTGCACGGTTTCTTTTCAGCACTGGGTGTCCCATCATGATATCAATCAAAATCGACTATCATTATTAAAAAATAACTTTTACTCTATTAGAGCCCGTCTTTATTATCCCCCTTGTGCGCCACGGGGGGACTGCCAGACCCTGGACCTGATCGCCTTGACCAGCATAGGTGAGCAAGTTTTCTTGACTCCCTTTAAGAATGCACTGTTGATCTTTTTTCCTTTGTATAAATTATTGTATATATTGCTTGTTTATTATTATATGTTCTGCCCATATTTCCTAGAATCCTCCTGAAGAAGCGGTACACACCGCGAAACAGGTCAAGGTCAATGGCTCCACCGATTAGACATTGATGGTCTTGTTACCTATCTGATTTGTGGGGTTTGTCCCAAATGTTTTTTATATTGTACTTTGTCAAATAAATTTTATTTTATTTTTATCTTATAGTCTCCTATCAGTGCCTTGAAAGTCCCAACTCCCCTTCTCCCCTTGTTGACCTGTGATGTTAGATACCCGATACCTGGACAGTCAGCGGTGATCGGTGCTCGGGGGAGTTACAAGCTTCTCCCCCATGGCTTTCAGCTGTTTTAGTGAAATCTATACAGCGGTGATCGGTGCTTGTAACTCCCCCACACACGATCACCGCTGACTGTCCCCACATCCTCCTCCAGTCCCCCTCCGTTCTGCTGCTGTCCCACTCTGTTCTGCTGCTGTCCCACTCCGTTCTGCTGCTGTCCCACTCCGTTCTGCTGCTGTCCCACTCCATCCTGCTGCTGTCCCACTTCATTCTGCTGTCCAACTCTGTTCTGCTTCTGTCCCCCTCCGTTCTGCTGTCCCTCTCCATGTCCTCCTCCTTTCTTTTCTGTATGGACAGAGTCAGTGATCACTGACTCTGTCCATTCACATAACTGAAACATTGTAACTTCCTGTGATTACGATGTCTCAGTTTATGAATGGAGAGGAGCCGCTGCCTCCTCTCCATTCATTTTAGGGACTGGGGAATCTCTATCCTCTGTCTCTTTCTCTGTCTCAAGGGGGATATCTCACCAAAGCCCCCGAACAGGGCTACAATTTTTTTTTAAATAAATTGTAAAAAAATAAATAAAAACAATGTCACGTGACATTAAAAAAAAAATATCGGTAATCGGTATCATTGAGTACTTGAAAAATAGAATCGGTGCTTGTACTTGGTCTTAAAAAAGTGGTATCGGGACAACCCTATTTTTTTTATCTACTGTATACTAAAATGTTTTGCCTTTTTTTTTTCTATTTCAAACTGAATGGGTTGTTTTACAAGGTGATCGTTTGCAATCACTTTAAATTTTGATCATAGATATGCTTTAAATAATGTCCTAGCTTTATGTTCTATATTAGAAGTTGTACACAGACTTCCATCTGTTAGTCTCTTGGCAAGCTTCTTAATCTTTTTCAATTTTCATGCAAAATGTTTTTAGGAAACGACAACTCAGTGTCATGGCGGGCAGTCACAATGATGAATTGAGCCGTTCACAGGGGTGAACATTGCTTTGCAGAGCAAGTTTTCCAGACTGGACATAATGTTCACGAACAATGACAGGGCCAGTAATTATTGACATCATCAAACGGTTCCTCCAAACTTCCCGGATCGTGAAAGAGTAAGAGGGGTTAAAGGCATAAAAGGGGCAGGGAAAAGAAAACAACAACATATGCATTCCCTGTCCCCTCTGTCCATCACAGTGTGCTTCTCCCTGGTCCAAGAAAGAGGATTAGATTTGTTGATGCAAGGTGCAGGATTTCCAAGTTTTGGGCCCGATGTGTGTACGACAGCGCTGGACGTAAGTCCGAATCCGCGCCGTCGCAACTTTACGCGTATGCTCAAACTGAGATACGCTTAAATGTTGCTAAGATACGACCGGCGTATCTTAACTGCATATTTACGCTGGCCGTTAGGGGCGTGTACGCTGATTTACGCCTAGAATCTGTAAATCAGCTAGATACGCCTATTCACGAACGTACGCCCAGCCGTCGCAGTACAGATACGCCGTTTACGTAAGGCTTTTTCCGGCGTAAAGTTACCCCTGCTATATGAGGCGCAGCCAATGTTAAGTATGGACGTCAGGCCAGCGTCAAATTATCTTAACTGCATATTTACGCTGGCCGTTAGGGGCGTGTACGCTGATTTACGCCTAGAATATGTAAATCAGCTAGATACGCCTATTCACGAACGTACGCCCGGCCGTCGCAGTACAGATACGCCGTTTACGTAAGGCTTTTTCCGGCGTAAAGTTACCCCTGCAATATGAGGCGCAGCCAATGTTAAGTATGGACGTCGGGCCACGTCAAATTTTCCGATGATTACGTCGTTTGCGTAAGTCATTCACGAATAGGGCTGTGCATAATTTACGTTCACGTCAAAAGCATTGGCTTTTTGCGGGTTAATTTGGAGCATGTGCACTGGGATACTTTCACGGACGGCACATGCGCCGTTCGTAAAAAGCGTCATTTACGTGGGGTCACAATAAATTTACATAAAACACAACCACATCTTCCAAATTTGAATTAGGCGGGCTTACCCTGGCCTATTTACGTTACGCCGCCGCAACTTTGCTTTGTGAATACTGCACTTGCCTGTCAAAGTTGCGGAGGCGTAGCGTAAATAGGATACGTTACTCCCGCACACAAATACGCGCTCCCTACTTGAATCTACCCCACTATTGTTAAAAGTTTAAAAAAATGCCTGACTTTACACACACATGAACTTTAATGGCACCCAAGTCTTAGTCCGTAGGGTTCAATATTGAGTTGGCCAACCCTTTGCAGCTATAACAGCTTCAACTCTTCTGGGAAGGCTGTACACAGGGTTTAGGAGTGTGTCTATGGGAATGTTTGATCATTCTTCCAGAAGTGCATTTGGGAGGTTAGGCACTGATGTGGATGAGAGGGCTTGGCTCACAGTCTCAACTCTAATTCATCCCAATGGTGTTCTATCGGGTTGAGGTCAGGGCTCTGTACAGGCCAGTCAAGTTCCTCCACTCCAAATTCACTCATCCATGTCTTTGTACACTGGTCCAAATTATTTGGAGGAAGGGGGATTATGGTGTGGGGTTGTTTTTCAGGGGTTGGACTTGGCCCCTTAGTTCCAGTGAAGGGAAGGCATCAGCATACCAAGACATTTTATACAATTTTATGCTCCCAACTTTGTGGGAACAGTTTGTGGATGGCCCCTTCCTGTTCCAACATGACTGCGCACCAGTGCACAAAGCTAGGTACATAAAGACATGAATGAGCGAATTTGTGGTGGAGGAACTTGACTGGCCTGCACAGAGTCCTAACCTCAACCAAATAGAACACCTTTGGGATGAATTAGAGTGGAGACTGCGAGCCAGGCCTTCTCATCCACAACAGTGCCTGACCTCACAAATACGCTTCTGGAAGAATGATCAAATATTCCCATAAATAACACTTACAGGTCTTGTGCCTCCCCAGCCCCTACATTAATCTGGCCCTGGTGGACTGGTGCAATGCAGCTACACCTAGATAAAAAAAATGGAGGCACTGGGCTTGTAGGATGAGCTTCCTGCATGCAATTCATCACTTCGTTTTTAATGCTAAGCTCTGAATTGCAGTGTAGCTTTAATTCTACTTTAGCGAAAAACCGTGAAGCCTCGTACACACAGCCGGCAATCTCGTCGGGAAAAAGCCGTCGATTTTCCCGACGAGATTCCTGGCAAGCTTTTCTTGCAAAGCCGAGTGTATACACGGTATATTCAAAAGAACCGCTGTTCTTTTGAATTGCAAGAACGCAGTGACGTCATCGACACGACGAGCATGCGCTGGTCACATTCGATGCCGTCACTGCCATCTTGCTTCACCCTACACTACCCTCGAAGTCTCTTTGAGCATGCGCGGGCTTCCCGGAGGACAGGTAAGCTTGTAGCCGCATACACACACTGGCCCGGATTCAAGAAGCAATTGCGCCTGTGTAACCATAGGTTACACAGCGCAATTGCTTACTTGCCCCGGCGTTACGACTGCTCCTGATTCAGGAACATCGTAACGCCAACTGCAGCCTAAAATCTGCGTGGCATAAGGCTCTTATGCCACGCATATTTTAGGCTGCATTCTTGCGATGGCCGCTAGGGGGCGCTCCCATTGTGCTCAGTGTATAGTATGCAAATTGCATACTAACACCGATTCACAATGTTGTGCGAGCCCTGCGTACGCAATTTACGTCGTTTCCGTATGGCGTGTTTAGCGTAAGGCTGCCCCTTCTAATAGCAGGGGCAGCCAATGCTAAAGTATACCCGTCGTTCCCGCGTCACGACGTTCGAATTTTACGTAATTTGCGTAAGTGATTCGTGAATGGCGCTGGACGCCATTCACGTTCACTTTGAAGCAAATGACGTCCTTGCGACGTCATTTGCCGCAATGCACGTCGGGAAAGTTTCCAGACGGAGCATGCGCTCTACGCGGGAGCGCGCCTAATTTAAATGATTCCCTACGGGATCATTTACATTAGGCGCCCTTACGCAGGGCAAGTTTACACAGCGTACACGCAATTTACGGAGCTACTGCTCCGTGAATCGCGGGTAGCGCAGTAAATTTGCGGGGGCGCAGAGCAAAAACGCTGCCCTGCGCCTCCGCACATAAGGGGCAAATCTACCTGAATCCGGGCCACAGTTTTCTCGTCGGGAAACAGGCTGACAAGAATCCCGACGAGAAAATAGAGAGCAGGTTCTCTATTTTTCTTGTCGAGATTCCGGCAGTTTTCTCGACGAGAAAACATACACACAACCGTTTTTCTCGGCAAAAAGCTCTGCCAGACAATTCTTGCTGAGAAAATCGTCCGTGTGTACGAGGCTTAATACAAAAAAAAAATTCAGATAGAAGAATTTTTGGATGCATTTTCTTAACGTCATGAATAGTCCTTTGATAAGGATTTATTCTCCAATTTTAAGTTTAATGGTCCGTTATTTCTAAAGGCTCTTTTGTGAGATTGTTCTATTCTAGGCACTCCAATATGTAACAACTTAAATGTACCTGGTGTTTGAAGGTCACATAAAACGTATGCAGATTGTGCTGAAGCTCAGAGACTGGATGGAGAACGCAGGAGTTCCTCTACTGCCGCAGGGGTCACCAATGCAATCAGCCTTGAGCCCCAGAACGCCTACTAACACAATCATATACTATATGCAATTACCTGTGCATACCCACAATGCCTTGCCGATTATCACTGGAGATATGTTGTGTATACCATTACCTGTCAGTAGTTGTACCTTTTCCAAGGTTATCTAAACTTCTACTTATCTGAATACTATAAAATGTAAAATGTGTATTTGATCTTAAAGGAGAACGCTACCCAAAACCATTTTTTTTGTCACTCCCCCACTGAGTGGGGTAGGGACTAGTGTGTTTACAACTCTCAAATGCTTTGGTACCTGGATGTACCCTTCATTTTATAGCTGCTACAGTATGGTCTTCATACAGTAGGTGAACCCGATTTTGTGTCAATCTCGCTCTCTTTCTCGGCGAGATTGAGCACCTACGAGCCCCATCGCGGGAGCCAGCGCCGAGCTGGCTTGCCGCGATGGAGACAGAGCCGTCATAGAAGCGACGGGAGATCCGACTTGGATTCCCGCCAATTCTACACGTGTGCGGCGTTTGTTATGAATCCTGAGGGGGAAGTCCCCGCCGGATTTTAAATAAAAATCCGGCATGGGTCCCCCCCTCAGGAGCATACCGGGCCCTTAGGTCTGTTATGGGTTGTAAGGAGAGCCCCCCTACGCCGAAAAAAACGGCGTAGGGGGTCCCCCTACGATCCATACCAGACCCGTATCCAAAGCACGCTACCCGGCCAGCCAGGAAGGGAGTGGGGACGAGCGAGCGCCCCCCCCCCCCTCCTGCGCCGTACCAGGCTGCATGCCCTCAACATGGGGGGGTTGGGTGCTCTGGGGCAGGGGGGCGCACTGCGGCCCCCCCACCTCAGAGCACCCTGTCCCCATGTTGATGAGGACAGGGCCCCTTCCCGACAACCCTGGCCGTTGGTTGTCGGGGTATGCGGGCGGGAGGCTTATCGGAATCTGGGAGCCCCCTTTAATAATGCTCTGTACCTACCCATGTGCTCTGTACCTACGTGGGTAGGTATCACATGGGTAGGTACAGAGCATGATGGGACTGTGAGGCCTATATAGGTCCGATGCAAGGCGCGCATCCGTCATTTCAGCGAGGAGGACCGGCGTGTCAACATCGGGAGAAGAAGAGAAGTGAAGAACATGACGTCACAGCGCGGAAGAAGAACTCATAGCACGGAAGAAGACGTACAGCACGGAAGAAGGGACCGGACTGCGAGACGAAGAACCGGGGTGCGACGAGTCAACAGCGGAGAGCAGCGAGACCCCCGGATAGCGGAGAAGACCCGTCGGGATAGCGGAAGAAGAAGAGCCCCGCCGAAGACGCCGGAGGAAACCCGCCGGGGGGGTGGGGGCTTTTTTAAAAGCCACCCCCCCCCGGCGGTGGAAGAGAACCAGACGGCGGCCCCCACCCACCCGAAGACGTCAAAGAAGAAGCCCCCCCTGGTAAAAGAGCTAATAAAGAAGACAGGGGGCGGCCTCCGGAGCAGACTAATAAAATATTTTAATACACTGTGTGGTTTATTTGTGTTTTTACCACTTTTCTTGCAGGTGAATGGGTAGGGGTACGATGTACCCCATACTCATTCACTTAGGGTGGGGGGCCGGTATCTGGGGGCCCCCTTATTAAAGGGGGCTCCCAGATTCCGATAAGCCTCCCGCCCGCATACCCCGACAACCAACGGCCAGGGTTGTCGGGAAGGGGCCCTGTCCTCATCAACATGGGGACAGGGTGCTCTGAGGTGGGGGGGCCGCAGTGCGCCCCCCTGCCCCAGAGCACCCAACCCCCCCATGTTGAGGGCATGCAGCCTGGTACGGCGCAGGAGGGGGGGGGGGGGCGCTCGCTCGTCCCCACTCCCTTCCTGGCTGGCCGGGTAGCGTGCTTTGGATACGGGTCTGGTATGGATCGTAGGGGGACCCCCTACGCCGTTTTTTTCGGCGTAGGGGGGCTCTCCTTACAACCCATAACAGACCTAAGGGCCCGGTATGCTCCTGAGGGGGGGACCCATGCCGGATTTTTATTTAAAATCCGGCGGGGACTTCCCCCTCAGGATTCATAACAAACGCCGCACACGTGTAGAATTGGCGGGAATCCAAGTCGGATCTCCCGTCGCTTCTATGACGCGCTTGCTGGGATGTGCTGTCACTATTCCAGTGAGTGCAAGATGTCGGCGAGATCTCGGCACCATGTCGCCGAGTATCAGCGCGACGCTGTCGTGCTAAAAGCACAATATCACAAACACCTACTGTATATCCTTATAATGGATTGTGCGCCCTTGAGTGGATGCTCCATCTCTGGGTTCTGCCACTTCTTGTACAGCCATTCTCTAACCAGGGTTCCTAAAGAGGTTGCTAGGGGTTTGTGACGGTATCGGTATGATATCCCCGTCAACGTTCCCTTCTTCCCATAACGAAAATCACCCCAATATTCCACGAGGAGGGATATCCCTGGAATCGCCCAGAAAGCCACACATGAGACAAGCTTACTGCTTGAACAACACAGACTTTAATGTTATAACACACAGCTTATATGTCATTTCCAAAACTGTTACAATGACAAATCTCCGCCCCCCTCACACTGGGGCTTCCATACAGATGAGTAGGTAGACACGACGGGGCCGATGCTGAAACACATTTTCTTTAGACAATGACATCAATGACGCTGAGCACTAGCTGTACTGAATACATCAACCAGACCGCTCGACCCTGCATATAGAGAGATAATTACCACAATGAAGCAATCAGAATAATTAACACAAGCCACTTAAACCCAGCTCTCCTTCACACAACACAATAGATCAATTAACCTTTAGAAATAGTGAGGGGACATTAGCACATCAATAACCTGGCTAGCAGGGAGCAGTAAACTGAGACATATAGGCAAATGTATCACAATGGCCCCCCTTTTGCTCCCTGCTCCGGCAAACCCGGTTGGACCTTCCCTGGTCCAGTAGGGTTGACGGGTTCAGAGCTATTAGTCAAAGGTTAACTCCGTTTGGCATGACTGACCTCCCTTGGCAACTGCTTCAGACTCAGGTATGTCACCGGGTCGTCAGATCACACGCCGGTCAGTCCCCAAGTCTTTGTGCGATCTGCAAAGTCACCAGAAGTCAGTGTGAAGACAGCGAATGGGTCTGTGCGCCGCCGTCTAGGTGTCCCGCTATGGGAGGGGGCAGGTTATGGCTCTGAAGTGACAATCCCAGGAGATTCATAAAAAGAAAAAGTTATATTTGTTGAAATGCTGTAGCACTGGTGCTCAGAGTCCGGGGGGGGGGGGGAGGGGAATCAGAGCCCCATAAGGTCAGCCACCCCCTGCTCCCTCCGCAGCCGCCGGTTCTCCTCTTGGAGCTTCTCCAGCTCCATCTCCAGTTCATGCTGCTGTGACCTCAGGTGGTTGTTCTCCTCCTCCATGCGGCTTATGCACTCTTCCAGCTCTATGTACTCACGGATCAGCTCCTGCTTGCTCATGTCCTGCAGGCTCTCCACGTGGTCCTTCATCATCAGGAACTGGGTGGTGGTGTAAGGGGCCACCGGTGGGCCCATGGCGAACATCTCGGCACGCATCTGGGACGCCCGCTGCGACTCCCTCTCCTCCAGTCGCTTCTTCTCCTTCCAGGTCAGCTTGTTATACGGCTTCCAGGACCTCTTCTTCTTGAAGGGTGGCCGGCGGTGCCTCTTTCTGCCCAGCTCCCTCCAGGGCCCCTCCGGCTCAGGGCTGTCGCCCATGACCAGCTGACAATGGTGTTCCCTGTTGTCCGTAATAACAGATTGTACCATGAGGGCTTCGTAAGGGGTGCCCAATGGTTCTTCCTGACCCAGCTCCTTTGGATCCCAAGCCGAGTCTACACAATGGGCTGCTGCTGGTGGGCGGTACCCAGGTTGAGACCAATTTGACCTGGTGTTGTCATTCATGGGGCAATTCTGCTTGAAGTGACCCAGCTGTTTGCACCGGAAGCAGCGTTGTTCGTTGCCCTCCTGGCGATGATAGCGAGGGCTAGATGTCACCGGTCTGTTAGGAGGTTGGTATCTAGCGGTTGGTGGGTGTGAGGGCACCGTTTGTGGTGGAGGTTGTTCCTGTGGTGTGACCTGGTTCGTCTTGCGAGTATCTGCATATTCATCCGCCAACTTCGCGGCCTCTGGTAGAGTCATGGGCCTGCGATCTCTCACCCAATCTTTGACGTCCGTCTGGATGTGATTGTAAAATTGCTCCAGGAGCATTAGTTGCAAAATGTCCTCTGCGGTGGTGGCCTGGCTGCTGTTAGCCCAGTTAGAGGCCGACCGGGACAATTGGCATGCCCATTCCGCATAAGAGTCTTTCGTGGTTTTGCGTGAGTCCCTGAACTTCTGTCGGTGGGACTCTGGGGTTACTGCATAACGAGCCAGGAGCACTTCTTTAACCCGGGCGTAGCTATGAATATCCTGATCTGGCACGGTCCGGAAAGCATCAGAAGCTTTGCCTGACAGTTTGCCTGACAATATTGCAACCCAGTCTCCTCTAGCTATTCGGTGCAGGTTACATTGTCGCTCAAAATCCGCCAGGAAGTTATCAACCTCACAGTCCTTTTCATCAAAAGCTTTAAAAGCGCTAAACGGAATCTTCCTTGCGTCTGCTGTGCTGTACTCACTGTTTGGAGAATGTGCGGCTGCTTGTTGGACTGCTGCCAGTTTTAACGGTAGTTCTGCGTCTCTTATTTGTTTATCCTTCTGTAGTTCTGCGTCCCTTATTTGTTTATCCTCCTGTAGCTCTGCGTCTCTTATTTGTTTATCCTTCTGTAGTTCTGCGTCCCTTATTTGTTTAGCCTTCTGTAGCTCCGCGTCTCTTATTTCTTTAGCCTCCTTCGCTAACAGGTCCATCACTTTCAGTACCACATCTGGCGTTGGGTTCGGGCCGAACCACGCTAGCTTCTCTCTCATTAGCTTGTTGGCTGGCGATTCCTCCTCCTGAATCACTGGTGTCTCCATCTCTTGTACTGCTGGCGTTGCTGCAATCCCGTCCTCCTGGTCTAGCTCCATTGATTCTGCTATGATGACCCGCTTGGTTTTGTTGCTAGCAATCCTTCCACGAACTTCCAGTAGTTCTTCCAGTGTCTGCTTGGAATCCGGGTGTGAAGGGGAATAGAAGGGAAAAATCCCACTGCTGCCACCAATTGTGACGGTATCGGTATGATATCCCCGTCAACGTTCCCTTCTTCCCATAACGAAAATCACCCCAATATTCCACGAGGAGGGATATCCCTGGAATCGCCCAGAAAGCCACACATGAGACAAGCTTACTGCTTGAACAACACAGACTTTAATGTTATAACACACAGCTTATATGTCATTTCCAAAACTGTTACAATGACAAATCTCCGCCCCCCTCACACTGGGGCTTCCATACAGATGAGTAGGTAGACACGACGGGCCGATGCTGAAACACATTTTCTTTAGACAATGACATCAATGACGCTGAGCACTAGCTGTACTGAATACATCAACCAGACCGCTCGACCCCGCATATAGAGAGATAATTACCACAATGAAGCAATCAGAATAATTAACACAAGCCACTTAAACCCAGCTCTCCTTCACACAACACAATAGATCAATTAACCTTTAGAAATAGTGAGGGGACATTAGCACATCAATAACCTGGCTAGCAGGGAGCAGTAAACTGAGACATATAGGCAAATGTATCACAGGGTTCATTGAGCTGTGGCTGGTTGACTTCCCATCTGATGGTGCCTGGATAACTTTGGGCCCAACACTATTTGACAGAGCCATTGGCATGACACCAACGATTTTTTTTAGCTCTCTAATGCCGCGTACACACAGCATTTCCAACAACAAATGTTCGATGTGAGCTTTTTGTCGGAAAATCCGACCGTGTGTAGGCCTCATCGGACATTTGCTGTCAGAATTTCCGACAGCAAATGTTTAAGAGCTGGTTCTAAATTTTTCTGACAAAATTTCTTGTCGGAAATTCCGATCGTCTGTAGCCAAAAATCGTACGCATGCTCGAAATCATTGAACTTCATTTTTCTCGGCTCGTTGTAGTGTTGTACATCACCACGTTCTTGACATTCGGAATTTCCGATGACATTTGTGTGTTTGCAACACAAGTTTGAGCCAAGATTCCGTCTGAAAAAAAAACATTGTTTGCGGTATTAGGGTGGCATTTTCCCCACCACTGTAAGGGTTGCTTTCTTACTGACCACTAATGTAAGGGGCATTTTTACCTTTGACCCCCAGCTATTGGTTTCAGGTAAGAATTCCCGGAGACCTGAAAATTTTAGGGGTTTCTATGGGGTAAAAATTTAAAATGTAAAAAACAAAAGCTGTTCTAGATAACACATCTTAAAAATTAATGAACAATGAGCAGAAAAGTTGAGTGCTTCGCCTATTGCACAAAAGCTTCAACCATCCCTTAATGCCCGTAGCCAGTTTGGTTTATCCCTGGCATTGTCTGTGTGACATGGTTGATGGAGTTTGAAGCATGCATTAAATAATGCCATTTATTCTTCATTTTATGCAAAATATCCCCAAAGAAAAACATTGATTGCAAGCACTATGACAGCGTTTATATTGCACACATTCTTCCATAAAGGGTCTTCTTCAATGCTAGTCAATTTTTTCTGCAATGTTTGCTCTTCTTCTTTGGTCAGTTGGACCTTAGGCTGCATCGAGGTACCACATAACCAGTAGTAGAGCTTCTTCCACCAGGGGTATGAAGGGGCTGTAATTATAAAGACTTATGATATTCAAGGCTTGTACAAAGGATTCAATTAGCGGTTCACCGAAATGAAAATTTTAGTGTCTAAACCGAAAATTCAGGATACATTTGGCTGAAACCCGAAATTTATGGGTTTTTTTTAAGAAATATATATATTTTTATAAATAAGTGTGTTATATTTTACTTTTTAATTATTATCATGAATATGAATTTATTGTCGAACATTATCTGCACCTTTTGAAGCAGTGTTACAAATTCTGCTTGCTGCATACTTGGTCAGTTAAAAAACTGCACCAAAAACACACCTCTCTATTGGAATGCATTGAAAACGCAGCAGGAACGCATCACAAATGCACCCGTGTTGCATTTTCTGGTGCATTTTTTAGTCATATGACCTAAGAAAAACATACCATAAGCAAAGTAAAATTTAGAGGGCATTTTTGGCAGCCATTATTTTTGGCGGCCGAAATATCAGTGCATTACTAGATTTAATTGTTGTGTTTTTCACAAATTATGCATAAGGCCGTGTACACACGGTCGAACATGTCCGCTGAAACTGGTCCGTGGACCAGTTTCCGCGGACATGTCCGACCGTGTGTACGGCCTAGCGGACAGGTTTCCAGCGGACAAAAGTTTCTTAGAAAGCTAAGAAACTTGTCCGCTGGAAACATGTCCGTCGGACATGTCCTATGGTTAGTACACCTAATCGGACATGTCCGCTGGTTATGACGTGTAACCAGCGCCCCGAAATCCCGCGCATGCGTCAAATTTATTCGACGCATGCTTGGAAGCATTGCACTTCCATGTTTGAGAACGTCGGTGTCTTCTACGTCACCGCGTTCTCTGTCCACAGGGATTTTGGTCTGATGGTGTGTACACACATCAGACCAAAAGCTCCCAGGAGACATGTCCGATGAAAACGGTCCGCAGACCGTTTTCATCGGACATGTCTCCTCGTGTGTACGGCGCCTTAGAAGTGGCCTAGGCTGGTGATAAGGAATAACTATTAGGCCTCGTACACACCAGCGGACAGTCCGATGAAAACGGTCCGCCGGAAACTGGTCCACTGGCCACAGGTGACCTGACACTGTCGAATGTTCTAAGAAGATTCGACGAAGCAGCTAAACTGTACTACGCCGTAATCGTACATTTCCGGTTGAATGCTCCGCCTACAAGCTATAGTAGAATTCTAATGTTGTATGACTAGTAATAATTATATTTATTATTATTATTACTAGTCAACCAACATTCGAATTATTCTATAACCTATAGGCCGAGCATTTGAACATAAATGTTCATTTGTGGCGATCGTATGTTTTTAGCTGCTTTGTTGAATCTTCATGTCTATATAATGTTGAATAATCTTGGACTAATAGAGTTAGGTTAGGCACATTCGACCGCAGGTTCGATAGACACAGATCGCTATTGTCACCGTCATGTTGAATCTCCTATCTATATTGAACTGTTGTCGAAACAAAAAGAAAGCATTTTTTATGTCAGATCTTTCCGATTTCGGATTCTGCACGTTCGTTATCATTTCTTAAAATTTGAGACATAAACAAGCCTCCTGGAATATTAAAGGATGGTGAGATTCAGGCAATCTAAGCAAACTCTTATAACTCGCATTGTATGTAACATCATAAATAAGGTTTCCATCAGACCATGGAGAACTCCGACGAACAGAATTTGCTCATGTTCCCCATAGATCTGTAAATATGTCCCAAAATAGGAGAAACAAATGGCTATATCTTAGTTTAAGCACTCACCTACATGACCCCCGTTCTGTTCCTGAGTAGAGGAGACAGCATCTTCTGTCTGTGGTATATCATCAGCTGTGTAGCACAAACAGTCAAAATTCTTATACAATAATATGGATACATAAAATAGACAATTCATACTTATCCTTGATGGCAACACACATTACATACATTATTGTGTTGTAATGCCATCGATTTTCAATGACACCCCAGTAGATTATTGCTGTATAACTGTTACTCTAGCACAGGGGTCTTCAAACTGCGGCCTGCTGGCCAGATGTGCTTGCCTTTATCCGGCCCTTGGGGCACTATTCCCTCCAATGACACCAAAGACAGAGCACAATTCCTCCCACTAACACCAAAGATAGGGAACCAATTCTCCCACTGACACCAATGATGGGGCACTATTCCTCCTACTGACATGACTGATGGGGCACTTTTTCTCCTACTGACATCACTGATGGGGTACTTTTTCTTCTACTGACATCACTGATGGGGTACTTTTCCTTCTACTGACATCACTGATGGGACACTATTCCTCCTACTGACACCAGAGATGTGGCACTTTTCCTCCTTCTGACATCACTGATGGGACACTATTCCTCCTACTGACACCAATGATGTGGCACTTTTCCTCCTACTGACATCACTGATGGGGCACTTTTCCTCCCACTGACATCACTGATGGGGCACTTTTCCTCCTACTGACATCCCTGATGGGGCACTTTTCCTCCTACTGACATCACTGATGGGACACTATTCCTCCTACTGACACCAATGATGTGGCACTTTTCCTCCTACTGACATCACTGATGGGGCACTTTTCCTCCCACTGACATCACTGATGGGGCACTTTTCCTCCTACTGACATCACTGATGGGGCACTTTTCCTCCTACTGACATCACTGATGGGGCACTTTTCCTCCTACTGACATCACTGATGGGGCACTTTTCCTCCTACTGACATCACTGATGGGGCACTTTTCTTTTACTTTTTTTTTACTCCCACTGAACACCAAGCCTATGGTATTGTTTACTCCCACCGATGCCAAGGCATTTTCTACGCCCACTGACCACAGTCTGGCCCCCCCAAAAGTTTGAATGGCAGCAAACTGGTTCTTTGTTTCAAAAGGTTGAAGACCCCTGCTCTAGCGCAGTGCTGTGCATTGTGGTGCACTGCATCAAAAAACATAATGCAGGTCCTTTTTTGGTATTGGCAACTCATTCAAATAAACACATGAATGAGCTGCACCAATGCAACGCATGTTAATATGCAACATGTTCATGCAGGGGAGGGCTGGCAGCCTTAGGCCTGGGGGGCAAGTCCAGTCAAGTGGTCCATAGAGCGTGGAAAAGTGATGGATCGAGGAAAACAGTCTAAGATTTTTCATGATCACAAGAGTCCGCACAGAGGCCCCCCTTACATCAGAGTCCGCACAGAGGCCCCCCTTACATCAGATTCCGCACAGAGGCCCCCCTTACCTCAGAGTCCGCACAGAGGCCCTCCTTACATCGAAGTCCGCACAGAGGCCCCCCTTACATTAGAGTCCGCACAGAGGCCCCCCTTACATCAGAGTCCGCACAGAGGCCCCCCTTACATCAGAGTCCGCACAGACCCCATATACGTCAGATCTGATGTAAGGGGTGTTCTGGGAAACTTGATTTATGGGTGCATGCTGTGGACTATTGTGTAAAGAGGGTCTCTGCTCACCAAAGCATGCCCCTTTCCCCTTTAACAAAGTCTACAGAGCACCCCTTTTTATACACTGGGAGGCAGGAGAGACTAGAGAGGGTGAGCTTACCAGGATGGAGGCGCAGGCAGGCTGTCTGATGCTTTTTTGGGTTCAAACTTCCTGTTCAGTGCCCACACATGCCCAGGGAGTGTGGGCAGGGCAGACTCAGAAGGAGGAGGAGCAGATGAGCTCTATCTCTCCTTGTGTCTGTGCAGAGAGAGAAGGGGATGTCAGCGCTGGTGTGCGCTGAGGCTGAGCTATGTGTGAGACGAGACATAGCTCTGCTCTGCAGCCATCTACCTTGGAGCTGACACAGGCACGGCTGCACAGTGGAAGGTGAGCAGCGGCTGTGACCTGTGTTAACAGAGCTCCAGCAGGCATATTCCTGCTCTGCAAAAACAGCATTTGGCGGTGGCGGCCGGTGGCTGTGCATAGTGTCACCAGCCCGGGGGGAGATTTCCACCCTGCCCCCCCTGCCAGCACTCCCCTGTGTTCATGTGCATTACCATGTGTTCATTTTTGCACCACAACAGTTTGAATGGGTACTAAAAGAAAAGCATGTGTCCTGCACAGAGCCCTGAGCTCAACACTTCCGGACAACTTTTTGATAATTTGGAATGCTATTGCGAGCCAGGTCTTCTCATCCAACATCAGAACCTGACTTTGCATGTTGGGGAGAGCCTTCCCGAAAGGGTGGAGGCTGTTCTAACCACTAGGACCGCAGATCCATATTAATGCCTATCGTTTTGGAATGGTATGTCCAAGAAGCTCATGTGTGATAGTCAGGTGGCCAAAAACCTTTGAATAAATTGTATACCGGTAATTGTTTTGATGAAGTTACCTAGCTTCTGCTCCACCTGGGGGCTGTTGATGGTGAGCTCACAAGCATCTTGGGATGAAGACATCTGACTATTAACATTCTGATTTGGGTCTTCTCTTGTCCACCAAGTTAAACGAGCAAGCTGAACAAAATATAAACGGAGCACAGTCAATGACCAACTCTTCAATTCACAGATATTAGAATTTTATTATTATTATTATTATTATTATTATTAAATAAACAAAGAGTGATGCTCTGTACTAGTTTTTTCATTCACAAATAAACATATGAGACATATTAGTTATGAAAAAAGGTTGCAAGCACTTAAGACGCTTGAGATAGGGAGATATGATTTCAATTTACAAATATTGTACTGGTGACCCCACAAAAGGGATAAAACTTTTTTTTCAGAAGGGAGTTTAACCAGACACGTGGCTGCTCATTAAAATGAGAAGAAAAGAGGTTTAACCTTAAACTGCTTAGTTACTTCCCACTGAAAGCTGAATGTAAAAAATAAATAAATAATATATCGCCCCCCCCAAAAAATGACTCAGGTTGCTAAGGATGCGGCGGCCGGCTCCCTGGCCCCCTGCTTAGCAACCAGCTATATACTCTGGCCTAGATTCAAGAAGCAATTGCGTCTGCGTAACCATAGTTACGCAGCGCAATTGCTTACTTGCGCCGGCGTTACGAATGCTCCCGATTCAGGAACCTTGTTACGCCGACGGCAGCCTAAGATATGACTAGCATAAGGCTCTTATGCCAGTCATATCGTAGGCTGCATTCTTACGTTGGCCGCTAGGGGGCGTTCCCATTGTGGTCAGCATATAGTATGCAAATTGAATACCAACGCCGATTCACAACGTTACGCGAGCCCTGTGTACGCAGTTTACGTTGTTTCCGTCCGTCGGGTTTCGCGTAAGGCTGCCCCTTCTAATAGCAGGGGCAGCCAATGTTACGTATACCCGTCGTTCCCGCGTCGCAAAGTTTAAATTTTACGTCGTTTGCGTAAGTGAATCGTGAATGGCGCTGGACGCCATTCACGTTCACTTTGAAGCAAATGACGTCCTTGCGACGTCATTTGCCGCAATGCAAAAGTTTCCCGACGGAGCATGCGCCCTACGCTCGGCGCGGGAACGCACCTAATTTAAATGATTCCCGCCCCCTACGGGATCATTTAAATTGCGCGCGCTTACGCCGGGCATTTTGCTGGAGCGCCCACGCAATTTACGGAGCTATTGCTCCGTGAATCGAGGGTAGCGCAGATAATTTGCTGGGGGCGCAGGGCAAAAACGGTGCCCTGCGCCTACGTAAAAACTGTGCAAATCTTATACCCCAGTGTGTTTTACAGTGCGTTTAACAAGAAAAAAAATATATGTAAAATGCATGAAAACTGCATGCAAAAACGCATAGAAAACGCTGGTTTAAAAATGGAAAATGCGCTGAAAAATGTGCCTGAAAAATGCATCAAGTGCAGCAGCAAGTCAGGGACGGTAAAACATTTTTTGGATTACTGAGGCCTCGTACACACGACAGAGAAACTCGACGTGCTTGGCACGTCGAGTTCCTCGTCTCGTTTTGGGATGAAGCCGCCGAAGAGCTCGGCGGGCCGCCTTCTCCTATAGAACAACGCGGCCAACGAGAAAATAGAGAACATGTTCTCTATTTTCTCGTCGAGCTCCTCGGCGGCTCCATCGAGCCAAAACTGTACAGACGACAGAGATTCTCGGCAGAATCCGGGTTTTGACCGAGTTTCTCGGCGAATTCTGCCGAGAATCTCTGTCGTGTGTACGAGGCCTATGAGGTTTGTGCATCACAGTCTTACGTATGCAAGTGGTTAAGAGGGGAGGATATGGGGGTTCTAATCCCTTGCCCCCCCCCCCACCATAGATTCTGTCCACAGTGCAGGCTGGTGGTGACTTTAAGGGGTGAGAGCTGCACAGCCCAGGCATCCTTTCAACAGCTTACCGCTCAACCCTTGGTGCCATAGATGGATAGCCTGGCGCAGAGAAAGAAGAGTAAAAACTGGATTGTGTGCCCACTGGACATACAGAGCAGAGTGCATAGTGCAGAGAGCCAGAGAAGGCCAGAGGGATGCAGGAGTGTGTGCAGTACAGAAGAGAGAGCCACCAGATTACATGGGCTGTGCAGGGAAGAGAGAATCCTGAAGGGGCAATAGAACTTCAGGGTGATAAAAGGTTGGGCTGTATATGACATACTTCTGACCACTGAACTTTTTATAGTCATGGACTATGTCACGGACTATGTTATTCTATGTCTATGTCTTCTGCAAGGTAGGCTGTGTGCAGAAATTCATACATTTTGGAAGAGCGGTGGGGCGGCTGCATACAGAGGAACCGATCTCTCCATTTTCCTACTGCAGCCGCTGAATGCCTGCTGGAGGGAGAGAAGAAAAGCGGGCATTCAGAGAGAAACACTGACCTGCTCTTCTGGAATGGCCGGGGTGCACAAACTAATCACAATGCAGACAATGGTTGTCAACCCAAATAGAATTATTGTAAAGTACAAGTAATGCACATCCTTGAGGATCGACGGTCGACTGTCCAACTGTCCGCACTTTGGTTCACCATACACAAAATCCATGACCATCCGGATGAATCCAATTAGCATCCCAATTATCAGGGCCCAAAACGCACCCTTTAAACACAGGAAAATTAAAGGCTTTTAACTTGTAAAGTATGCATTGACAGTTCAAAGAGGAACAACATTTAATTTAAATAGACACATAGAAAAACAATTCAGGCCAGATGAAAATCTAAATATATGTAAAAATTGTAAAAAAGAAGCAAAAATAAATACTGCATATAAAATACACACACTTGTACTAAGAATCCTAATGGATAGTAATGAGACTTTCAAGGTGCTATTAATAGATCAAAATACAGGTATTGTAAAAAACATTTTATTATACATACAAAAGAAAAAAAATATACAAAATAACAGTGTCTCCATACAAATGTTCCACACTTATCGTTCTACATGTTTCGCGATACGGCTTCGTCAGGAACTAATCCATATGACGAAACATGTAGAACGATGAGGCCCCGTACACATGACCGAACATGTCTGCTGAAACTGGTCCGCGGACCAGTTTCAGCAGACATGTTCAGTCGTGTGTACGGCCGACCGGACAGGTTTCCAGCGGACATTTGTCCACCCGACCGTTTTCGAGCGGACAAATGTTTCTTAGCATGCTAAAAAAACATGCCTGCTGGAAGCCTGTCCGTCGACATGTCCGGTCGTCTGTACAGACTCACCGTACATGTCCGATCGGCCGCCATCCCTCGCATGCGTCGAAGTGATTCGACGCATGCGTGGAAGCTTTGAACTTCCAGGGCCGCGCACGTCGCCGCGACATCGTCGCGGGCGGACATGTCTGCTGAAAGCGGTCCGGGGGACCATTTTCAGCGGACAGTCCGTCCGTCTGTACGAGGCCTAAGTGTGGTATACCTGTATTTTGATCCCTTAATAGCACCTTGAAAGTCCCATTAGTATCCAATAGGACTTTTTGTAATATCTTTGTTCATAAAGGGATGATGGTGCCAAGTAATTAAAATCATAATTGACCATTCTAAGTTACATACACCTATACTAAGGCTTAAATCCTGTCAGTTCTTTTTTCTCAAAAGTTATATCCCAATTGGAGGGATTTTCCTTTCACTTCCTGTCCAACATAAAATACATTTGGACTAGGATTACCACCTTTTCTTCAAGCCAAACCCGAATACTTTAGAGGCACAGGGCATATTTTATTTTTTTAAAGTATACACTATAGGATTATAAAAGACCTGTAACATCATTGGGTGCCCCAGGGAGAGTGGTAATGCAGCACACTGTGGCAAACAATGGATGTGACCAAACTGCTCTTGCTGACATCATCACCTAGTGTCCCATTGATGCCAAACCTGCCCTTAGACAGCGGCCCAAAACTCCCGGATGGCAACAAATTTTTGTGTGACTATCTCAGTTACTTGGGGAGCCACAGTCCAGTCTGAATAATGTGTCTGGGTTTCAGGCAGACTGAAACCTGGACACATAATTCCAAACCTGGACTGAGGTAAATACCGGACAGATGGCAACCCTACTTTGGACGCAAAATGTGGCAAAGGTTGTGTTTGACACGCTTTGCCTGCGATGCACGCACATCTCAGTAGCACTTCAGTAGAACACAGCCTCAGAATTCTCATCCACAAATGGGCTTGTGTTTAATGTGTATTTCAGTCTGAGGAAAACACTAGAAACTTCAATAAGATATGTCAATGTGTTCTGGAGAAATACAATTCTAGGCCAAATTTTTAAATCACCTGCTCATTGACCCTCTTGAAGAAGATAGCAAGAATAAATATGGCAGTCAGTGGTGGGGTCAAGTAGCTGTTGATAGATTGCACATAGTCAACTATTCCACTGCTCACGTGTTGGATGACGGGGATCCACAGAATGCTGATAACTACAAGGATTGCGGTACAAACTCTGAAAAAAAAAATTCATGATCAGATGCCTTTAAGGTTTTGAAAGGTCCTGGACCAGGCTGCAGTACTGAAAGCTAAACTTTAAACTATATGTGAGGGAAAAAAATAAAATAAACCTGACCCCCATCAGGGAAATTTCCACCTCATTTCCTGTCCCTGCAACACCCCAGTACAATTATTGGGACAGCAATAAAAACACTGTCATACGTTTAAACTAGGGTTGTCCCGATACCGATACTAGTATCGGTATCGGGACCGATACCAAGCATTTGTGCGAGTACTTGTACTCGCACAAAATTGTCCCGATGCCTGTCCCGATACTTGGTCGGCGGCGAGCGGACTCAGTGGGTGGAGAGGGCGAGCAGCATCAGTAGGCGAATCAGGGCCGCCTCAGTGGTATGGCAAGCAATGGGGCATTTTTTAATCAATCAATCTGCTCAATAACAATACAGATGTAAAAACAAATCTGAAATAAGCTCCAACAAAAAAGCAAAATGCATTTTGGTTGGATCTATGCTTTAGCTGCCATTCATTCTTCATAGAAATCAATGGTGTTACGGAGTTGTCTGGTGGGGTTGTGAATAACAGAAAAAGTGTCTGAACTGAAGTACAGTATGCATCAATTATGTATATTCTTGTCCATCATCAAAAATGTTGTACTGCACTAAACATTAAACTTGACTGGTAACATATTGAGAGGAGTTTTTTGGGACTTTTTAGGTGCAGAAAATACACAGAAATATAAAAAAATATATAAATAAAATAGGTTAAAATATGAATACTAAGAATATGCATGCATCATACATACTAGGGGGAGTACAACTGGGGGGATCTGTAGTGGAGAAGGATCTGGGGGTTTTAGTTGATCATAAGCTCAATAATGGCATGCAATGCCAAGCTGCGGTTTCCAAAGCGAGCAAAGTCCTTTCTTGTATTAAGAGAGGTATGGACTCCAGAGACAGAGATATCATTTTGCCCCTGTACAAATCATTAGTAAGACCTCATCTGGAATATGCAGTTCAGTTTTGGGCACCAGTTCTCAAAAAGGACATCGGAGAACTGGAGAAAGTGCAGAGAAGGGCAACCAAACTGATAAGAGGCATGGAGGAGCTCAGCTATGAGGAAAGATTAGAGGAACTGAATTTATTCACTCTTGAGAAGAGGAGAATAAGGGGGGATATGATCAACATGTACAAATATATAAGAGGTCCTTACAGTGAACTTGGTGTTGAGTTATTCACTTTACGGTCAACACTGAGGACAAGGGGGCACTCTTTACGTCTAGAGGAAAAGAGATTTCACCTCCAAATACGGAAAGGTTTTTTCACAGTAAGAGCTGTGAAAATGTGGAACAGACTCCCTCCAGAGGTGGTTCTGGCCAGCTCAGGAGATTGCTTTAAGAATGGCCTGGATTCTTTCCTAAATGTACAGAATATAACTGAGTACTAAGATTTGTAGGTAAAGTTGATCCAGGGTAAATCCGATTGCCTCTCGGGGGATCAGGAAGGAATTTTTTCCCCTGCTGTAGCAAATTGGATCATGCTCTGCTGGGGTTTTTTGCCTTCCTCTGGATCAACTGTGGGAATGGAGTTGGGTGTATAGGATTTTACTGTGTTTTTTAATTTTTGTTTTTTTATTTTTTGTGGTTGAACTGGATGGACTTGTGTCTTTTTTCAACCTGACTAACTATGTAACTATGTAACTATGTAATACAAAATTACATAAAAGTACATTCAAAAGATGATCTTATAATACAAGCAAAAGGTGCAAACTGATTAGATCTCTACATGTTTCGACATTTCAATGGCTTCTTCAGGAGATTTTAATACCAGGCACTGCATATATGAGCACTATAATGAGAAATAGAGAATTTTAGAAAACCAGACACACAAGAAAATATTTTTGAACAAATTGTGTGTATGGTTTTCTAAAATTCTCTATTTCTCATTGTGATCACATATGCAGTGCCTGCACCTAAAAAGTCTCAAAAACTCCTCTCTATATGCTACTACCCTGTTTCCCCGAAAATAAAACAGTGTCTTAAATAAATTTTTGCTCCCAAAGATGCGCTAGGTCTTATTTTCAGGGGATGTCTTATTTTTTCCATGAAAAAGAATACGGTACACATTTATTGTTGAACAAATGTCATTTTAAGTGAACCACCTCCCTGTGCCAGTGGACACCTTCACCAGACATCCCCCCCACCCCTTTATCAGACATTTCCCCCCTACCTCAGTCACCCCTGTGTGTCCACACAATGTGCCCGACTCCTGCTCCGCGCTACTCACTGTCTAATTGTGAGTAGGCCAGACTCCGTCAGGGCAGAGCGAGCAGCAGGCGGCAGCTTGTCCTGGTGGCGGCGCAGGCTCTCTGATGAAAAGAGACCGCACACTTCCTGTCTGCTCCGTCTGTGCTGCCGCCAATAGTGAGCTGCTCGACGGCGCCCGCTGCTATGGTCCAGGGTACAGAGTTATGGTAGCTTTGGGGGGCCTTATTATCGGGATGCCTTATGTTCGTGGGAGGCCCTATTATCGGGGAGGTCTTATTTTCGGGGGATGCCTTATATTTCAGCGAGAGGCAAAACTGTAAGTAGGTCTTTTTTTCGGGGGATGTCTTACATTCGGGGGAAACACAGTATTTAAATAGGGATGTGGTGCTAATTTGATTCTCAGTTGCCCAGCTAAAATCTTTTCTCCTTATTAAATTTGACTTCTAGATTACTGCATTATTTATATTTGTGTCTTTGACGTTCTGGGTTAAAAAAAAAGCATGCTGAATGGTGCTGGCTGTCATTTATCGTGGAGGAGGGCCAACATTGGTAAAGGTTTTTGTGTGTGTGTGTGTGTGTGTGTGTGTGTGTGTGTGTTCCAGGCATCGTTTTAACCAATAAGGAGCCATACTTACCTACCCACAATTACAAGCTCCCGATCCTTTGCATTCTTGCGGAAATATAACCAGATGTCCAGAGTGAAAATGGTGCTGGCACTATTGAAGATGGATGTGAGTGAGCTCATCAGGGCAGCCATGATTACTGCTATCATTAACCCCTTCAGTCCTAAATACAGAAGAGAACAACAAAATCAGACAGGCAGCTGGAAAATGATATGTTGCCTCCTCAATGCCCGTTTTAACCCCAAAAAGGCTGAACCACTGCACTGCAACTGCCTGCATCCAATGTCATTTTTAGTCGCTAGTTTATTCAATAAATGTTCCCCACTGGTGTATGTAAAACACGCACATAACTGTGATTGTAAAATTCTCACAATTATTAAATGAACATCACAGTACAGATCCAGACTGAAAAAAAGCATTGTACAGATCTATACATCCCCTTATATATTTGTTTATTATATATTATATATACACACAGTATCTCACAAAAGTGAGTACACCCCTCACATTTTTGTAAATATTTTATTATATCTTTTCATGTGACAACACTGGATAAATTATACTTTGCTACAATGTAAAGTAATGAGTGTACGGCTTGTATAACAGTGTCAATTTGCTGTCCCCTCAAAATAACTCATCACACAGCCATTAATGTCTAAATCACTGGCAACAATAGTGAGTACACCCCTAAGTGAAAGTGTCCAAATTGGGAACAATTCGTTATTTTCCCTCCCCGGTGTCATGTAAATCGTTAGTGTTACAAGGTCTCAGGTGTGAATGGGGAGCAGGTGTGGTAAATTTGGTATTATCGCTCTCACTCTCTCACTCTGGAAGTTCAACATGGCACCTCATGGCAAAGGACTCTCTGAGGATCTGAAAAAAAAAAATTGTTGCTCTACATGAAGATGGCCTAGGCCAGTGATGGCGAAACTTGGCACCCCAGATGTTTTGGAACTAAATTTCACATGATGCTCAACTACACTGCAGAATGCATGAGCATCATGGGAAATGTAGTTCCAAAACATCTGGGGTGCCAAGGTTTGCCATCACTGGCCTAGGCTATAAGAGGATTGCCAAGACCCCGACACTGAGCTGTAGTACGGTGATCAAGACTATACAGCAGTTTAACAGGACAGGTTCCACTCAGAACAGGCCTCGCCATGGTCGACCAAAGAAGTTGAGTGCACGTGATCAGCGTCATATCCATTGAGCAAATGAAAGTAAGAAAACTGATCATTTCTATACTTGTTCCAGGTCAAGCATCAGAGTGGAGGCCAGGGAGCTAGCATGGGCAGTAGAAGGAAAGGTTGGCAATAACTCCCTGCTAGGGTAGAAAATGATAAGGTATGTACATGGTGTATGTTTCTCTGGTATAGCCCCCTAGACTTAAAGCGGTTGTAAACCCGCATATACTTTTTTTTTTTTTACACACCTGCAAGGCAAAAGCCATAATGAGCTAGTATGCACCGCATATTAGCTCATTATGAAATACTTACCTCGGAACGAGGTAGGGAACTTACCTGGTCCACGTCAAGCCGAGCGTGTCTTCTGGGTATCACCGCTCCAGTGCTGTGATTGGCTGGAGTGGCGATGACGTCACTCCCGATTTCAATCCGGCATTGGTCGGCGGGGCCAGCCCTTCATCCGAGGATCCCCCCTGCGCATGCGCCGCTGCAATCAGCGGCGCATTGCGAGGGGAATATCTCCTAAACCGTACAGGTTTAGGAGATATTCTTTATACCTACAGGTAAGCCTTATTATAGGCTTACCTGTATGCAAACGTAAAAAAAAGTGGGTTTACAACCACTTTAACGAAGATCCTGAAAATCGTATGCCGCGTACATAAGAACGACCGTGTGTAGGCTCCAGAGCATTTTTCTCGACGTAACGGAGATAGCTCATTCATAATGCTGTAACAAACTGAAAAGCATGAAGACTGAAAAGCGAGAAAATCGTCTCCCACCAAACTTTTACTAACACGAAATCAGCAAAAGCAGCCCAAAGGGTGGCGCCATCTGAATGGAACTTCACATTTATAGTGCTGTTGTACGTGTTGTACGTCACCGCGCTTTGCTCCAGCATTTTTTTTTTTCACGATCGTGTGTATGCAAGGCAGGCTTGACAAGAATCCCGTCGAGAAAAACTTTGTTTTTTCTAGGACATTAAAAACAATCGTGTGTACGCAGCATAACTATACAAGTGTGTAGCTACCAAAGGGCAATTTTACAAGCTGACTAGAGGTCTGTTTTAAAGTTGTGGCGAATGAGGTACTTCATTCCAAAACAGGCATCATGAGAATTCCGCAACCAACAACAATCTAGCTATTTATCTAGCTTCAGATAATATTTTAAACCCTTGACCTCAAAAGATAAAATGAGTGAAAGATTAAACAGTAATGCAAAGGAATTTGATTGACTTTTACAATGATTAATCAAAGTTTAATTTCATTACTAATCATAAAAACATGAGTAATATGAAATAACACATTTTGTAACTTTTACAGTGATCTGCCTGCAAGTATGTGCTTCCAAAGAGTTAAAGTGGAGTTCCACCCATAAATATAACATTACATCAGTAGTTTTAAAAAAATGTCATTAGTCCTTTATGAAAAAATGTTGTTTTTTAGATGCCTTCAAAGTGTTGTTGCTAGGCAGAATAGTTAATCTTCCCACTTCCTGCACCTAGGTGCTTAATGCTTCCTAACCTACACCGCACAGACTCCTGGGAATGTAGTGGGTGTAACTTTCCAGGAGTCTGTGCACTCCCCAGTCTCAAAGAATCATGTGACTTGGACAGAACAGGTGCTGAAACCTGATCTGACACTGCTTTTGCAGCACTGAGCATGTGCTAGATCTGCAAGGCTGAAATCCAGGAAGTCATACAGTCTGGCTTCATGATGCCCACACTTAAGATGGCCCCAGTCAATTTCTATTTTATAAAGTGTCTAAATGCTGTAACAACCTAACAAAACGGACCTTCGTTTACAGACTAACTTTACTAGAATACATTAAGCTTGTGTATTACAGGGGTATTTATATTTAGAAAGTGAAATTGTGGCCGGAACTCCGCTTTAAACGTTTTCCTTCTGCTGTGTGAATGCACTGGGGTTATGTGTGCAGACTAAACATTACAATGTATCTTGTTGCAACTGTTGTCCTTAGTTGACCGACTTGCTGAGTTTGTGGATCAGAGAAGAAAGGTTAGTTTTCATTTTCGTTTCATTCGTTTTTTTTTTTTTTGGGAAATTCTAAAATTTGTAAATTTGTAGATTCTGAAATTTGGAAATCCGAAAATTCTAAAAGAAAGAACACAAATCCCCAAATTTGAGCTAATAACTAACTCATAATACACATAAGAAAGAGTAAACTATTATATTATAAATATTGTAATTTCCTTTCAAATGTGTCTGTTAGTGAACGTAACAAATACGAATTTATCTGAAGTTACGAATTATCTGAAATAAAAGAACGATGCATCTAAACAAATGTAACGGAACGAAATAATAATAATAATAATAATATGTTTTCATTATTATTACTGGTATTTATTAATAATAATTTGTTATAATCCATTTGTTTAGATACAGCATTTGTTATTACGGATAATTCATAACTTCGGATAAATTCGTATTCGTTACGTTCACTAACAGCCAAATTTGAATGGAAATTCCAATACCTATAATTTTAATAGTTCGTAATAGTTCTTATTTCAGATTTTCAAATTTTCAGGTTTTTGAATATTCTAATTTTCTTTCTTATTTTCAGAATTTCCAAATATTCATAAAAATATTTGCAAATTTGCAAATTCAGATATTTCCAAATTAACGAATTTGTCTAAATTTGTTAAAAAAACGAATTCGGAACTAAACGAATTGCACATGTCTAGTTACTGATGCTGGACAGGTTTTCCCAAAAAAAGGTTACCCCCCCTCCCTGCCAGATATACCATATAAATAGGGAATCATTAGCCCCAAATAGGGTCTTTGGTTGGGGAAAGACTGCCAAGATGTAGCAGTTATGCTATGGATCAGAGCACTCCTTTTGGCGGAGCCCAGTCCAGGTCCCCAGTGGGGTCTGAAGACTATTCCTGAACTCAGCCTTCCTTTACCTGGAATGTCATAGAACCACGCTACCTATCTGCTAATCGCAAGTACCTGTTTGCTTTGCTCAGTTCGCTCCTGCCCTGGCGTGGTGGCCAGGCACTATAGCATTGTGCATAAGACCTGAGGGCAACCGAGTACTGGTAGGCCTGCTTGCAAGATGTCTAAAATGATGACTGCCGAAAGCATCCTCGGAAAAGGTCAGCAATAACATTGCCCATATCCTGACAGCTTCCTTTGATGGTTTTATGTTTTACTAAATTGTAACGACTCAGTCTTCGGACTCCAAGCAACATCTACTGCACCCCTGCCCCCTACAATTTTCTTGTGAATTTAAGACACAAATGTCCAGAGGAAGGTAGAGTTAGGCAAAAAGGACGTTTGATTCTGCCTTCTCGGATTCTTCCCTTCTTTTACTGTCCTTAATCCATCTCCTGATGAGACATAGCTTTTGGAGTCACTCTGCACATGCTCAGTTTGCTGTTTATTGCTATAGAGTTTGTCTTGGGGGGGTGCATGTGATCGACACAGGTCCAATCAGCATTGTCCAGACAGAGGGTCAGGGGTAATGCCGACTCATAGGACAGTTAGAGTAAAATGAAAACTCCTCCAAGCTTTCACTACATTTACGAAAACTATTGCATTTCCATGTTCTGGGTACTGAGGGAGACCAGATATAGTGAACGCAGGGTCCTGCGTTTAGTAGCACTTTAAGACTTGGTGCTTTCCCCCTATAACCGTCTGCATTAAGCCCTGTCCCATGAGTGCCAATAAAATACAGTCCTTTCAAGAGATTACTTATAGAACCACCAGACTCTGCTCCAATTGGAGCCATCTTACCTACAGGCAGAAGTGTAATCACCAGCTTGGGATAGGCAGTGTTTGCACAGCCCGTTGCAGAACGGCAGTACTTCATACATTCATCGGGGTCCACACAACCAATTTCATCTGGAAAAAAGATTCATAATTTTAAGAGGTTTCTAGTTCCTCTGTAGGTTTATCCAGTCAATTGACAATGAAAAGACCAAAATGTTTACAATAATGGATGGAAAAGGTTTAATACAGACTAAAGCCTAAAGCCTGAGCTTTTAGTCTTGTTATATTAAGCTACATTACAGGTGATCTCCGTTTAAACAGCTATATTCTCAAACAAAATACCCATATGGGAGCCATTTTATAGTATTTTTGTCCAACCAGTCCTGAGATTTACAAATCCTCTAAATCATTTTTTTTAAAACACTCTGCTGTAATTGCGTACACATACTGCAACATTTAGATCATGTCAAATATTTTGTTCCTTTTAGCTTATGTTTAAATAGTTGAAACTTGATCAGATCTCGGAAGCATGCAGGTTCCAGGACACAGGACGGGAGAATACAGAGTAGTATATTTATCAATTTGGTGATAATCCCTCATTGTCAAATCAACCAGTTGTGGGCAGTCTAGAAATTAACTTTACTGTTCAGCTGCAGAGTATAGAATTGAAGTCTGTGTATCGCTACCCTCGTAGGAATTGCTAATGACCGGGTTCCCCAATGCTGCACAGCCAGTCACGCAGCATTTCCTTCATCCACTCAAATGCAGAAGACAGTCCTTGGCTTGTTTTTGTTGTTTTATTAGGGGATGATAACATGGATGGGGTAAGCAATTATGGGATGCCCAACTTGAAAAACGTCCAAACACAAAACCAGGGACAACTTCCTCCCCATGTAGTATACAAACCACTCCTCTTCCTTCCTCCTGCACAAACTTGCTTAATTTATGTACAGCACCTGCTGGTTACTCCTGGAAAAACTAACAGTCACTTGTTAATTCAGCAACAGCCCATCGCAGGCTAGGAATTTACCATCCTTTTTTGGTAAAGTAGCACATGTGGAGTGAACAGCATCTCTCATCACCTTCTGCTTCCATGTAGACACCGATCCCATCTCTACTGTTGCACAAATTCTAGCCCGCCCAGCTGCTCCCAGCCCACCTGGCTGCTTTCTTCTCCCAGTCCTCCTGACTGACACACACAGAGATCCCCATGGCAAGGTTGGATGAAGGCTTGGCACAACGCTGTCTTCAAGAGAGATCTGCTACAGCTGGCAGTCTCTCCCCTTGCTGATCTACTCACTGTCTCTCTGTGGTGGGATCCTTCAAAGCCAGCCTCCTGAGCTTTAGTCCAAGGTGTCCCCTCCCTCCGGTGGGGGTCCTTTAAGGGCCGCCGACAGCCTCTTCCCAGCACTGCTTCTCCATCTTCCACCCAACTCCCCTGCTGGCATGGCTCATTCCTATTTATGAGCTTTTTAGTCCCCTGCCAGGCCCACTACTGGGGACTGGTTGAGAGCCCATAAATATTGAAGGCAACCCTCCTACCTTCTGCCCACTATTTTCTAGAATATTCTCCAACATTCTAGAAACAGAGGGAGGCGCCAGAGAGACGCCAGGATGAGTCATCCAAGTATGTAAGTAAGGGTCATACAAGTATGTAATGCTAGATAGTACAAGATATTTACCGAAAATGTTATATTTAAATTGTACAGACAGGAAGAGAAAAATAAGGAGTACCTACAAAACCTGCTCATTTTGGGACATTGATATGTGTGTTCCTTGGCAATGCTACTGCTAGAACTTATAAAATGTCCCTTATATAGAAGACATGAAATCTGGTTAAGAATTGCAGTGGCTTTAGTGGGAACCAGTGTGGTTTGACAAGTCAGAGTTGGGCTTAAAACTTTTTCTCCAGGCATATATGTTCATTAAACATGTACCTGGATATAGAGCTCTGCTAATCATGCCTGGCATTATAACGAAGAACATAGGCAACAGCTTTAAGTACCCAGCAAGAATGGATCCTCCTTTGGCATGAGACAGATTCTTAGCTGACAGAGATCTCTGCACCATAATCTAAGAGAAAAAAATAAATAAAAATGCTGAACTCAGGGGTCTAAAACAGGATTACTTAACCAGGGTTCCATGGAACACTAAGGTTTCTCTAGAGGTTGCTAGAGGTTCCCTGAGCAAGTTTGGCCTCTCAGATAAGTTCCCACTGACACCACCGATCTTTTTAGCTTTCTGTAAGAGGGCAATTTTTCCCAATGACCACAAATGTAAAGTAATGTATCATGAGTTATAGATATAGTATATATTTTAGAGGGGTTCCCTGAGACCCTGAACGTTATCTCAGGGGTTCCTCTTTGTAGGGGTAAAGGTTGAGAAAGGCTGATCTAAAGCATCATTCCATCAAAAACCCAAATCCAAAAGAGACACCTTCATACTGATCATTGCAGGTAGGAATCAGTGGGTGATCTCTTCCTAAAAATCTAAATATTATTTTTGGAAAGAATGTTTTAGCTGAAAGATTATCTTCACATTGTAAATCATATCTGTGTATTGTATTACATTTCTTTCCCTGATTTCAAACATCTTCTATGTAATTTTCTTCTTGCCCCTCCTATTTTTCAGAATTTATTGGTGGACAGTACACAAAAGAAGCACTTAACCTGCAGCCACCATACATTCCCCTAACCTGACTGCATGTATGTTCACAGTGAAGGTCACAAAAGCTTAAAGGGGTTAGCAGATAAAAGAAAAAGGCGCCTCTAAGTGCAGAATTAAAAACTTTTAATATCCCCAAAAAGGATTACAAACACTTAGGCCTCGTACACACGACAGAGTTTCTCGGCAGAATTCACAGAGAAACTCGTCAAAACCCGGATTCTGCCGAGAAACTCTGTCGTCTGTACAGTTTTGGCTCGATGGAGCCGCCGAGGAACTCGACGAGAAAATAGAGAACATGTTCTCTATTTTCTCGTTGTCCGCGTTGTTCTATGGGAGAAGGCGGCCCGCCGAGCTCCTCGGCGGCTTCATCCCAAAACTCGACGAGGAACTCGACGTGCCAAGCACGTCGAGTTCCTCTGTCGTGTGTACGGGGCCTCACAGGATCGAAGATAAGGAAGGGCATATCATACGTGTGTACAATGGGTGATCCAGCATCAGGAGGGTCCCAGTATATACAACTTCCAGCAAAAAATCCAGGGAGACCAGCAGATGTGCGCTCCAGGCTCTGGAACACTGGTGAAGCAGTCTAGGTCAGCATGAAACAAGGATCCCGGAAATGACGTCAGCAGAAGGGGACAACCAGCGTGGACCGCAAACAGGAAATTGGTCATCAACATGGGACGTGTTTCGGAACTACTGATTGGTTCTTTCTTCAGCCAATGACCTGCATTATGCATTAAAGCGGGGGTTCACCCCAAAAAAATGTTTTAACATTACATTCAGCCGAGTTGTCCTAATGACAATCGGCTGTTTTTTTTTATTTTATCCCCGTACATACCGTATTTTCACCGCCGCTTCCGGGCATGTCTTCTGCGGGACTGGGCATTCCTAATTAATTGACATGCTTCCGACCGTCGCATACTGCACGGTACGAGTTGCCGAAAGAAGCCGAACGTCAGTGCGCAGGCGCCGTATAGAGCCGACTCGCAGTCCGGCTTCTTTCGGCAACTCGTGACACGCTGTATGCGTTGGTCGGAAGCCTGTCAATCAATTAGGAACGCCCAGTCCCGCAGAAGACATACCCGGAAGCGGCGGTGAAAATACGGTATGTACGGGGATAGAATAAAAAAAAACTGCCGATTGTCATTAGGATAACTCGGCTGAATGTAAATTTTTGGGTGAACCCCCGCTTTTAGGTGAAAAAACACCTTACTGTCACGGGTCACGGACAGAACTGGCGATTAATGAATGTTTGTTTTTTGCACCACTCTGAGTAAACGCTAGAGCAATCTTAAATCAAACTTTTTAACGTGGGGCAACCCTTAAATTGCCTAACTTTCTGGTCTGATGGAACCCCTGCTAATATTTACTAGATCTACAGCGCACAGTATAGTAGTGAGATGGTCAATGGGAAGAACGCTCCTATATTTATATTCCGTAGGAAGAATCCCCCCGTTACAGATAGATCAAAAGATGATAATTGTCAGTGGTAACTTATCTAAGAGGTGGAATTGTTTGTTGCTCAAGGAATCTCTATCAACCTCTCTGGAGGAACACTAGGGTTTTAGGGAACCCCGGTTGAAAAAGGCTGCACTGGAGATTCTTGTGCATGAAAATCACCCAAAATTAGCATTTACAGAAATATTCAATACAAACCCAGCAATGACATTGGTCAATTTTCAAGATCACATTTATCACATTTTGTCCCCATTCTGGTATTTGATATGAACATTAACTTAAACTCCTTTCCTGTATTTGTAAGATTTTATCCCTGTACTGCTGCCACATGGTTGTCTAATTAGATAATTGCATAAATGTGCAGCTGTATGTGTGTTCCT
This sequence comes from Rana temporaria, assembly GCF_905171775.1. Lineage (NCBI taxonomy): Eukaryota > Metazoa > Chordata > Amphibia > Anura > Ranidae > Rana > Rana temporaria. Next base: position 177,200,340 of record NC_053495.1, read on the forward strand.
AATATATAGCCTGATCAAGGTATTTGACACTGAATCATACACACAGTGGGTAATGCCTCGTACACACGACCAGTTTTCCCGATGAGAAAACTGCCATTTTTTAGATTGGTCGGGAAAACCGATCGTGTGTATGCTCCATAGCAGTTTTCCCGACGAGAAAACTGCTCGCAAAAAAAAAAAATCGAACCTGCTCTATTTTCTCCCATCGTGTTTCCTGTCAGTCTTTTTCTCATCGCGAAAACCGCTCGTGTGTATGCTTTTCCGAGGGGAAAAAAACACGCATGCTCAGAATCAAGTATGAGATAGCAGCCCTTGTTCTGGTTAAACTAGCGTTCGTAATGGAGATAGCACATTCGTCACGCTGTATTGGACTGAAAAGCACGAAGACTGAAAAGCATGAATCGTCTCTCACCAAACTTTTACTAACACGAAGATCAGCAAAAGCAGCCCAAAGGGTGGCACCATTTTAATGGAACTTCCCCTTTATAGTGCCGTCGTACGTGTTGGACATCACCGCTCTTTGGTCAAGCGTTTTTTTTTTGACTGAAAGTGTGTATGCAAGGCAGGCTTGAGAGGAATCACGTCAGGAAAAAATTTGGGTTTTGGCATGTCAGGAAAACCGGTCGTTGTACAGGGCATTAGTGGTTAGCATTTCCGCCTGGCAGCACTGGGGTCATTGGTTTGAATCCCAGCCACAGCACTACCTACCTAGAGTTTGCATGTTCTCCCTGTGCCTGCGTGGGTTTCCTCCCACACTCCAAAGACATGCTGGTAGTTTAAATGGCTTCTGTCTAAATTGGCCCCAATATGTGTATGTATCAATGTGAGTTAGGGACCTTAGATTGTAAACTCCTCAAGGGCAGGGACTGACACAAATGTACAATATATATGTAAAGTGCTGTGTAAATTGTTGGCACTATATAAATACCTATATAGATGCCAATTTTACATTGCAAGACTATGCCAAAACTGCAAGCCAAGTGCTTGGCTTGTGGTTGCAGTGTAAACCCATTGATCTCAATGAGCGAGTTTGACAGGTGGAGTTAAAATTTCCAGGCTACAATGTTAGAATTCTAGCGGCTGGCATTAAAGAGCCCTTCGGGAGAGTCTTGTCGGTTTTTGTTTTGTGTACATTGATAGGCTGCTGTACCAACTTCTCAAGGTAGCCATGCAATTTTCGTTTTCTTTCCAGATGTAATGGTGCCTGCAAATGTAACCTCAAACACTTATAAAATAATTCAGCTAATCACAAGCAAGAATTGTCATTTCTGTGGATATTCTATAAACATTTTTGGTAGTTTTATGAACAACTTAGATAGCTGAAGACTGAAATGAAAAAGCATTTTTTTTTTAAAATTACATTACAAAAAACTTTAGTAAAAAAAAAAAAAGATTATATATATATATATATATATATATATATATATATATATATATATATATATATCTTTTTTTTTTTACTAAAGTTTTTTTTAAGAATTCTAATTACAGTACAATATTGGTGGAGTAAGAAGGATTTACCTGATCATTACACCAAGAAAATAAGGACAAAATGGTCAAACCAAATATGAGGCCAGGCCAGGGCAGGTCCCCAGTGATTGGGTCACGTAACATGTGGAAGGCATCACTACGGGGCAAATGACACGTTGTGTTTGGGACAATCACTTGAGGTATGGCTTCCATATACTTTTTCTCCAGGCCTGGGTACCAGCCAACCTCGTGAAAAGCTAAAATAAAAAAAATAAAAAATAATAATAATAAAAAGGTATGGTTCCTAGGAACAGGGATCAGAGTAAAATTAGACACTATTATAAAGGCATGGGTGACAAAGTGATACTGAAGTATTTTTTTTATTATTATTTAAAACAAATAAACATGTTATACTTACCTGCAGTGGTTTTTGCACAGAGTAGCCCAGATCCTCCTCTTCTCAGGTCCCACAATAGAGCTCCTGGCCCCTCCCTCCTGCCCAGGGCCCCCACTGCAAGCAACCCCACCCCCTCTATCCTCTGATTCGCTCACTGACTTTGACAGCAGCGAAAACCAATGGCCCCCACTGTGTGTTTCAGGAAGGAGAGTGCCGGACAGCTGAGTCTCTCGTGCAACATTGATAGATCGAGATGGGGCGCAGGTAAGTATTAGAGGGTCTAAGGGAGGCTGCTGCACATAATGCATTCTGTACATCAAGATAAAAAACCTAAGATGAAAAAAAACTCTCTGCCTTTAGAACCACTTTAATTGCCAGTATCAATGGACAAATTGCAGGTTTGTCCTAAAGTGATACTAAACACACACTGTTAAATTTACAGTATCCCTTCAACTTCTGTATATGAATGATGGCACTGTAATTATTTTCATAAAGAAAAAATCAAACTGCCTTTTTTTCCTAATCAATATACAGCTGTCACATGACCCAGCTATTTTCCAGCCTATCTGCAGGGAAACAGCGGCAGGAGGAGCTTCTAGTCCTCTGCTGCTGGTCACATGTTCAAAATAAAAAATAAGAGCCTTTGGAATACAGAGGAAAAAATAATTCATTTCAATAAACGGTTTTAAATCATCATACAAATATGATTTTTTTTGCCAATCACAGGCCGTGACACGCCACTACAGCCTGTGTCCACACGATCCGAATATCGTACGACGGATCGTACGACTTTTTTTCGCTTAACCACTTGCCGACCGCGCACCGTCGATATACGTCCACAAGGTGGCTCTGCTGGGTGAGAGCACGTAATATGACGTCCTCTCTCCCAGCCGCCACTAGGGGCGCGCGCGCGCGCCCCCCGCTCGCCCCCGACTCCCGTGCGTGTGCCCGGCGGGCGCGATCGCCGCCGGGCACACGCGATCGCTCGTTACAGAGCGGGGACCGGGAGCTGTGTGTGTAAACACACAGCTCCCGGTCCTGTCAGCAGGGGAAATGTTGATCTTCGGTTCATACAATGTATGAACAGAAGATCAGTGTTTCCCCTAGTGAGGCCACCCCCCCCCCCACAGTAAGAACACACCCAGGCATACTTAACCCCTTCCCCACCCCCTAGTGTTAACCCCTTCACTGCCAGTGGCATTTTTATAGTAATCCAATGCATTTTTATAGCACTGATCGCTATAAAAATGCCAATGGTCCCAAAAATGTGTCAAAAGTGTCCGAAGTGTCCGCCATAATGTCGCAATACCGAAAAAAAAATCGCTGATCGCCGCCATTACTAGTAAAAAAAATATAATAAAAATGACATAAAAATACCCCCTATATTGTAAACGCTATAACTTTTGCGCAAACCAATCAATAAACGCTTATTGCGATTTTTTTTACGAAAAATATGTAGAAGAAAACGTATCGGCCTAAACTGAGGAAAAAAAATTTTTTTTTATATATTTTTGGGGGATATTTATTATAGCAAAATGTAAAAAATATTCATTTTTTTAAAAATTGGCTCTCTATTTTTGTTTATAGCGCAAAAACTAAAAACCGCAGAGGTGATCAAATACCACCAAAAGTAAGCTCTATTTGTGGGAAAAAAAGGACGCCAATTTTGTTTGGGAGCCACGTCGCACGACCGCGCAATTGTCAGTTAAAGCGACGCAGTCCCGAATCGCAAAAAGTACTCTGGTCTTTGGGCAGCAATATGGTCCGGGGGGTAAGTGGTTAATAGACGCAAGTAAAATGAAATAGGTTATTAAAGTCACGAAAATTCTCGTACGACCGAAAAAAATAATCGTAAGTGATGTCATGTGTTGAATAAACGAAAATCGTACGATCTAACATCAAACGAGGAAAATTTTCGTGCATGTCCGACAAATAATATCGGATGAACTGTCGTGATCGGCTCTCAAAAGTAGTGTACACACGATCCGAAAATCGTACGATCGTTTTCGTCCGATATTCGGATCGTGTGTACGGGCCATTAGAATAAGAGGGAGGTGATGCCTCCACCAATTAATATGTAAAATCCCACCCCCATTGTGTTTAGCTGTTTTTGTGCATGGAGGAGGGAAGGAGTGGTCTGTCATTTACCACTGTGTATATGCCTACATGTGTGACTTTATAGTCATATGGGATAGGGAGGAATTGCTCAGGATAGAAATAACTAAAAACTGAGCATGTGCACGAGCTGCCAACACTGCTCTGCTCTGCAAAATCCCCAACTGTGGTGGGGAAATGAACAGGAGGGTGGAGAAAGAACAGCAGGGTCAAACAGTGTATGAACTGCTCGGATAAGGGTCTAGTATAGATTTTGAGGGGAACCCCACGCCATTTAAAAAAAAAATTGTCTTGGGGTTGCCCTCTTAGGCCCCGTACACACGACCGGATCGATCCGCTGGGATTGATCCGCGGATCAGTTCCAGCAGATAGATCCGGTCGTGTGTACGGCCTAGCGGACATTTCCCGGCGGATAAAAATCCAGCCGACGGATTCCCAGCGGATTAAAATTTCTTAGCATGCTAAGAAATCTATCCGCTGGAATCCTGTCCAGCGGACTGATCCGGTCGTCTGTACAGACTCACCGGATCAGTCCGTCCGCTCCCATCCCTCGCATGCGTCATAATGATTCGACGCATGCGTGGAAGTATTTACCTTCCAGGGTCGCGCACGTCGCCGCGTCATTTTGCGGCGACGGCGCGGCGACGTCACCGCGGATGTATTCCGCGGGGATTTTGATCTGATGGTGTGTACAGCCATCAGATCAAAATCCGCCAAGTATTTGAAGTAGTCCGTTTCCAGCGGATATCCTCTCGTGTGTACAAGGCCTTAAAGTCCATACCAGACCCGAAGGGCCTGGTATGCATTGGGAGGGGGGGGGGGGCTCGCCACACCGGTTTTTCATTTATTTCTCATTTATTTTGCATTGCCGGCATTCTTTTTTTTTTTACATTCAGCTGTCAGTGGGGAAACCCGCTGACAGCTGATGAGTCATCGTTTGGTACAACCAGCACAGAATTTAAATGTGAAAATTTTGGACTGATTTGAATCGTTCTAAAAATTTGGAATTTGGTAGAAAAATAAAAATAAAGAAACCAAATGAAACGAAACAAATGTTTGCGTTTTGGATATGTCTAGTGACTTTGTGCAGCACAAACATAATGATCACATTGGTCAAAGCCAAAGTCGTGACAAGATCGAAACCTAAGTCGCAGGGTAACGTCGCAATGAAAATCACACAATTCTTTAGTCACATGAATGTGAATAGACTCTAAAGCAAAACAACTTAACAATAAAACACACACACAGCTAGATGGCACGGGGCTTCCAAGGGTCCAGTTCTGCCCTACGTATGGGTAGTATAGGCAAAGTTAAACAATATAACTGGTATGGGGATTTAGGCTCCATCTTGAAGTAGACATACTTACATATGAAGGTGAGTGTAAGGGCACCGATCACAATGATGATAGCTTGCAAAGTGTCTGTGTAGATTACAGCAGTCAGCCCACCTGTATAAATGGAGGACAGGAACAAATAGCAAATTCTAAAAATATATAAAAAAAAAAAAACAAACACAAAAAAACCCTCCAAATATTACAGGGAATGTGTGGTTTAAGTCCTTGTAACTGTAACTGTTGGAAACATTGGCACCGTTGTTCTTTAGGTTCCGTTATTTTACAGGACTAGGACCGTTCATAATAGTTCATAATAGACTGATAAGTGGAACTATAGGGCAACGGGCACCTGCACTGACTAACCAATGGTGACAGTGCATTGGAAGAAGATGGGGACAGATGTCATATCTTTGGAGGGGTATACATCTCTGTTTGGATGTGTGATAAACATAACCAGTACTCTGTATTAACCTGCGATGGTGAAAATTGCTGTAACAACGACCAGTAGAATTGTAGACAAGTAAATGTCCCAGCCTAGAGCGACCTGAATAAAGAGCGCTCCTGCGTAGATATCCGTCTGAAACACAAGCACTACGTGAGCCAACAATATACTCTTTTTTTTTTTTAGCATTTAGTTTAAACAGAGCCGTCCCAAACATGTCTGTGCCATTGGTTACACTCACCGATATTTTAGTAAGTATATAGAGAAGGAGGGAAAGCACCGACATATACATTTGGATGCGGCGACCACCAAAACGTTTTTTCAAATACTCCGGCATGGTGATCACACCAGAAGCGATGTAGACAGGCATAAATATCCAGCCTAGGGCGATCAACACCCAGGTAGCCTAATGGAAAAGCACAAGGATGATAGTAGAAAAAGGGACAATTTTTCACAAGCAGCCACAACTGGAAAACATACAGGGCCAGATTCTCAAAAGAGATACAACAGCGTATCTCCAGATACGCCGTCGTATCTCTGAGTTGTGCCGTCGTATCTATGCGCCTGATTCTTAGTTACGCATAGATTTCTAGTAGATCCGACAGGCGTAAGTCTATTATGCCGTCGGACCGTAACTGCATATTTACGCTGGCCGCTAGGGTCGTGCACGCTGATTTAAGCGTCAAAATATGTAAATCAGCGAATTCACGAACATACGCCCAGCCGACGCAGTACAGTTACGCCGTTTACGTTAGGCTTTTCTCGGCCTCCTTACCTTTGAACGAGGGCCTTTAGTGAGCTGTCACTCACTTTTCCCCACGGGAGTGGTTTTCAAAATCCCCAATCAGCGCTATGTCTCCTGGGAGTTAGTCCTGAGAATCCCAAGAGACGCGCTGTGTTCGAAATCCCGCGATATCTCGCGGGTCACGTGACTAGTAACTTGTCTGCTAGTCACAGCGGGGCGTGTCCTTTTCAGGACGCTGCCGGCCATTGTCCTAGCAACGGCGCAGTGTTGACGGCGCTGCTCGCCGCCACACTGCGCAAGCGTGGGATAGAGCGGTGAATGCTGGGACAGCATTCACCGCATCCCGGAAGGGCTTCAGGAGGGCTTCAGAGTGCCCGCAGTTAAGATGGCAATGTCCATCATCAATTTTTATAAAATATTATTTTGGGGGAAATCGTCTTGGTAGCGGCTGCGAGTAGGAGACTGGTGAGTACAATTTTCGTTGTACCATCATTGTTACAAAAACGTCTTAAAAAAAAAAAAAAGTTTTTCCGCGGAACTCCCGCTTTAAGTATGGCCGTCGTTCCCACTAAGGCCCCATACTCACGACCAAACATGTCTGCTGAAACTGGTCCGCGGGCCAGTTTCAGCAGACATGTTCGGTCGTGTGTGGGCGCGAGCGGGCCGAATTCCAGCAAACATTTGCCTGCCGGGCCTTTTCCCAGCAGACAAATATTCCTGGACGTGTTTTAAAACCGTCCGCTGGAATCCTGCCCGCTCGGACATGTACGGTCGTCAGTACAGACCTACCGTACATGTCCAGGCGCCCGCTGTCCCTCGCATGCGTCGAATGACTTTGACGCATGCGTGGAAGCATTTTAAAGGCGGGCCGCCCACGTCGCTGCGTCATTGTCGCGGCGACACCGCGTCATCGACGCGGCGACACCGCGGACACGCCCCGCGTATTGTTTACGCGCGGACTTCTGTACGATGGTGTGTACAACCATCGTACAGAAGCCCTCTGGCAGACATGTATGGTGAAAACGGTCCGACGGACCGCTTTCACCATACATGTTTGTTCGTGTGTACCCGGCCTTACGGAGCAAGTGCTTTGAGAATACAGCACTTGCCCTTCTAAGTTGCGGAGGCGTAACGTAAATCGGATACGTTACGCCCGCGCAAAGATACGCAGATGTACGAGAATCTGGCCCACAGTGCCTTAAAAAAGTATTCATACACATACATACATTTTGTCATGTTACAACCAAAAATGTAAATGTATTTTATTGGGATTTTATGTGATAGACCAAGACAATGTGGCACATAATTGTGAAGTGGAAGGAAAATGATAAATGCTTTTCCAAATTTTTAATAAATATCTGAAAAGTGTGGCGTGCATTTGTATTCAGCCCCCTTTACTCTAATACCCCTAACTAAAATCTAGTGGAACCAATTGCATTCAGAAGTCACCTAATTAGTAAATAAATAGAGTCCACCTGTGTGTAATTTAATCTCAGTATAAATACAGCTGTTCTGTGAAGTCCTCAGAGGTTTGTTAGAGAACCTCAGTGAACAAACAGCACCATGAAGGCCAAGGAACACACCAGACAGGTCAGGGATAAAGTTGTGGAGAAGTTTAAAGCAGGGTTAGGTTTTAAAAAAATATCCAAAGCTTTGAACATCTCACAGAGCTCTGTTCAATCCATCATCCAAAAATGGAAAGGGTATGGCACAACTGCAGCAGGGACAGGGAAGCTGGTAATAGTTGATGAGAAGATGGATGGAGCCAAATTCAGTGCAATCTTAGAAGAAAACCTGTTAAGCCCTGTACACACGATCGATTTGTCTGATGAAAACGGACCATTTTCATCTGACAAACTGATCGTGTGTGGGCCCCATCGGTTTGTTTTCCCATCGGTGAAAAAAAATAGAACATGTTTTAAAATTTGGGAATTCATCCAGCATTGCGACTTCCTCATCTTCCTGCTCCTGCTCCTCGACGGCTTGATCAATGACACAACGCAATGCATGCTCCAGAAAGAAGGCGTAAGGTACGATGTCACTTATGGTGCCCTGGCTGCGACTGACCAGTTTGGTGATCTCATCAAATGGCCGCAGAAGTGTGCATGAGTCGAGCATGAGCAGCCACTGGTGCGGTGCAAAAAAACCAAGCTCCCCAGAACCTGTCCTGCCGCAAAGTTCGTAAAGGTAGTCGTTAACTGCACGTTTCTGCTGGAGCAGCCTGTCAAGCATATACAAAGTTGAGTTCCATCGCGTCGGGCAGTCACAAATAAGACGTCTGATGGGCAGGTTGTGTCGCCGCTGAATGTCAGCAAGGCGAGCCATGGCCGTCTAAGATCTTCTGAAATGGGCCGAGATTTTACAGGCCTGCCGCAAAAAGACATCCTGGAGCCCAGGGTATTTGGCAACGAATCGCTGCACGACCAAGTTCAAGACCTGTGCCATGCATGGCACGTGTGTAATTTTTCCCTGTTTCATCGTGCTCAGCAGATTGTCACCGTTGTCGCACACCACTTTACCAACTGTCAAATTGAGCGGTGTTAGCCACTGATCTCCCTGTGAACGCAAAGCTGAAAGGACTGCAGGACCAGTGTGGGTCTTGTCTTCCAGGCACAACAGACGCAGCACAGCATGGCAACGTCTCACCTGGCATGTCGAATACGTTCTGGGGATCTTGGGGGCGGCGCAGCGGAAGAGACGGTAGCTTCGGAAAATGAGGAGTCAGCCGAGGAGGAGAGGGAGGATAGAGTAGGAGGAGGAGAATAAGAGGCAGGCCTGCATGCAATCCGTGGCGGTAAAACCAAATCTACATGGGTGCCACGGGTTACATGCTTGACGGCCGTCAGAACGTTCACCCAGTGGGCAGTGAAAGTTATATACCTTCCCTGCCCGTGTTTGCTAGACCACTTGTCTGTAGTCAGATTTAGACACCTATATACTAGAGCAAGTAGCACACCTATACCAGTCCTTAAAAGGACTTTTGTGGACATTTTAGATAGCTATTTGAATGAATACAGCCTGACTGTCCCTGCTCCAAACAGCACCCTTTCCCTACACTGACAAAAATCAGAATGTAAGATGGCCGCCAGATCAGGTCTATTTATAAGGTAGGGGGTATGTCCATGTGCTGAAATGTCTCAATTGGCTGTCCTGCACCAACTGATGGATGTGTGATAGGTCAAAGTTCTTACCCATGTAACATTGTGGACCGCCGCGAACATCACCAGATGTCCGACGGTTTGGCGGACTGTGGACTGCGAACGACGGCAGGCCATCTCTAGACAGAAGTGGCCTTGTCTGGGCAGTACAGGAGGAGGGGGGGGATTTTATCATAAATAAATACAAGCAGACATTGTAAGCACCCTGTCAGTATAAAATGCTTTGTCTGGATAGCTTGGTCTGTAAAGAAAATTGAACAAAAAACAACCTGTTGGTATCATCATGTGAAAATAAAGGGAAATAAGCATACACCACATCTAAAAGTTGGTAAGCTGCAATTAATAAATTGTTGTTTTTTGGGTTTATACTGCTTTAATGAGGTGTAGAATCCCATGTCTGTGAAGGAAGATGAGAGGTTGTCAATGGCTGCAGGGGTCTATAGAAATATTCTTTAGCTTTACTGGGGGAATATTACAGATCAGTATTATAAACAGAACACAAGACCCTTTCTTACATTCCATTCAAAGCCTCCAAACGCCAAGCCTCCAGATGCTCCAGAGCTTGCCATTCCAACAAACAAAGTGCTGCCGACATTGCTGGACATTAGTGAGGCTCCAATCTGCAAAAACCAAGGACAAGGAAAATCAGCCAGGGTATAGCTAATGTTATTTAAAACACTGCATCTGTGCCAAATATCGCTCATTTTACCTTATTCAGCAAGCTTTTCCCAGGGTGTTTTGGTATCATTGCATGATTCTGTACAACACAATGCCATTTTTCTTAAAACTACTTATCAGTTGCTTGAGACCTGCCAAATCAGATTGGGGGCTACTGAAGAATTTAGCTTGCCAGCTGTACAAGATGAACGCCAGGCTGGAAATTTAGTAGGCTTAATTTCAAAAATATTTTAAGTAATAGTAATATTTTGACTGGATGGACAGGATTAGACTAAAAAAGTCTTCAAACAGTATAATGTATTAGACCATAGCACCAACTTCAGGCAAAATAAACAGTGTGGAGTTATCAGGGACTAAACACCATGCCCAATCTTGTTCTATGTAACCTCAGCGTCTGTGCTTTTATAGTCAATAAGATAAAACGTTCAATACATTTTTAATCAAGCTTTAGTTTGTAAGCAGGTGGTAGCACCCTTTTAGACCCCATTCACACCTGGGCGTTTTGTAGCTTGAAGCCTGAAGCTACAAAACGGAAAAAATCTATTATTCTCTATGGAGATGGTTCACATCTCCACTACAAAACGCCTGAAGCCAGAAGTTCAAAAACGCCTGAAGCTCAAACAAGTTCTGGGACTTTTTTTAAGGCAGATTTGGGCGTTTTTCAGTTTTTAACATTGGTGACCCTAGACCTGTCCAAATTCGCGACAAAACGTGGTAAAAAACGCCGCAAAAATCGCGGTAAAAAATGCTGCAAATATTGCGTCAAATTGCGGTAAAAAACGCTGCAAAATCGCGGCAAAACGCTACGCTCAGGTGTGAATGCAGCCTTAGAGAGACCACTCTCCCGAAGATGTTAGTTGGTGGAGTATTCCATACAGACAGTCATTTCCCTGCATTGTTCCATCTGCATATATATACCCCCAAGCAGGATAGCTGAAATTACCTGAGCCTTTAGCACAAGCCCCTAGCTGGGGCAAGGTCGAAGAGAAAAAAAAACTTCTGGAATGCTTGCAACAAACAGTACACCACTGTAAAAAACATGTTGACTGGCTAGGATGGTTAACTTTTCATAATGCATACATTGTTACACCCCCCCCCCATTGTTACCAGCTTCTGGAAACAACTCAACAGCAGCAGGCAGAAATATTCAATGTCCTAAGCTTAGGAGAAACATACTGAGCGCAGGAAGTGTTGAAAAGCTCAGGCTAATTACAGTCTAAGCTGAAGTGTTCCTAGCTAAATTTAGTGTCATTTGTCAAAATTAAGTCCTGTTAGATCATTTCATGCTGTACCCTGTCACAGGCATAGCTATGTAAGGCCTCGTACACACCAGCGGATCTGCCCGGAAATGTCCGCTGCGTCCGCTGCCGGATTTCTGTCTGATGGTTGTACACACCATCAGACAGAAATCCGCGCGGACACGATACGCGGTGACGTGGCCACGCCGTCGCCGCGACGATGACACGGCGACGTGCGCGGCCCTGGAAGGTCAATGCTTCCACGCATGCGTCGAATCACTTTGACGCATGCGAGGGCTTTCGGCCGATCGGACATGTCTGGTGAGTCTGTACAGACGACCGAACATGTCCGACGGACAGGCTTCCAGCGGACATGTTTCTTAGCATGCTAAGAAACATTTGTCCACTGGAAACTGTCCGATCCGCCCGGCAATTGTCCGGTCGGCCGTACACACGAATGAACATGTCTGCTGAAACTGGTCCGTCGGACCAGTTTCAGCGGACATGTTCAGTCGTGTGTACGGGGCCTAAAACATTAAAAATAAGTGTCTATACTGTTTAAAATACAGCAACTGTCTCATCCTACTCTGTACATGTTCAGTTGCTCTCCATTTTTCAGCACTGTGCTCAGGGGCTCTGGGCTTCAGCAAAATGGCAGCCTCTAGCAAGAAGAGACAGGAACAATGCTGGGGGCATTTCACAGCACACCCTCATTGTGGTAGCATAATTATTAATGTGGACTGTATATTTCTTGCTAAAGAACGTTTTTTTTCATCAAATTGTTATGGTTAAAAGTTCCGCTTTAAAGGGGTTTTAAAGGTTCGATTTTTTTTTTAAATAACAAACATATCATACTTACCTCCACTGTGCAGTTCGTTTTGCACAGAGTGGCCCCGATCCTCCTGTTCTGGGGTCCCTCGGCGGCTCTCTCAGCTCCTTCCCACTTCAGATAACCCCCTTTGGGAAGCGCTCTCACAAGGGGGTTACTTTACGGGCGTGCTCCCGAGTCCTGAATTCGGCGTCCATAGACGCTAATTGCAAGACTCGGCCCTGCCCCCTGCCGCCCGCGTCATTGGATTTGATTGACAGAAGCGCGAGCAGATTGCTATCAATCTACCCAATGCAGAGCCGAGAAGCCAGCGATCAAGGGCGTTCGCGACGCGGGACTTTCCAGGGCTCAGGGATGCATTAAGGTGAAAAAACCTGAACCTTTACAAACCCTTTAAGGCCAAATTTCTACATAAACTAAACTCAAAACTGATAAATACATCTTTATACCCAGAACTGCTAAAAAAGCAAAACTCTGGCCAACGCAATTATTCTGAAGAGAGGTGGGATGGATTAGAACTGGTTTCCTAGATTCCCATTTCCTGTCCTGGTAATCGCCATCTCTAAACAGAAAATCTGAAAAAGCCTTCCCAACTGGTGGGACACAGATTAAAATAACTTATAGGTGATAAGCCTTTACGACCACATTTAATATAAAATAATGGATTTCAACTTTACATAATAATAACAACAATAATAATAATAATAATAATATATAATAGGTTCAGACTTCTTTTACCCCCCTAGTCACTCCCGAGTCCCGACCTACCTTACTCTTCTCTATTTCCAGACCTTTCTTATTCTTCGGATGAATCTACCTCTAGTTTAGCTATGTCTACACAGATACTACAGCTACTCAGCTGTAGTGCAGCAAAGGCTACCCCCCCGGGACACACAAGGATTCTTCTCCATTGAGGCTTCCAACTTTTTGGATTGTCCTTTAATGGACATTGCAGTGTGGCTGCCTTTTGTGTGGATCTAATTTCCCTCTTGGCTTTCTCCACCTGCTCCCTGCTTCACTGGTCCCGGTCTGCATTGGTTCTTACTTTATGTCAGAATCTATCCATATTTATTTATGTATTTTGATACATTACGGCTTGCTGCTAATCATAGGAGACTTTCTTCTCTCCTCTTAGTGGGCTTTTTCACCAACTTTAGATCATCTGTACATCCTTGACTCCATTTGGTCCTCGATGCACGTAGATGGCTAACAATTCAATTGATTTATGAAATTAGCAATACTCTATTGTCAAAAACTCTCTCTCAAACTCGTCCTGAAGAAGCCGCTAGGCGAAACGCGTAGGCGAGACAAAAGAAAATATTGCTTGTGACTGTATATTTTGTACTTTTTCATCGTATTTTATTGAAATTTATTATATATATCTTGTAATTAAATTTATATTTTTCTTAAACTCTATGTCCTTGTGATTGCCTGAAAAAGTCCGCCCTGTCACTACCCTGTGTAGTACTTTTCTCTTGAATCAGCTTGTTGGTCATCATAGATATTTTGTCTAGAATTATTTTTAATATTTTTTGACATCTATATACATCTTTCTGTACCTAGTTTAGAATTAAAATACACAATAGAAACATTGAAAAGGAAAAAAATTATTTTTGGGAATATCAAGATGCTCCATGAGTGCGGATTCAGATAGTCTTATTATTCAGATAAGTCTTTTTGTGTCAGGCCGCGAAGGCAATAAATAATAACACAAGTTTCATCCACCATATACTATATCTGCTATAGAAACCATTAAAACAAAGTCCAAGTACATAACAAGCATGTATGTAGCCTGCCAGTGAGGTACAACACCAAGTCCAAAGGTATAAGGACTTGCACATGTAATCATCTCACAGAACTTGCCAATGCAGTGTTTTAAACTGTTACTTATTATACAATAAAGCAAGCTGTAAAATAGGAAAGTGTATTGTTCATGCTGAAAACTACTTCCGAATCAATTTACAGACGATCTTTCTATAGATCACCAAACATGTTCCCTGAGCACTGCTGTTGATTCAATTGAAGAACATTGAAGGGTGGGAGAGTCTATCTGCTGGAGACCAAGACGGCTGTGCTCGGTGTTGAGCAAGGTCCAGCTCTCTAGCCAGAGGCTACCACTGGGTATTTTAACTCTTGTTGTAGTAAATAGTAGTGTTAAAAAATATATAAAAGCCTGCAGTTATGCTGCCCAATTTACAGTGATCATTTTTCAAGTCACTCACGCACTTAAAAAATCTGTTCTTTACTGTTATTAGTGGCCAGCCATTTTAGAATGTGGTGGGTTCTTACCTCAAAGACTTGAAGAACAGCTCTTGCTGAAACTGATTTATGTATTTATTTGTTTTTTGGATTAAATGGAGTTTTTTTTCACTGGTAGGATGAGAGGAAGTCAAAAACCCTTTGGTGAACCGAATGGCAGAGGCACCTGGTGTGGCGTGTTTGGAATGGGTCCAACCGATCCCCACCAGGTGCCTTTACCATTCAATTTACAGATGGGTTTTAGACCTCCTCAGTCAGCCTACCAGTACAATACCTACCTGAAAACCCATAAGAGGATCCAGAATTGAAATGGCATCAAGGGTGACCAATCTCACCCAAATGAAGACGGGGGTCTTTTCTCCACCTGCATTTATGGAAGGTTGCGTGTTTCTACCCGTCTGGGTCCTCGCAACCTCACCAGTTTTTATTTTTTCTCTAATATTAAAATGATTTGATGCAACAACATTACTTTAGATACATGCTAAATACAAACTACACTTGGACACAACAGAAACCAAAGGGAATTCCTCACTTTCCCTCACACATTTGTAATTGGAACAAGTGCCCACTATTGAAGATTGCTACTTATCTCCTGTTCTGGTGACAATCGTAAAATGTTGGATTTCCCCATCAGTCTGACCCAGTAAAAATTGTTTCCAGAATAATTAGAGAGGGTGAATCTCCTCAGTTGGCAGCCAAACAGCTATAAAACCCGATAGGGGTTTTTCTACTCAAACTAAAAGCAAAACACACACACACGCAATATATCATCCTTAAAGTGGATGTAAACCCACTCTCATCCTTTCTAAACTACTGCCATAGTGCTGATCTATAAGGATATAGATGCCGCCTGCATGTATCCTTACCTGTCAAATATCTCTCCTCTGTCTGTTAAGAGACCCGAAAAACTGCAGATTCTGTGGGTGGGTCTGTTGTCTGGAGCTCGGTGGGTGGAGTCGTGATGTCAGTAGACTCCCCGCCCACTTCTACACTCCCCTTGTCAACATGCATTTTCTCTTGTGTATTCCTTACACTAAACATCCAGTAAAAATCCAGAAAAGCAACCACATGACTTCAGAAAAGGAGTGGGGGTGGGAATTAAAAAATAATGCCAGTCTCCAGGCTAGTGCATTAGATATGTAAATAACCTGATGTTGCAACTGTGATCAGGTGACCTCAGACACACACACTGCAATTCTGCCCAGCTCTCACTAGATACATCTAACCTAAATCAGATCACTTGTCTGTATATATTCTGCTTTCTATTCTGTGTTTTCACTGGACTATACATACATTTCCTTGTCACACTGAACTGTGGATCACACCCCATGATGAGAAACATCCAGTCAAAACACAGTAAATGCATCCAATCCTAGGAGAGCTGGAAGGGAGAGGAGGGGAGAGGGATGTGAATTGTGAACTTTTTACACAGGATGTGCCTCTGTCTCAGGCTAGTGCATGAGCTATGTAAATAACCTGTCACTCACAGCAAGGGGGCGGAACAGACTAAGGTTTTTCTCTCTAAGTCTGTTTTATTTCACTGAACAATAAAAGAGGATTGCTCAGAGCTGGATTAACTCTGTGTGGCAAGACTGGGCACAGATTATAGGAAATCTTATACCCTACATTGTGACATCACTTTAATATAACTAGGCGAATAATCCTTATATCTTTACACTTTCTCTGCCTAGCCTATGATGCTGATGGTTCAAGTGTTACCATAAAGCGGTAGTTCCCCCTCAAAAAAATTGTTACCCTTAGATTGATGCTCATTTTGTCTAGGGGAATCGGCTAGTTGTTTTAAAATCGAAGCTGTACTTACCGTTGTAGAGAGCGATCTTCTCTGCCGCTTCCATGTATGGTCTTCGGGTCTGGGCGTTCCTTCTTGATTGACAGGCTTTCGACAGGCTTCCGGCGGTCGCATCTATCGCATCACGATTTTCCGAAAGTAGCCGAACGTCGGTGTGCAGGCGACGTATAGAGCCGCGCCGACGTTCGGCTTCTTTGGCTACTCGTGACGCGATGGATGCGACCGTCGGAAGACTGTCAATCAAAATAGGAACGCCCAGTCCCGAATACCATACCCGGAAGCGGCGGAGAAGATCGCTCTCTACAACGGTAAGTACAGCTTCGATTTTAAAACAACTAGCCGATTCCCCTAGACAAAATGAGCATCAATCTAAGGGTAACAATTTTTTTGAGGGGGAACTACCGCTTTAATATCCTTCACAAAACACTTGTGTTCGTCTGGTTGGTCTTTTAGTGGTAACATAAAGGAGCAATTTTAGCTTGCTTAACCAAGAAAAGAAAAAAGGTTAACATTAAAGCCAACAGTGAAAGGAACAGACTACATATGGATAGACATACCACAAATACTTACGGGCCACCATGTCATAGTCTTTCCAGCAAGGAAATATCCTCCTACAGTTCCACGACTGGCCCGAAGTGAAGACTGGAAAAAACAGATTCATTGATAAACATCTATCTTGTGGCATTGTTGGAAATGTATGGCTATTAAAATAGACCTTTTGTGAATTAACCAACATTTATGTGATCATCATTGGAAAGCTGGGGATGGTCATATTCCATTAACAGGCCATGGGCAGTATGTGGCCCTCAAGGATCTGCCTTTTCGGTTTACCACACAAGCAAAGCTTGTATTGAAGAAAACGACTGTATTATTTTTGGTACTAATATTATCCTGATAATGTGTTACCATAACATGTTATTAAAGCCCAAATTAAAGCGGAGTTCCGGCCACAATTTCACTTTTTAAATATAAATACCCCTGTAATACACAAGCTTAATGTATTCTAGTAAAGTTAGTCCGTAAACTAAGGTCCGTTTTGTTAGGTTGTTACAGCATTTAGACACTTTATAAAATAGAAATTGACTGGGGCCATCTTAAGTGTGGGCATCATGAAGCCAGACTGTATGACTTCCTGGATTTCAGCCTTGCAAATCTCGCACATGCTCAGTGCTGCACAAGCAGTGTCAGATCAGGATTCAGCACCTGTGCTGTCCAAGTCACATGATTCTTTGAGACTGGGGAGTGCACAGACTCCTGGAAAGTTACACCCACTACATTCCCAGGAGTCTGTGCGGTGTAGGTTAGGAAGCATTAAGCACCTGGGTGCAGGAAGTGGGAAGATTAACTATTCTGCCTAGCAACAACACTTTGAAGGCATCTAAAAAATAAAAAAAAAATTGTAAAGGACTAATGACATTTTTTTAAAACTACTGATGTAATGTTATATTTATGGGTGGAACTCCACTTTAAGTGACAGAAATAGTTATGCAGTCAGATAGACATTGTATCTCCATTTTAGTTTTACTAACATGTGGGACTTTAGGACTATAAAGAGATAAAAAGGAGCAGGACTTCAATTTGGCATTTAATATTACTACCACCGATGTATGGTAAAGCCTAGTTGAAGTCCTGCTCTTTGTTAATGTCCCAAACCCCTGAATGCAATGATTTGTAACTGGTTTTTACTTGAAAATACTGAAAATTATCCTTTTTACTCAATGAAAAGCTGCTTCCAGCCCTCAGTCTGCAGTGTCTTGTACTAGCATAGCTAAGTAACAACCACACCCCTCAGAACAAGCTTCCTCTCACAGAAATGTAGGGGCTTGTCTGACTGGGACTGTGTTAACCACTTTAACCACTTAAGCCCCGGACCTTTAGGCAGCTAAATGCCCAGTGCAGGTTTTGCAATTCGGCACTGCGTCGCTTTAACAGACAATTGCGCGGTCGTGCGACGTGGCTCCCAAAACAAAATTGGCGTCCTTTTTCCCCCACAAATAGAGCTTTCTTTTGGTGGTATTTGATCACCTCTGCGGTTTTTATTGTTTGCGCTATAAACAAAAATAGAGCGACAATTTTAAAAAAAATGCAATATTTTTTACTTTTTGCTATAATAAATGTCCCCCAAAAACATATATAACATTTTTTTTCCCTCAGTTTAGGCCGATACGTATTCTTCTACCTATTTTTGGTAAAAAAAAATCGCAATAAGCGTTTATCGATTGATTTGCGCAAAATTTATAGCGTTTACAAAATAGGGGATAGTTTTATTGCATTTTTATCAATTATTTTTTTTGGCGACGATCAGCGATTTTTTCGTGACTGCGACATTATGGCGGACACTTCGGACAATTTTGACACATTTTTGGGACCATTGTCATTTTCACAGCAAAAAATGCACAGTTGCAGTTTGGGAGTTAACCACAGGGGGGCGCTGAAGGAGTTATGTTTCACCTAGTGTGTGTTTACAACTGTAGGGGGGTGTGGCTGTAGGTCTGATGTCATCGATCGAGTCTCCCTATAAAAGGGATGACACGATCGATACGCCGCCACAGTGAAGCACGGGGAAGCCGTGTTTACATACGGCTCTCCCCGTTCTTCAGCTCCGGGGAGCGATCGCGAGGGGGCGGCTAGAAACGTCCCAGATCGCTCCCCGCGGGTTTCCAAGGGGGGTCCCGATGTACCGAGGGGGGGTCCCGATCGGACCCCCGACCCGCGGAAAGGTGGGGACGTACATGTACGCCCATATGCCTGTACGTGCCATTCTGTGGACGTACATATACATGCGGCGGGCGTTAACCGGTTAAGACCAGGTCTTTTCTGTCACTTTTTGTTTACAAGTAAACATTTATATTTTTCAATAGAAAATTACTTAGAACCCTCAAACATTACACATTATTTAATTTAATTTTTTTTTAGCATTTTTTTAATACTTAAAATTCTGCATATGCGACACATTTTTTTATTTTTTTTACAGGTTTAGCATCAAAAAAGGTCTAGAGCTAGAATTATTGCTCTCGCTATCATTTTCGAGGCAATACCTCACATGTGTAGTATGAACACCATTTACATATCCATGTGCAACCTACATATGCATTTGCCTTTGAGCGCGAGCACAGGGATATTATATATTAATTAATTATTATTATTATTATTTAATAAAATAAACATTTATACTGTCGCTTAATTTTATTTTGCATTTTTAATGCTATCACAAGAAACGTAAACATCCCTTGTGATAACAATGCAGCATGATAGGTCCTCTTTATGGAGACATTTGTGGTCTATATGACGCAGATATCTTTTACCCTTGAAAGCATCAGATTAAAAAAAAAAAAAAACACAACATTAATCAGATTATTGGTTCTCAGATACCAAAAGGTCTGGTTCTCACAGTCCATGGCAGCCTTCTGAAGAAACACATCATTGGGAATTTGTTGTTATTGGGACAACCTGGAGATGAAGTTTTGATTTCTGTAATTCAGGATCAATTCCTTTTGGTAAGCGCCAAAGGAGCATGTTTGAGCACTAAAGCAATTTTAAAAACGGTATTATAAAATTTGTATTATATCAAGAGAATTTTGTTTTAGACTTTATACCATTAAAGGGGTTGTAAAGGTAAATGTTTTTTCACCTTAATGCATCCTATGCATTAAGGTGAAAAAACATCCGACTATTTTTCTTAATATTGGCTTTTCAAAATAAAAAAAATAGTAATATAGAGGTTGGATAAAACGTTTAGTGCACAAAAGCACTTTTGCTAGTCAACTAGTACATTATGCATAGAGATGTACACAATAGTCCAAAAAGAGGGACAACCAAGGATGCATGAGGAACAGAGAGACTTGGTCTGAAAAAAGAGACAGTCCCTCCAAATGAGGGGCAATTGGGAGCTATGCCTACAGTTACAGGATAAATGATGACTTACCCATATCCCAACCAACAGGACAAAAACAAAGTAAACAACAAGCACCACAATGTCCGCGGTCCCAAACTTCGCCTTCTGGGGCTCCAGCGATGGTGCCTCTGTACTGTTCTCCATCCTGCTCAGAGAAGTGTCTATGGAACAGTGAAGAAAAATCAATTTGACTTTTGTTTTCCAATAAAGTGTTAATGACTAACAAGGTTTATCAATGTGCAAATGGGCAGATTTCATAAGATTGTCATGTGTCCCGGCTGGCATCTACAGACTAGCAGACTACAGAGTTCTGAACCGGTCACTTAAAGGGGTTGTAAACCTTCATATTTTTTCACCTTCAAGCATCCTATGCATGAAGGTGAAAAAACACCTTGCAGTGTCCGGCCCCCCCAGCCCCCCACCCCATTTTACTTACCTGAGCCCCGGTACCTTACCTGAGCCCTCTCCGCGGCTTTATGGCTCTTCATTGGATAGATTGATAGCAGCGCAGCCATTGGCTTCCACTTTTGTCAATCAAATCCAATGACGTGGGCGCCGGGAGCGGGGCCGAGTCATACGCACTATGGATGGCGAGTGTATGACACGGGAGTGCGCCCGCAAGTTAACCCCTCGGGAGAGATCTTCCCAGAGAGGTTTATCCATTGCGGGGAGAAGTCATGAGAGCCGCCCGAGGGACCCCAGAACAGGAGGATCGGGGGCCACTCTGTGCAAAACAAACTGCACGTTTTTCAGCATGTCCAAAAAACGAAGTTTTTCCAACTTCATCATTAAAAACGATGTTGCCCACACACCATCGTTTTAAAAAAATGATGAAAAAAAGCGTGGTGACGTACAACACGTACGACGGCACTCTAAAGGGGACGTTCTATTCGCCTTTGGGCTGCTTTAGCTGATTCCGTGTTAGTAAAAGACGATTCGCGCTTTTTTGTCTGTTACAGCGTGATGAATGTGCTTACTCCATTATGAACGGTAGTTTTACCTGAACGAGCGCTCCCGTCTCAATATTTTTTTGTCGTTTTTCAGAAGCCGAAAAACGATGTGAAGCCCACACACGATCATTTTAAATGACGTTTTTTGGTGGTATTTGATCACTTCTGAGGTTTTTATTTTTTGCACTATAAACGAAAAAAAAATAGCATATTTTTTACTTTCTGCTATAAAACACATCCAATAAAACATTATTTTTTTTTAAAAATCCAATTTCTTCATCAATGTAGGCCAAAATGCATTCTGCTACATATACATACTCTGGGATAAATTTATGGAATTTTTTTTTTTTTTTACTAGTAATAGCGGCAATCAGCGACTTATAGCGGGACTGCAATATTGTGGCGGACAAATAGTACACTAACTGACACTCTTGACACAGGACCGGTGACAATAATGCCCTGTACACACGATCGTATGTGGGTCCCATCGTTTTTTTCCCCCCATCGGTGAAAAAAAATAGAACCTGTGGCAGTGGCTTTGGCCTTGGAACTCTCCCATGGATGTTGAATCATGAACACTGATCTTACCTGAGGCAAGTGAGGCCTGCAGTTCTTT
This sequence comes from Rana temporaria, assembly GCF_905171775.1. Lineage (NCBI taxonomy): Eukaryota > Metazoa > Chordata > Amphibia > Anura > Ranidae > Rana > Rana temporaria. The sequence continues at coordinate 177,222,276 of NC_053495.1, forward strand.
AGATGTTGTTCTGGGTTCTTTCATGACCTCATGCTCCCAACTTTGTGGGAACAGTTTGGGGATGGTCCCTTCGTGTTCCAACATGACTGTGCACCAGTGCACAAAGCATACCTCCCAACCCGCATGGATTCTGTGGGACTTTCCTGCACAGACACCTCTTTCACGCAGTCCCACGATAGCGGTAATCTTCACGCACTGGAAGAGGAGCCAGTGGTCTCAGCACGGGAGGAGAAAGTAGGACAGCACCCACCTTCCCTACCAAGTGTGATGTCTGACGATCAGCAATTTCACACGACAGACAGCCCCCCCACCCGTCCCACGGTAGTACACACCACCCCCTCCCCCTCGCAGCAACTGTAATTGTAATGTCACAAAAGGAAAAACCCCAACCCGCCCCCCCCCCCCTCCCCCGCTCAACAACTTTAATGGCATGGGAAAAAAAATTGAATGAATGTCCCGTGGTTGAAAAGTTGGGAGGTATGCAAAAAGCAAGGTCCATAAAGACACGGATGAGCGAGTTTGGGGCGGAGGAACTTGACTGGCCTGCACAGAGTCCTGACCTGAACCCAACAGAACATCTTTGGGATGAATTAGAGTGGAGACTGTGAGCCAGGCCTTCTCGTCCAACATCAGTGCCTGACCTCACAAATGCACTTTTGGAAAAATGGTCAAACATTCCCATAGACACACTCCTAAACCTTGTGGATAGTTTTCCCAGAAGAACTGAAGCTGTTATATCAAATTGTGGGCCAACTCAATATTGAACTCTACATACTAAAGCCCCATACACACGATCTGACTTTTTGACAACAAACTTCAAAATGAGCAGGCTTTCAAAAAATACGACCGTGTGTACGCTCCATCGGACAAACTTTTTCGGTTTTCTACTCGTGTCTGTCAGACGCGAGTGAGGAAGAGCCGATCAACGGCTCTTCCTCTTTACATCGTGATCAGCCGTGATTGGACACAGCTGATCACGTGGTAAAGAGCCTCCGCCGGAGGCTCTTTACCGAGATCGGAGATGAAGGGTGTCAGACTGACACCCCGCATCACCGATCGCCGTGCTGTGCGCCAGCATGTAATCCTGCAGGACGTCAATGGACGTCCAGTCAGGATTTCACAACCACTTCCCGGACGGCTAAACGTACATTAATGCCAATGCAAAACACTTCTAAAAGCGTGTTTTTTTACAGCCGGTATCGGTACTGGCTTTGCAGCTTTATTTTTAACATCCCGTGTGCATGAGCAGGGCAGCCATCACAAATTTTGGGGCCCCTTACACAGCTTTAGGCAGAGAACTGCCACGAGATGATAAGTGGGGGGGGGGGGTTGTGTTAACGATGAAAGTGTCATCTCTTCTCTTCTCTCTTCTGCCGCGAGATGAGATAAGCGGGACGGGGGGCTTGGTGTTGACGAACAAAACAAAGTCAAGTCAAGTTTTCTCTCTCCTGCCGCGAGTTGCTAAAGTCTGACGAAAAAAAACAATGAAAGATAAAATAAAGAAAAAACGGCGTTCCCCTGCCGCAAGTTGCTAAAGGTGGGGAGGGGGGGTCAGACGAAAAAAAAATACATAAAAAAGAGGGGTGGCCTGCTGCAGGTTTCTAAAGGTGGGGGGGTCAGATGAAAAAAAAATGTAGGTGTAATGCCTGTATCCCCCTGATGGCGGCCCTGTGCATGAGGCCTAAAGCTTGGATGGAAAACTGGGACTTCATTAAATCTGTATCAGAAAATGAACCAAAGTTTGTGCCATGGTTATAAAGAAAAGGGTAAAACCTAGCCGAATTGTAAAGATTAACTACATTATAACCAGTACTGAACTCTCCCCATGGAGCGATACATTGAGTTGCTGAGCAGCAATGGAGTATGGCAGTGCTGCTTCTTCGTGATCAAATAGAAAAAAGGTGTCGGAGAGGAGGAGTCTGGGATGACTGACACTGATCGAGTGACAGGAGGAGGATAAAGAGAGGTCATGTCTGGCTGCATTTTGGGTGGGCAGCTAGGGAGTGGTAAAACCGCAACTCAGCTGCCCGTTTTTACCTCCCCTTAACCACCCATCTAAAAGAGACCAAAATGTTTTTCACAGGTTCACTTTAAAGCTACAATATCAATTCAAAAGACGTGGTGTGCAAAGTACCAGAGCACAGAGATAAAGGGAAGGAAAGAGGGCCAAGAACATTGCGTGTGAAAGGTTTAAATCTTGATGACCGCACAGTTAACTATTAAATCAACTATAATTGTGTTGCTGCTTTCACAGTACAGCCAGGAGCACAGGGGCAGTTTTTAGTAATGCCTTCGCTCTGCTATAACCTCTAGAAGTAGCGATCGATCACTATGCATTTGTAATAAATGACACCCTATGGAGTGGGGCACACATGTAACATGTAATCACTAATGATTGCACAAAGTTTGAGGCCGGGTTCACACTGGTTCGACAAACACTCCGACATTGGGAGCTCATGTCGCATGACGTGTGAAAATCAATGTTTCCCTATGGGAGCCATCTTAACTGGTCCGACACAAGTTGGTCCGACTTTGAAAATGCTCCCTACTTTGGTCCAACTTTGATCCTTCTTCAGCCCATTGAATATCACTGAAGTCGGATCAAAGTCGTGCATGATCCGACTTTGGCATGCAACTTGTGCTCTGATGTTCTTGAGGGGGAACTCCAAACCAAATTGAAAAAAAAAATGCATGGGTTCCCCTTCTAAGAGCATACCAGGCCCTTCAGCCTGAAATGGATTTTGAGGGGAACCCCCTACGTCAAAAAAACAGTGTGGGGTCCCCCCAAAGTCCATACCAGACCCTTGTCCAAGCACGCAGCCCAGCCGATCAGGAGAGGGGGTGGGGATGATCGAGCACCCCCCCTTCTGAACCATACCAGGCCGCATGCCATCAACATGGGGTGTGGGTTCTTTGGGGCAAGGGGCACACTGCACCCCCCACCCCAAAGCACCTTGCCCCCATGTTGATGAGGACAAGGGCCTCTTCCCGACAACCCTGGCCATTGGTTGTTGGAGTCTGCGGGCAGGGGGCTTATTGGAATATGGGAGCCCCTTTTAATAAAAGGGCCCCCAGATCCTGACCCCCCACCCTATGTGAATGTGTATGGGGGTACCCATTCACCTGGGAAAAAAAGTGTCAAAAATAAAACATGCTACACATTTTTTTTAAAGTAATTTATTAGGCAGCTCCGGGGGTCTCTTCCGATTTCTTCTCCAGGTCTTCTCCGCTCTCTCTTCGGTTATTCTCCCTCTGTCCAGTGTCTTCTGCCGGGTCTCCTCCGCTATCTTCTGCTCTTTTGCCCGCTCTTGCCCATGCCTATATAAGTAGTGGCACACACCGCACCGGGAATTAGAGCGGGAGAGAGCATCGTGTCAATATCGGAAGAAAAGAAGAGGGAAGAAGACCGGGCAAGAGCGGGTAAAAGAGCAGAAGATAGAGGAGGAGACCTGGCAGAAGACACTGGACAGAGGGAGAAGAACTGAAGAGAGAGCAGAGAAGGGAGAAGAAATTGGAAGAGACCCCCGGAGATGCCTAATAAATTACTTTTTTTCCAGGTGAATGGGTAGGGGTACAATGTACCCCATACCCATTCACATGGGGTGGAGGTCCAGGATCTGGGGCCACCCTTTTTAAAGGGGGCTCCCAGATTCCGATAAGCCCCCCCGCCTGCAGACCCCGACAACCAACGGCCAGGGTTTTCGGGAAGAAGACCTTGTCCTCATCAACATGGGGGCGAGGTGCTTTGGGGTGGGGGGCGTAGGGAGTTCCCCTGCAAATCCATACCAGATCGAAAGCCCTGGAATGCTCTTAGAGGGGGAACACATGCCGTTTTTTTTTTTTATTTGGTGATATTTCGGTATTTCAGTGTGAACCTGGCCTTAGTAGCATTTTTCTACACTGCAAATCCTGGCTGCAGAAATCTACTGATTTCTGCTGCTGGAATTTAAAGCTGCATACAGATAATTGCAGCCTCAGAGCACATACACTGTAAGGACAGGTAGTTGGCAGCCGCAAATATTCCTGACTGTTTGCACAGCGAGCGTTACCCTGTGGTCATTGTAGCAGGACCCTGGGTGATCACTGGCTGTGCAGACAGGCGCAGATAGCCACCGACAGCCTGTCATTGCAGTGTACAGACTTGGTGGCAGCAGCTATCAGCTGTCAATCTCAGCAGCAGAAATCACTAGATTCCTGCCGCTGGAATTCTTAGCATAGCAAAGCATCCAAGCAAAGCAGCCCCTAGTAAGGCGTTGGTGTCAGTGGAAGGAATAGTGCTCCATTTTTGGTGTCAGTGGTATATCCTACTACTTTAAATCCAAGTATAGTGTGAATGGGTATAAATTAGCACTGCGTCCCAAATAACAAATAGCAAAAAATAAATACAAGCAAAATATGGGACTTTAATGGTGCCAAACCATCTCAGAAATAAACAGACCAAAATAGTAAGGTAAAAAAGTTTTCATTTTATTAAACCATAGTTGACTTGCTGCAAGGTATCTGTTTCCCGGGAGTCTAGTGGATCAGACCAAATAACAATCAGGTGTAAATGGACAGAAGGTCCATTTACAACCGACCGCCATTTGACGAGAGCGGGATGTGTCTGTGTCTGCTCTGAATAAGCAAGGGGGACATGGAACATCCACATGCCTGCTCAGCAGGGATCAGCGGACAGATTCCCCTCTGAGCAGGCGCAGGGCTGTCTTTAAGGCAGGGCAAAAGGGGTCATTGTTGTGGGGCCCAAAGCAGCTGCCTCAAACTTGCCAACTATCCCAGTTAAAATTTCCTTGTCCCTTGAAGTTTTAGTCCTGTGCTGTGTCCTGATCTCTCAGTGTGAAGTGCTGCTACTGCTGCCCAGCTCTGACCTATTGTTGTGTACAGATGACTCACCTGCAGACCCTGTGTTTACATGCAAATAACTGTCATTCATATGTAAATAACGGGATTATTCATATGTAAATAGTGACAGCATTCATATGTAAATAAAGGCATCATTCATATGTAAATCATGCCCCTCTGCAGTGAAGAGATGATGTGTTGTAACCTCTAGCAACCAATCAGTGAGCAGCATTACTGTACAGTAATCTCTAGCAACCAATCAACAAGAAGAAATCATGTGCTGTAACCTCTAGCAACTAATCAATGAGCCGTAATGTGTGCTGTAACCTCTAGCAACCAATCAGCAAGTGGTAATGATGTGCTGTAACCTCCAGCAACTAATCAATGAGCCGTAATGTGTGCTGTAACCTCTAGCAACCAGTCAGCAAGTGGTAATGATATGCTGTAACCTCTGGCAACCAATCGCAATAAACTGATTCCAAGTCTAGCTGATATTTATTGTATGTCTCAGAGCAGGCGGAGAGCAAAATTGCATGGGGGGGCCCCAGGAAAAAATTTGCCCAGGGTCCAATCAACATTAAAGACGGCCCTGAGCAGGCAGAGTCAGCCCCGTGCGGAAAGAAGCCTTTGAGTGTTGTGACAAAACATTTACCAATCACAGCAATGCTTACAATGATCAGTTTAGATTTATTCATGTAAAACCTAAATCCCAAAAGAAAAAACTGTTGTAACTGTTTGAGTAACTGTAGGGAGAGCTATAGGGTGACCACATTTCCAAACTGCCATTCAGGGACACCCCCCCTTCCAAAAAATCAGCTTGTGCTGTAACAAATCACAGCACAGTGATTGGACACAAGAGGCGGGATTTATGATTTCTCCAATTACGTGCAGGAGAAGTACTGTCAGTGAGTAAAGCGGTGATGTGGCGCCCTTTTTTGGGGGCATAAGATTGACCAGGGAGTAGCTGTGTCAGTTTCATTCCGGCACACTGTATTGTCCTGGAATGAATGTGCCTGGGACAGACCTGCAAAATGCGGGACTGTCCAGGGCAATCCGGGACACGTGGTCACCCTAGTGAGCTAGGGTGTGGCTCCAATGTGCCTCCTGTGCTCCTCCATTCAGAGTGGGGGGGGCACACTAATACAGGAGGTGTGCTCCTGGCCAGATCATCAGGTAAAAACAGTTGGTAAAAGCCTAAAAAAAAGAAAACAAATGCTGCCACCACAGGATTGGTAAACTGCAATATATTAAATTTTTTGATTTTGTGTTTTATTTACCACATTTAGACATAGAAGTGTTAAAAAAACCTCCGTACTAGAGGCTCAGATAGCATATAAAATAGCACAAGGGGTATGAAGGAAAACAAATTGCTTCTTGCTACTGTAAATGAGGGTAAGTAGAAGTCATGACTGGACCTTCAAACCTCACAATCCCAAAAATTGCCTTCACTCCAGTTATACTGTGAAATGTAAGCAGTGATTGGTTATTTTAGGTTCATTGCGGTTTGCCATATTGTATTAAGTTCATACATTGCGCATGTCCCCTCCTTTCCTAGCTGGAACGGCGGATTCGTCCAGAACTATACACAGTGGATGATGACAATTCCTTTAACTCGGTCACTGTTACTGTCCAAAGTCATTTCAAGCAAAATATCCCCATAGAAAAACATTGATGGCGAGGAGGATGACAGCGTTAACATTGCACACGTTTCTCCATAATGGCTCTTCATCAATACTGGTCAGCTTCCTCTGTAACTTCTCCTCTTCCTCTTTAGACAGCTTGACTTCAGGCTGCATAGACAATCCACAGAACCAGAAACCAACCTTCTTCCACCAGGGGAACGAAGCGGCTGCAATCAGAATGCGGCAATTATCATTACAAGAACAGGACATGGAGCAAAACCCTCCTCTGAGAAGTCTGGAGTGACCGGGCACTGCCCGGGTGTGCCCACTCAGTAAGACGGCCCTGTGACCTGACTCTTCTAATCTGCAGAGATGAACCCGGAATCGTGCTAAACTTTCAATCTTGGAGCTGACATTCTGCATCCACCCTTCTCACTGCTACTTGACAATTAGCATAAGGGACATTACTTACAATCAATGTGAAGTGTCCCGTGTGCTGCTAGCTGAGAATTTTGTTGAAATTCTCAGTCCTCTGATCCCCCTGCCCCTGCAACAGTAATCTTGCAAAGCTGCGGATGTTAATATGAGCCAAAGAATCTGTCGTATGAGTTTGTCAAGAGTGACGACTATGCCTGCCCCCACCCTCCTATTCATAGAAAATGTACTACAGTGGAACAGCATATCTTAGGCTGCATTCTTGCGATGGCCGCTAATTGCATACTAACACCGATTCACAACGTTGCGCAAGCCCTGCGTACGCAATTTATGTTGTTTCCGTACGGCGGTTTTTGCGTAGCAGGGGCAGCCAATGTTACGTATACCCGTCATTCCCGCGTCGCGAAATTTAAAATTTATGTAGTTTGCGTAAGTGAATCGTGGACGCCATTCACGTTCACTTTGAAGCAAATGACGTCCTTGCAATGTCATTTGCCGCAATGCACGTTGGGAAAGTTTCCCGACGGAGCATGCGCTCTACGCTCGGCGCGGGAAAGCGCCTAATTTAAATGATTCCCGCCCCCTACGGGATCATTTAAATTGCGCGCGCTTGCGCCGGGCATTTTGCCGGCGCGCCCACGCAATTTACGGAGCTTCTGCTCCGTGAATCGAGGGCAGCGAAAAAAATTGCGGGGGCGCAGGGCAAAATCGTTGCCCTGTGCCTCCGTAATAAATGCGCAAATCTACTTGAATCCGGCCCACTGCTCCTTCACCGTTCCAAAAATGCTGCTAGCAGGACTTTTGGAGTGGTTCTACCAGCGCATCGCCTCAATGTGAAAGCACTCAGGCTTTCACACTGAGACTGCAGGGCAGGAGTTTTTCAGGCGGTATTTAGGCGCTATTTTTAGCGCTAAACTGTCTGAATAACTCCTCAGTGTGAAAGGGGTCTAACTCAGTGTTGTCTCGCAAAACGAGCAGTAATCAGGCGAAAGCGGCGTGCAATACTACGATTGGCCTAATTGGCTGAATTCTCGGAAAGACACAGAAATACTCAGTTTCCAAGGTTCCTCTGGCCTTTCCGGCCGTTTCCAAGGCTCCCTGGCGCCCCCCACCACTGGCATGACATTGAAGTTATTGCGGAACAAATCATTTTCGTTTCCATTGACTTCAATGGGGAAACTCGCTTTGATATGCAAGTACTTTGAATTACGAGCATTCTCCTAGAAAGGATTATGCTCGTAATCCGAGGTTCCACTGTATAGCCTTCTATATATTCTTAGCCTCCATGAGTGAAAAATTATCTATGAATGGACCTTTTATTCATCCACCCATCTTCCATTTTACCTTTACAGACAGTTAAAAAGATCATTGTAGTCCTGTTGCTAGCTCTATAAAGTGGCGTTGGGCCTAACTATATGAAGGCAACATCAGATGGGTGGTCAATCAACCACATCTCAAGGAACCCCTAGACCCCTCTACAGAAACCCTTGTTTTAGACTAATCATCACACTATATCTTCAATGTTTTTTTGCAAGGTTTCATAGGAATAATAATCTTCTCACTCACCATTGTCCGCTGATTTCCACTCTTTGATGGATGAACTGTCATTTATAACTTCAACTTGTGGTTCTACTGATTCCCCTGCTGCAAGTGTAAACAAAGGCTAATGTTAAAATGTGTACTCTGATGATGAACCTGTGGCCATAATATATAAATGTATTCATATTATTAACAAGCATTATTAACAAGCACTAAATGAGCTTTAAAACAAGCCCTCACTGGCCTTTCTAGCTGCATATATATCGTGCAGCAAAGTATAAAAAGGGGAAATGATAGCTGGAGTGTCCCCTGGAAAACTGACGCCGGGGAAAGATAAAAGCAAAACCCCAAAAGATAAAACACCAGAAGCAAGAAGTAAAGAAAAAATCATGGGTACCCCTGAGAGACAACAAAAAAGGACAACACCCCCTGAAGATCTACAACTCCCCCCTACAAAGCAAGATATGGCTGACATGATTGATATGATCTGCCGCCTGAAGCGGACTAATAAAGGTGAGATGGGAGCAACAAGGAAAGATATACACAATGTTCTGCAAAGAGTTGAAGGGATAGAAGAACAACTAGAAGAACATAAAAATGCAATATCAGAACTAAGAGAAAGAGCTCATAGGGACTGGATAGAGATAAGAAATGCCCGCTATAAACTCGAGGACCAAGAAAATCGCAGCAGGAGGAGAAACCTCCGGATAAAAGGGCTCCCCGAGGAAGTTAAAGATGAAGAATTGGGTGACGTACTTCGTGAACTGTTTAATGTTGCTTTGAGCAAAGTATAAATTATACTCAGAATTCAAAGCAGAATCAGTTAAAGCGGAGTTCCACCCAAAAGTGGAGTTCCAACCGCTCATTTGTCTCTTCCCCCCCCTCAGTTGCCACATTTGCCACCTTTTGGGGGGAGGTATCCTGTTACCACCTCCAGGAGTCTGGAGCACGGCCCATGATTTCACCAATCTTCTCCCTCCTCCTCCCCCTGCCGCTGGGCCAGTAGGAGAGATGAGCGGAGCTTTACACATGTGCAGTAGGGTTCCCAGCGTGAAACCGTAAGGCTACGTTGCCAGGTTCCCTTACCCGCAATGGCGGCAGGAAATTCACCCGACAGATGATGGAAACATCAGCTTCGGTGCTGACATCACTGGACTCTAGGACAGGTTAGTGTCCTATCGTTAAAAAGCCAGCAGCTTCAGTATGTGTAGCTGATGGCCTTTTATTTTTGCAGCGGTGGGCGGAACACCGCTTTAAGTTGTTGTAGTCTTGTCTCAGCAATTTAGCTCACGTTGCTCCCCCTTGCTAGAGCTTCTGTTCTGTGTTTATATTAGAGCAGTATTTCTTAAACTTGTTCCAGTCAAGGCACCCTTTCAAACTATGGACAATCTCAAGGGCCCCATTCTAAAATGTAAAAACTTTTCTAATGGTGCGTTCACACGATCGGACATTCCAACAACAAAACCGTGGATTTTTTTCCGACTGAATGTTAGCTCAAACTTGTCTTGCCTACACAAGGTCACACAAATGTTGTCGGAAATTCCGAACGCCAAGAACGCGGTCACGTACAACACGTACACGTACAACACTACGACTAGCCGAGAAAAATGAAGTTCAATGATTCTGAGCATGCGTCAAATTGATTGTCAGAGGTTCTAACTTTTTCACATTCTACCCCAACCTTAAAAAATGTATTTTACATTTTTTTTTTTTCAGCTCATTTGAAGTCTTTTGAGCTGAATCCATTCCAGTTATGAAGTGAGGCCCCAGTTTCTCGGCAGAATTCAGCCAGAAACTCGATCGGAGCTGGATTCTGCCGAGAAACTCAGTCGTGTGTACACTTTTCAGTCCTCGTCGGGCCAAATAGAGAACATGTTCTCTATTTCCTCGTTGTTCAACACTGAACTCAACGAGGAACTCAATGTGTTTGGCACGTCGAGTTCCTCGGACGTGTGTACGGGGCCTAAGGATTGTCTTGGGAGACATAATTTTCATGAGACTAGCTAGTAAATGCTCCTGCAGGAGGTTAGTATATCAGTAGAATAGATGAACATAAAGTACCTGGGTAATTCTCAATAGGCAGGGTGCTATCTGATGTCTTTTCACGTTCCTCCAGGTGGGTATTTTTCTCTGATCTGTTTCGTGTCCACCAAGTGAAACGACCAATCTAAGCAAATCAAGGGAAAATACATGGTTTATGACTAAGAAGAGTAACACTTTGAGAAAGATAATCATGAAGCAGTTCTAAGGACTTTTACCTTCCTAAAATTTGTTCCCGTTTACTGTTCACCAGTTCTTGGTCTAAAGTTGTCACCTTTTCTTCAAGCTAAACCCGAACACTTTGGCGGTACACGGCAAAATTGTTTTTTTATGAGGGAACACTGTGAACTCTCGTGTAAAGGGGGACTTTGATATAAGGGTGTTTCTGCTCACCAAAGCCTCCACTTACTTCAGAGTTTCCAGCATTCCCCTTTAAATCAGGGTTCCCAAAGTCCCCCCTTAGGTCTGGGTCCCCCTTACATAGTTACATAGTTGGTGAGGTTGAAAATGGACATCAAGTTCAACCTATGATATGTGTGTGTGCGAGTGTGCATTTATTTCAATAGTACATTGTATATCCCTGTATGTTGTGGTCGTTAAGGTGCCCATCTAATAGTTTTTTGAAATTATCAATGCTCCTTGCTGATACCACTCTGACAATAAAGAACCCTCTATGCAGTTTAGGGTTAAACGGCTTCTGTTCTATATCTAGTGAATGGCTGTATCTTTTTAAATTCCCTTTCAAAAGTTGTTTCCCTATGCTAGGGTCACCAGTATGGTATTTATACAACGATATCATATCCCCTCTCAAGCGTCTCCTCTCCAGAGAGAATAATTTTAATGCCTGTAGCCTTTCTCCATAGCCAAGGTCCTCCAGTCCCTTTATTAGCTTTGTTGCTCTTCTCTCGACTCTCTCCGGTTCCAGTACATCCCTCCTGAGGACTGGTGCCTAGAACTGGATGGCATACTCCAGGTGTGGCTGGACCAGAGTCTTGTAGAGTTGGAGAATTATCATTTTATCTTGGGAGTTAATTCCCCTTTTGATGAATGCCATTAATCTGTTGGCTTTCCTTGCAGCAGCCTGGCATTGCATGTCATTGCTGAGCCTATCCTTTTCTATACAGATTCCCCCAGAGGTTCTCCCCCTAGCAAGTAACTAGCATTCATATTTTTGGCACCACCCAAATGCACTGAAAGTGTACTTTCAAGTGCAGTCACTGTAAATCTGAGGGGGACATGCAAGGAGAAAAAAAAAGCATTTTAGCTTGCAAATGACTGCATGATAAAATCAGCAGAGCTTCCCCTCATTTCAGATCTTCCCCTCAGATCTACAGCGACTGCACTTCCAAGTGCATTTGCAGTGCACTTGGAGTGCAAAGTGGATTTGCCTTTTCATAAATAACCCCCAAAACTCAAAACACCCAAACCTGTTTCAGAAAACCTATCTTCCCCTATTTGATGGAACTTAGTAGAAGACAGTCTTACCTCCTCATCAGACATAGCTGGGGTAAACAGGCTGATCACAATGCAGACAATTGCTGTGAACCCAAAAAGAAATATTGCAAAATACAAATAGTGAACATCCTTCAGCAAAGCCGGACGGGTGTCCACCTCTCCGCAGTTTGGGGCTCGATATACAAAATCCATTATCATTCGAACCAAACCCACCACCAGCCCAATGATCAGACCCCAGAAGGCTCCCTGCAGGGACAAAAGAGCACAAGTAACCAATGACAGAACTGTGAAGTTACTTAAAGTACATGTAATTTGGGACAAACAAAATGACATAAAGCAAGATTGCAGAGAAGGCAGGTACTTGCCAATTGACCTTGACCTTCTTCCTGATACTGACCTTGACACTAGCCTAAATCTACAGTAGTTCATATCTAGCCATTTTGTGTGTGTGTGTATATATATATATATATATATATATATATATATATATATATATATATATACATACACATACAGTATCTCACAATAGTGAGTACACCCCAGGGGCGGACTGAACATTCGCTCACTGCCCGAGGGCCCCATGCCACTAGAGGGCCCTATCAGGGTTGCCAGCCTCAGTAAAACCAGGGACAGTATGTAAAAATCTGTGTTTTTAAAAAAAAATCCCACGATTATAGCTGCTCGGCCTCTCCAGTATCTTTTCAGTGTGTGTATGTGCATTCTGTGTGTATGTATACTGTGGGCCAGATTCAGCAACAACATATGGCAGCGTATCTCCAGATACGCCGCCGTAATTTCAAATCTGCGCCGTCGTATCTTTACGCCAATTCTCAAAGGCAGATACATTGAAAAAATAGGCTTCCTCCGCCGACGTAACTTGAATACGACGGTGTATAATTGCGTGCATTTTTACGCTGGCCGCTAGGGGCGCTTCCGTAGATTTCAGCGTAGAATATGCAAATGCGCTGGATACGCCGATTCACAAACGTATGTGCGCCCCGCGTATTTTTTTTACGTAGTTTGCATAAGGTTTTTTCGGCGTAACGTTGCTCCTGCTTCTATGAGGCGTACGCAATGTTAAGTATGGACGTCGTTCCCGCGTTGAATTTTGAATTTTTTACCTCGTTTGCGTAAGTCGTTCGCGAATAGGGCTGGATGTAATTTACATTCACGTCTAAACCAATACGTCCTTGTGGCGTACTTTGGTGCAATGCACACTGGGATATGTACACGGACGTCAATCACGTCGGGTCACCACCCATTTACATAAAACACGCCCCCCTAATCCTCATTTGAATTAGGCGCGCTTATGCCGGCCCCATTTACGCTACGCCGCCGTAACTTAGGAGGCAAGTGCTTTACAGCACTTGCCTCTCTGATTTACGGCGGCGTAGCGTAAAAACGATACGCTACACCGCCGTAACAATGCGCCCGGCTACCTGAATCTATCCCTGTGTGTGTATATTATGTGTCTGTGCATGTATACTGCATGTGTGTATACTGTGTTACCCCATAATCTCCTATTGCCCGGGGGCCCCATAATCAATTATTGCCTGGGGGCCCCATGAGTTTTCAGTTCACCCCTTGTACACCCCTCACATTTTTGTAAATATTTTATTTATTTTATTGGCAGGTAGGATAGCCTCTTTCAGGAGGAGTTGTTGTTGGCACTCTCTCTGTGAGCGCTAGACACAGGACTCCATATCATTACTGGGAGTGAGGTAGTGAAGATATACTAGATAGGTGGAGAGGGCAATAGCCCTGCATGTCCCTCCTAAACGCAAAAGTGACCTGATGGTGTTTATTAACATTAGGAGAGTTAACTGGAGTTCAGTTGTCTGTTCAAGTAAAGGTACTCCATGTGTAAGGAAAGTGACCCTGTTGGGGGGGCCTACCATAGCCCAGAAAAACCCACCTGGGCCTCCAATATGACCCAACAAAGAGGGAAACATGAAAGAGGTACCACCCAACTACCCACCTATCCCTTACATGTGTGTATGTTATGGCTTGATGTGTGAGGCATAGCTCTCTTTTAGTGACTTACATTCTGCATAATTTTCGGCAGCGAAGCAAAGGAGTGACAATTTTCTCCACTTGCCAATGAGGGAGAAACAAATACAAGCAAATGTTTTCTCTGCACATCTCACTAGGGACAGAATTACCTTGGGCTTTAGAACACCCGTTTTATGTCAGTAGGTGTAAAAACAGGGTAGTGTCTAAGGAGGAAGCATTTATGTTGAGTATAATGCTTATAGCTGAATATCTAAAAGGTGAGAAAAAAATCAATGGTATTTTAACTCTACCGGATCTACCAAAAGAACATTTTGGGTTGACCGACCCTTTGATTGTATAGCTGGGCCCGGATTTACAAAGCACTTACGCCGACGTATCTCGAGATACGCCATGTAAGTGTAAATATGCGCCGTCGTATCTGTGCGCTGTGCCCACAAAACTAGATACGCCTCAAAATAGGCTTCATCCGACCGACGTAACTTGCCTATGCCGGCGTAGAGTGGGCGCATATTTACTCTGGGCGCATTTGCCGCTTCCATTGATTTTCTATGCACATATGCAAATGAGGGAGATACACTGATTCACGAACGTACTTGTGCCCGGTGCATAATATACGCGGTTTGCGTAAGTCCGGCGTAAAGTTATTCCCCATATAGGAGGCGCAACTCATGCAAAGGTATGGACCAGGGAACACAGCCGTCGTATTTTATGTTGTTTATGTAGTACGTGAATATGGCTAGGCATAGGTTACGTTCACGTCGTCGGCAGTGATTCGACGTATCTTAGGCAGTTGTTTCGACGTGATTCTGAGCATGCGCACTGGGATCCGGCCACGGGACGGCGCATACGCTGTTCGTTTTAAGTACTTCTATGACGCTTGGCCCATCATTTGCATGGGGTCACGCTTCATTAGCATGGCTCACGCCCACTTCCACCTACGCTGGCTTACGCCGAGGAAACCCAGCGTAGATTTGAGAGCGAGTGGGAGCAAGTGCATTGTGAATACTGTGCTTGCATCTGTGCGCTGCGCCGGCGTAGCGTATATTCGATACGCTACGCCGGCATAAATATGCGCCAATGTATGTGAATCCGGGCCTTGGTATTTAGACCCTGCAAAAGCTGTAGTACATGACTGACCAAAGTATGGGAAACACAAAGACACCTGGAAGTCAATTTAGGAAATGGTAAATACTTCCAAAACCAAATTAGTTATACGTAGTGTCATCATTTGATGCACATAGTCTCCAACCATGATAAGGACCTATGCAGCCTTACATCTTATTACATTGCCATTGTACAATAGTTTGAAATATTCAGGTGATGCACTTACTGATTCATTAGCTCTCTTGACAAAAATTGCCAAAATAAATATGGCGGTGACCGGTGGGGAGAGGTAACTAGTGACAGACTGCACATAATCAAACAGTAGTCCGCTGTTTGCTGCCTGGATGATGGGGATCCAAAGGATACTTATAGCCACTAGTATGACTATGAAAACTCTGCCAGAGAGAACATAAAACAAAACATTACAGGAAAATGTCTGATAAATATACAAGGTGAAGTTTAAAAAATCTGATATTATGTTATTGCTTAAAGTGTTACTAAACCCAGGACCCTGCATTCACTATATCTGGTCTCCCACAGTACACAGAACATGGAAATGCAATATCTATAGTAAATATAAACTGCTAAATACCTTTTCTTATCAGCAGTATATAGCAGTCTTGTGACTTCTATCAGTGTATGGTTAAAGCTTGTAGGAGGAGTTTTCATTCTACTTTAACTGTCCTATGAGGATGCAGGACCCCTGACCCTCTGTCTGGACAGTGCTGATTGGCTCTGTGCTGAACACATGCACTCCCCCGTAAAAAAGAAAAAAACTCTAGTAATACACATCAAACTGAGCATGTGTAGCTTGTCCCCCTAGCCTCTGTTCTATCAGGAGATGGCTTGGGGTGTGTGGAAGAAGGAGAGGATTAGAGAAGACAGGATCAAACAGCCTTTTTACACAATGCAGAGGATTAATCCCTTACGTTCCACAGTGAATATAACAAGCATGCTTTACTGCATATGCAGACTGAATTTACTGTTGTGGGTTTAGTAACACTTTAATCATGCAGGTTGTTCTGAAAAAATAAATAAAATTCTATAGCATGCTGACATTTAGTGGTGGTTTCTGGCCACTACAGATTGTTTACTAATGGTTTTGTTCTCTATTTTCCTCTTTAGTGCTAGTTGTTTAGTCCTAGCTAGACCCTCCCCAATTCTTCTAAGTTCCCTCAATCAGTGTTAGTTATCAACAGAGATGGGGCTTAGGAAAGTAATTATCTTCTTACACTTCACAAGACTGTAACTGTTTGGATTAAAATTTATTTGGACATTCCAAAAATTATATATATCAAACGCGTTTTGTCACCATGGACATCAAGGAGAATGGCCACTCCGCTTGATGACGTTTAGGGCTGCGGAAATTAACGATTAATTCCTTGATTAATTGTTAATTTCTTTGATCCGCAGATTAAGCTCAGCGGTCTCGCCCATAGGAAAGGCCGTGGCTTCGGCCTAGCTCTGGAGCCGCGGCCATCTTGGTACACCCGGCGGCGGCCTATTAGCGGCGCGCTGACGTCATCGCCTGCTGCCTGTGAGTGTGCTTTCTATTCTGGGAGATGTGGACAATACTGGGGGAGATGCGGGGACATTACTGGGAGAGATGTGTGGACATTACTGGGGGAGATGTGTGGACATTACTGGGGGAGATGTGTGGACATTACTGGGGGAGATGTGTGGACATTACTGGGGGAGATGTGTGGACATTACTGGGAGAGATGTGTGGACATTACTGGGAGAGATGTGTGGACATTACTGGGGGAGATGTGTGGACATTACTGGGGGAGATGTGTGGACATTACTGGGGGAGATGTGTGGACATTACTGGGGGAGATGTGTGGACATTACTGGGAGAGATGTGTGGACATTACTGGGGGAGATGTGTGGACATTACTGGGGGAGATGTGTGGACATTACTGGGGGAGATGTGTGGACATTACTGGGGGAGATGTGTGGACATTACTGGGAGAGATGTGTGGACATTACTGGGGGAGATGTGTGGACATTACTGGGGGAGATGTGTGGACATTACTGGGAGAGATGTGTGGACATTACTGGGAGAGATGTGTGGACATTACTGGGGGAGATGTGTGGACATTACTGGGAGAGATGTGTGGACATTACTGGGAGAGATGTGTGGACATTACTGGGGGAGATGTGTGGACATTACTGGGGGAGATGTGTGGACATTACTGGGGGAGATGTGTGGACATTACTGGGGGAGATGTGTGGACATTACTGGGGGAGATGTGTGGACATTACTGGGGGAGATGTGTGGACATTACTGGGGGAGATGTGTGGACATTACTGGGGGAGATGTGTGGACATTACAGGGGAGATGTGTGGACATTACGGTTATAATCAATCGAAATTTGCTGATTAATCTTTTTTTTAAAAATCCATTAGTTGAACACGAAAATTGTAATCAGTAACAGCCCTAGTATTATTAAATTAAAATAAACCAATTGTACGCTACAATCACCGGTCATTGGGCTGTAGTCAGGATCTCCCCTTCAGGCTGAATCAAAATTACACCTACTTCCCTGGGTATAATGGGCCGGATTCTCAAAGGAGTTACGCCGGCGTATCTCCAGATACGCCGTCGTAACTCTGAGTGCGGCCCGTCGCCTGATTCATAGAATCAGATACGCCTCACAGTTGCCTAGATACGAGCGGCGTGAGTCTCCTATGCCGTCGTATATTTACACTGGCCACTAGGTGGCGCTTCCGTATATTCCCGCGTCGAATATGCTAATTAGCTAGATACGCCGATTCACAAACGTACGTGCGCCCGGCGTATCAAGATACGTTGTTTACGTAAGACATGCGCCGGCGTAAAGTGACCCCCTTGACTAGGCATTGAGCGGGCGTAATCTAATTTGAAAATTCAACGTGATACTGAGCATGCACGCGCATGCGCCATTCGAAAAAAGCGTCATTTACGTGGGGTCATGAATAGTTTACATAAAACACGCCCCCCTGTTCCTCATTTGATTTAGGCGCACTTACGCTGGCACATTTACGCTACTCCGACATAACTTTGGACGCAAGTGCTTTGTGAATACAGCATTTGCCTCTCTAAGTTGCGACGGCGTAGCGTAACTACGATACGCTACGCCCGCTTACATTTACGCCGCCCTACGAGAATCTGGCCCAATAGGTTTGTCTCTACTACTCTGCTTTTCCTGGGCATTTCTCCCATCCAGCAGAAGCCTTGTTTCTTTTCTGCTTGGCCTGCAGAAGTCGCGCCATAGTTGAATAGTGTGTGTGCATGTGTATCGTCACCCCCAAATGGCTGTGGATTTCATAGGAAAGCTGGCCCAAGTGACAAGTGCCGCTCGTGCATGACTTGCCTAAGTCCAGCAGCGCCATATTGGGGTGGTGCCTCCAAATGTTATGGTGCCATCCCTAACAGGGCTACCCAGCAGTGCAAGGTTGCGGAGGACTACACTGCCAGGGACATTTGTTTGCTGGGGACAGACACCTCAAAAAGGGAGCCCTATCCAGCAATCAGGGACAGATGGCAACCTACTATAAATAGTTTATTTGTATTTTTTTTTTACACATATTACTCAATGAATACTGCACCTGCCAACAATCATAAGCTCTTGTTCTGTGGCATTTTTTCGAATACGGGACCAGACATCCAATGTGAAGATAGTGCTGGCGCTATTGAAGATGGATGTGAGAGAGCTCATCAGAGCAGCCATGATTACTGCTATCATTAACCCTTTTAGTCCTAAAATATAAAAATCCATTACAAGTCATTTCTGAATACATAAAAAGGACAGTGGGGGAAGTGGGCAGAAAGTGAGGGTATATCCAGATGGCAGTAAAATCCCCAAAAGGTTTCTAACCCTTCCCTAATCTATCCAGAACTAGGGGAAAAAAGTTTTGGCTTTACATATAGTCATGTGGATGTTAGCACTGCTAATGAAGAACAGACCGTCAGAAACATAAGAAAGTAATCTTCCTAGGTCCAACCTTTGGTTGGCAAATTCCACGCAAAATTCTACTGTTTGACACTGTGCAAAGTGCATACAAAATGCCAACTCCTTATGCCGCGTACACACAACCGTTTTTCGGGTTGTAAAAAATGAAGTTTTTTTTATGTCATTAAAAACGACCGTGTGTGGGCTCCAGAGCATTTTTGACGGCGTAAAAAAATGGCCATTAAAAATTTAAAACATGCTCTAATTTTTCACGTTGTTTTTAACGCCGTAAAAAATGGTCGTGTGTAGGCTTTAACGACGTGAAAAAAACGTGCATGCTCAGAAGCAAGTTATGAGACGGGAGCGCTCGTTTTGGTAAAACTAGCGTTCGTAATGGAGATAGCACATTCATCACGCTGTAACAGACTGAAAAGCGCGAATCGTCTTTTACTAACACAAAATCAGCAAATACAGCCCCAAGGGTGGCGCCATCCGCATGGAACTTCCCCTTATAGTGCCGTCGTACGTGTTGTACGTCACCGCGCTTTGCTAGAGCATTTTTTTTTCTTGATCGTCTGTAGGCAAGGCCGGTTTAACAATAATCGGGTTGAAAAAAAACGTCGTTTTTTCTAGACCATTAAAAATGTCAAGTTTTACGTCCCGAAAAACGGTTGTGTGTACGCAGCATCAGGCCTTGTTTCTGCAAACAGTATGGAAATGATCAATAATTGCAACACACAACTAGAATGATATTATGTTATGTTGATATTATGTTGATATGTTGACATTGGGCCAGATTCAGGTACCGCTGCGCACTTCTTACGGAGGCGCAGCATCCCGTTTTTTCCCTGCGCCCCCGCAAATTATCTGCGCTACGCTTCATTCACGAAGCAGTAGCCACGTAATTTGCGTGGGCGCTCCTCAAAAATGCCCGGCGTAAGGGCGTGTAATTTAAATGATCCCGTAGGGGCGTGGATCATTTAAATTAGGTGCGTTCCCGCGCCGAGCGTAGTGCGCATGCTCCGTCAGGACACTTTCCCGACGTGCATTGCGGCAAATGACGTTGCAAGGACGTCATTTGCTTCAAAGTGAACGTAAATGGCGTCCAGCGCCATTCACGATTCACTTACGCAAACAACGTAAAATTTAAACTTTGCGACGCGGGAACGACGGGTATACGTAGCATTGGCTGCCCCTGCTAATAGCAGGAGCAGCCTTACGCGAAACCCGACGAACGTAAAAGACGTAAACTGCGTACGCAGGGCTCGCGTAGGGTAGTGAATCGGCGTTAGTATGCAATTTGCATACTATACGCTGACCACTACGGGAACGCCCCCTATCGGCCATCATAAGAATGCAGCCTACGATATGACTGGCATAAGAGCCTTATGCTAGTCATATCTTAGGCTGCAGTCGGCGTAACGAGGTTCCTGAATCAGGAGCATTCGAAACGCCGGCGCAGGTAAGCAATTGCGCTGCGTAACTATGGTTATGCAGACGCAATTGCTTTTTGAATCTGGGCCAGTATGTTATGTTGAAAAAAAACGTCGTTTTTTCTAGACCATTAAAAATGTCACGTTTTACATCCCGAAAAACGATCGTGTGTACGCGGCATCAGGCCTTGTTTCTGCAAACAGTATGGAAATGATCAATAATTGCAACACACAACTAGAATGATATTATGTTATGTTGATATTATGTTGATATGTTGACATTGGGCCAGATTCAGGTACCGCTGCGCACTTCTTACGGAGGCGCAGCAACCCGTTTTTTCCCTGCGCCCCCGCAAATTATCTGCGCTACGCTTCATTCACGAAGCAGTAGCCACGTAATTTGCGTGGGCGCTCCTCAAAAATGCCCGGCGTAAGGGCGTGTAATTTAAATGATCCCGTAGGGGCGTGGATCATTTAAATTAGGCGCGTTCCCGCGCCGAGCGTAGTGCGCATGCTCCGTCAGGACACTTTCCCGACGTGCATTGCGGCAAATGACGTTGCAAGGACGTCATTTGCTTCAAAGTGAACGTAAATGGCGTCCAGCGCCATTCACGATTCACTTACGCAAACAACGTAAAATTTAAACTTCGCGACGCGGGAACGACGGGTATACGTAGCATTGGCTGCCCCTGCTAATAGCAGGAGCAGCCTTACGCGAAACCCGACGAACGGAAACGACGTAAACTGCGTACGCAGGGCTAGCGTAGGGTAGTGAATCGGCGTTAGTATGCAATTTGCATACTATACACTGACCACTACGGGAACGCCCCCTATCGGCCATCGTAAGAATGCAGCCTACGATATGACTGGCATAAGAGCCTTATGCTAGTCATATCTTAGGCTGCAGTCGGCGTAACAAGGTTCCTGAATCAGGAGCATTCGAAACGCCGGCGCAAATAAGCAATTGCGCTGCGTAGCTATGGTTATGCAGACGCAATTGCTTTTTGAATCTGGGCCAGTATGTTATGTTGAAAAAAAACTTTGTTTTTTCTAGACCATTAAAAATGTCACGTTTTACATCCCGAAAAACGATCGTGTGTACGCGGCATCAGGCCTTGTTTCTGCAAACAGTATGGAAATGATCAATAATTGCAACACACAACTAGAATAATATTGTGTTATGTGACGGTATACATGGAAGTGGCAGCAGTGCATCGCACAGTGCAACATTCAGGGACTACTAGGCGGAAAACTTCTTAAAGTGGTTGTAAACCCTTACATATACCCAGTGAAGTGATTGGCCTCAATTTATACACAGAGAACAAACAAAAAGACAAACAGATCAGCGCCAATCTGAGTGTTAGTATAAAAGTAACAGACTTTACCCGCAAGTATTTAAAAACGTACTAGACAGTGGTTGTAATCAGGCATATCATGAAGTAGAGCAACGCTGTCCGTTTTTACAGGAGTCAAGAGTGGTTAAATATAGCGCGATCCTGACTGGCTCGGTGGCACCGGTGGGTTCCGGTGTCCCAGGCTGGCTGTGGAGGGCGCCGCCGAGCCAGTCAGGATCGCGCTATACGGAACCACCCTGGACTCCTGTAAAAAGGACAGCGTTGCTCTACTTCATGATATGCCTGATTACAACCACTGTCTAGTGAGTTTTTGAATACTTGCGGGTAAAGTCTGTTACTTTTATACTACACTCAGATTGGCGCTGGTCTGTTTGTCTTTTATGTTTCCACTACCAGAGTTACTTCTGCTCTACTGCCAGCTGACTTTCTATTGTGGATCTCCAAATCATTATCATCCCTGAGGTATTCACCCAGGACATATGGACTTTTTATCTGGACTCATTTTTAATCAATACATTTTTCTAACTATCCATTTTCCAATCCTTACCTTGGTTTGAATCATTTTTATACATCTCTGATGCTCAACCAGGATTATACCATTTCCTTACCAACCTTTTTTTACACACAATCCTTACTTATATGGCTCAGGAATTGATTCACCCATAACAATACCACCGCCCACTTGGAAGTGCCTTGGCGCGACAAATAATATTGTTGTCTTAACAAACAAATCCCTCCTACATAAGCTGTACCTGTTTATCTGCAGTTCTCTCTTCTCGACATCCGTTCAAAGTCCAGATTTTAGAAAGCTTGTATGAGCTGTCAGAAAAAAAGGGGGCGGGGAGCTGAAATGACACTCTGTAGAGCTCAGTGAGGAGAGCTCTGAGAGCTAATTGGCAGGAAGGGACACACCCCCTCCACACAGCACACATGAACAGAGCGGAGGCTGTCAGTCACCTGGAGCTCCCTTCCATGTCACCTTTTTTCTCTTGGTGTCAGGAAAACTTGTAAAAAGTGACTTATGCTGATAGCAAAAGAATAAATCAACAGACAGAAATAAAACTTGGTGCCCTGGATTGAGACAAGTACACACTATAGAGGTATATGCATTGTTAATATTCTATGTCCGAGGTTTACAACCACTTTAACAATGCTTCCATTGAGAATGTAAAAGCACCTCCAGCTTATGTGATGAGTTCCCTGGGTAGGGCCCCAATCCAAGGGAGGTGATACGTATTAAAATCATATCTCGTTGGCAAAAAAATAAAATAAATAATAACACCTAAAATCACATACTGTATGAATGCAAACATGTTTTTAAGACATTTGCATGAGAACTTTTATGGTTGTGTAGACATACATAACAGAGAAGATAAAGTGACATCTCACCGACAGGCATGAGTGTAATTACCAGCTTGGGATAGGCAATGTTGGAGCAGCTCGTTTCAATCTGACAATATTTCCGGCATTCGTCTGGATGAACGCAGCCTATCTCATCTGGAAAAATGGGATGAATGGTAAAGGAAACTTGTAATGAGAGAAATATCAGATCTGTCCCTGTTGGCATCTGTCTGAGAATACTAGTTTCTTGGTAACAATTATGTGTGGGTTACTAACCTAGAACAAGTGGCATGTTAGTTGCAACGCCTGATGCCGCGTACACACCATCACTTTATGTGATGAAAAAAAACGACGTTTTTAAAAACGTCACTTTAAATGACCGTGTGTGGGGGAAATTCGAAATTTCTAAAATTAAAAAAAAAAATTAAAATTGAAAAAGTATTCGAAAATCAAAAATTCGAAAATGAGAAAAATTCGAAAAATAAAAAATTCGAAAATTAGAAAATTGAAAAATTAAAAATTTGAATATTCGAAAGTTCGAATATTCGAATATTCGAAATTTCGAAAATTCAAAATTGTTAAATTCGGAATTTTGAAAATTTGAACATTTCGAAAATTTGAGAATTTGGAATTTTGAAAATTAAAAAATTTGAAAAATTTGAAAATTCTTATCCTCCAGCTTCACTATGGAACACATACAGGTCAGGAGCTTTGACTATACATGAGCTTATTCATACAAAAGAGAGAATTCCCCTGAACGGACTTTAAAGGCATTGATCTAGAAATAATATATTGCACAGTGTTGTATTATAACCATAAAAAAGTATATTTATTTAAACAATGACGTTAAAAACATTGTCATTGATCAATGGTTGGAATGTATACAAATCTGTATAAAGACACCAAAAATCAAACACGTGAACAATTGTCGTCCTTTACCCGACGCGTTTCAAATATACATTTTTCTTCAGGGGTGTTCTTTAGTGGACATAGAAAACAAAAATGTTATCGGTTGTCGTCTCTAAGAAATGGTGCCACATTCAATTAATAAATCGAGAAACAAAAGGGAGATCCCCTAGTGGACTTTAAAGGCACCATAATATATGAACTCAAAAGGTAAGGTATAAATATAATTTATTGTACGCATGTTGAAAAGTTTGTTTATACATTAAAATAGAATCGTATATATGGAACAGTTATAAAACCACATGAGAACAATGATATAATGAAGCAAAGAAGTATACGGGAATTGATTGTCCGATTATAAACCCGACGTTTCGGAGAATTGTCTCTCTTTCCTCAGTGGAAAACGTACGGATCAGCCTGTGATAACTTGGTACATGTTCTCCATATATAACCTTCCATACAACGTATTAAAAACAAATAAATAAGCAATGTAGCACCCTGGAGTTGCTGGTGAATTCGGAAAATGGGTATATAGAATTCAATTGGTGCTAGAGGTCTGCGCCCCCCTGCCCCAGAGCACCCAACCCCCCCATGTTGAGGGCATGCAGCCTGGTACGGCTCAGGAGGGGGCGCTCGCTCATCCCCACTTCCTTCCTGGCCGGCCGGGTAGCGTGCTTTGGATACGGGTCTGGTATGGATTGTAGGGGGAGTTCTCTCTCTCAGGAATGCATACCAAATGCCGCACCAAGAATTGGCGGGAATCCAAGTCGGATCCCCGTCGCTTCTATGACGCGCTCGCTGGAATGTGCTTTGTCTATTCCAGCGAGTGCGAGATGTCGGCACCATGTCGCCGAGAATCAGCGCGATGCTGTCGTGCTAGAAACACATTCTCGGCAACATGTACTGTAACATCCTGAAAATACATGAATTTTTAATGGTAAAATCAATCTTGTATAATATGGGGTAGATTCAGAAAGAAGTTACGCTGGCGTATCTATTGATACGCCGCGTAACTTCTAGGATGCTCCGGCGTATCTTTTTTCTGTATTCAGAAAACAAGATACGCCGGGATTTGGCTAAGATCCGACTGGCGTAAGTCTCTTACGCCGTCGTATCTTAGTTGCATATTTACGCTGGCCAGTAGGTGGCGTTTCCGTCGATTTACATGAGGAATATGCAAATTAGGTAGATACGCCGATTCAGAAACGTACGTCCGCCCGGCGCATTTTTTTACGTAGTTTACGTTAGGCTTTTTCTGGCGTAAAGTTACCCCTGCTATATGAGGCGTATCCTATGTTAAGTATGGACGTCGGGCCAGCGTAAATTTTTCCGTCGTTTGCGTAAGTCGTTCGCGAATAGGGCTGTGCGTAATTTACATTCACGTCGAAAGCATTGGCT
Source organism: Rana temporaria (assembly GCF_905171775.1). Classification (NCBI taxonomy): domain Eukaryota; kingdom Metazoa; phylum Chordata; class Amphibia; order Anura; family Ranidae; genus Rana; species Rana temporaria. The sequence continues at coordinate 177,247,691 of NC_053495.1, forward strand.
TTTTGCGGGTTAATTTGGAGCATGCCCACTGGGTTACGTTCACGGACGGCGCATGCCCCGTTAGTCAAAAACAACAATTACGTGGGGTCAGCCTTCATTACCATACAACACGCCCACTACATGGATAATTTGAATTCCGCGGGCTTACGCCGGATCACATACGCTATGCCGCCTAAACTTAGGGCGCAGGTTCTTTCTGAATACAGAACCTGCCTCACTAAGTTACGGCGGCGTAGCGTATCTGAGATACGCTATGCTCGCAGAAATTTACGCCGGGCTATTTGAATCTACCCCTATATATTTATTTTATGTTTGTTTTGTTTTATCATTAACTTATAAGGTCTTGTGGATGTTAGTGTTGCTGCAAATAGGCAAAGATTATCTCTGACATAAAGTCTCCATATGAAACTTATAAAATTGTTTGCAAAATGTGTATTTCTTTTATAAGTGCAATGGTCAATCAAGTTCAATAGGTTTCCCCCAGCAATCAAAGCAGGGGAGGGCTGGCAGCCTTAGGCCTGGGCGGCAAGTTCAGTCAAGTGGCCATTGAACCGCCAAATCAGCTCACCATCTATGGCCCATGTGGTTTTTCAATGCAGCCTCACCAGTGCCGCAACTCCACTGCCTATCAATGCAGCCTGATCACTGGTACAGGTTACATGGGATGTATGGGAGGGGGGGATAGGGGGTCGGCTATGGGTTTCAGGGTCTCACCTCAGTGATCTCAGCAGGTCCTTTCATGCCACAGCCTCCTGGGGGGGGGGGGTAATGCTCCTGGCCCTGGGGTCAAGTTGCAGCCAGCACCCAGCCCTGCGTCCTGAACCCCTGGCACACCCTGCCTCTGCCTGCTTCCAAAAATCTGGTCTCCGGGAGTTGTAGTTTCCTCTGCACTGCTCTGTTTTCCACCCACCTGGAGCTTGAGCGTGGACGACAACTCCTGGAATGCAACAGCTAGCGGTCGGCCGCCGTGGCCATGCCCCCGGCCCAACTTCCTAGACCAGAATAAAAAAAATGGTAGCGGGCAGCGGCGGTCACATCTATGTCCACTAAAGAACACCCCTGAAGAAAATGTATATTTGAAACGTGTCAGCCTTCCTTTATGATATATCTTGTAATGTCATATCCATTCAATAAAATCTTTGAAAGAAAAAGAACGAAACGCGTCGGGTGGAGAACGACAATTGTTCACGTGTTTGATTTTTGGTGTCTTCGTACAGATTTGTATACATTCCAACCACTGATCAATGACAATGTTTTTAACTTCATTGTTTAAATAAATATACTTTTTATGGTTATAACTCAACACTGTGCAATATATTATTTCTAGATCTATGCCTTTAAAGTGTATCTCTTTTGTATCATTCACATTGGATGTGGCATTAGATCTAGTAGATCACTTCCACTGACCTCCCTTTCTTTGTTATACATGAGCATAGAGGTAATGTCCGGAATCCAGAGGGATCTCACCTGGAAACAAGGCTCTGCTAATCATTCCTGGAAATACTACAAAGAATGTGGGAAGAATTTTCAGGTAACCCCCGACTATGGAGCCTCCCTTGGCGTGGGAGAGGTTCTTGGCTGCTAGGGATCGCTGAACAATAACCTGGAACACATTTAATAAATGTATTTAATAGTAAAATAAGAATTCTTATTAAATAATAATAATATAAGTGTGCATATACAGTATATAACTTAAACTTTTTTTAAATAACAAGCAAGTCATACTTCCCTCCTCTGTGCAAGGGTTTTTCACAGAGTTGCTCCGATCCTCCTCTTCTGGGGTCCCTCAGCTGCGCTCCTGGCTCCTCCCCGCATTAAGTACCCATCCCCGCACCAACACCCCGACCCCGCCCCCCCCCCCCCCCCCCGTGGAAGCGCCCCAGTCCTACTGATGGGTTTATTGACACAGACAGCAGGACTCAGGCTATAGCCGCCGGCTGTATCATGGGAGCGCACCCGCAAGCTAACCCCCTTGGGAGAGAGCTCCCAGGGTTAGACAGCCGCCGAGGGACCCCAGAAGACCAAGATCGGGGCCACTCTGTGGAAAACAAGCTGCACAGTGGAGGTAAGTATGACATGTTTGTTATTTTTATTTTTTTATATTTTAACCTTTACAACCCCTTTTAACCACTTCCCGACCGCCGCATGTAGATATACGTCGGCAGAATGGCACGTACAGGCACATTGGCGTACCTGTACGTCCCTGCCTTCTAGCGGGTGGGGGGTCCGATCGGGATCCCCCCCGCTACATGCGGCGGTCGGATTCCCGCGGGGAGCGATCCGGGACGACAGCGCGGCTATTCGTTTATAGCCGCCCCGTCGCGATCGCTCCCCGGAGCTGAAGAACGGGGAGAGCCGTATGTAAACACGGCTTCCCCGTGCTTCACTGTGGCGCTGCATCGATCGAGTGATCCCTTTTATAGGGAGACTCGATCTATGACGTCAGTCCTACAGCCACACCCCCCTACAGTTGTAAACACACACTAGGTGAACCCTAACTCCTACAGCGCCCCCTGTGGTTAACTCCCAAACTGCAACTGTCATTTTCACAATAATGAATGCAATTTAAATGCATTTTTTGCTGTGAAAATGACAATGGTCCCAAAAATGTGTCAAAATTGTCCGAAGTGTCCGCCATAATGTCGCAGTAACGAAAAAAATCGCTGATCGCCGCCATTAGGAGTAAAAAAAAAAAAAAATAATAAAAATGCAATAAAACTATCCCCTATTTTGTAAACGCTATAATTTTTGCACAAACCAATCGATAAACGCTTATTGCGATTTTTTTTACCAAAAATAGGTAGAAGAATACGTATCGGCCTAAACTGAGGAATTTTTTTTTTTATATATGTTTTTGGGGGATATTTATTATAGCAAAAAGTAAAAAATATTGTTTTTTTTTCAAAATTGTCGTTCTATTTTTGTTTATAGCGCAAAAAATAAAAACCGCAGAGGTGATCAAATACCACCAAAAGAAAGCTCTATTTGTGGGTAAAAAAGAAGCCAATTTTGTTTGGGAGCCACGTCGCACGACCGCGCGATTGTCTGTTAAAGCGACGCAGTGCCGAATTGTAAAAACCCCTTGGGTCATGTAGCAGCATATTGGTCTGGTACTTAAGTGGTTAAAGATCTGAAACCACATTGAGATCATCTTACCTGATCGGTGCACCAAACCCAGGTGGCCAACACTGTCAGACCAAATATAAGGCCAGGCCATGGTAGGTCCCCAGTGATAGGGTCACGCATCATATGGAATGCATCACTGCGGGGCAGATGGCAGGTTGTGTTCGGGACAATTATTTTAGGGATAGCTTCCATGTACTTCTTCTCCAGTCCTTCGTACCAGCCAATCTCGTTAAATGCTGGATAAACAGATTTGAATATAACAGTTATGTTATCATTTTTTTTTAATTTATGGTACAAATGCTTATTATGGAAAAATAACACAACAAACAGCAGTATACTTACATATAAACATAAGAATAAAAGCCCCCACCACCATAATGACTGTCTGTAGGGTGTCCGTGTAGATAACTGCAGTTAGCCCACCTGTTGTAAAGAGATGAATGGACATTATTGGACATGAATTTAGGTAATGCATTCAATAGGCTGTATTTGCAAAGGATGTGAACATACATGGGGATTGATTTACTAAAGACAAATAGAGTGTGTACTTTGCAAAGGGCAGTTGCATTCTGCAAGTACAGTTTCTCCAGAGCTTATTAACCACTTAAGACCCGGACCTTTAGGCAGCTAAAGGACCCGGCCAGGTTTTGCGATTCGGCACTGTGTCGCTTTAACAGACAATTGCGCGGTCGTGCGATATGGCTTCCAAACAAAATTGGCGTCCTTTTTTTCCCCACTAATAGAGCTTTCTTTTGGTGGTATTTGATCACCTCTGCGGTTTTTATTTTTTGCGCTATAAACAAAAATAGAGCGACAATTTGCAATATTTTTTACTTTTTGCTATAATAAACATCCCCCAAAAATTATATAAAAACATTTTTTTTCCTCAGTTTAGGCCGATACGTATTCTTCTACCTATTTTTGATTAAAACAAATGCAATAAGCGTTTATCGGTTGGTTTGCGCAAAATTTATAGTGTTTACAAAATAGGGGATAGCTTTACTGCATTTTTATTAAAAAATAATTTTTTTACTACTAAAGGCGGCGATCAGCGATTTTTTTTCATTACTGCGACATTATGGCGGACACTTTGGACAATTTTGACACATTTTTGGGACCATTGTCATTTTCACAGCAAAAAATGCATTTAAAATGCATTGTTTACTGTGAAAATTACAATTGCAGTTTGGGAGTTAACCACAAGGGGGCGCTGAATGGGTTATGTATGACCTAATATGTGTTTCTAACTGTAGGGGGGTGTGGCTGTAGGTGTGATGTCATCGATTGTGTATCCCTATAAAAGGGATCACACGATCGATGAAGCCACCATAGTGTGTTTACATACAGCTCTCCCCGTTCTTCAGCTCCGGGGACCGATCGCTGGACTCCAGCGGCGTTCGGGTCCACGGGTCACGCGGTCACGGAGCTTCGGACCGGGTCGTACCTGTACGTACTTGTGCCCAGCCATGACATTTTGCCGACGTATATGTGCAGGAGGCGGTCCTTAAGTGGTTAAAGTAGATAAAGCTCCATTTTGCAAAGAGTAACCAATCACATGCAAGGAAAAAAAAAAATTTTGCTTGTACATGATTTGATGATGAAAGTCAGAAGAGCTTCTGCTCTTTTGCTAAGCTTTGAAGCAACTGCTCTTGCAGAGTGTAACTTCACTTTGCAAAGTGCACAGGCTTCCTGACGACGTGGCAATCACGAAACGTACGTCGAAGCGCACTGGTCACGCACAATCTACGTACTTCCGGTCACGCTGGCTCTCCTTCCTTGAGAGCTGGAATGCACGCTGCATGCTGCTCTGCAGGCTTCCATTCCAAGCGTGGGACCGCCTCTCTCCATTTGCATTCAACGCCATTCAACCTCAGTGCCGGGGAAAGGCACTTTTCAAGTAAGAGGCCATTTGGCGTTGCTTGTTCTTAATCAATTTTTAAATAAATGGTATTATTCTATGGCGATCTTCTTCTTTTTTTGATTACTTCATGTGATGTGGAGTGTGGCGGTATCAAGACAGCAAGAATCTAGCCTGGAACCTTTTGGTTTACCTTATGCCTTATTTGACCTCTTTTTAATTAAGGTGGTCAACAGCTTGCGGTAAGGTGCCATCCATGAGCACATATGTGGTGATTTATCCTTTTCTGGTGGATGTGGAAACCCTTTACTAATTAAGTGGAATCATCTTTCAAGCATTTATTATTCATCTACCTCAATTTATGGACTTTTTTTCTGCACATTAATTATTTATTTATTTATTTATTTATCTCCCTAATGGGGGTTGGTACTTTAATGGACATCAATATATTGTTGTGACAATTTTAGTATGTACATTTGTATTCACCCATCACTTAAATTAATCACTGTTATTGACATTATTATCTATTTGTTTACACATAGATGGTTTATTTGCTAGCGCCCCCTTCCTTTCACTCAAAGTGCACAGTGTATTTGCTCTTAGTAAATCAACCCCAATATGTCTTTCTAACCTTTCTGATGCATGTATGACCATAAACTAGGGTTGCACCTATACGCTTTTTTTATTGCAGATTATGCGTACCAATGCTTTTGGTCATGTACTCGCCGATACTGAGTACCGAAACTTTGCGATGCTATTTGAGTTCATCCAAATGAATGGGCTCAAATCGCAGTTAAAAGAATTGCATGCAATTTGAACAGGAATGTAGTGTGCTTCCTGTGCGAATCGTATTTGGTTTCTCCCACTGATCCTGTCATAGAACATGTTTATTATTTTTAACAACAAAAAAAAACTGAAACTTTAGTATCACTAACAGAGATAGTGCACTATAGATAGATCACTGCAGAGATTTCCTCACTTCTGTTTGGCTATGGGACAGGAAATAAAGGTAAATCTCCCCAATGGGACAAATATAAACCTTACAGGGGTTATAACCCTCCCTTACTGTATTCAAAATGAAAAATTGAATATAGTTCTACTTTAGTGTCTGATAACTCACTGACTAACCAAATGACCATTATACAGTGCTTTGAAAAAGTATTCATACCCCTTGAAATTTTCAACATTTTGTCATGTTGCAACCAAAAACATAAATGTATTTTATTGGGATTTTATGTGATAGATCAACACAAGGTGGCACGTGATTTTGAAGTGGAAGGAAATAAATGGTTTTCAACATTTTTGATACATTAATATGTGAAAAGTGTGGCGTGCATTTGTATTCAGTCCCCTTTACCCTGATACCCCAAACTAAAATCTAGTGGAACTAATTGCCTTCAGAAGTCACATAATTAGTAAATAGAGTCCACCTGTCTGTGTAATTTAATCTCAGTATAAATACAGCTGTTCTGTGAAGCCCTCAGAGTTTTTTTTAGAGAACCTTAGTTAACAAACAGCATCATGAAGGCCAAGGAACACACACTAGACAGGTCAGGGAGAAGGGTGTGGAGAAGTATAAAGCAGGGTTAGGTTATAAAAAAATATCCCAAGCTTTAAACATCTCACAGAGCACTGTTCAATCCATCAACTGAAAATGAAAAGAGTATGGACAACTGCAAACCTACCTAGTCATGGCCGTCCACCTAAACTGACCGGCCGGGCAAGGAGAGCATTAATCAGAGAAGCAGCCAAGAGGCCCATGGTAACTGGAGGAGCTGCAGAGATCCACAGCTCAGGTGGAAGAATCTGTCCACAGGACAACTAGTAGTCGGGCACTCCACAAATCTGGCCTTTATGGAAGAGTGACAAGAAGAAAGCCATTGTTGAAGGAAAGCCATAAGAAGTCCCGTTTGCCTTTGGGAGAAGCCATGTGGGGGACACAGCAAACATGTGGAAGAAGGTGGTCTGCTCAGATGAGACACACCATATACCGTGAAACATGGTGGTGGGAGCATCATGTGGTGGGGATGATTTTCTTCAGCAGGGACAGGGAAGCTGATCAGAGATGATGGAAAGATGGATGGAGCCAAATACAGGGCAATCTTAGAAGAAAAACTGTAAGGGCCAGATCCACGTAGCCTGGCGCATTGTTGCGTCCGGCGTAGCGTATCTCTGATACACTACGCCGCCGTAACTTACAGTGTATTTTCCTTATCCTGAAAGAATTTGCGCCGTAAGTTACGGCGGCGTAGTGTAACTTTGGCGGCGTAAGGGTGCGCAATTCAAATGGATGAGATGGGGGCGTGTTTTATGTTAATACGTCGTGACCCGACATAAATTACGTTTTTTCTGAACGGCCCATGCGCCGCCTGTGGGGGTATCCCAGTGCGCATGCTCGAAATTAACCCACAACAAGCCAATGCTTACGACGTGAACGTCATTCCACGCAAAGCCCTATTTGCGAACGACTTACGCAAACGACGTAACATTTTCAAATATCGACGCGGGAACGGGAAAAAAATGGAAAAAAGCCTTACGGAAACGACGTAAAAAATGCGCCGGCCGGACGTACGCTCGTGGATCGCCGTATCTAGCTAATTTGCATACTCGATGCGGAAATTGACGGAAACGCCACCTAGCGGCCAGCGTAAAAATGCACCTTAGATCCCACGGCGTACTAAGACGTACGCCAGTCGGATCTAGCACAGCTTCAGGCGTATCTTATTTTGTGGATACAAAACAAAGATACGCCGGAACAAACTAGAAGTTACGCGGTGTATCAATAGATACGCCAGCATAACTTCTTTGTGGATCTGGCCCTTAGAGTCTGCAAAAAGCTTGAGACTGGGGAGGAGGTTCACCTTCCGGCAGGACAACGACCCTAAACATACAGCCAGAGCTACAATGGAATGATTTGGATCAAAGCATATTCATGTATTAGAATGGCCCAGTCAAAGTCCAGACCTAAATCCAATTGAGAATCTGTGGCAAGACTTGAAAATTGCTCTTCACAGACGCTCTCCATCCAATCTGACAGAGATCAAGTTATTTTGCACAGAAGAATGGGCAAAAATGTCCCTCTCTAGATGTGCAAAGCTGGTAGAGACATCCCCAAAAAGACTTGCAGATGTAATTGCAGTGAAAGGAGGTTCTACAAATTATTTACATTTTGAAAACCATTTATCATTTTGCTTTCACTTCACAATTTTGTGGCACTTTGTGTTGGTCTGTCACATAAAATCCCAATAAAATACATAAAAATGTTTTGGTTGTAACATACTTTTTCAAGGCACTGTATACTTTCACATTCCTATTCCAATTTATTCATTTTGCCAAAGTTTCAATCTAGAACAATCTTTAAATCTTTAGAAGATAAAGAATATGACAGTTACCAGCAATAGTGTAAATTGCGGTCACAACCAACAGTAAGACAGTGGACAGGTAAATGTTCCATCCCAGAGACACCTGGATGAAGAGCGCTCCAGAGAAAATGTCTGTCTGAAACAGAACAAAAAAAAGTAAAATAAACAAAATATAAATTCAGCTAAAGTCGATCTCCAAGCAAACAGCCCATTACATGATTGCATGTGAGCTGCTTAACATGTCAAAGGATTTGTATCTGTTCATGCAGGGCTTTTTTTCTGGCACCTTCAGCACTGAATGTATGCAATGGCAAGGGGTGCTGGGCTGTAATGGAGGGTCTATTGATGCTGGCTGCTAGGGGATCTATTGTTGTTGGAGAGGATCGATTTTTACGTAGTAATCTATTGTTGCTGGTGGAGGATCTTCTGTTACTGGCGGGTCAATTGTTGCTGGAAAGGATCTACTGTTTAGGGAGGGGCCTACTGTTGCTGGCTGCTGGAAGTCAGCTGTCAGTCAACTGGATAATGTCACCCAACTAAACTGCTTTTATTTTGAACTATTAAACTAGTAAAGTTCAACTAGTAAACTTAGGGGCAGATCCACAGAGCGAGTACGCCGGCGTATCTACTGATACGCCGGCGTACTTTCAAATTACCCGCGTCGTATCGTTGTTTTGAATCCTCAAAACAAGATACGACGGCATCTGGGTTAGATCCGACAGGTGTACGTCTTCGTACGCCTTCGGATCTAAGATGCAATTCTTTGGCGTCCGCTGGGTGGCGTTCACGTCGTTTTCCACGTCGGGTATACAAATTAGCTATTTCCGACGATCCACGAACGTACGAGCGGCCGGCGCATTTTTTTCCGGCGTCTCTAGTCGGCTTTTTCCGGCATATAGTTAAAGCTGGTATTTTGTCGCGTATAGTTGGACCTGCCATGTCAAGTATGGCCGTTGTTCCCGCGTTTATTTAGAATTTTTTTTTTTTTTTGCGTAAGTCATCCGTGAATCGGGATGAACGTAATTCACGTCTATGTTAAAAAAAATGACGTCCTTGCGACGTCATTTAGCGCAATGCACGGCGGGAAATTTAGGGACGGCGCATGCGCAGTTCATTCGGCGCGGGGACGCGCTTCATTTAAATGAAACACGCCCCCTAATCGCCGATTTGAATTATGCGCCGTTACGCCGCCAGAGTTAGACTACGCCGACGTGACTTACGGCGCAAATTCTTTCAGGATTCGAACCGAGGACAAGTAAGTCACGGCGGCGTAGCGTATCTCAGATACGCTGCGCCGGGGCAGATCTTTGTGGATCTGCCCCTTAGTATCTCAAAGACACGTGCATATTTTTTCATACATTTCAGATATAGGCAGGTGAGGACTGGTCTGGTAGGAATTTACCCCCCAGGCCAGTACCTTTATGGCACGTCATACATTATACTTTTTTTTTCGTTTAACCACCTAGTTGAATGAAAAAAAAAATTTGCCGATTTCCTCAGCCACACATTCGAGTTGGATGGGGGGATCACTCCCACTGTGCTATTGTGTTCTTATGGCAGGGAGCCTTCCCTGTCATCAAAACACAATGATCAGTGTTGTTGGCTATAGCTAACAGCACCGATAATTCAGAAAAAAATAACAGGGTAATTACACAGAAGTCAATCGCTAAATTGACTTCTGTACAACTAGAGTGCCCATACATAGATTGAAATGCGACCAGTCCCTGCTGAACCGGCTAAATCTCAATCCATCTATAGCTGGCTTAAGTTGTGTCAGGCTGGTGGCCCTGATTGGAGAAACCTCATCATTCAGACATCAATCACACTGGTACTGTCAGTCAGTGACACATGCTAGACCAGCAATTCAAGCTCCAGCACCAACTTCCTTTGATGTTCTAAAAGGTCATATGACTGAATGCCGATATCTACAAAGAAAGTTGGTGCTATAAGGTGTAAAAAGGTGTGTCACAATAAATCATGTTCTTTAGGCCCCTTTCACACTGGGCAGGGAAGGTGCGGTGGCGGTATGGCGTGGCGATTTTTAGCGCCACTATACCGTCATATTTTCCCGCGATATTCGGCCGCTAGCGGTGCAGTTTTAACCCCCTCTAGCGGCCGAAAAAGGGTTAATACTGCCGGCAATGCGCCTCTGCAGACGCATTGCCGGCGGTATTACTGCGGTTTCCCATCTCAATTTTTCCGACAGAAAAAGTTCTTTTTGGAAATTCCGATCGTCTGTATGCAATTCCCACGCACAAAAATCCTACGCATGCTTGGAATCATTGGACTTAATTTTTCGTGGCTCGTCGTAGTGTCACCGCGTTCTTGACGTTCAGAATTTCCAACAACATTTGTGTGACCGTGTGTATGCAAGACAAGTCAAAAGTCGGAAAAAAATCCACGGTTTTGTTGTCGGAATTTACGATCGTGTGTACGCGGCATGAGGCTTCATGTACACTACAGCTCCTAAACGTTGGCGTTTTTTTTTTCAAAGCTCCTAAACTTAATTTCATAAAAGCCTATGTGTCCAAAGACACATAGGCTTTGAGGATCGTTTAGGAGCTGCCGCGGTTAGGGGAGGTTCAACATCCCTCAACCTCCTTCTCCTGAACGCAGAAGAATTGCATTCATGATAAGAATGTTTTGACACCAGCGGCAAATCATGGCAAAATCACAGTAAAATCGCGTGGCACAATTTTGCTGTGTTTTGCGTTTTCCCGTGGCCGGTGGTCAAAGTAGCTGTGCACATGAAGCCTTACAGTGGGGATCAGAATTCCCACCCTCACAGACAAGTAAAAAGATAATTGGTGTAATGCTCCCTGGCTCTGCCAAGTGGTGTTGGCCCCCAAACTATACAGGGTTCATCCAATTGGAGGCTAGCCAGCAATAGCTCAGGGAACACCTAGCAAACTCTGAAGGAACCCTAGGGTTCTACAGGACCCTGGTTGAGAATGGCCATCTTAGACAGATGACATTGCAACAAGTCCTCAGTTCCTACCTGTGCATTACAGTTAATAAAATCCAACATTCATTTTCGTTCACCTATCCTGTGATTCTAGGGTCAACCAACCGAAATTTTAGTGAAGATGTAGAGGAGGAGCGAAAGAAGAGACATGTAGATACGAATCCGTTTACCACCAAACCGATTTTTCAAGTATTCAGGCATAGTGACAACTCCAGCAGCAATGTAAACGGGAACGAAGATCCATCCAAGGGCTACCAGCACCCAGGAAGCCTTAAATTAGAAAGAAAAATTGGTGTTAGAGGAACACTCCATCTCACTCTTTTTTGACATGGATAAAGGTAGTAAATTTTGACCTGAAGCAATCCTACCAACGCACAGCTTTATTTATTAACTAAATGTATAGAACACTGACCGTTTTCTGCAGCACTTCTACAGAGAGCTACAACAAATGACATCAGGAAGACCCACTTAAAGTAGGGTTCAATTGGGTGGAAGCCAGTTAGTCTACCATAGTTTTCAACTAAAGGAGAAACACAGTGGGGCAGATCCACAAAAGGATTACGCCGGCGTATCTATTGATAATTTGAAAATTCCTGCTTCGTATCTTTGTTTTGTATCTACAAAACAAGATACGATGGCATCTCGGAGGGATCCGACAGGAGTACGTCTTATGCCTCGTACACACGACCAGACATGTCCGATGAAAACGGTCCGCGGACCGTTATCATCAGACATGCCTGCTGGGTGAATTTGGTCTGATGTGTGTACACACCATCAGACCAAATTCCCCGCGGACAAACTACGCGGTGTTGTGGCGGCGACGTGGTGGCGACGATGACGCGGCGACATGCACGAACCCGGAAGTTCAATGCTTCCACGCATGCGTCGAATCACTTCGACGCATGCGTGTGTGCCACACAGTCGTACTGACCATCGGACATGTCCGACAGACAGGCTTCCAGCGGACAAGTTTCTTAGCATGCTAAGAAACTTTTGTCCGCTGGAAACCTGTCTGCTAGGCCGGAAAACTGTCCGGTCGGCCCTACACACGGTCGGACATGTCCGCGGAAACTGGTCCGACGGACCAGTTTCAGCGGACATGTTCGGTCGTGTGTACAAGGCCTTAGTACGCCGTCGGATCTTAAGGTGCAATATTTTGGCGGCCGCTAGGTGGCGTTACCGTCAAAATCCGCGTCGAGTATGCAAATTAGCTATTTACGGCGATCCACGAACATACGTCCGGCCGGCGCATTTTTTTACGTCGCTTTCGTTCGGCTTTTTCCGGCGTATAGTTAAAGCTGCTGTTATGAGGCGTACTCAATGTTAAGTATGGCCGGCCTTCTCGCGTACAATTTTGAATTTTTTACGTCGTTTGAGTAAGTAACTTACGGCGCAAATTCTTTGTGGATTGGAAATAAAACAAATAAGTTGCGGCGGCGTAGTGTATCTTAGATACGCTGCGCCCGGCGGAAGATTACGCGCAGGTACGTGGATCTGCCCCAGTGAGTCCATACAAAATCAATGCAGTTATTGTTCTTGAATTAAACCCAATATTCAAAAGCTGCAAGATAACATGGTCAGGCATTTAGTCATTTTGAAAAAAAAAAAACTTTAGGTAAGTTTCCCTATACTGAAAAATTCCAACCCAGTTTTAAAGCCTTATTCTCCATGAGGATCCCCCATGAGCCTCCAATGAGGTTGAAGAGAAACGCTCATTATTTTCATATGATCTGAAATCATAGATGTTTCTTGGTATAATTTCTATAGATACCTGCTATTGAGTTTACTATTCTACTTTTCTTAGATTTGCACAATGATTGTGTTCACAATTTTGTAAATAGTTTCTTCCATTTTGTAATATTGAAGCTTGGGTTAACATATGTGCGAATTGGATACAGATTTCCCAACATCCAATTCGCATGACATGCAAGTGTGCCCGGCTAACAATGGAGCCGGTTCACACAGCTCCGGGGCAGGCGCGGTCTACATTCCAAAAGGGCCCTGTGCGGTTCAGGTGCAAATTCAGGCAAAAATTTTGACCTGATTCACACCTGAACCGGTGACGTACCGGACCCCATGCTGAAAACTGTGGCCAAACAAATGTGAACCCAGCCTTAAACTTGAGCACCAGAAAACCCCAGTTAAATGAATGTATTTTTTATAATACATTCTTGCATTTGTGCATGCCCTATCCACCAAAATCCTACAGTACTTTCTACACAGAAGTCCCACTGAGCTAGTACAACAGACACATCCATGCGGAAAACACTAGTAGTTTCAAAAACGTAACGGTTATTTTGAGTCTATTGAAGTTTAAATATCACAGCCACATGGCTTGTGTAAAACTTCTTGAAATAAAGGCGGCCATATACAGTTCGAATTTCGAAAGAATTTTCTTTCGAAAATCATATCAAAATAATCTTTGTACGAATTTAGCACCGTTAGTGGGCTGCAGCCATGGCCGATTTTCGTGCGGCAATCAAATTTGAGGAATCCGACATGTTGGAAATTTTTGGAAAAACAAACGATTTTCTGATCAATGATGGGAGAATTGTGCGAGAAATGTAATAAAAAAATGCACATGTGCAAGAAAAGAATATTCCTGGATAGAAAAGAATATTCCTGGAGAGAAAAGAATATTCCCGGCCACAAAAAAAAATTTCTGTAGCAACATGAAGGTTTGGTAGGCCGAATTTCGAAAATCAATGGTGGCATCATCGGATCACAAAAAAAAAAAAAACTTTCTGGGCTTGAAAAGAAAATGTGTTCGAAATTCGACCGTGTATGGCCTGCTTAGGTCAGTTTATTCTTAATGCCATCTCTAGTATACATTTTTTAAATGGGGAAAATGCACTGAAAAACAGTTATTCTTACAAGTTACAGAATACAGACTTACGTTCCATTCAAAACCACCAACTGCCAACCCTCCTGCAGCCCCTGACCCAGCCATCCCAACAAAAAGACCACTTCCAACATTGCTGGACATCAGTGAGGCTCCAATCTGAAAAAAAAAAAAAAACAGTATTATTATTAAAAATATACAGTATGCCAGTGGTGTAACTAGAACCTTCAGGAGAGGAGAGGGGGAAGCCAGTAGAGCACAGGAGCGGTCGGGGGAGAGCACAGGGGGGCTGAAGAGCACACAGGAGTGTAGCAAAAAAGAAGCTTGATAGGAGGAGCGACGGGGGCTCCTGCATACAGAGGAACTGATCTCTCCATTTTCCTCCTGCAGCTGCTGAAGGCCTACAGGAGGGAGAGGGGGAGAAGCAGGCATTCAGCGGCTGTGGGAGGAAAATTGAGAGATGGTATATAGCCACCAAGCTTCTGGCGGAAAATATTCCAACTGATATCTGAGGTGTAACGGGAGGGCCCGTGGAACCCAGAAGCTCTTGAAAAGTATGAGATACCCTTGCTTCAGCTTCCCCGGACCCTCTTATGTCTAAAATCATCCTATGTCCACTAGGGACATAGGATGACTGAACAATTATATTGTGGGCTACCTGAGATGGGAAAGTAATGTTTATTCACAATATCTCCCAGGATATATGCCATATTAGAATAGTGACTCATTCTAGTGTGGCTGCTCTGCATCTAATTGTGGCGTGTGCTAATTGACCCTGTAATTGTCTGAAGGTGTATTTATGATAATGTGTATTGTAAGTTAGCAGACAGCCAGTCTGGGAAATGTAAAGGTCATGTGTATGAGTCATCAACTGTAGTTAATTAGCTTATGTAAATTAGGTCAGGTCTCGGAGTGAGTTTGTCTGCTAAGAGATGTATTGAGAATGATGTGTATTGGGGGATCGTTAGGTAACCATTGTGTGATGTTGTGGGTGGATCCGGGTCATTGTTCAGTATTCTCAAGTGTATAAAAAAGGGACTGTTTCCTTCCAATAAAGTCATTCCTGCTTGAACCTCAAACAGAGCTGTGTCTCATTAATGGGGGGAATTATTCTCATGGGTCTCGTTCGCCTGACTGTGGTAGCTGCCTTGTGTTCGGAAAGGGAATATCCTAAACAGCTTTAACCCCTTTAACATTTGTGGTGCCATTACATGAGGTACCTGGTATTATCACCCCGGTACATCAGCACTAGCCTTAGACCCCTTTCACACTAAGCCGCCCATAGCGTTGGGGGTAAAACACCACTATTTTTACCGCCGATGCTATGGGCGAATTTGCGGCGCATTTCGGCTGCTAGCGGGGCGTTTTAACCCCCGCTAGCGGCCGAGAAAGGATTAAAGCCGCCCGCAATGCGCTGGTATGGCCACGCTGTCACATTGATTTCAATGGGCAGGAGCGGTGGAGGAGCGGTAAACATACCGCTCGTTCACCACTCCAAAGATGCGGCTAGCAGGACTTTTTTTACCATCCTACTAGCGCAACTCTCCAGTGTGAAAGCCCTCCGGCTTTCACACTGGAGACAATGGAGCAGCTGTTTGAGGGCGGATTGCAGGCGCTATTTTTAACGCTATAGTGCCTGCAATACACCCTCAGTGTGAAAGGGGTCTTACTCAATTTGGATATAGATGAGTTTTATATCGTGGTATTGTGGCTAGTATCATATTGTCTGCCAAGTTGTGCATCACTGGGTATTGGAAACAAGACCTAGCACCAAATCCGTCAGAATCTGAATACAACCCAAAAACATTTTCTATGGGAAAAGTCTATCGCTCTCCAACAAAAAACCTTCCGTACATTTGATTTTACTGTATATGGAAACCTGGGAGCTTTATGGTACCCCTCTTAGGACCCTAGATTTCTTTATACTCTGTGATATTTACAATTTAATCCTTGCCTTGCAATTATTCGATACTCTCACTTCTGTTGAAAATATTTTAGTGCCTTGGACCTATATCTTATATCCCTTTTATAAAACACTAGCAACAATATGTTTTTTGTCCTTACTGTTACGTTTATGTTTTGAGTTATCATATCTTGTCATACCTTGTTGAACCTTTTTAAGCGGCTGCTACCACATATTTATGTATAGCTAGATTCACGTAGGGCGGCGTATGTTTGAGCCGGCGTAGCGTATCATATTTACGCTACGCCGCCGTAAGTTAGAGAGGCAAGTGCTGTATTCACAAAGCACTTGCGTCCTAAGTTACGGCGGCGTAGCGTAAATGTGCCGGCCTAAGCGCGCCTAATTCAAATTGTGAAGAGGTGGGCGTGTTTTATGCGAATGAATCGTGAACCCGACATGATTCACGTTTTTTACTAACGGCGCATGCGCCGTCCATGGACATATCCCAGTGCGCATGCTCCAAATTACGCCGCAAAGACTTATTGGTTTCGACGTGAACGTAAATTACGCCCAGCCCCATTCACGGACGACTTACGCAAACAACATAAAAATTTAAAAATTCGACGCGGGACCGACGTCCATACTTAACATTGGCTAGGCCAGCTTTTTGTTGGACCAACTTTACGCCTGAAAACGCCTTACGTAAATGGCGTATCTTTACTGCGACGGGCAAGCGTACGTTCTTGAATAGGCGTATCTCGCTGATTTATGCATTCTAGGCGTAAATCAGCGTACACACCCCTAGTGGCCGGCGTAAATAGTCAGCTAAGATACGACGGCGTAGGAGGTCGTATCTTCGCTACATTTAAGTGTATCTCAATTTGAGAATACACTTAAATGTACGACGGCGCAGATTCAGAGTTACGACGACGTATCTACTGATACGCCGGCATAAACCTCTTTGAATCTGGCTAGTAATCTCCTGTAATACTTTAAAATTCCCCCCAAAAAATTTGAAAGAAAAAAAAATTTAGATTTTCTTTTACTTTCATTTTTAATGATTATGGTAAATAGGACAAATAGAGAGGGTGAATCTCCTCAACGGGGGCACAGACCGCAATAAAAACTGACACGTGTGCTAATCCCTCTCGACTCTATCCAAAACTAAAAAAAAAAAAAAGTTTTGTTTTTAGTTATACTTTAAGGTTTGCATACATTCTAAATATGGGAGCTGACTTATTTTTGAAGGTTTAAGTTCCAGGGTTGCCTCCTGCCCCTTAGCTTCACTACTTCACTGCCCCAGAGAAAGCCTGTGCATGTGTAAACCATCAGACGCTTTCTCCAGGTCACTAAATTTAGGAGAAGGATGAAGCTTCCTATTCAGAGCCGGTACTTTCAAATAGTCACCAGAGACAACATTTATGTTTCTCCCCTCATAAATTCCATGTAAGAGTTAACACGGAAGAAGGAAAGTAGAAATACCAACACAAGGTTTGGACTTTGGCAACTTGTACATTAATCAGCGTGTTACAATTTGCAACAATAGCGTTAATTCTGCCAGACTATGAAACTGGGATGAGGCATATCTGGGATTTGGCTGTACACCAGGGACGTGCAGTGAGGTCATTGCTGGTAAGACACTGGCTAGTATCAGAGCCAGATACACACAGGTTACATACGCCGCGAATGTCAGAGCGAGAACAATAATTCTTGTTTACAAATGGTTTATTGAAAAAATAAGTCTCAATACAGTTTAAACTCAAATTGGCAAGAAGTACAAAAATACATACATGAGCAGTGAACAATTCTAGCACTAGACCTCCTTTGTAACTCTAAACATGTAACCTGTAAAAAAAATTCAAGTGTCACCTATGGAGATTTTTAAGTACTGAAGTTTGGCGCCATTCCACAAGTGTCCGCAATGTTGGGTATCTATTTACTCGGCGTAACATCATCTTTCACATTATAGAAAAAAATCAGGCTAACTTTACTGATTCTTTATTTTTTTTATTCATGAAACTGATTCTCTCCAAGAAAAAAAACGCGATTGAAAAATTGCTGTGCAAATACTGTGTGACATAAAAAGTTGACATAAAAACAACCACCATTTTATTCCGAAGGGTGTCTTCTAAAACAATATATATATATATATATATATATATATATATATATATATATATATAGGGCCAGATTCACAGAAGAAGTACGCCGGAGTATCTACTGATACTCCGGCGTACTTTCAAATTTGCCGCATCGTATCTTTAGTTTGAATCCTCAAACCAAGATACGACGGCTTTTGGCTTCGATCCGACAGGCGTACGGCTTCGTACGCCTTCGGATTGTAGGTGTAATACTTCGGCGCCCGCTGGGTGGAGTTTGCATAGTTTTCCGCGTCGGGTATGCTAATTAGCTGTTTACGGCGATTCCCGAAGGTACGCGCGGCCGTCGCATTCTCTTACGTCGTTGCTAGTCGGCTTTTCCCGGCGTATAGTTAAAGCTGCTATTTCTTGGCCTATCTTTAGACTTGCCATGTTAAAGTATGGCCGTCGTTCCCGCTTTGAATTTTTTATTTTTTTTTGCGTAAGTCGTCCGTGAATAGGAAAGGACGTAACTCACGTCAACGTTCAAAAAATCACGCCGGTGCGACGTCATTTCGCGCAAAGCACGGCGGGAAATTTCAAAACGGAGCATGCTCCTAATTTAAATGATCCACGCCCCATTTGAATTAGGCGGGCTTGCGCCGGAGGGATTTATGCTACGCCACCGCAACTTTACAGGCAAGTGCTTTGTGAATCAAGCACTTGCCCGTAAAACTTGCGGCGGTGTAACGTAAATGCGATACGTTACGCCCCTGCTATTGTACCTGAATCTGGCCCATAATGTTTTGGGGTTCTGAGTAATTTTCTAGCAAAAGAATTATGATTTTTACATGTAGGAGAGAAGTGTCAGAATTTGCCTGGGTGACAAGGGGTTAATTACCATAAGTAAGTAATATAAAAATAGTTATTATATATTACTTTTAAGGTAATTTTCTATATTTTCAAAAACTGTACTCAAACAGGTGGCCTAACGGACACATTACTGAAGTTATAACTTCAAACCAGTAATTTCACAGTAAATAGATAAATAATACATTATTATCTTATAACATATAGTATAATAATATATGATTTAGCTTGATTATAACATTACCTTTTCAATAGCAGCAGATTCTTATTCTCTCTCTTAACTGTGTGAGAAAAACATAGGAGTGTGTGTAAATCTTATACCCATAAACACATGTTTTTTCCTTGTAGTTAAAAAAGCTGGGCTGCAAGGGAGCATTTGTCTTTTAGACTAGCCCCCTTCTATGACACTGCAGTGAGAGGCGTGCCCCCACTGCAGCATTTTTATTGGACAGCTTGGGCCAACGGTACTTTACCATTGGTCCAAGGCTCCAAGCTGTCCATTGAGCTCAGTGCCTCTGATAAGAAGTGAGAGGCACAGTGAGCTCAACCTCTCAGTCTCACACTTTTGTCCTACATACTCTACTTGTGCAAAGGATGAACATGTCCTGAGGTGGGTCCGTCCTGCTCCCCCCGGGGGCCATATCCGCGGTGAGGGTGGAGACGGACGGGGGAGGGTAGGTAAATACATTAGTCATGGACCTTATACCTGCCTATAATTGCCTGTACTATGATTGGGTGCGTACCGGACTCTCATCTTCTGCTGGTACAAGTGTTGGAGGTGGTGGTGGACTGAGTTATGGGGTTACGGGAGGGAGGGGGGTGGTTGGGGTTGGGGGTATGTTTAAGTAGGCAGCTACCTATGTTAGGTAAGGTGTCAATGTTACGACCATGTTGGTCGTGAGGGTCATGGTGTGAGCCGTGGCACTCTCTTTTTCTTCTTTGTATGTTTGTCATATGTGAAAACTTTCAATAAACAAAATTTTCAAAAAAAAAAAAACCTCTCAGTCTGTTGCAAACAGAGTGTGCCAGCTTGTATTTAAACTGTCCACTCTGTATGTAGCTTCTGACAGGCTGTACAAGGAGCCCCGTATCTCTGGAACCATAGATGATAGGAGCCTTCAAATTTTGAGCTCTGCTTTCCTATTGTGTAGTATGCATCAAAGTGTCCTTTTTAGGGTGCCAACATCTTTGCCTATTGACATAGACAGCTTCCAATGGGTCCAGCAGTAGTGTCCTCACAAGGCCCCTACATTTGTGGCTTTTTGGGGGGGATTGGGTACCTGGTTTTGGCAGGTACCCGATCCCACTTCCAGTCAGATAGCTGCGGCAATCTGTGTGGAAGTTCAACTCCCGCTTCTTCCACCACAGCCTTCTGAGACACCACAGATCCCAGAAGACTGCGAGATTAACAAAGCCCCAACCAACAAAGTCCAAATATGTACACTTACCGGCCACCACTTCATGGTTCTTCCAGCTAAGAAATAACCACCGACTGTCCCTCTGCTTGCTCGGACCGAAGACTACAAAAGAAAACATTTTAGAGTTTGACTATCACTATATTGTATTTTTTTAGTACTTTATGAAATAAGACATTTAAAACAAGCTATTGATGTGTACATTTTCTTAAAGTGTTTATGGTCATTAAGGGTTTTTTGATTTTTAAAGAAAAAATAACCTTGCTCTGGTTAATATGGTCCTACTCATACATTAACATTGCAGCACCTCATCTGCCTGGACTGCTTTTAGGAAACACCAATCAGACTGAAACTTCCAAAGAAGCTAAATTTATGATAAGTTGCTGTAATAAACTATTATGGCACTCCTGCAGTACAAAGAAAAAGGGGTTCTCAGATGTGAAGACAGTAAATAAAGGGAAGGGGGTAGATTTGTATGATACATGAACGTCTGCATGGTTATTATATGCATCTTAAAGCAACCCTGTCACCAAAAAAATCGTAAAAAGAAGAACAATACTTATCCAGCCTGTCACCCAGTGCCTTGGATCTTCTCTATTTTGCATGACTGCAATTACAAGAAAAATCTTTAGCATCTGACATTTCCACTTTTGTGTCTGATGTCTTAACCCCCTGCCATGCGCTGTGGTTCCATCCTCCAGACACTATGGGGTTGATTTACCAAAGCTGCAGAGTGCGAAATCGGGTGCAGATGTGCATTTTAGCCAATCAGCTTCTAACTTTAGTTTGTTCAGTTAACCGCTTGCCGCCCGGCGCACGCAGATATACGTATGCAGCATGGCAAGGACAGGCAAAGGGACGTACCTGTACGTCCCCTTTAAGAAGCGGTTGTTGCAGGCGCGCGTTTCCCGCCGCATCTCCGTGAGCGTGCCCGTGGGGCCCGCGGACTCGATCGCCTCGACACCTAGTGGTTAACTCCTTCACTGCCAGTGTCATTTTCACAGTAACCAGTGCATTTTTATAGCACTGATCGCTGTAAAAATGACAATGGTCCCAAAAATGTGTCAAAAGTGTCCGATGTGTCCCCCATAATGTTGCAGTCACGATAAAAATCGCAGATCGCCACCGTTACTAGTAAAAAAAAAAAATATTAATAAAAATGCTATAAAACTATCCCTTATTTTGTAGACGCTATAACTTTTGCGCAAACCGATCAATAACCGCTTATTACGATTTTTTTTTACCAAAAATATGTAGAAGAATACGTATCGGCCTAAACTGAGGGCAAAAAAAGCTTTTTTATATCTTTTTGGGGGATATTTTCTATCGCAAAAAGTAAAAAATATTGCATTTTTTTCAAAATTATCGCTCTATTTTTGTTTATAGCGCAAAAACTAAAAAATGCAGAGGTGATCAAATACCACCAAAATAAAGCTCTATTTCTGGGAAAAAAGGACGTCCATTTTGTTTGGGAGCCACGTCGCACGACCGTGCAATGGTCAGTTAAAGCGACGTAGTGTGGAATCGCAAAAAGTGGCCTGGTCATTTAGCAACAAAATGGTCCGGGGCTTAAGAGGTTAAGCTTTGACAAAAAACCTGGAAGCTGGTTGGTTTCTATTCAGATGTTGTACCCTCCAGTTATAGTTTTAGTGTGTCCCTGTCAGGATCACTTAAGTGCTCCTACTCCTCATTCCAGCATCTGGGGTTTGTCTATTGCTTTCTCCCTGTCTGTGTCCACCTGCTAGGTGAATGATGTGGTCAGTCACCTGTTATAAGCAAGCTAAACGCTCAGTCCTTTGCTTGTGATAGAGACAGTGATACCTGCATTGTTCCTGGTCGAGCCCCCCGTTTATCTGCCCTGCTTTGCTAGGTTGGATCTCCCTGTGTATGACCTGGATCGCATATTGGACTATTCCCTGAACTCCGCCTGCCTTTTACCTGGACTGTCATTTGATTGAATATTGGACTATTCCCTGAACTCAGCATGCCTTTTACCTGCACTGTCATAGAACCATGCCATCTGTCTGCTAACTGCAAGTAATCTGTTTGTTTACTCTGTTTGTATCTGCCCTGGCATGGTGGCCAGGCACTATAGCATTGT
The DNA here is from genome assembly GCF_905171775.1 of Rana temporaria. Lineage (NCBI taxonomy): Eukaryota > Metazoa > Chordata > Amphibia > Anura > Ranidae > Rana > Rana temporaria. The sequence goes on from NC_053495.1 coordinate 177,270,211, forward strand.
GTATAAGTCCTGGGGCAACCAAGTACCGGTAGGACTGCTTGCCTTATGGGAAAGGGGGCTACTATAGGTGAAGCACACTGTAGCTAGCTATAGTGTCTGACCACCTGCGTTGGGGTAGACGTGACAGTCCCTAAGATATAGTATTAATGTAGATAGCCACAGTGCACAGCAAGGGTCTGCAGACAGATTTTAAATTTGGCAAAAGGGTTGACCTATTGTTGACTTGAGTCCCTTTAGATGTGTTCTTACTGGGAGTATCCCACCAAAAATTAAATTTTTGTGGCAGAGGATGCCTGAAATCTGATTGTATTTAGTGCAGACTTCTGGGAAAATTAGTGAGCCAATTACACAAGCGGGAGGGGCCTTCTGTACACATTTTGTGTACAGAACACCGCCAGGTAGCCATATTGCATTGCATTTTCAGAAAATTTCAGCGGCTGCAGATCGAAAAGGAAAGGTCATTTTTAATAACATTCAATTACAATATGATTTGTGTTGCACTTGTATACGCTATTTTATTTTTTCTTAATTTTTTCATTTTTTTCTCCACAAAAGTGGAGTTACCCCTTGATTTCAATAGGTTGCACCTGTCTCTTCCTTCCACCCAAAAACACCACATTTATGCATTGTATGGGCAAAACTGTTCATGTACATAAGCCGTAAAGGAAAAAAACTGGAGAAAAAAAGTACTTGTGGGCTTACCCAATCATTTTATGCTCTTGAATTTCTTGTGGTACATGTAATAGAGATAGGGCAAGGGTGTGTCCTCTACCTGCATACATTGTACTATAAATTGTCCCTCTTTCCTATCTCAGAATGATGGGATTTATTTGAATCTGTGGTTTTAGGTGTTCTTGATGCAGAAAGGTCGTCTAGGCCTTGTAACCAGGGCCGGATTCCAGACAGGGCCAACAAGGCCAGGCCTCGGGGCGGCAGTGGGTGCAGGGGCGGCACTGCAGCTGAGAGGAGAGGACACTTTAATTTCCCCCCCTGTCATTTCACGGATGGTGAGAGGAGAGAAAACAGAGGGAAGAGGAGGTGAGATGGTTTTCAATGTAGTTTTCGGCAGCAGCACCCCCCCAATGATCAATGTCATTTTTGGCAGCAACATCCCCCCCCAGTTCTCAATGTCATTTTCAGCAGCAGCATCCCCCCTGCTTCCCAGTGTCCTGCCGAAAAAGTCCCCCAGCGGATAAAGTCCCCCCTGTACTGCGCAGGTGGGGGTGGCATTGAAGGACCCGGCCTTGGGGCGTCAAAGGGATTAAATCCGGGCCTGTTTGTAACTTCTCACATTCATCCCTGTCCCACAAACAGCTTGCAGTCCACTAATACATGCCCAATGGAATAGCTGATCAACCTATTACTTTTGTAGAGTACCTATTACTGGATTGTTAATTTTTTTTTCTCTGGACTTACCCATATCCCAACAGCAAGGACAAAAACAAAATAAAGCACGACCACAACAATATCTGGAGTCTCAAACTTGGCAAGTTGAGGGCCGCTGTCTGGAGCTGTAGTGACATTCTCCATAATTTCTGAAGAAATGAAGTCAACATCTATTAAAGAAGAATTACTTATCTACTCTTTGTTTACTAACCGGCTGTTAATGGCTAACAGGCGTTATCATCACGCTAACCGTTATCTAACAATTATTGATTCGATTTACACATCCATCAGCCATCATACACATGGGAATACCTGAGATAACTAGAGAAGGAATAAAATAAAAATTATATTAAAGTCATGGTGCAGTTAAAGCGGAAATAAACCCATCAATTTACCAGTTTAAAAAAACAGTTACATTCCCGGCACGTGCCTTTGAGTCTTATTCAACTATCGTCAATTCTATGGACCAATAGGTAGATTCAGTAAGAGTTAGGCTGACTTATCAGTAGATAAGTCGACCTAACTCAGAATCTACGCTGACCTATGTTTAAGCGTATGCTCAAACAGAGATACGCTTAAACATATCTAAGATAGGACGGCTTGCGCCGTCCTATCTTAGGTTGCAATATTTTGGATGGCCGCTAGGTGGCACTTCCATTGCGGCTGGCGTAGAATATGTAAATGAGTTTATACGCCGATTCACAAACGTACGCCCGGCCGCCACAGTCGATTTACGCCGTTTCCTTAGCGCATTAGAGGCCTAAAGTTATTCCATCTATTAGGTGGAATAACAATGTCAAAGTATGGCCGCCGTTCCCGCCGCGAGATTCGATTTTTTTTACGTCATTTGCGCAAGTCGTCCGCGAATCGGGATTTACGTTGTTTACGTCCACGTCAAAATCAAAAGGCCCATGCGGCGTATGTAACCGCAATGCACACTGGGAAATGTAGTCGCCCGGCGCATGCGCAGTAAAAAAAAAAACGTCAAAAACGTGAGGTCAAGCCTCATTACCATCAAACACGCCCCCTCCAAGTCATTTGAATTCGGCGCACTTACGCCCGCCCGCTTTAGGCTACGCCGCCGTAGATTAGCAGGCAAGTATATTGAGAATCATTACTAGCCTAGCTAATTTACGGCGGCGTAGCCTAAACAGGCTAAGCTACACCGCCGTAACTTTGCACTATTGTACATGAATCTACCTCAGACCTCTTGTCTGATAAGCTTGATAGCTGTTTCTGTATAATTTTTGGGGGAAATTTTCTACGAGGTTGCCAGGTCTTTCCTCAACCTTTCCCAAACTACTTGGACTTGGGGCTGGTATGCAAAATGTGATAACATGTGTACATAGCCAATTTGGACAGGAGCCTATTAACTTAAGAGCACATCTTTAGAGTGTGGAAGAAAACTGAAGTACCTGGAGGAAATCCAAGCACACAAACTGACAACATCCAAACAGAAAGTGTCTTGGCTGAATGGTCCTGTTGCTGCAAGGAATGAGTGCTAACCATTAAGCCAAGGTACTGCCCATTTCTCACAAACAGAATGCCGCGTACACATGCTCGGAATTTCCAACAACAAATGTTCGATGGGAGCTTTTGGTCGTAAATTCCGACTGTGTGTAGGCCCCATCGGACATTTGTTGTCAGAATTTCCGACAACAAAAATTTCAGAGCTGGTTCTCAAATTTTCCGACAACAAAATCCGTTCTCATAAATTCCGATCGTGTGTGGACAATTCTGACGCACAAAATTCCATGCATGCTCTGAATCAAGTACGAGACGGAAGCGCTCAGTCTGGTAAAACTAGCGTTCATAATGGAGTTAGCACATTCGTCACCCTGTAACGGACTGAACACGAGGCTGAAAAGCACGAATCGTCTCTCACCAAACTTCTACTGACATGACTGGTATTGAACTTCCCTTTTCTAGTGCCGTCGTACGCGTTGTACGTCACCGCATTCTTGACATTCGGAATTTCCGACATTTGTGTATGCAAAACCAGTTTGAGCCAACATCCCTCGAAAATGTATCCACAGTTTTGTGGTCAGGATGTCCGATCGTCTGTATGCGGCAGAAGTGTAATGTACCAAAGTGTCATTGGTAGGAAACTCCTGACAGCTATCAATTCAAGCATTGGCTGAATCTGATTGGTGATACGTCAAGAAGAGAGAGCGTAATTTGCACCATGCAGAGTGGATGGCTAAAGACTAAGATTAATCCCCTCCCACCCAGCACCAGGGTCCCTTTAATAGGGTCTACCAAGAGACAGGAAGGATCTGTGATCATGTGACCACTATGAGTGGCTGTCATTAGTGGCACACAACAGCCATCTTTGACAGCTCAGTCTCTGTGGCAGGAGAGCATTGTGAGCACACTCTCCACACAGAAACATCAGCTGCCCAGTGACACATATGTGTGGGCATTAGAGCCCTTAGAGCCCCACCTTTTGTCACAGCACATGTGTTATGCAGGCAGCAACAGGTGAAGGAAATTAGGTGGATTTTCTGATTGTATCACAGTTATAATGTTTTTCTGACTTACTTCACTTGTTGGCTGGAATTGCTCTTCACTGAAACTCTTAATATCTCAACCTTTTCGCACTGATACTTGCCTTCCCTATGCTCCCCCTGTTGCTCTGTTCGCCTGATAGAAATCCAAGTTATTAGACATGTGTAAAATAATTTTCTGTCTTTGTCAGAGCTTACACAGGGCTTATAACCATCACCCTGTCCCCACAAAATAATGGTCGGGTGCAGAGATTGGTCACTCAGGCAGTGTAAGCAGCATCATGAGAGCAATGTGAGAGGGTCACATGATATCCCATGCTTGGATGTACCAGGTACTTTGCATTGCTCTGGAAAGTTACAAAAATGTATAAGAAAGAACCGGGATGGCCGCACTCCAAAAATAAAAATGTGTTCCTTTTAATAAAAACTGGTCACAACATGGATGTCACAGCAAAAAATCAGGAAAAAGGGCTAACGCGTTTCACACTCTCATACAGTGCTTATTCATAGCTCTGGAAAGTTAACAGAATAACCAGGGAATACAAGGTAAGTTTTTTGCAGTGGAAGGGCAAAAGAGGTATTAAACTGTATGAGATGGACATTTTTGGATAGAGAGGTAAGGGGTTAGAATTCCTGTCAGGTTTTTGGTGGGGGCACCATCACTGCTGTCTCTGACTGATCCCCCCCATCAGGCAGTGATGATGGTGGAGATAGGGATGACATCAGTGGTGGGGATAGGGATGACATCAGTGGCAGTGGTGGGGATAGGGATGACATCAGTGGCAGTGGTGGGGATAGGGATGACATCAGTGGTGGTGGTGGCGATAGGGATTACATCAGTGGCACTGGACTGATGTTACCCCTACCACCGCCACTAATGTCATCCCTATCCCCATCACTGCCACTGATGTCATCCCTATCCCCACCACTGCCACTGATGTCATCCCTATCCCCACCACCACCAATGTCATCCCTATCCCCACCCCCCCACTGATGTCATCCCTATAACCATCCCCATAGGAAGAATGGGCAATGTCGATCTCTAGATGTGCAAAGTTGGTAGAGACATCCCCAAAAAGACTTGCAGCTGTAATTGCAATGAAAGGCGGTTCTACAAAGTATTGACTCGGGGGGCTGAATACAAATGCATGCTATACTCCTCACGTATTTTTTTGTAAACAAAAATTATGTGCCACTTTGTGTTTGTCTATTACATAAAATACATTTAGGTTTTTGGTTGTAATATGACAAACGGTGGACAATTTCAAGGGCTATCAATCCTTTCTAAGGCACTGTACTTTACAGGAACCTGACAATCTGCCCATTGTGGAAGGTGAACTTTAAACTTTGTCATTGTTGCTTTTTGTACTGTTCGTTACTGCTGCTTGTATCGCATTCTTCCATGTCCAGCTCATTATAACAAGTATTAGAAGAAATTCTGGATGTGTAAGTGTGAATGAGTTACATAAAAGACAACCACATGTGGGAAGTGTGAAGCCCTTTGGAATCATACCAATGAGATAATGATTTATTAGATAGATAATTAACTATGTTTGAACAGTCAGCACAATGATAGGGTACAATTTAGCTGATAAATTAAAATGTCAAACCTAAAAACAAACTCATTGCATGTCCTTGAGGCTGCTTTCAAATATTCAAATCATAACCCGCATGTATATCCTATATGAATTAATTGTTAGCCTCTTCGATAAAATACACATCATTGGGTTAATAGTGGTACCATCATCCAAAACGTGATTAGATAGAGATAGGGCACAGGAAACCCCAAGACCCAAAAGACCCCAAAAGAAAAGAAGCGGGCAAAAGGACTATTCCAGTACAAGGTGAGTAGATAGACTCAAGGAGATTAAGTATATCAAAAGTTGGATAAATTTATTATCATAGTATCAAAAAAATAATAAAAACATCAAACAACAAAAACAAACAAAACAATACAAATATCGTATTTGTATTGTTAAAGCGGGAGTTCACCCGAATTTTTTTTTTAACATTAGATTGAGGCTCATTTTGTCTAGGGGAATCGGGTGTTTTTTTTTAAATCGAAGCAGTACTTACCGTTTTAGAGATAGATCTTCTCCGCCGCTTCTGGGTATGGTCTTCGGGACTGGGAGTTCCTATTTGATTGACAGGCTTCCGACGGTCGCATACATCGCGTCACCGAAAGAAGCCGAACGTCGATGCGGCTCTATACGGCGCCTGTGCACCGACATTCGGCTAATTTCGGAAAATTATCACTTCCCATCCAAGACTTCCAGGAAGTAAGTGCTTGTGGGCTTCACAACGCCCACAAGCAAAATGACAACGGTGTGGACATAGTTTTATAAACTATCTTTTTTGCATAACTATGTGGAGCGGCGGCGGATTGTAAAGTAGTAAGTGACCGGATTTATATTATAAAAACGCATGATGAAAAGACATACATTTAAAAAATGCTAATTGTGGTTGGAACCCTGCTTTAAGACTTGGAGGCTCCTAGAGGGAGGCTTGGAGCAGCTCCTTTAACTTCAGATTTTTGGATCTTTTATTTACAGCGGGTAAAAAAGGTATTGAACGCGTCAGCATTTTTCCAGGTAAACATATTTCTAAAGGTGCTATTGTGGGCCTCTTCTATGAACTCCCATCTTTAGTTCTTTCCATAGGATTTTCGATTGGATTCAAGTCAGGTGATTGGCTGGGCCATTCTAGCAGCTTTAGTTTCTTTCTTTGAAACCAACTGAGAGTTTCCTTGGCTTTGTGTTTGGGATCATTGTCTTGCTGAAATGTCCTCCATCTCTTTATCTTCATCATCCTGGTAGATGGCAGCAGATTTTAATCAAGAATGCCTTAGTACATTTTTTCATTCATCGTTTCTTTAATGATATGAAGTTTTCCAGTACCGTATGCGGAAAAACGGTCCCACACCATGATATTCCCACCTCTAAACTTCACTGTTGGTATTGGAGTGTTTTTTGGGGTGATGTGCCATTTGACCTCCAAACACGGTGTGTATTATGGCATCCAAAGAGTTCAATGTTGGTCTCATGTGACCAGACTATATTCTTTCAGTATTTCACAGAGATGTTTAAATGTTGTGCAGCAAACTTTAATCAAGCATCGACATGCTTTTTCTTCAGCAATGGAGTCTTGTTACGTTGTAAGCGTGCATACAGACCATGGCGGTTGAGTGGATTACTTATTGTTTTCTTTGAAACAACTGTACCTGCTAATGCAAGCAGGGCCGTCTTTTCGAATGGGCACGCTGGGCAGTTGCCCGGGGGCCCCACTTGCCTGGGGGCCCGCCTGCCCAGCGAACCCACCAGCCAACTTGCCAACCGTCATTTAGCAGCGTTGCCGCAGGCCAGCGGCAGCCTCCCGCGAGCCCGCGGGAACGGCCGCCTAACGCACACAGGCATGGGCATGGATCACACTCGCGGCTCGCTCTCAGCCTCTGACCTGTACCCGCCAGCCTGAGCCAATAGACATCACCGCCGTCGCTGCCACCGTACCGCCCACGACTTCCCTCCCCCTGAGGTGTGACGTCACTCACGAGAGCTGCCTGTCTGCTGCAACGAAGAGGAGCCGCGCTAGAGCCGCCGAGGAGGAACAATTGAGACAGGAGTACAGTGTCAGACTGTATCTCAATTTTGCAAGTAAGAAAGCAGCATACTAAATTCAAATGATGCCATACTGAATGCAGTAAATGTGTTGTTGTTTTTTTTTATATATACAGCATGGCGGCGGGGGGCGGGGGGGGGGGGGGGGGGTAGAGGGGGCCAAATGTCCTGCTTCTGTCTGCACTGGTCATAGAAACTGATGTAGGGTAGGGGTACAAAGTGTATCACTCAAAATGTGTATTAGGTGGATTCAATCAAAATCTGAAATACCATAAAGTTAATTAGTGTCACTGTTGAAACAGTAAAAAATATTGTGCACAGAGGTGTTGAATGAATTCACATCATGTGATGGGTATTCACAGGAGAAATTTATTTACTAAAAAAAATATATTAATAAGTGATAAACGAGTGTGTGTATGACCACTATTCAAAAACGGTTCTACCCGGCACACCAAGGATGACTAGAATGCAATTAATGGTCACAAATGGAAAACACACTTGCAGTGAATATCAAAATAAATATATATATATATATATATAGCTGTGATCAAACCAACTCCACAAGTATGTGATCACTAAATATAACTTGTGATGCAAATAAAACACAGTTCATAATATCACAGTCGTGAAAACCCAGTGCAAATAAAAATGACCAAATAGTCCATGTAACCAAGATCAGAAATTACATATGATGACACACTGCTGTGACAGATGATGACACACTGCTGTTATTCAAATACAGCGGTGGATCAACAGGGCTTGTATCCACAGACCATGGACTGACATGGTCTGTGGATACAAGCCCTGTTGATTCGCCGCCGTATGGTGAGTTGGATCCATAATCTCTGGTAAGAGTATCCATTTCTCTTCCCCACTCCTCCAAGGTGAAGGCACTGCCGGGTGTTATATCTACCATGCATTTGGTCATTTTTATTTGCACTGGGATTTCACGACTGTGATATTATGAACTGTGTTTTATTTGCATCACAAGTTATATTCAGTGATCACATACTTGTGGAGTTGGTTTGATCACAGCTATATATATATATATATATATATATATATATATATATATATATATATATATATATATATATATATATATATTCACTTCAAGTGTGTTTTCCATTTGTGACCATTAATTGCATACTAGTCATCCTTGGTGTGCCAGGTAGAACTGTTTTTGAATAGTCGTCATACACACACTCGTTTATGAGTGAGACAAACCTTGGTTCATCACTTATTAATATTCTTTTTTTTTTAGTAAATATATTTCTCCTGTGAATACCCATCACATGATGTGAATTCATTCAGCACCTCTGTGCACAATATTTTTTACTGTTTCAACAGTGACACTTATTCACTTTACGGTATTTCAGATTTTTTGAGCGCTACATGTTATAACCCTACATTTGTTCACAATTCAGTCTTATTGTTGTGTTGGCTGCCTATACATTTATTTTTGGTTGGCACAATATATTATATACATTTTTTTTTTCATAGTAACTGATGTATTAATGTCCTGCACTCACTGGTCACGGTCACTGATGAATGAATTCACTGGTCACGGTCACTGATGAATGATTTTACTGGTCACGGTCACTGATGAATGAATTCACTGGTCACGGTCACTGATGAATGATTTTACTGGTCATGGTCACTGATGAATGATTTTACTGGTCACAGATGAATGAATTAATTGGTCACGGTCATAGATGAATGAATTTATTGGTCACGTTTACTGATGAATGAATTCACTGGTCACGGTCACTGATGAATGAATTCACTGGTCACGGTCACTGATGAATGAATTTACTGGTCACGGTCACTGATGAATGAATTCACTGGTCACGGTCACTGATGAATGAATTTACTGGTCACGGTCATAGATGAATGAATTTATTGGTCACGTTTACTGATGAATGAATTCACTGGTCACTGATGAATGAATTCACTGGTCACGGTCACTGATGAATGAATTTACTGGTCACAGTCACTGATGAATGAATCTACTGGTCACGCTCACTGAATTAATGAATTTACTGGTCACGGTCACTAATGTATTAATCTACTGTCACTACTGGTCTCGGTCACTGATGATGAATGAATGTACTGCCACTGCATTTATGGGTGCTGGTAAGGCCACATTTATGGGTGCTGATATTACTGCATGTATGGGTGCTGATGTTACTGCATTTATGGGTGCTGATGTTACTGCATTCATGGGTGCTGATGTTACTGCATTCATGGGTGCTGATGTTACTGCATTCATGGGTGCTGATGTTACTGCATTCATGGGTGCTGATGTTACTGCATTCATGGGTGCTGATGTTACTGCATTTATGGCTTTTGTTAGCTGTTTTTTTTGTTACGGTTATCTGAAAGATGGGTTTCAAAAGTTTTGACAGGGGCGCAGTTTCAGTGCTTGCCATAGTCGCCATTTTTACTAGATACGCCTCTGTGTCACTGTGAAGAATGGAGCCGATGCTTTCTGTGTAGTTCCGGCTCTTCATAGGCGGAGTGATATCAAATGCACTCCGCCTTTGACAGATACAGGAAGCATCGGCCCTGCTCTCTATTGCAGCCGCATACTTCCTGTCACACGTCCGCATCTCAGAGGACCCAGGCAGTACACACGCCACTCCAACATTAATACCCACCAGCACCAGCAGTACCCACACCAGCATTACCCACCAGCACCAGAGTGTGTACATTTATATATATATCTATATTTTTATATATATATATATATATATATATATATATATATATATATATATATATATATATATATATATATATTTCCTATCATCTGTGCCCAGTCTTGCCACACAGAGTTAAAGCGGTTGTAAACCCGCATATACATTTTTATTTTTGTTTACACCTGCAAGGCAAAAGCCATAATGAGCTAGTATGCACCGCATATTAGCTCATTATGAAATACTTACGTCAGAACGAGGTAGGGAACTTACCTGGTCCACGCCGAGCATGTCTTCTGGGTATCGCCGCTCCAGCGCTGTGATTGGCTGGAGCGGCGATGACGTCACTGCGCGCGGGAGATTTCATTCCGGCATGGGTCGGCGGGGCCGGCCCTTCAGACGAGGATCCCCCCCTGCGCATGCGCCGCTGCAATCAGCGGCGCATTGCGAGGGGAATATCTCCTATCTCCTATGTTATGTTTATCATAATATGAGGTGATCCACAGTATAAAAAGTGAGAAATACACCCCTCCCCCACATAACACATCATGGTAATATACAATGACCTGTGGATCACCTCATATTATGATAAACTTAACATAACATATGATAAACATGTCCAAGCTAGATATGTAAATAACCTGTCACTCAAAGCAAGGAGAGAAGAACATACTTTTTATTTAGACAGGGTTTTATCTGGAAGAGGATTGCTCAGCGCTGGATTAACTCTGTGTGGCAAGACTGGGCACAGATTATAGGAAATATTATACTCTACATCGTGACATCTTATTTTTTTGGGGGTTTACATCCACTTTAATCATACAACTAAAAAAACGAAATAAATATAGATATATATATAAATGTACACACTCTGGTGCTGGTGGGTAATGCTGGTGTGGGTACTGCTGGTGCTGGTGGGTATTAATGTTGGAGTGGCGTGTGTACTGCCTGGGTACTCTACATTGTGACATCACAAAAAAAAAAAATGTTTGGGTTTACATCCACTTTAATCATACAACTAAAAAAACGAAATATATATAGATATATATATATAAATGTACACACTCTGGTGCTGGTGGGTAATGCTGGTGTGGGTACTGCTGGTGCTGGTGGGTAATAATGTTGGAGTGGCGTGTGTACTGCCTGGGTACTCTACATTGTGACATCACAAAAAAAAAATGTTTTGGTTTACATCCACTTTAATCATACAACTAAAAAAACAAAATATATATAGATATATATATAAATGTACACACTCTGGTGCTGGTGGGTAATGCTGGTGTGGGTACTGCTGGTGCTGGTGGGTATTAATGTTGGAGTGGCGTGTGTACTGCCTGGGTACTCTACATTGTGACATCACAAAAAAAAAAAAAAATGTTTGGGTTTACATCCACTTTAAGTTATTAGTGCCCCTCAAGTTTTGACTGTAATATCTTATGTGTCCCCCTTATATAGCAATCTTAGAGTTGCCACTCGTTCGAGGAAGTGTAAAAAAGGTGAGGAAAAATAAAGTTTATTACGTGTTGGTGAAAATAACCTTTAGTGCAGAAATGAAACGTAATGTTTTGAGTGGAGCACAGAAGAGGAAAAAGGCTGCAGAGGAGAAAGAGAAAATGTGCAAACTTCCAAAACTAACATCTTGGCTCAATACAGGTGCAACGTCAGCCAGTAGTTCTGCTCCTCCAGATGTAGCATCCACATCTACATGCACTTCAATTCCAGCAGAAATACCAATGGTATCATTCCCTGATCCTACTGCTGGGGAAAATCCACAAGAGGAAATGCCCACATCTGTATCAGTAAGGGAGTTTGCAACCCAAGACACAGATCCGGGGCTATGGGATATTAGCAATACTAGTACAGTGGATTACTGGATTCGTAGTGGGCCGACAGCATGCCAGAATCATGACTGCAACCTTTTAAACTCAGGCAGAGTGTATAAGGGAACTGGAAGAGAAAATACACAGACAAGGTATTTGTCAAAGAATGTGTTTAAACGTGAATTGCGGAATGGCGAGTGTGTAAAGCGTGAATGGCTACTCTATTCGCCATCCCAAGGTCGTTTGTACTGCTTTGCATGTCGCCTATTTTCCAAGACAGAATCTCCCTTTGCTACATCAGGATATAATGACTGGAAGCACAGCAATGTTATTGGTGAACATGAAAATGGAGAAGAACATCGCAAGTGCATGACGGCATATTTTATTCGCCATAAAGAAACTGGAAATGTTGATACACTATTACTTCAACAACTTCGCTCAGAGCAGGAGTATTGGCATAAAGTGTTGACACGAGTGGTTTCTGTAATTCGCTTTCTTGCCTCCAGAGGTTTGCCATTTCGTGGAGAAAACCAAATAATTGGGTCTGCTAAAAATGGAAACTATTTGGGTATTCTTGAGCTGTTAAGTGAATTTGACCCTTTTTTGGAAGAACATCTCAAATTGTATGGGAATCCAGGAAAGGGGAACCCATCATATTTATCAGCAAACATTTGTGAGGAATTCATTGAAATAATGGGACAACATGTTCTTTCTGCTATTCTTGAAGAAATAAAAGAATCAAAATATTATTCAATAAGTGTAGATTCCACTCCAGACATCTCACACACCGATCAACTGACATTTACTGTCCGGTACATTCGAGGATGTGAGCCTGTGGAACGTTTTCTTAAGTTCATCCCCATCTTTTCTCATGGAGCAAAGAATCTTGCCGACACTGTTGTGGGATTCCTTAAGGAGAACAAAATTCCACTATCCAACTGCCGTGGTCAGTCATATGACAATGCCTCAAATATGTCTGGACGCTATACTGGATTGCAAGCACGGATTCTTCAGTTGAATGAGTTTGCCGTGTATGTCCCCTGTGCTGGACACAGCTTGAACCTGGTGGGAGTAAAAGCAGCAGAGTGTTGTCTACAGTGTGTAAAATTCTTCGACTTTGTTCAGCGTCTTTATTCATTCTTCTCTGCTTCCACACATCGATGGAATGTTCTTGCAACATCTCTTGGGAAAAACATTGTGGTCAAGCGTCTGTCTGACACAAGATGGTCGGCACATTTTGATGCTGTTCATGCTTTACATGAGGGTTTTGAGAAAATTAAAAATGCACTAGATTCTGTATCAGCTGACACTGAACAGGAAGTAAATACAAGGCGAGAGGCAAAAGGATTGAGTGACAAAATGGAAAACCTGGAAACGATCTTCCTCACAATTCTTTGGAATGACGTTCTTGAAAGAGTCAACAAAACAAGCAAGGTCCTGCAATCAGAGGATATGAATATACTTGTTGCCATGAACCTTCTTGAGTCTCTAAAAACTTATCTTCAGGATACTAGAGACAGATTTAGTGCATATGAATTGAAAGCCAGGAGTAGGTGTCCAGATTCAGAATATAAGGAAAAACGGGAAGGAAAGCGAAGTGTACGCCTCACTAGATATGACGGATCAGAAGAAGAGGTACTTCTCAGTAAAAGTGAAAAGTTTAAGGTGGAAACATTCCTTCCTGTTCTGGACTCTCTAATTCCTGCACTGACAAAACGTGCAGAAGCTTATTCATCGATTGGAAATATGTTTTCATTCTTCTGTGAATTAAAAACAATTCGTTCTGATGACCTAAAAAAAAGGTGTGAATATCTGGCTAATGTTTATCACAAAGATCTTGATTATGGTGACCTACTAAATGAATGTGAGCATCTCAAGCACTACATGATTCTTGATCAAAATTGTGAGACTCTTCCTGCATTGTACAGAAAAATAATTTCAGACAACTTGAAATCTGTTTTTCCGAATGTGGAAATTGCACTCAGAGTGTTCATGTGCATGATGGTGACCAACTGTGCAGGAGAGCGTTCGTTCTCAAGATTGAAACTGATAAAAAATGAGCTTCGCAGCACAATGGGGCAGCATCGTTTGAACTGGCTTTCACTAATGTGCATTGAACATGACATCCTAAAAACCATTGACTTCAAGCCAGTTATAAAGGAATTCTGTACAAAAAAGTGTCGCAAATTTAATAAATGATTAGTGTTTTTGTACTGTCCAATTTCAATCAGTAATGTCTTGTTTTTCAATTTCTTGCTTTTCAAGCTCATGTTATATTGTTCAAACGTTGTGTTTAATGTTTAAACACTGATTTTGTTGAAAGTACCAATAAATATCGCCTTATTGATAATTTGCATTTTTATTCTAGTGCGTGATTGTGTAGACAGGGCCCCAGTGCACTGTATTGCCCGGGGGCCTATAATGCTCTTAAGATGGCACTGAATGCAAGCTCTTTTTGAAGCTCTCCACAAGTGCTCCTTGGCTCATGGACAACCCTTCCGATAATTCTTTCCACTCCTCTGTCAGAAATCTTGCGAGGGGCACCTGGTTGTGGCCGGTTTATGGTGAAATTATGTTCTTTCCACTTCCAGATTATGGCCCCAACAGTGCTCACTGGAACATTCAGACGTTAGAAATCCTTCTGTGACTTAAGCCTTCAGTGTTTTGCAACAATAAGGTTGTGAAGGTCTTGAGAGAGCTCTTTGCTTTTACCCATCATGAGAAGTTTCCTGTGTGACACCTTGGTAATGAGACACCTTTTTATAGGTCATCAGTTTAGACTTTTTAAATGTTATTAGCACTGACAAGGGGCAGGATTGCTTTCCAATTACTGATACATTTCAGCTGGTGTCTTGGCATTTTCTTGTGATGTGTCCCAGAAGGCTGCAGGGGGAAGGAGGAGGAGCCGAACTTCTGCTCAGATTGCCAATGTGATCAGACCGGAAGTGGGGGGAGGCCTACCAGTCAAAATCAGTTACCAGCTCCCCTCTCCCCCACAAAAAAAGTGAATAGTGTGGCAGTGCAGAGAGGGGGGGAGGGGTGGCTGCAAACAATCACACTAAAACTACAAGATGAAAAAGTCCTGTTTATTCATGACCGCCTCCTGCACATTTACGTCGGGAGAATGGCACGGCTGGGCACGTACAGGTACGTCCTGTGCTAGTGCCAAGCTGTGGGGCGCGCACCCGCGACCTGGTCCGAAGCTCCGGGACCCCATCGCCGCTGGAGTCCCGCGATCGGTCCCCAGAGCTGAAGAACGGGGAGAGCTGTGTGTAAACACAGCTTCCCCCGTTCTTCACTGTGGCGGCGTCATCGATCGTGTGATCCCTTTTATAGGGATACACAATCAATGACGTCACACCTACAGCCACACCCCCTACAGTTGTAAACACACTTAAGGACACACATAACCCCATCAGCGCCCCCTGTGGTTAACTCCCAAACTGCAACTGTCATTTTCACAGTAAACAACGCATTTTAAATGCATTTTTTTCTGTGAAAATTTGCCTGAAGTGTCCGCCGTAATGTCACAGTCACGAAAAAAAAATCGCTGATCGCCGCCATTAGTAGTAAAAAAAAAACAAATATATAATAAAAATGCAATAAAACTATCCCCTATTTTGTAAACGCTATACATTTTGCGCAAACCAACTGATAAGCGCTTATTGCGTTTTTTTTTTTACCAAAAATAGGTAGAAAAATACGTATCAGCCTAAACTGAAGAAAATTATTTTTTTAGATATTTTTGGGGGATATTTATTATAGCAAAAAATATTGAATTTTTTTCAAAATTGTCGCTTGATTTTTGTTTATAGCGCAAAAAATAAAAACCGCAGAGGTGATCAAATACCACCAAAAGAAAGCTCTATTTGTGGGAAAAAAGGACACCAATTTTGTTTGGGAGCCACGTCGCACGACCGCGCAATTGTCTGTTAAAGCGACGGAGTGCCGAATCGCAAAACCTGGCTGGGTCCTTTAGCTGCCTAAAGGTCTGGGTCTTAAGTGGTTAAAGATGTCGTCTTTATAAACATGAAATGGATAAATAGTGATAACCTGATTATATTACAAACTGAGCCGATAGTAAACCCACCCTTTAGACCCCATTCACACCTGAGCGTTTTGTAGCTTGAAGCCTGAAGCTACAAAACGCTGGAGTGGAAAAAATCAATTATTCTCTATGGAGATGGTTCACATCTCCACTCCAAAACGCCTGAAGCCAGAAGTTCAAAAACGCTTGAAGCTCAAATAAGTTCTGGGACTTTTTTTTTAGGCAGATTTGGGCGTTTTTCTGCTTTTTACATTGGTGACCCTAGACCTGTCCAAAATCGCTGCGCAAAACGCTATGCTCAGGTGTGAATGCAGCCAACATATATACTTCGTTTTTGGTACATGATATTGGGGGGGGGGGCAATTTAACCAATCATCTGTAACATTTTCAAGTTGAGGTCCTCCCATGCCTAATGCAAAACACTCTCAGGTCTTGTCTGCCAAGTACTAATTCAATGCTTCACTTTTTTCAACCCTGATGCTGCGTACACACGACCGTTTTTCGGGTTGTAAAAAATTACGTTTTTTTTTAAGTGTCATTAAAAATGATTGTGTGTGGGCTCCAGAGCATTTGTCACGATGTAAAAAATGGGCATTAAAAGTTTTGAACATGCTCTAATTTTTCACAACGTTTTTTTAACGTCGTAAAAAATGGTCGTGTGTGGGCTTTAACGACCTGAAAAAAACGTGCATGTTTAGAAACAAGTTATGAGACAGGAGCGCTCTTTCTGGTAAAATTAGCGTTCGTAATGGAGATAGCACATTCATCACGCTGCAACAGACTGAAAAGTGCAAATCGTCTCTCACCAAACTTTTACTAACACGAAATCAGCAAAAGCAGCCCCAAGGGTGGCGCCATCCGCATGGAACTTCCCCTTTATAGTGCCGTACGCCACCACGCTTTGCTAGAGCTTTTTTTTTTTCACAATCGTGTGTAGGCAAGGCCGTTTTAATAATCGGGTTGAAAAAAACGTTGTTTTTTCTAGACCATTAAAAACGTTATTTTTTACATCCCGAGGCGAAATTGCCACCTATTGCAAGGAATGGCACTGTCCGAATCGGTGCAACACCAACTTTTCAGCGCCGCACTGATTCCCAAAAGTATTTTGGCAACTTCAGGGGTCCTCAGTGTGAACGTGAGCTGAAGCTGTAAAGCTGCTAATTGGTGATCAATGGTTCAACATGAGTGTCTTCTCACTTCCCAGTATTGACAGCTGATAGGGTGGTGTGGTCAGGGTTTGATTACACAAAAAACAACAGCAAGTTGGTGCGTTTATGGACTGGTGATGATTATTTTTTTCTAATGAAGAGGGATAGGAGCATATTGGGCACTATATTGTGGGTCTTTAAAGAGGTATTAAACCAAAAAGCAAACATTATATTGGAGCTTACCATTTCTTAAAGGGGTTGTAAAAGTAATTTTTTTTTCCTAAATAGCTTCCTTTACCTTAGTGCAGTCCTCCTTCACTTACCTCATCCTTCCATTTTGCTTTTAAATGTCCTTATTTCTTCTGAGAAATCCGCACTTCCTGTTCTTCTGTCTGTAACTCCACACAGTAATGCAAGGCTTTCTCCCTGGTGTGGAGTGTCGTGCCCGCCCCCTCCCTTGGACAACAACTTTTTAAAATTTCCACGTGGGAACGACGGCCATACTTAACATTGGCTGCGCCTTATATAGCAGGGGCAACTATATGCTGGGAAAAGCCTAACGTAAACGTCGTAACTTTACTGCGTCGGCCGCGCGTTCGTTCGGGAATTCGCGTATCTAGCCAATTTGCATATTTGACGCGGATTTCGACGGAAGCGCCACCTAGCGGGCAAAAAAAAATTGCACTTAAGATCCGACGGCGTAAGAGACTTACGCCTGTCGGATCTAATGGATATCTATGCGTAACTGATTCTAAGAATCAGTCGCATAGATACGACGGCGTATCTTGGTTGAGAATCTGGGCCCAAGTGTCCCAGTGTGAAAGCAGCCTTATACAGAAGGTATGTTACTGGCCAGATCAAAACCAAGCGGGGAGAAAAGCCTAAGCAAAGAAAACAAATGCAGCCACCATATCGCTTTAGAAGAAAAAGTGTTAAACTGCTGTACGAGAGTCTCAGATAGTATATAAAAGAACACAAGAGGCATGAAGAAAAACAAATTGCTTTTCGCTACTGTGCAGCTGGTAAATGACAGTAGACGTCGTGGCAGAGTCTTCAAACCTCATAATCCCAGGAACAATTGCTTTCACTCTAGTTAAAATATTCAATCACTGCTTATATTTTATAGTACAAGTGCATTGCTGTTTGACATATTGTATCACGTTCATACATTGCGCCATTTTGTATCAAGTTCATACATAGCGCCATATTGATTCAAGTTCATACATTGCACTATTTTGTATCAAGTTCATACATTGCGCATGCCCCTTCCTTTTCTAGCTGGAACGGTGTATCCTTCCAGAAGTCCGCACAGTGGATGATGACCATTCCTTTAATTCAGTCACTGTTAGGCCGGGTACTCACGACCAAACATGTATGGTGAAAGCGGTCCGTCGGACCGTTTTCACCATACATGTCTGCCAGAGGGCTTCTGTACGATGGTTGTACACACCATCGTACAGAAGTCCGCGCGTAAACAATACGCGGGGCGTGTCCGCGGTGTCGCCGCGTCGATGACGCGGTGTCGCCGCGACAATGACGCAGCGACGTGGGCGGGCCGCCTTTAAAATGCTTCCACGCATGCGTCTAAGTCATTCGACGCATGCGAGGGACGGCGGGCGCCTGGACATGTACGGTAGGTCTGTACTGACGACCGTACATGTCCGAGCGGGCAGGATTCCAGCGGACTGTTTTAAAACAAGTCCAGGAATATTTGTCCGCTGGGAAAAGGCCCGGCGGGCAAATGTTTGCTGGAATTCGGCCCGCTCGCACCTACACACGACCAAACATGTCTGCTGAAACTGGCCTGCGGACCAGTTTCAGCAGACATGTTTGGTCGTGAGTACGGGGCCTTACTGTCCACATTTTAGGCAAAATATGCCCATAGGAAAACATTGATGGCTAGGAGGATGACAGCGTTAACATTGCACACGTTTCTCCATAATGGAACTTCATCAATACTGGTCAGCTTCCTCTGTAACTTCTCCTCTTCCTCTTTAGACAGCTTGACTTCAGGCTGCATAGACAATCCACAGAACCAGAAACCAACCTTCTTCCACCAGGGGAACGAAGCAGCTGCAATCAGAATGTGGCAATTAGTACAAGAACACAATATGGGTCAAATCCCTCCCCTGAGGAGGTCCACTAGCATCTAATGGTCTTTTTGGGGGGGAGCTAGGCCTTGAGAGATTGGAAGACATTGTCAGGTCACATCTAAGGTAGATGAGTTTCATAGGTCTACAAATGGTTAAAGCTGCACTCCAATCAAACAGCCAAATACATAACCAAAATGCAGAACTGCACGTAAGCGAGTCAGTCACTCTCCCATCACTTACCTGCAGTGTGAGAACCGGAAGCTGCGAGAGCAGGTGGATGAACTCTGGTCAGGTGGAACCACGAGCCATGGGGGCAGACAACTCCAACCATGTGCTACTTACTCTGTACAGCTAAGCAGCTCATGCCAGTTCAATGAGGGGGCAGTTTGTGCGGGAAGGTGGTGTAGGGTTAAAGGGGGGCAGTGTATACAGGAAGCGTAGTATAGGATTTGGAGGGGGGGTGTATACAGGAAGGGGGTTGTAGGCTTAAAGGGGGGCAGTGTATAAAGGAAAGGTGTGTAGGATTAAAGGGGGGCAGTGTGTGTAGGAAGGAGAGAGTGTAGGGTTAAAGAGGGGGGGCATTATGTGCAGGAGGTGGGCATTGTGCAAGTTTGTTTTTTGGGGGGTGTATGTAGCTAGTCTTGCCTAGTAGTCTAGCACCAGCCCTGAGTTCATCCAGACTAATGACTTTGCCTGCCCTCCCCTATTTATAGAAACCAGGTTTGCGCTGACACTTTTGTTTACTTGGCGAGTATGAGTACCAATACAGTACTTTGTGGTGCGATTTGCATCTATATAAAATAAATGGGTGCAAATCATAAGAATTTCATGCGATTTGAAAAGTAATTTGGGGCTTATCCTGTACGATTCACATGTGGTTTTCTTTAACCGCTCCTATGTGAACCAGGGCTTGTCATGATTTCAGAGCAGTGCCGTACCCGATTGCCACAATCCCAGATGCCGTAAACCTGCTTTACCGGTCCAGGAATTTGACATCGCTGCGGCTTTCTCTCATTGCAGTGCCGACAGCACATACTGCATGGATTCTAATTGGTGAGCACCATCACATGAATGACACTGACCAATCAGAAGCCATCTAGCCCAGTAATATGGTGCAGTAAGACGGTGTGGAATGGGGGGAGGGGAGTCCAATGGATTGGCTCAAACCGCTGGAGATGTGGGGAGCAAAGCCATGGGAGAGGCAAGAGGATCCCAAGCCACTGTGTAAGATTAGACTCAGAATAACTAAGACAAGCAATGGGGAATCCACATGCAATTCAGACAGGAAAATCGCACCACATTCAATTCTTTGCAGCGCAATTTGGGCCTATTCATTTTTTATGCACACAAATCGCAACACAAAGTATTGGTTTTGGGTATCTGGAGCAATTTCACGAGTATGCTTGGAAATACTCGGTATCAGCACTGATACCAGTGTCGGTGCATCCTTAATAAAAACTGTACTATAGCCTTCATGAATGAAACATGATTTATGAATGAACAGGTTATTAATTCGCCCCTTCATTCATAGTAAGGGTGGAATTCTGACCACCACTGACAGTTAAGATCATTGGAGTTCTGCTGTTGGCTCTATAAAGTGGCGTTGGACCAATATATATGAAGGCACCATCAGATGGGTGGTCAACCACAGCTCAAGGAACCCCTAGACCCCTCTGGAGGAACCCTTGTTGCGCATATATTAGTTTTAGACTAATCATCACCCTATATCTTCAATGTCTTTTTTTATTTTTTTTAAGATAAACAGCTTTCTTAGAAATAATACTCTTCTTACTCACCATTGCGCGCTGATTTCTGCTCTTTGATGGATGAACTTTTGGTTATCACTTCAACTTGTGGTACCATTGATCCCTGTGCTGGAAGTGTAAACAAAAACTGATGTTTAAAAATTGTACACTGGTAATGGACCTGTGGCCAGAATATATGCATTTATGTAAATGCGCTTTAAAAACAAGCCCTCACTGACCTCTGTAGCTGCATATATTGTGGAGCAATTTACAAAATTATCCTCAGGCCCCGTACACACGAGAGGATCCATCTGCTGGAATTGATCCGAGGACCGGCTCCAGCGGGTAGATCCCCTGGTGTGTACAATCCAGCAGATCTGTTTCCGCGGATTTTTATCCCCTGGGATGGATTTCAAGCGGATAAAAATTTTAAGACTTGCTTTAAAAACTATCCGCTTGAATCCATCCCAACGGATTGATCCGCTGGTCTGTACAGACTCACCGGATCAATCCGTCCGAATGAATGCCCCGCATGCGTCATAATGATTCGACGCATGCGTGGAATTCATTATATGACAGCGTCGCGCACGTCGCCGCGTCATCATCGTGGCGACGGCGCGACACGTCATCGCGATGTGATTTCGGCGCGGATTTCGATCCGATGGTGAGTACACTCCATCGGATCAAAATCCGTATCCGCGGATAAATCCTCTCGTGTGTACTAGGCCTAAGGCCCCATACTCACGAGCAAACATGTCTGCTGAAACTGGCCCGCAGGCCAGTTTCAGCAGACATGTTTGGTCGTGTGTGGGCGCGAGCGGGCCGAATTCCAGCAAACATTTGCCCGCCGGGCCTTTTCCCAGCAGACAAATATTCCTGGACTTGTTTTAAAACAGCCCGCTGGAATTCAGCCCGCTCGGACATGTACGGTCGTCAGTACAGACCTACCGTACATGTCCAGCCGCCCGCCGTGCCTCGCATGCGTCGAATGACTTCGACGCATGCGTGGAAGCATTTTAAAGGCGGGCCGCCCACGTCGCCGCGTCATTGTCGCGGCGACACCGCGTCATCGACGCGGCGACACCGCGGACACGCCCCGCGTATTGTTTACGCGCGGACTTCTGTACGATGGTGTGTACAACCATCGTACAGAAGCCCTCTGGCAGACATGTATGGTGAAAACGGTCCGACGGACCGCTTTCACCATACATGTTTGTCCGTGTGTACCCGGCCTTAGAGTTCACAGAAGAATCAGTTAAGTTGCTCAAGTTTTGTCTCAGCAGTTCAGCTCACCTTGCTCCCCCTTCCTAGAATGTCTGTTCTGTGTATACATTAGAGCAGGGGTCAGCAACCCGCATACGCTGAATGTCCAGCCCATCAGTGCCCGTGATTAATTCATGGGCCCACAGACATTTTCGCCACTGTCCTCTTCATTGGGGAGCGGCTGCCATCACAGGGCTAGATGCGGGCGGGAACTGCTGGAGTTAACTTTTGCATTAAACAGCAGATGGTTGCTGGGCAATCCTAGCAACCAATCACCAGCCTGTTAATGTGAAAAGTTAACTTCAGCAGTTCCCGCCCCCATCCAGCACTATGCCAGCGATCTCTGCTGCTCTGCTTGCTGTACACCTGTGTAAGGTAGGAGCGTTCTACCTACACAATGTGTGTTTGTGGGGTAGGGTGCAGGGGACAGAGGACACTGCAATATTGGGGGACCCCATTAGGGACCCCATCACCCCTGGGGACAGGATTAGGGACCCCATTTTCCCCTAGGGACGGGAAACCCATCTCCGGACCATGCTGGCTGGTGCCAGGATGGGGGAGGGAGGCAGTAAAATCCGAATCCCCAGCCACATACTCCCTCTGGCTTTGTATTAGTGAAGCACCTTAAAGTGAAGGTAACCTGTACTGTTATTACTATGTTAGGATTCTCAGTATCTTAAAGGAACACTAAAGGCAGAATTTTTTTTTTTTTTTAAATAACATGTTATACTTTCCTCCGCTGTGCAGTTCGTTTTGCACGGAGTGGCCCAGAATCCTGACTAGTTGGTGAATGCACAAAAGATGAACATAAATTACCTGGGTCATTCTCCATTAGCAGGGTGTTCGAAGGTACCTCAGCATTATCTGATGTCTTTTCATATTCCTCCAGGTTGGTATTTTTCTCTGATCTGTGTCGTGTCCACCAAGTGAAACGACCGATCTAAGAAATGCAAAGGAAAATACATGTATTATGACTAGGAAGTGTAACACTTCAAGAAAAAGGAAAACATGAAGCAGTTCCAAGGATTTTTACCTTCCTAAAATGTGTTCTTTTACTGTTCTGCCAGTCCTTGGTCTAGTATGGTCACCTTTCCCTCAAGCTAAACCCGGACACTTTGGCTTGGCACGGAAAAATAAATTTAAGGTGTGTGGCAGGTCGAGCCTGTGCCGCTGGTTAAAATGGCCGTCTGGGACAGATTTTCTAGGAAACGGGCACACTAATGGCGCAGCTGTGTGCTGAGCTTATGTTGGGGGCAGAGTTAGAGGTGAGTGGCCCCACGCTCGAGGGGTTCAGTCTGAAGGGGAACTGTGAGTTGTTCATCGCATCATACTGTCCAGGTCAGGACAGACAAAGGCCCGAGCTGAAGATGTAGCAGCTGGGAGCTGCAGGAGAAACAGTCAAGCTAACCAAGTTGTAATGCTCTAAATTTTCTCGTTGTTCACGTCGTGTGTAGGCTTTAACGACGGGAAAAAAAACGTGCATGCTCAGAAGCAAAATTATGAGACGGGAGCGCTCATTCTGGTAAAACTAGCGTTTTTAATGGAGATAACACATTTGTCACGCTGTAACAGACTGAAAAGCATGAAGACTGAAAAGCGCGAATCGTCTCTCCCCAAACTTTTACTAACACAAAATCAGCAAAAGCAGCCCAAAGGGTGGCGCCATCCGAATGGAACTTCCCCTTTATAGTGCCGTTGTACGTGTTGAAGGGCACCGCGCTTTGCCCAAGCATTTTTTTTTCACGATCGTGTGTATGCAAGGCAAGCTTGACAAGAATCGCGTCGAGAAAAACATAGTTTGGTCGTGTGTACGCGGCTTAACGTTTTGTGCACGTGCACTGGGACTGTGTTTTTGATGGTCTGAAGGACCAAGGCAGGAGGCCTGAGCAGTGAAGCTGCAAAGAGCCATGAAGCCGAATTCTATGTTTGTTACATTTATGGTGAGAACCCCCTGCGTGGGAACGTTTTGTTTTATTTTAAATAAAAGTGGGCAGAAAAAAAAAAGTCCTGAAATGTACTTCTGGCATTGAGTAAACCCACTGTTTGGCACTACCAATGAGCTACAAATTCCCATACTTGTCACAGAGGGAATACTTGACTCTGGTGTAAAGGGTAACTCTGATATAAGGGGGTTTCTGTTCACCAAAGCCCCCCACTTACAGAGTTCACAGCATTCCCCCTTAAATCAGGGTTCCCAAAGCCCCCCTTACATCAGAGTCCGCAGAGCGCATTCTACCTTAGTGTACTCACTCCCTCTGTAACAAGGGGGGAAAAAATAAAAATAAATGGAGATTGGGTAGAGACTTGAGTCAAATGTCGTGAATGGTGAAGCTCATTCACCCGTGGATGTAGGCTCAGGCATCGTCACTTTTCATCCACAATGCATTTGCTGGGCTTTAGAAATTTCTCTCACACACACATATTCAACCTTTTCCTGAGGCACTGCATGCTGGGGATTGGATTGTGGGTGAGAATCAGGGGTCAAGTCCTGGGGAAAAAAGTGGGAACTCCCACCCAAGATCCACTCCCCCACCAAAAAAAATTAAAAAATGATACGCTCATATGCATAATTACTAAAGCGCATGTTTTTTTTTTTTTCCTAAATCTTTCTAAATCCCACAATAACTCGCGGCAGACCTCCGCAAAGTCTCCTGGGAACAATGACAAAAGCTCCCAGGAGACATTGCAGCATAGAGGAAGTGACGGAATACCCGCACACTACCCGATGAATCCATATACAGGAAGCGGCCAGTAACAAAGGATTACTAAGGTTCGCCTGCCCCTGACAGTGACTCGAGCTGGACATCGCCGCTTAGTGAAGGATTGGCACGGGCAGCTCGGCTGCTCTAGTCCTGCAAAGGTAACGGAGTTCCTGCTGTGAAAAAAGTGCAGGAACTCCGTTCCCATGCATTCCCGCAGGACTTGAGCCCTGGTGAGAATACACAGATTGTTAGGGGCAAGAGAAGGAGGAGCAGATCGAGCCTTCTCTCCTCTCCCCATCCATTCTGGGGGCGGATTGTACTGGCTCTAGGCAGTACAGTATCACAGACACTGCAGCCATTCCCCTGGATGGTTGGCAAACCTGGTTAGGGTGTGCCCAGGCACAGTGCCCATGCGCACACCTATGCATTCAGTGGTTGTGGTACTTTGCTACTTGCTGAGCCACAGTCCAATCTAAGCATGTGTGTGCACAGGGCAGCAGGGGGAATCTGCGCTGCACGGGGAAATTAGAATGTGCCCAGGTAAACCAGTCCCCCTCATGCAAGCCTATGGGTCTGGGTTTCAGGAGGTCTGAAACCTGAACACACAATTCAATACCCGGACTAATTGCGTGAATCCTAGACAGGTGGCAACCCTACCTTGGTTTTGCCTTTATGAAATATGGCTGTTAAATCGAAATCTTGTGCAAGACCAAGTTTATGGGTCTTCGGCTACGTTAAACTCTTGGTAGCCATCTCTTTTCTTTCCTTCCAGGTACCCGTTTTAAAGATGACACCAGATCAAGTGACTATCTCATGTTTGTAAGTGCATGAAAATGGGGCTGCCTGCTGGAAGAGTGAACAAGTTATCAGGTTTGTTAGAAAACCTATACTGATTGCTATTGCTCCAAACTGATAATCTCTTTCATCACTCTCCATTCCTCCACCAACTTCCTCTTTCATTGACATACAAAAGCTGACACTAAGTTTATGACTAGACTACATGTACTGAGCATTTAGCCCCTGTGCATCCAATCCCAGCAGTTTTTAGTGCCCAGGAGGCATGGGTGCAGCGTCCAGCTCCGCTGCCTGCTGCCTGTCAACGTCTATGACAAACTGCAAAGCACTGTGGCTGGATGCGATTGGAGGCTGTACCCAGTGGTACTCATGTTTAGGGCCCCATGCGTTCAGAGACATACACGTTCTGAGCATACATCCCTAAATGCTTTGGGCCTTCAAAACGCAAGCACCACTTGCTACAGTGACCAGATAACACAACATACTAAAGATTCATTATGGTCTTTCCGATTTTCCTCCCGGCCAATCAGGAAGCAGGTCCTGAGACTGATTGGCCAGGGCGTCTTAGGACTCCTGGCCAATCGGGTCTCAGGACCAACTTCCTATTTGGCCAGGAGGAGTAGCTGGAGTGAGGAGCAGCAGCCCTACCCCGGATCTTTGTCACCTGCCTCCTAAGGTAATGAGGCCTCTGATCGCCGCCTTCCTGACCCCTTCAAAATATTAAGGGCCAGCCACCACTGATGCGGTGCAAGAGGTGAAATCATTACATGTAACACAAAGCAGTATTAAAAATTTAACACATTTACCCCATCACTAGCCCAGCATTCAACTCAAAACAACCAAACCAATTGTTTTAGAAAACGCATAGTCCCCTATTCGATGGAACGAAGACAGTCTTACCTTCTCATTGGGTATAGCTGGGGTAAACAGGCTGATCACAATGCAGACAATTGCCGTGAACCCAAAAAGAATAAGCGCAAAATACAAATAGTGAACATCCTTCAGCACAGCTGGACGGGTGTCCTCCTCTCCACAGTTTGGGGCTCGATATAAAAAATCCATTATCATTCGAACCAAACCCACCACCAGCCCAAGGATCAAACCCCAGAAGGCTCCCTGCAGGGACAAAAGAAAGAAGAAAGTAACCAATGACAGAATGTGAAGTTATGCAAAGTGCACCTGTGGTTTTGTGACAAACAAAATGCGATAAATCAAGATGTAGAAAAAGGCAAATACTTACCAACTGACCTTGTTCCTGACACCAGCCTAGATCAAGTTCAGATCGCTCTATATCTCCATCTATAACTATATCTAGTTTTTTGCTTGCATTCTCCCATCTAGTGAGGAGAAACTGGTGCAAAGTATCTTTCTCCATTTAGAGGAGAAAGTACATCATAGGGGAGGCTTTTGCAGCTAGTGATCACTGTAATAGTAAATATCTGTGAGGCTGGCTGCAAAGGGTTAAAGAAAACCTGTACTACTGCGGACCTGTCCTTCTGAAAATGCTGGTTGCTTTGGTTGTCATGCCCATACATTGGCTTCAGTACTTTCTGACATACTGGCTCAGATTAAGTTAAAACATAAAGGCCCAGATTCTCAAAGGCGTTACGACGGCGCAACACCATTTGCGCCGTCGTAACTCCTCATCTGGCCCCGGGTATCTATGCGACTGATTCTTAGAATCAGTTACGCATAGATACCCATTAGATCTGACAGGCGTAAGGCTCTTACGCTGTCAGATCTTAAAAGCAATTTTTTTTCCCGCCGCTAGGAGTCGCATCGTCGTTTTCCCCGTCGTCTAAGCAAATGAGGTAATTACGCGAGATTCCCGAACATACGCGCGATCGACGCTAAGAATTTACGTTGTTTCCGTAGCGTACGCGACGCGTAAGGTTGCCCCTGCTATTAGGAAGGGCAACCAATGTCAAGTATGGCCGTCGTTCCCGCGTCGAATTTAAAAAAAATGACGTTGTTTGCGTAAGACGTCCGTGAATGGCGCTGGATGCCATTTACGTAAACGTCTAAGCAAATGACGTCGGGGCGACGTCATTTAGCGCAATGCACATCGGGTAATTTACCCGACGGAGCATGCGCAGTACGCTCGGCGCGGGAGCGCGCCTAATTTAAATGGTGCCCGCCCCATTTGAATTGGGCGGGCTTGCGCCGAGCGATTTAACGATACACCGCCGCAAGTTTACAGGTAAGTGTTCTGAGAATCAGGCTGTAAACCTGTAAACCTGCGGCGGTGTAACGTAAATCACATACATTACGCTGCCCAGGAGCAACGTAAATGTATGAGAATCTGGGCCAAAGGAGTTGTGACGTTACTCAAGCCCAAAATGTAGCGCAAGCTCAATATCGGCAGGTTTGTTGTGCAGGACACTGCAGGGCAGTACAAGTCATCTGAGTGTAAGCAAGTTAAAGCGGTAGTTCACCCTCACTGACTTGATTTTACCATCGAGACAGGCATTGTAGCGCGAGCTACAGTATGCCTGTCCCGATTTTTTTAACCCCGGACTCACCTTGTAATCGGACATCGTAGATTTCGGCTCCCGCGGGGAATGGGCGTGCCTATGGAGAGGGAGGATGATTGACGGCCGGCCCTGGCACGTCACTCTCCCCGAAGACAGCCGGAGTAGGTCTCGGCTCTTCACGGCGCCTGCGCACAGGCTATGCGCAGGCGCCGTGAAGAGCCAAGCCTATTTCGGCTATTTCCGGAGAAGCGTGACGCGCCAGAGCCGGCCGTCAATCATCCTCCGTCTCCATAGGCACGCCCATTCCCCGGTATCTTTGATCTACGAGTACAAGGTGAGTACGGGGGTAAAAAAATCGGGACAGGCATACTGTAGCTCGCGCTACAATGCCTGATTTTATGGTAAAAGAAGAAAAACCAATTTTTTTTTGCGTTGATAGGGTGAACCCCCGCTTTAAGTTTATTGCTGCCCCAGCCAGGAGGGTCAGTGTTAATATGCTTCCTGCGTCTTTCCTGGCAGGCTTTCTTGGGTCCAACCCACTGATCTCATGCTTAATAAAATGGACAGGCGTCCGGTCCAGAGAGATGGTGGGGTGCACATAATGTAAGGCAACGCTGTTGCCAGAGCTTGTCCATCCAGTTTACTGCTGAAACTGGAGCACCCGAGGATAAAGAGCTGTCTAAAGAGTATGGGATCGCTGAAGATACCAGCTCTGGAGATCTGCCATAATGGACTCTCTCCTGTGCAGGTTTGCTGGGGCAGCTACAAAGCCTGAACTGGGGAAAAGTTTAGGGAAAGACGGTTACCGGTGTTTGCCTGCCATGCTGAATTTAAGTAAAGATTTTGAAACATTGGCCGCGATTCAGATACACTGGGGTAGATTCACATACGCCGCCGTAATTTGAATTCCACGCCCGCGTAGCGTTACGCCGATTCTCAAAGGCAGTTACGCTGAAAAAATAGGCTTCCTCCACCGACGTAACTTGAATGCGGCTGCGTAGAATTGTGTGCAATATAACTTTGGCCGCTAGGGGCGCTTCCGTTGTTGTCGACGTAGAATATGCTAATTTCCTAGATACACCGATTCACAAACGTATGTGCACCCGGCGGTAGTTTTTTACGTCGTTTGCGTAAAGGCTTTTTCTGCGAAAGGCTGCTCCTGCTATTAGGAGGCGCAGCCAATGTTAAGTATGGACGTCGTTCCCGCTTCCAATTTTGAATTATTTACGTTGTTTGTGTAAGTCGTTCGCGAATAGGGCTGGACGGAATTTACGTTCATGTCGAAACCAATACGTCGTTGCGCCGTACTTGGAAGCAATGCACACTGGGATATGTACACGGACGGCGCAGGCGCATACAAAACGTCAATCACGTCGGGTCATCATAAATTTAAATAAAACACGCCCCCCTTCCACATTTGAATTACGCGTGCTTATGCCGGCCCCTTTTACGCTACGCCGCCGCGACTTACGGAGCAAGTGCTTTGTGAAGACAGCACTTGCTCCTGTAAGTTACGGCGGCGTATCGTAAATACGAAACGCTGCGCCTCCGTAACTATGCGCGCCCGTACGTGAATCTACCCCATTGTCTCATATGCGCTACGCCAACGTAACATTGAGAGGCAAGTACTGTATTCAGAAAGCACTTGCTCCCAAAGTTACATCGGCGTGGTGTAAATGGGCCGGCGTAAGCCCGTGTAATTCTAAGTAGCAAGGCAGTGGGCGTGTTGTATTGTAATGAAGCGTGACTCCATGTAAATGCATGGCCGATCGAACTGCGCATGCTCAGAATCACGTTGCAAATACTCCCTAAGATACGTCGGCTCAATGCTTTCGACGTGAACGTAACTTACGCCCAGCCCCATTCACGTACAACTTACGCAAACTACGTAAAATACGACGCTGTTCCGACGTTTCCGACGTCCATACCTTAACATGACTTACCCCTGCTTTATGAGGGGTAAACTTACGCTGATATTCAACGCTTAAATCTACGGAAGCGCCCCTTGCGGCCAGCGTAAATATGCACCCAAGATACGACGGCGTAAGAGACTTACGTCGGTCGTATCTTGGCCAAATTCAGGCGTAACCGCTTTTCTGATTAAGCGCATGGATACGACGGCGCTCATTTGGAGAAGGGAAGCCTCAGGGATAAGCTAAGTTAGTATTGTAATGGGGGGTACCATCATCCTTGAGATCAAGATATAAGGTACTTGGATCTAAGGTCCCCGAACCAAAGAGCCAAGAGGGAGCAAAAAGGGCCAATTAGGACTATTGCGGTACCAATATAAAATTACACATTAGAATAAAAATATATAAAAAATATAAATCTTTATTACACAAAAAAACATGACAGACAATTGACAAAATTAAAATGGTCACAACCAAACAACACCATGAACAGAAGTCCCCGGGAGGGGAAAACATTGCGATGAGTTGAGGGTTATGGCAGTATCTCAACTAGTTTCGCGGGTTAACCCGCTTCGTCAGGAGAAGATCTAAGGCGTGTCCGCCGATGGAATAAGGCGGACGAGGCCAGACAGAACCCCCACGGTGGCCAGGGGTGAACACATACATGGAGGGACCTGTGTGTCTTATTAGTAAAAAAGGTAATGGTGGGTAAATAGGTCCCAAGAGCAGGAGCCCAAACAGGGCACATGGTGGGGTACAGCTGTGCCACGTGGATATGGTGTCTATTATTGAAGGGGGTTAAACCCTTATCCCAAGCGGTGCATCAGGATAGTGATGCAACCTGGAAATTCACTGGGCTGTGTGAAGCCACAGCCATCCCGGGGTCCAACGATGGGGTTGTTTGGTTGTGACCATTTTAATTTTGTCAATTGTCTGTCATGTTTTTTTGTGTAAATCTGTATATCTGGCGCTCATTTGGACTTACGACGGCGTATCTGGAGATAAAGCGCTGCGCAAACTGTTGGCGCTATATAAATCCTGTATAATAATAATAATAATAATACGCCATAGTAAGTTCTTTCTGAATCCTGGCCAGAGTGTTTACATGTTCTGAATGCAAGTAACCGGCACATATATGTAGGTGGGGTGCAGCAGCAATAATTCACACAGGCAAGTGCAATAGAACACTAGTATTGAAGTAATGCAATATCAGTTCAAAACAAACCCAGAGGAAAGGCTACCCAGCCTCAGTTTC
Organism: Rana temporaria; assembly: GCF_905171775.1. NCBI lineage: Eukaryota > Metazoa > Chordata > Amphibia > Anura > Ranidae > Rana > Rana temporaria. Next base: position 177,301,670 of record NC_053495.1, read on the forward strand.
CCGCAACATGGAAAAAGCAGATGGACTGACAGGGTCTGTTGAGAGGGGACAGAATGCAATGTGGCCGTCTAGTACCCAATCAGGAAAGTATCCAGAAAACATACGAAGCTACACTTTCCCTCCTCATCTGGAACCTCTTCCTAACAGATGGGGTATCTTTCCCTACTCTACCAGCTCGCAAAAGTGCATGCCAAACCTGGGAGCCAGAGCCTTAAATAGGCTCTGCCTGAACAAAGATGGCTGCTTGAACAACATGGGGTGGCAGCATCCAATTGGATTGCTTCTCCAGTGACCCAGAAAACCGTAGAGGAGCCATGTTCCTCCTGACTTCAACTACAGAATAGCACCACCTGTAGGGGAGAAAATAGACTGCACCTGTCTACAGCTCGAGTCAGTTAAACACATTGGGGTATGAAGACAGTTTCGTAGGAGTTAATAGAATAAAGACACCAATCCAAAATGGATTTAATTTATTATTTTCCTCAAAATTCTACAAACAGTATCCCATAATGACAACGTGAAAGAAGTTTTTTTTTTTTAATGAAACATGCAAGTATTCACAATATGTGCCATGACACTCAAAATATAGCGCAGGTGCATCCTGTTTTCACTGATCATCCTTGAGACGTTTCTACAACTTGATTGAGTCCACCTGTGGTAAATTCAGTAGATTGAACATGATTTGGAAAGGCACACACCAGTCTATATAAGGTCCCACAGTTAAAGTGGGAGTTCACCCAAAAATCAACTTTCTGCAGTTAGATCCAGCATACTGCTGACATCTGCAGTATGCTGGTCTTTTTTTTTTTGGTACTTATCGTTTTAGCAGTAATTCTTCTATGCCTCCGAGCGGGGATTACTTCCTGGTATAGGCGTTCCCTTCAAGACAAGCAAGGTGACAGCCTTCGATAGCGCGTCACGGCTTCCGAAGATACACGAGTGACGCTCGGCAATTTACGGCGCCTGCACAGTCAGCTCTACACGGCAGGTGTCACCTCGGCTGTTTTCGGTAGCCGTGACGCGCTATCGAAGGCCGTCAATCAATTTGCTTGCCTTCAGGAACGCCCATTCCCCGAAGGATTTCCCGCTCGGAGCCATAGAAGAAATACTGCTATAACGATAAGTACCAAAATAAAATAAAAAAGACCAGCATACTGCAGATGTCAGCAGTATGCTGGATATAACTGCAGAAAGTTGATTTTTGGGTGAACTCCCGCTTTAATGTATGTCAGAGCACAAACCAAGCCATGAAGTCCAAGGAATTGTCTGTAGACATCAGAGACAGGATTGTATGGAGGCACAGATCTGGGGAAAGGTACAGAAAAGTTTCTGCAGCATTGAATGTCCCAATGAGCACAGTGGCCTCCATCATCCATAAAAGGAAGACATTTGGAACCTCCAGGACTCTTCTAGAGCAGGCCGCCCGGCCAAACTGAGTGATCGGGGGAGAAGGGCCTTAGTCAGGGAGGTGACCAAGAACTTGATGGTCACTCTGACAGAGCTCCAGTATTTCTCTGTAGAGAGGAGAACCTTCCAGAAGAACAACCATCTCTGCAGCACTCCACCAATCAGGCCTGTATGGTAGAGTGGCCAAACCCCTGTTGAAGTCTCTATCAGACGAAACCGGTCGGGTACACTAGTCCTACCACTTCTCCACTGCACAATTTTTGGATTACATCTGTCCATCCATCCAAGGTGGAGAGTTGCTCTGTGATTTACTCTTCACGTGTGTTTTAAGATTTTTGATACCTGTTCCTGTCACCAGTGTGATTTTTGGAAATTTTTATTAAATTTTTTATAATTCTACACTATGAGGAGCTTTTTTTCTTTTCCTCCTCCTTCCCCATCTTGGAATTGATTGGGTACTACTACGGTGCTTGCCTATATACCGGAGTGAAATTTCTGGCTACAAGTGCATCTTGAATACATCAGACACCTACTACGCCTAGGACAACCATCCTGACGGCGACCAAAGAGGGCAATCAGCCCATACAAGCCTTTGAGACCCCCCACCGTACGGTGAGTTGCGGGTCCACTTCATCCGGTAAGGGTACCTAATTCATACCTGTTTACAACAATTTGGGGATTGCACCTTGAAATATGCATCTCATTCAAGTCTACTAGAAGGGGAATATACTCATATTACTGTCACACGGTGTATGGACTCATTTCTCATCTTATTTGGGACTTTTGTTATAACAATTTGCAGCTGGCATTATATTATTTATTTCATCTGTGTGCATGGTTTATCACTACACAGTTGTTCACACTAATACTGTCACTCAGATGGTTTCCTATGAACACTCACCTATTGATTGATTTTTTAGGTTTATGTGTTATTACCTCTGTATGGGGTTAGCATTTCCCATTTATAGTGTGTGAAGGACACCACGGGGGAAGCACTATTACGCATATAGGTATTTAGTGTCAGACTAGGGGTGCTCAAGCAGTCCCTTTCCGATGGTACTTGATTGACCTATTAGTTTATATTTTTGTTTGTTGGTGTTGATTCACTAACTACTCACAGCCAGTATATTACAGCTACTGTACTCGCCCACAGTGGATGTGGTTTAATATTGGAAGAGCATTGTTACCCAAGGTCTGTGATCACCTTGTCACTAGGCCTATTGTGGACCCGCCACACAGGTGGTTCCCTTATTGGCGCTACACTTTATTTTCACGTTTTCCACAATTATCCCTTTGTTGTGTTGGCTGCCTATAGTTATGTTTTGGTTTAGCGCAATATAATTTTTATTTTTATCTGTATGGTAGAGTGGCCAAATGGAAGCCACTCACAAGTAAAAGGCACATGGCAGCCCACCTGAAGTTTGTCAAAAGGCATCTAAAGGACTCTCAGATCATGAGAAACAAAATTCTCTGGTTTGAAACAAATATTGAACTTTTTAAACTGAATGACAAGCGTCATGTCTGGAGGAAACCAGGCACCGCTCATCACCTGGCCAATACCATCCCTACAGTGAAGCATGGTGGTGGCCGCATCATGCTGTGAAGATGATTTTTCAGCAGCAGGAACTGGGAAACTAGTCAGTATGGAGGGAAGGATAAATGCAGCAATGTACAGAGACATACTTGATGAAGACCTGCTCCAGAGACCTCAGACTGGGGCAAAGGTTAATCTTCCAACAGGACAACAACCTTAAAGCGGGGGTTCACCCTTAGAGGGCACTTTTTCCCCCTTAGCTTCCTGCTCGTTTTCTCTAGGGGAATCGGCTATTTGTATTAAAATATGTGCAGTACTTACCCGTTTTCGAGCTGCATCTTCTTCCGTCGCTTCCGGGTATGGGCTTCGGGAATGGGCGTTCCTTCTTGATTGACAGTCTTCCGAGAGGCTTCCGACGGTCGCATCCATCGCGTCACGATTTTCCGAAAGAAGCCGAACGTCGGTGCGCAGGCAGTATAGAGCCGCACCGACGTTCGGCTTCTTTCGGCTACGAGTGACGCGATGGATGCGACCGTCGGAAGCCTCACGGAAGAATGTCAATCAAGAAGGAACGCCCGCTCCCGAAGACCCATACCCGGAAGCGACGGAAGAAGATGCAGCTCGAAAACGGGTAACTATGGCTCATATTTTAATACAAATAGCCGATTCCCCTAGACCGAACGAGCAGGAATCTAGGGGAAGAAAAAATTTTTTTTTAGAAATGGGTGAACTCCCGCTTTAAGCAAGAAGTGGCTACAGGAGAACGCTGTGAATGTCCTTGAGTGGCCCAGCCAGAGCCCAGACTTGAACCCCGATTGAACATCTCTGAAGAGATCTGAAAATGGCTGTACACCGACGTTCACCATCCAACCTGATGAAGCTTGAGAGGTCCTGCAAAGAAGAATGGGAGAAACTGCCCAAAAATAGGTGTGCCAAGCTTGTAGCATTATATTAAAAATTGGTGGCAAAGGTGCTTCAACAAAGTATTGAGCAAAGGCTGTGAATACTTTTGCACATGTTATTCATTTTTTTTAAATATATTTGCAAAGATTTCAAACAAACTTCTTTTACATTGTCATTAAGGGGTATTGTTCGTAGAATTTTGAGGAAAATAATTAATTTAATTTATTTTGGAAAAGGGCTGTAACATAATAAAATGTGGAAAAAGTTAAACTGTGTAACTACTTTCCATATGCACTGTATATCTCAACATCTAAAAAGGGTGAACAAAATGAATGGTACTTTAACTCTACAGGATCTACCAAAATAAAATTTGGGGTTGACTGACCCTCTGGTTAGTATAATTGGTGCAAAAGCAGTAGCATGACTGACCAAGGTTTGAAAAACAAAAAGATACCTGGAAGCCATTTTAGGAAATAGAAAATACTTCCAAAAAAGAAATTAGTCATGAAGTAGACACGTGCACTGCCGAAAAATGTGTTTGTTTTCGTTTTAGTTTTAATTGTTTCTTGCTTTTTTTCGGATTTTCAAATTTACGAATTTCAGATTCAAAATTTGAAAAAAAAAACAAAAACATAACCGTAAAATTCAAATTTCCAAACTTCCGGAATTAACCAATTTGTCAAAATTTGTTAAAAAACAAATTCGGAACTAAACGAATTGCACATGTCTATTATAAAGTAATGTCATCATTTGATGCACAGAGTCTCATACCATGATCAGGACCCTATGAAGTCTTACGTCCTATTACATTGCCATTGTACAATACAAAATGAGGAAAGGATTTCTGGACAGCCGCACTCCAAAACTAGTTGCTTTTGTAAAATGAAAAACACAGGATACATGCCACAGCAAACGGGGTACAAGCTGAAGTGTTTCACACCAAACCTTAGTGCTTAGTCATAGGTTGTAAGCTATGACTAAGCACTAAGGTTTGGTGTGAAACGCGTCGGCTTGTACCCCCGTTTGCTGTGGCATGTATCCTGTGTTTTTCATTTTACAATAAAAGCAACACGTTTTGGAGTGCGGCTGTCCAGAAATCCTTTCCTCATTTTGCATTATCCTATGCATTGCCAGCACCCGTGGCTTCGGATCAGGTGGTGAGATCTTCCTGATTAGTATCCTTGAGCGGTGATTTTCTCTGTCATTTTACAATAGTTTGAAACATTCAGGTGATATACTTACTGGCTCATTGACTCTCTTGACAAAAATTGCCAAAATAAATATGGCGGTGACCGGTGGGGAGAGGTAACTAGTGACAGACTGCATATAATCAAACAGTAGCCCGCTGTTTGCTGCCTGGATGATGGGGATCCAAAGGATACTTATAACCACTAGTATGACTATGAAAACTCTGCCAGAGGGAAAAAGAGAACATAAAACATTATGTAAACAAATCATTACAGGAAAATGTAAAAAAATGTTATATATATATAATGTGTGTTTGTGTAGCGCCTTGCCACTTTCAAGGCCGGTGCTATGTTAAATTTAGCTGGAGAATTCAGAGAAGTAGTTGGCTCTGAGTTGGTTTGAGATTATATATATATATATATATATATATATATATATATATATATATATATATATATATATATATATATATATATTTCAGGCAGAATTTCACTTTTCACAATCAATAGAAGCCTTTTCCGGCCAAGCCATCCCAATGAGCTTATCACTTAGTCCATGCATGGAAGTTCTGAATCTTCACCTCTGTGCAAAATGTTATAAAATTCTTTCTGAGGCTATCACTTCCTGAAAATCATCATGTGACAATGCAGGAAACTTCATATTCCATCATGCACTGCCTTACTGCATCACAGAATAGGGAGTGCTTTACCTCTCTGGACCACACCTCCCTCATTACCAGCGGCTGTTGCTCAATATTTTGGGGCGGGGACTGGCAGCAGCGATCATTGAGCACCCCCCACCCGCACGACGACCGGAGGCAATAGTGCCCCCTTCGGTGATCAGTGGCCTTACCTTAGGAGGCCGATGCTGCTCCTCGCTCCAGCTTGCAAGGCAAGAGCCAGGACCGTTGCTTCTCCTCACGGTCAAACAGAAAGTGGGTTCCGCTTCCTGATTGTCTTTGAGGAGAAGCAGGAAGACAATAGCAAATAGTAATTTGCCATAGGCTCCAATCATGTGCTCAAAAAAAAAAAAACACACACTGGAAACCATGCGTCCAGCGCCCTGCGTGTAGATTACAGGCCGGGCGCACGGATTAGGGTGGGCGGCACCCCTAATTGATGGATCGCCGCTGCTCATTACTATACTACCTCTTGATTTCCACCCAGTTTTATACTTTTCCCTTTAAACAGTTGCCTATAGGGCACTTTTACCCCTTTCCTGCACAGGCAAATTTTCAGCGCTGTCGAACTCTGAATGACAATTAAATGGTCATGTAATTTTTATCATTTTTTAAAACAGATAGAGCGGTCTTGTTTTTTTTTTATCAAAATTTTTAAAAAAGATGTTGAAAGAATAGTTTTTAAAGTGTAAGTTCACCTTTACAGAAAATCTGTAAGGTGAACTTACTGGACCCCCCCTTCCCATTGCACCTGGTCCCGATAACCTGGAGTCCGGTTAACCCCTCTGCACTGACAGATCGCCGCTGTACTGTACCGGGGGATTGAAACCTCCAAAGGCTTTTTTCTCCTCTTCGCCTGCGGTGACAGGATGGGCAAAGCGGGTTCTGACTGTTTGGTGTCGCCCATGGGGGGTGAGGAGGGGGTCCTGTGTAAGTTCACCTTACAGATTTTTCTGTAAAAGTGAACTTACCCTTTATGCACACCCTCAAAACAATCGGTCACAGACTTTTAAAAACAAGAGGCAGATGCAAGGTATAAGGACAAAACAAACCGATTTGAAGATGTGCATGAGAGAATCAAGACATTCAATATATATGGGAAGGCAGAAACGTAAATAAAATGGCATGCAGGGTTTTAATTTGTTAGACACAAAACAAACTGAATGTAAAAAACAAAAAAAAACTAGACATGTGTAATTTGTTTAGTTTTGAATTAGTTTAACGAAAATTCTGAAATTCGTTAATTCCGATTTTTCGTAATAGCGAATTTTTAATTTCCGAATTTCTTAATTTCCGAATTTTCGTATTTCCGAATTTTCGTATTTCCGAATTCCGGATTTTTGGAAATACGAAATTTTTTCAATTTTTTTAATTTTAGAAATTTCGAATTTTTTTTTTTTTATTTTCGAATTTTGAATATTCAAATTTTTTATTTTTGAAATTTCGAATTTTTCATTTTCGAAAATTTCGCATTTTTCATTTTCGAAATTTCGAATTTGAGAAAAAAAACAAAAACGAAAATAACATAAATGAGAAAAACTATTTTTTTGGCAGTGCACGTGTCTAAAAAAAAAAACACAGTACACTGCTGATCATTGGGCTGTGGTCAGGTCCTCACCATCAGGCTGAATCAAAAATGGTACCTACTTCTCCGGCATGGTCTCCATCACTCTATCCAATGGAAGTCTGGTTTCTTGTCTGCTTGGCAAATAAGGCCTGCAGCAGTCACACCATATTGGAATAGCGTGTATTCATGTGTAGTCAGACATCCCCAAATGTCTGTACATTGCATAGGAAAGCTGGTCCAAGTGACAAATGCTGCACATGCAAGACTAACTTGAGTCCAGCAGAAACATATTGGGGTGGTGCTTGCAATTCTTTTTGGTGCCATCCCTAACATGGCTACCCAGCACTGCAAGATTGCAGACGACTACACTGTCAGGGACATTTGTCTTCTGGGGGCAGAAGAACCCTCAAAAAGGAGCTGTCGCCTTCAAACAGGGACAGATGGCAACCATACTATAAATAGTTTTGTTTTATTTTACACAATTTATTCAACGAATACTGCACCTGCCAACAATCATAAGCTCTTGTTCTGTGGCATTTCTTCGCATATGGGACCAGACATCCAATGTGAAGATCGTGCTGGCGCTATTGAAGATGGATGTGAGAGAGCTCATCAGAGCAGCCATGATTACCGCTATCATTAACCCTTTTAGTCCTAGAATATAAACAACATTACAGTCATCTCTGAATAAATAGAAAACATTTGATATAGAAATACAACTGCAGGGCATGCAAAAAATTACTCATTTGCTTTATAGGCATTTCATCCAACAAGGTGTATGCCATCTCAATTTTTTTATTTTTTTATATAACGATACCCCTGTAAGAGCCATTGGATTTTTGGGTCTCCCCTCATGCACAGCTAAGCAACAGGAGTATTCCACCATCCACACATTAGACAAGAACCAGTCCAGGGTGGTTGGTTTTGTTTTTGGTTTCTTAGGGGATGAAGTTGGATAGGTAAGGGATATGGGTTGCCCAGAAGTGCAACTTGAATTCAAATTGAGGACTAATGTTCTGGCTAATCGAAGTCACTTTGCTGCCCTTCTGTGGGATCAGCTGAACTGATAACAAAAATATTCCAAGCCCTGAATGCAGATGCTCTTTCTTGGTAGAAATGCAGATGCACCTGGCTGCTCCTTAGGTTCCTGTAAAAAGAGGTATAGGGTAGCTGTACTGGCTCTTAGCTGTCCCTTCGTAGTATGCAAGTTGGGTCTTGTACCTGGCTGCTTCTCTTACATCAAGCTCTGGAGTGTATTGGTTAAAGCTACTCACTCGTCCCTTTGGTGGATCCTGAGGCTCAAGAGATTTCTGCACAGACCACCTGCTGAACAGGTCCTGACCTTTGATTCCAGGAGGGCTTCGTCTAAGCTTAGCTAAGGCTGGAAGGGTGTGAGGCTTTAGCTTCCTTCTCACTTTGGTTCCATCCTTCTGCACAGGGGCAGAGCCCCCCAGCACAGGTGTCCCTTCCAAACAATTGCAACCTGGACTCTGCTCCCCTAATGCAAGGCTCCGGAATATTTATGGTCCATCTCCAACACCTTCTGGGCCATCCCCAGACAGGGATTGGAGAATACTCTACAAATATTCAGGCATCATCTTAGCTCCTTTAAGTTCTAAAACCCTACATCGGTTCCAGAAGCCAGGGGGAGGTAACAGACTCAGCTCTTGGAGCTCTACCAGCTAACAAATTACCCGGGCTCCTTTACCTACAGAGGCGCCGAAACAAAATTTTCTTACAGTGTAACAGAGAGTGGTACATTAATGAAAAAAGGAAAAAATTGCGCTAACCAATCAATAAAATAAATAAGTAAATAAATAGGGAGGCAGCAATGGCGTGACCTAACACAAAATAATGGAAAAAGAAGAAAAATTGCGCCAACCAAATACTATAACAGTCAAGTCCTTTGTGAATCTACAAGTGAATAATCAATAATAAAGTCCAAAAGTGTACACTGAAAATCTTGAACAGACAACACCCGGTGCACTGATGATAAAGTGATCCACCACCACATGGACTGAGGCTTACCAGAAATAAAACAAATAACAGCGTTATTTATTAATCCCAGCAGGATATCCAGAGAGTGTAGCCACAGGACAGGATAAAAACGGATGTGCAGCATAGATCATACAGCCATATATCCACGGAGGGATGCAACATACTTGGCACAGACAGATCCTCTTAGGCAAATCCGGGAGCCCAGCAACATATTATGCAAAAAGAGAACTGCACATAGTGTAATACGTTCCAAGGAATATTTATTTAAAAAGTAAAATCCTACTTACAGCGATTAGTTGTAAACAGGCATATAAAAAACAAATGCCGGCCGGCATAGACAGGAGCCCTTCCTCCTCGTGAGAACGCGGTGATGTCACTGCACGCCGTTGACCCAGACGCGTTTCGTCATAGATTGACGCCATTGAAAACGTCAATCTATGACGAAACGCGTCTGGGTCAACGTTTAAAACACCCGCGAATGCCCAGAAGCTAGTTATGAAGCGAGCTTCAATGGAAAAACGTGGTGAACGTAACCTCGCTTTGCTAGAGCATTGTGGAAAAACGATGGTGAGAGAGAGAGAGTGAGAGAGTGAGAGAGAGAGAGAGTGAGAGAGAGTGAGAGAGAGTGAGAGTGAAAGAGAGTGTGTGTGTATATATATATATATATATATATATATATATACACACACACATATATATATATATATATATGTGTGTGTGTGTGTGTGTGTGAAGTCATTATAGAGTTAAATCTCAGCCCGGAAGTAAAGCTAAAAGACAGATGTCTCCAAACCCCCTCCTCCCTCTTTCCACTGACCAAAGCAATATGGCGACTGACTGTAAAGCCTTGTGGCAAGAAGAAGATGTAACAAGAGAAGACTATATGAATGAGCCAATCGAATGCACCCATATGAATGATGCTTGCTTATGTCACTTTGTCTATAAAGCTGTGATACCAATAAAGTTCGGCCTCTTTGTGGGTTGGAAGGCATGGAGGTCTGTGGTCTGAAATATTGTCTAAAGTCTACAGACTTACTTTGCCATGAATTTGGTTCAGAGGCAGGATAGGTTATGCCCTGGAATTGTGCCAGGGAACGTCTATATCAGGATATGCCTTATTCATACATCATGTCTGAGGTTTACAAACACTTCCATGGAGAATATATTAAGCACCTCCAGCTTATGTGATGAGTTCCCTGGGTAAGGTCCCAATCAAAGGACGATACGCATTAAAAACACGTCTTGTTGCCGAAAAAATTAAATACCTAAAATCACATGTGAATGCAAACACGTTTTCAATAACTTTTCAAGAACTTTTATGGTTGTATAGACATACAGTACACTAACAGATGAGATAAAGTGACGTCTTACCGACAGGCATGAGTGTAATTACCAGCTTGGGATAGGCAATGTTGGAGCAGCTCGTTTCAATCTGACAATATTTCCGGCATTCGTCTGGATGAACGCAGCCAATCTCATCTGGAAATATGGGATGAATGATAAAAGGAAACTTGTAATAAGAGAAATATTGTCCCTGTTGTCGTCTGTTTGAGAGTACTAGTTTCTTGGTATCACTTCTTTGAGGTACTAACCCAGAATAAGTGGCAAATTAGTTGCAGTGCCTCAAAAAACATTAAAGCCATTGGATCAGCATGACAGCCAGGCAATTAGCATTTTCAGAAAGTGTCAGCCACCACATTAATATATTTCACATTTTGGCTGAGGTTGTATTATCTGACATGGTACAAAAATGGCAAACCCTTTCAGGTGGTGCTAGTTCCTGGCAGTCATTCTTATCCTCCAGCTTCACTATGGAACACATACAGGTCAGGAGTTTTGGCTACACATGAGCTTAGAGGTAATGTCCGGAATCCAGAGGGATCTCACCTGGAAACAAGGCTCTGCTAATCATTCCTGGAAATACTACAAAGAATGCAGGAAGAATTTTCAGATAACCCCCGACTATGGAGCCTCCCTTGGCGTGGGAGAGGTTCTTGGCTGCTAGAGATCGCTGAACGATAACCTGGAACATATTTAATAAGTACATTTTATAGTAAAATAAGATTTTTTGGGATAAATAAAAGAAATGGCACTTTGCTACAATGTAAAGTAGCGAGTGTACAGCTTGTAAAACAGTGCAAATTGGGCCCAAAGTATTAATATTTTGTGTGGCCACCATTATTTTCCAGCACTGCCTTAACCCTCTTGGGTATGGAGTTCACCAGAGCTTCACAGGTTGCCGCTGGAGTCCTCTTCCACTCATCCATGAGGTCATCACAGGGGTGGTGGATGTTAGAGACCTTGCGCTTCCCCACCTTCAGTTTGAGAATGCTCCACAGATGCTCAATAGGGTTTAGGTCTGGAGACATGCTTGGCCAGTCCATCGCCTTTACCCTCGCCTTTACCTTCTTTACAAAGGCAGTACATCTTTAGAAGAGGCTTCCTTCTGGGATGACAGCCATGCAGACCAATTTCATGCAGTGTGTGGCGTATGGTCTGAGCACTAACAGGCTGACCCCCACCCCTTCAACTTCTGCAGCAATGCTGGCAGCACTCATGTCTATTTCCCGAAGACAACTGTAATTTAGTGCATCTCAGAGCTGCAAGAATAAGAGCTACGATACTGCAGCGGGATCATCTTACCTGATCGGTGCACCAAACCCAGGTGGCCACCACTGTCAGACCAAATATAAGGCCAGGCCATGGTAGGTCCCCATTGATAGGGTCACGTAGTATATGGAATGCATCACTGCGGGGCAGATGGCAGGTTGTGTTCGGGACAATAATTTTTGGAATAGCCTCCATGTACTTCTGCTCCAGTCCTGTGTACCAGCCAATCTCGTTAAATGCTGGAGGGATAAACAGATTTGCATATAACAGAGGTTATCAGTTTTTGTATTAAATTATACATATGCTAGTAATTGGGTTGCCATGTTGGGATATTATGGAACAGTAATGCAACAAACAGCAGTATACTTACATATAAACATAAGAATAAAAGACCCCACCACCATAATGACTGTCTGTAGGGTGTCCGTGTAGATAACTGCAGTTAGCCCACCTGTTATAAAGAGATGAATGGACATTAATGGACATCAATTTAAGTAATGCATTCAATATGTGTTGGAGGATGTTAACATACAATATGTCTTTCTAACCAAAGAAAATACTCAAGTTTCTGATAGCATGCATGGCTATAATCCTGCCTATAGAAGATTTCTGCTGTGAGGCGGAAGAGAAATCACTTGATTCTCCTATATATGTTAAACAGTAATGGATGGATGGATGAATCTGCAGTGCTGGTACAGTGGAACCCTGGATTACAAGCATAATCCATTCCAGGAGAACGCTTGTAATTAGAGTTGAGCGAACTGACTTTGGGTTTTTCCCGAACCCGGACCCGAACCCAAATAATTGGAAAAAGTATGGGTCCGGCTTCGGAGTTCGGGAAAAAAAAATGCGTGGAAGTCCCCGCAAATTCAATAACCAGACCCTTTAGGTCTGGTATGGATATTAAGGGGAACCCCGCCGTCAATTAAAAAAAAATAAATGACGTGCGGTTTCCCCTAAATGTCCATAACCAGCCCCTTTATCCGAGAACGTTGACCTGGCCGGCCGCAGAAAAGAGGGGGGGACAGAGTGCGGCCCCCCCTCTCCTGAACCGCACCAGGCCACATGCCCTCAAAGCACCCTCCCAATGTTGGGGTGCCCCCCAAAGCACCTTGTCCCCATGTTGATGGGGACAAGGGTCTCATCCCCACAACCCTTGCCCGGTGGTTGTGGGGGTATGCGGGCGGGAGGCTTATCAGAATCTGGAAGACCCCTTTAACAAAGGGGACCCCCAGATCCTGACCCCCCCCTGTGTGAAATGGTAATGGGGTAAAAAACACACACACACACACCGTAGAATAAAGTCCTTTATTAATAAAAAAATAAAAAAAACTCCAGCAGTGATAATCCACTCGTTCCCGGCTTCCTGCTCCAACGATGTCCTGATCCAGCGACGGGTGCGGGTGATCTCCAGCGATGAGAAGTTACGAATTATCCAAAATAATGAATGCTGCATCTAAACAAATGGAATAATAAAATGTATTATTATTATTATTATTATTATTATTAGATCGTTATGTTCCATTTGTTTTGATACGGCATTAGTTATTTTGGATAATCCATAACTTCGGATGAATTCATATTCGTTACGTTCACCAACAGCCAAATTTAAAAAGGAAATTCCAATACCCAACTTCCAAATTTTTGAAATATAGAATTTTGAATTTCCGAAATTAGAATTTCCTAATTTCCAAAATGTTGGTATTCCGAAATGCAAATTTTCAAATTTCCCAAATATGTAATTCTCCGAAATTAGAATTTTAAGAAATTTTGAAGATTTGAAGTTGGCAAAATTTGAATTCCTGCTTTTCAAATTTCCCAAATTCAAATTTTCGCTCTTCGAAAATTTCAGAACTAATTTGTCAAAATTTGCTAAACTAATTTGGAACTAAACAAATTGCAGATGTCTATTACACACACCTAGAGGAAGGTTTGCTCCAAGTCAGTGCCAGGGTTAGTGTTTGGGTCAAGGTCAGAGTCAGTATTTTTTTTGGACATGATTTTTTTTTTCTTTATATTAGTGTCAGTGGCCTGGATTCAGATAGAATTGTCTATCTATCGGCGGGCGTAATGTATCCTATTTACGTTACGCCTCCGCAACTTTTACAGGCAAGTGCCGTATTCTAAAAAAAAAAGTTGCGGCGGTGTAGCGTAAATAGGCCGGCGTAAGCCCGCCTAATTCAAATTGTGAAGAGGTGGCTGTGTGTTATGTAAATTAACCATGACCCGACGTGATTGACGTTTTTAACGAAAGGCGCATGCGCTGTCCGTGGACATATCCCAGTGTGCATTGCTCCAAATACGCCGCAAGGACGTATTGGTTTTGACGTGAATGTAAATTACGTCCAGCCCCATTCACGGACGACTTACGCAAACAACATAAAATCTTTAAAATTCTACGCGGGAACGACGTCCATACTTAACATTGGTACGCCGCATGTACGCCTCATATAGCAGGGGTAACTTTACGCCGGGAAAATCCTAACGTAAACGGCGTATCTGTACTGCGTCGGCCGGGCGTACGTTTGTGAATTTGCGTATCTAGCTGATTTACATATTCTAGGCGTAAATCAGCGTACACGCCCCTAGCGGCCAGCGTAAATATGCAGTTAAGATCCGACGGCGTAAGAGACTTACGCCGGTCGGATCTAATAGAAATCTATACGTAACTGATTCTAAGAATCAGGCGCATAGATACGACGGCTCAGACTCAGATACACCGCCGTATCTCCTTTCTGAATCTGGGCCAGTGTGTTTTAGGTAGGAGGATAAAAAAAATTAAGAAAAATCAGGAGATATCCATTACCATTTACCGCCAAATGAAAGCTCAATTTGTTATACATAATAAAAAAAAAACGCAGCATAATCCACCTGGATGCATAAAGTAGATGATTTGTACGGTTTTACCAACACAAGTCAAAATTGGGCATTAAGATTTTTTTGCCCTAAGGCGCGAAGAGGTTAACCAAAAGACCATTATATACTTGTTCAGATTCCTAATTAATATTTTTGCCAAACGTTCAATCCAGAACAATATGCTGACATCTGTAGGAGATAAAGACTATGATATTTACCAGCAACAGTGTAAATTGCGGTCACAACCAACAGTAAGACAGTGGACAGGTAAATGTTCCATCCCAGGGACACCTGGATGAAGAGCGCTCCAGAGAACAGGTCTGTCTGAAAAAGAATGAAAGATTTATAAATCATTCTCTAACCAAACAGCTCATTACATGATTGCATATGAGCTGCTTAACCTGCCAAATGATTTGCACTTCTGTTCATTCAGTCCTGGGATTTTCACAACTCTGCCAACTCTTGGCGGGGAGGGAGACCTGATCTTCCTCTGCAGCAGCCTAATGCCGCATACACACGACCGTTTTTGGCGTTCTAAAAAATGACGTTTTTTTTTTTATGTCATTAAAAACGATTGTGTGTGGGCTTCAGAGCATTTTCAAGTTCTAAAAAATGGGCAATTTTTTATTCGAACATGCTCTTTTTTTTTACTACGTTTTTAAGGTTGTAAAAAAATGGTCGTGTGTGGGCTTTAACGACATGAAAAATCCACGCATGCTCAGAAGCAAGTTATGAGACGGGAGCGCTCGTTCTGGTAAAACTACCGTTCGTAATGGAGTAAGCACATTCATCACGCTGTAACAGACAGAAAAGCACGAATCGTCTTTTACTAACACGAAATCAGCTAAAGCAGCCCAAAGGGTGGCGTCATCCGAATGGAACTTCCCCTTTATAGTGCCGTTGTACATCACCGCGCTTTGCTAGAGCATTTTTTTTTCACGATCGTGTGTAGGCAAGGCCGTTTTAATGATCGGGTTGAAAAAAAAATATTTTTTTCTAGACCCTTAAAAACGTAATTTTTTAGAACCCGAAAAACGGCCGTGTGTACGCGGCATTACTTTCGCTTACAGGTTTCCCTCCCCACCCCAAGCTTGTGACTGGACAGTGAAAGGAGAAGCAGCACATTGAGTTTATTATTCCGTCACTCTGCTTTCTCCGCCTGTCAGCATGTTCCTTGCACTGCAGCACAGCTGACTGAATCCTAAGCTAATGGGGGGTCGCCAATTGCTGTACATGCTGCATTTTTCCTGCATGGACTGTACGGGAACACTGTAAAAAGCATCAAAAACACTCTGGAATGCACTGGAACACACATGTTCTTATTCAGGGTCTGCGGGCAGGGGGCCAATTGGAATCTGGAAGCCCCCTTTAAGAAAAAGGGGCCCCCAGATTCCTTACCCCACCTATGTGAATGATTATCAGGTACATTGTACCCATACCCATTCACAAAAAAAGTGTCACAAGTTATCAGTTTTAACAATTCCCTTTATTAAAAAATAAAAAGAGTCTCCCACGATGAAAATTCATCACGCTGTCAGCCGCCCCGGAGAGAAAAAAAAAGAAAAAGTTCCTGCCATCGGTAAGGGCTGGCTGCCTACTGCAGGCTCTGCCATCTCACATTTCTTATATAGGTAAGGGGCGGGTCCACCTGGCTATGTCACCTAATGGCCCCACCCCCTTGTGACACCACAGACCGGCGCATGCTGGGTTGATGATATATAAAAAAAGTCAGATGGCAGAGCCTGCAGTAGGCAGCTAGCCTTCACCGATGGCAGGAGGGTTTATTTTTTCCTCGGGTCTGGCAGGTGGCGTGATTGACGATGAATTTACATCGTGTAACACTTTATTTTTAATAAAAGAATTGTCAAAAACTGTCTGTTTATTAACTTGTGACACCTTTTTGGTGAATAAGTAGGGATACGATATACCCGATACTCATTCACATGGGGTGGTGGGATCTAGGACCTCCCCCCCTTCTTAAAGGGGGCTTCCAGACTCAGATTAGCCCCCTGCCTGCAGACCCCGACAACCGCCGGTCATGGTTGTGGGGATGAAGCCCTTGTCCCCATCAACATGGGGACAAGATGTTTTGGTGTGTTCAGGGCATGTGGCCTGGTATGGTTCAGTGGAGGGGGGGACCACACGCAGTTTTTTTTGGGAGTGAGGTTCCCCTTAAAATCTGGGGGAACCCACTCCATTTTTCCATACTTTTTATTTTTGGACTTTATTTTTTTACAATCGGCTGTGAGCGAGGAAGCCCGCTGACAGCTGAGTAGTCATCAGTTGTTAAGGACGTGGTGGACGGCTTCCCGGACCACTCCTTTGCATCCAGCTCAATGCGGTAAATTACCGCATTAACCTCCCTGGCGGTATGATTATTTCAGATTTTAGGTGCTGAAAGCGGTACAATTATTTTGCATGGAAATTTGGCGTTTTAAATTGTAGGCCTGTAATTCTTAGGAAATACTCACTTAAATCTGTCCAAACAAGAGTCTAGTAGACATCCCGGGTATGATAAAGTTTGAAAAACAAAATCATAAATTATAATATAATAAATAACTATAAATAATTATAACAAATAATAATGTAATTATAATAACAATTGTTCAATAATGTAATCAAATCAAAAACACTGAAATTTGCTCAGTTGCAGAATTGTCGCTGTCATTAAATTGATATCGCTCATTTCTGCAAGTGATTATAATTTATTATCGCTGTTTTCTAGCTGCTCGAAAACCATTTTTGACATAAAGGGACACTTTTGGTTGCTATGGACAATCTACAGTTTGCAGGCAGAAAGAACAGTTTTTATTATATAAAAGAACATGTAGGACACTGGGCAGACCACTAGGGACAGGGGGTGTGTGTATTTTTACACACACAGTACTGTAATCTATAAGATTACAGTATACTGTATGTAATGTGCTTATTTACTTTTTTGAATTTGGCGCTGTTCTCCGCCCCCGTGCGTCGTAACGTTGCAGGGAACGGAGATCAGCGGCACACAGGGACACTGTGAGAATCGAGCGAGGACCCGCTCACTCACACAGCGGGGAGGCATCGCAGGATCCAGGGACAAGGTAAGTAACTTGTGCCTGTGGACACTGCGAGGCGAGCCCGAGTCTGGCTCAGGGTTACCGATCGTAGCCAAAAAATCTCACCCGAGCCTCGGGAATACCGCCAGCCAGGTTAACTAATGCAGCAATTACCGCTAAAACTAACAAATACTGCATTTGTTATTTAACTCCTAATTCTTAGTGAATTGAACACTTGCACAATTGTTAACACATGTGTTTTTTTACCGCATATTAAACGGTTATTTAACTCTGAGGCCTCGTACACACGACCGGACATGTCCGCTGAAACTGGTCCGCGGACCAGTTTCAGCGGACAGATCCGATCGTGTGTACAGGCTAGCGGACAGATTTCCAGCGAACAAAAGTTTCTTAGCATGCTAAGAAACTTGTCCGCTGGAAAGCTGTCTGTCGGACATGTCCGCTGGCTAGTACACCTAACCAGCGGACAGAAATCCTCCGCATGCGTCAAAGTGATTCGACGCATGCGTGGAAGCATTTTACTTCCTTGTTTGCGAACGTCGCCGCCACGTCACCGCGTTTTTTGTCCGCTGGGATTTTGGTCTGATGGTGTGTACAGCCATCAGACCAAAATCACCCAGCAGACATGTCCGATGAAAACGGTCCGCAGACCGTTTTCATCGGACATGTCCTGTCGTGTGTACGAGGCCTTAGTGACTCAACCCCTCCTATTTTTGGAGTTCACCTATCCTCTCATTCCAGGGTCAACGTACCGAAATTTTAGTGACGATGTAGAGGAGGAGCGAATAAAGAGACATGTAGATACGAATCCGTTTACCACCAAATCGCTTTTTCAAGTATTCAGGCATAGTGACCACTCCAGAAGCAATGTAAACGGGAACAAAGATCCATCCAAGGGCTACCAGCACCCAGGAAGCCTTAAATTAGAAAGAAAAATTGGTGTTAGAGGAACAGTCTCACGCTCATTTGTCATGGATGAAAGTAGAAAATTGTGACCTAAAGCAATCCTACCAACGCAGAGATTTATTTATTAACTAAGCAAATTGGTAGAACACTGACCCTTTTCCTCCAGCACTTCTACAGAGAGCATCGAACAAATTGCATTAGTCAGACCCACTTAAAGTAGGGTTCAACTGGATGGAGGCCAGTTGGTCTCACACAATTTTTGAATATAGGAATAAATAAGTAAAATAAAAAATGCAGTTCTTGAATTAAACCCAAATACCCAAAAGCTGCAAGATATCCTTGTCAGGCATTTAGCATTTTGAGAAAACAAACAAAAACACACACACACACACGTCTGTGTATGAAAAATACCGCTTTTGAAGCGATTGTACAACAATTGGATCATTGCATCAATTGGATCATTGGATCAATGAGCCGATTAGGACAGTTCGTATTTTTTTTCCATACGATGCCCAGATCGTGAGATTTTCACACCACAGTTCCAGTAATAAAAAAATAGAACATGCACCAGACCCCAGTATAGAGAAAAGAAAACCAGGAAAATAAAAACACGCACACATCTGGAATGCATCCAGAAACGCATCACAAATCGCACTGGGATATTTTCGAAATTGTGCATGCAGAAACTCATCCGGAATGGATCAGACGTGCATTTTTGTGGTGTCAACCAGCCCTTTGTGCTAGCTCTAGTATCTTTTTAAATTGGAAAATGCACTGAAAATGGTCATTCTTGCAAGTTACAGAACACAGACTTACATTCCATTCAAAACCACTAACTGCCAATCCTCCTGCAGCCCCAGACCCAGCCATCCCAACAAAGAGACCACTTCCAATATTGCTGGACAGAAGTGAAGCTCCAATCTGCAAAAAAAAAAAAAAAGTGTAAAATTATTAAATAATGTACAGTATGTTATAATGAGTAAGGGTTAGAATTTTCAATGCTTTTATTGCAGTCTGTGTCCTCCATCTTGGGAGGAGGTCACTCACACGCGCCCCTATAGCCTGAAGCATCAGGTATTTAGCAAGGGCTCAGCTGGAGACATGAATACTTTGGGGGAGTGTGGTGAAAGTATCAGTGGGTTGAAAGAAAGAAAGAAAGAAAGAAAGAAAGAAAGAAAGAAAGAAAGAAAGAAAGAAAGAAAGAAAGAAAGAAAGAAAGAAAGAAAGAAAGAAAGAAAGAAAGTGGTGGCACACTTCAAAACACTTCCACAATGGGAATCCAAGTGGTTTGAAAGTTAAAAAGGTACGTCTTAAATCTCCCGCCACGTGGGGGGGGGGGGGTGATTTTGACACCATACTATTATAGAAGGAGAATGTGGATCTTTTTGTTGCATTCTACGGTGCCAAAAGGATTAAGCACAGAGTTCAATATATCGTTTTTTTTTTTTTTAGAAGCCTAAAGTCTGTCAGTGGATACCACTGGCATAGGCTGTGTGTGATGGGTCCATTCCTGTTGCTTTTTTGTTATCTTGTTTGAACCTCTTGACATTTATGCGATTTTTCCTGTCATTTTTCTGTGAAGCGCTACCTCACTATAGAGATAAAATTATATTATTTAGTAAACATATAATCCAAAATGTATGCCCCTAGTGGGAGTGTTGAACATAGCACCTAAAATTACAAACACAGAATAAGGTGTGTGTACCAGTGACCTCTAGTGGATGCAAGAAATACATTACATTATATATATATATATATATATATATATATATATATATATATATATATATATATATATATATATATATATAGTGTGAGGGGTTAGCTCAGTAGCGGGGTGTGTGACCCCTTGGATGGGTTCACCACACACTGAATTTATACAGACTGGCAGTCGAAGACGGTTGAAAACAACGTTTTTGGTTTATTTTTCCATCTTGCTGGAAAACAATTGCAAGCATCCAAACAGCATAAACAAAATCAAACATAAAATAAACCCTAGCCACTCTGGGCGTCTACCTTCCACACAGGAACCTATCTATGGAGTCTGACTCAGTCTAGCACTGGGCAGACAGTGCTGGTCTTACAGCACAAAACAATAATCTTTTGATTTTGTTCACACAGAAAAATCAATCCTTCCTCACCTCCTCAGAGGACCTTCAGTACTGGGCTCTTTCATTCAGAAAGCCTCAGCATGCAGCCAATTAGTGGTAATCCTTTTGACTACTTATAGAGGCCTTAATTGCCTCATTCTGAACAGCTGAAGTTTTTCAACGGCCTTTAGCCTTTCTCTTTTTTATATATATTATGTGTTATATTGCTTGTATCCACTAGAGGGCACTGGTACACAGACCTTATTCTGTGTTTGTTATTAGATGCTATATTCATGTCCCACATGGGGCATGAATTTTTGATATGTTTATATTATTTTGTAACTTTATCATCTCTATAGGGAGGTAGAGCTTCACATTTATTTCTCCTTTTTCCCTCTGGTCTGCTAATAATAGTTGGTGTTAAGCAGCAACCTCTTATATTTAAAATATACAGCATTTTTAACATTTTATTAGTAGCGCAGAAGTACATTCCTTTTCACTTTGTGTCATTTTTCTATTGTTTGCTCTTTCGTATGTCTCGTTTCCGCTCCTTGGTTCTGCTCTCCTTATTTCCTTTATCGAGTGATATTTAATTTTACTTTAAGGCTGCCTATATAGTCTAATTAGACTGGTAAAAGTCTTCCGTCCAAGTTTTGTATTTACAGTATGTGTCTTTATAATTAAGTGAGATCATGTGGATCTCTCTTCATATGCACTTTGTATGTAATGTGAATGGTGGTGAGCGTCCAGGGCCGATCCTAGGCAGGGTGCGCGGGGTGCTCCGCACCCAGGCGCCGCAGAGGTGGGGGCGCCGAAGCTCCAAATTGCTCCCCTCTCTCCTCCTTGTCTGTGTCCAGAGGCGGTGTGCATGTAGTGGGTGCTGTGGTTCCCCATCCCGCTTGCTCTCTCCGCTGGCAACTGACAAGAGCGCATACCTCCCGATGTCCCCGGAATCCGGGTTGGGTACCACAGCGGAGCCTAGTACCGGAACACGTTGCGGTACTAGGCTCCACTAATTAATTCTCTCCAGTGTGCATGGAGCAGTCTCCTGTCTGTCCCGCCCTCTCTGCGTGTGTCGGCTCTATTCCCATAGGCAATGTGATGAGAAGCTTCTGGGTTGGCCGGAGCTGCTGCCAATCATCCCGTGCACTCCCGGAAATGCTCTCCGTGTGCCACCCTCCAAATAACCAAAGATGCCACGTATGCCCCGCCCCCTGTAAAGTGCTTCTGCTCCTAGCGTGCCCGAGCAACAGGGATCTAATGGACAAGTACTGATCTATGGGGACACCTGCTGTGGGGGGGACTCTGATGGGGGACACCTGCTGTGGGGGGGACTCTGATGGGGGACACCTGCTGTGGGGGGGGACTCTGATGGGGGACACCTGCTGTGGGGGGGACTCTGATGGGGGACACCTGCTGTGGGGGGGACTCTGATGGGGGACACCTGCTGTGGGGGGACTCTGATGGGGGGCACCTGCTGTGGGGGGGACTCTGATGGGGGACACCTGCTGTGGGGGGGGACTCTGATGGGGGACACCTGCTGTGGGGGGGACTCTGATGGGGGACACCTGCTGTGGGGGGGGACTCTGATGGGGGACACCTGCTGTGGGGGGGGACTCTGATGGGGGACACCTGCTGTGGGGGGACTCTGATGGGGGACACCTGCTGTGGGGGGGACTCTGATGGGGGACACCTGATGTGGGGGGGACACCTGCTGTGGGGGGGACTCTGATGGGGACACCTGCTGTGGGGGGGACTCTGATGGGGGGCACCTGCTGTGGGGGGGGGACTCTGATGGGGGACACCTGCTGTGGGGGGCTCTGATGGGGGACACCTGCTGTGGGGAGACTCTGATGGGGGACACTAATGAAGACTTCTTAGGGGAGCATCTCTGTGTTTGAGTCATAGCCATAGAAACATGTGTAAAGGGGAGGAGTTAGTAAGATGACTACGCCCATGTGGGGGCGCCAGAAATATTTCTGCACCCAGGCGTCTGTGACCCTAGGATCGGCCCTGTGAGCGTCAGTGAGGGAAGTGTACACTGAGGACACCCGGTGGCTGTAAATAAATATGTCAGTTCACGTTGGGATATTTAAGATCTGACCCACTGGCCCCTCCTTGCTCCGAAGAAGTTCGTTGATAGGCGAAAGAAAGCACTTTTAGGTTTACCTAATCTTGTTTTTTGTTAAATTCTCCTTCAAGGGGGCGTGGCAAGGGGTGTGTCCTATTCCATCATACTTTTGCTGACTTGTGTCCCTCATTCCCATCAAAAAGTTGGGAGGTATGTATATGGGATTTATGTGTTGTATCCTCGCCAGTCTATAATTACCCAACGACATGTGGCTGTGAATCTCCTGTCGGGGGGGTTGACTTACACCAACTTTGTGACTGGTTCTGCTGTTTATCCATAGAACTTATTCAAGGTACAGCCAACTACTCCCATCTCCATCCTGCTCTTATCTCCCCACCCAGCCTGCAGTACCCTCATTGCGGTTCAATTGACCAGGGCGGGTCTCTGTGGATAGTGGTTTACCATCAGAATAATCTCATCCTTTTTCATTCCATGGTCTGTAGAGAGCCCATGTATCTCTATAGACTTATTGCCGTGTGGACTGTGTAGCGGTGTATGAGTTTGGCTGTCGGCAGGGCTTTGAGTTGTTTTACAATGTTGTCATTTTTTTAAGATTTGCACTAGTGGTCATTTTTTGCATCAATTCATTTAATAATTTTCAATAAAATTGCTTTTTTTTTTTTAAGTCCAGAGTGTTCCTCAACAAGGTTTTTTGGTGATCTTTAAGCCCCATCTTTTCAGTTTATGCATGACCTTATGGAACCACACCTGTTAAATTTAGGTGGGGGCCCCAGCGTAGGGATACGGTTCTGATTTTGAACCACCCTGTGCATCAATTATCGGTCTGAGTGTCCATTTGTAAATTTTTTAATAAAGTCCACCAGACCCGCTGATTGGCTCCCCCGCTGGCCATTGGGTACGTGACGCACCTCCAATGGCATACTCGCACCCACAAAAGCGTGTGCACGAGCCTTCGTACACCAACAGCGATATGCGGTATCGAGTTACCTTGCCGCAGTATGACTTTTTTTTTTAAAGAAACCTGGTGTGGAAAAAGCCTCTTGACAGGGAGGGGGTGAGCAGGAGTGTCAGGACGCCCACTTATGGCTATCAGAATTGTATTTTGATATTTTTATTCAATTTTTATTGAAATGTTTATTTAATTATAAACTGCCTTTATACTGTATAAATTCTAATGCAGTTATATATGGTGAATATGTGATGTTAATTGAGGATTGGATGAGGTAAAGGCGGTTGACGTCTTTTTTAATTTTATTTATGTTGTTACCTTATTTTAATTGTGAACGCCTGACTATCGTCCATTAGGATTCATTATCCTTTGTCTGGTGTTTTTTATTTAAGCACTAGATGGCGCTAGCCTTAGGCTAATTTTAACATTATTACCTAATGTATTCTTGCCCCTTAGGATTTTATCTTTTGTCTGGTGTTCTGCTTTGCTGACACAAGATGGCGCTAGTTAATTAGGCCCATGTTAGTGTTGCCATGGTAACCGCATGGTATATATTGTGCTGCGGGACGTTCACGTTGATCCCCGCCCCACGCTGATGAAGTCCCGCCCACACTGGGACGTAACGCGTACGAGGGGGAGGAGCTACGTCGACGTCACTCGCGTTTGCCTCACAGAGACCTCACACGCTGTCTACATCGATCCGGACCTATAGCTCCGGAATTTGCTGTTTTACCTGCACTCGGTTCAGAGTGCAGGACAATGTGAGTTTTTATATCTTGTGTTTTATCAACATTAAACGTTTTAAGCAGTGAGCACTTAGATTGTTTTTCTTATCCCTTTCGGTCCATCTAATGTTATATGGGAGAGTGTTGCCTTGCTTACTGCTCGCTGGTTCCATCTGGTGGATGCTTTGGAGTAGAGCCCATGTTAAGCTGATTACTTTTCTTTGGAGGATTTGCTTTTTGCCTTTTGACCTAGCCACAGGTCGAAGTGTTGAGGTGAGAGGCCACCCTTTAGTCTTGGTGGAGGATAATCCTGTCCTGTGGGTCACAGATCTGACGAAGATTTCTGCACTATTTATCACCATTGTGTTTTTTGGAGCACCTTTATCACTTTGCACTTTATGGACTCTATTTAATTTATTTAATTAATTTGAATTATTGTGTTTTTAATTATTTATAGTTATATTTACTTGCGCTGCACTAATTATTTATGTATTCACTTTGAGATATTTTTTGAATTATATCTGCAGTGCTGGCTTGCAATTTAGTTTAATTTGTATTAATTTTCCAGCGCTGAATCACTTCACAATTTAGGACGCCCACTTACACACAGCTCCTTTCTCTATCTGCAAAGTAGAGAGTGTCCTGACTTGCCTGCTCGCCCCCTCCCTCGTCAAGAGGCTTTTTCCACACCAGGGAGAAAGCCTCGCATTACGGTGTTGAGTTACAGACAGAAGAGCAGGAAGTGAGGATTTCTCAGAAGAAATAAGGACATTTAAAAGCAAAATGGAAGGATGAGGTAAGTGAAGGAGGACTGCACTAAGGTAAAGGAAGCTATTTAGGGGGAATAAAATCCTTTACAACCCCTTTAACGCACTTTTTGCGATTCGGCACTGCGTCGCTTTAACTGACAATTGCACGGTCGTGCGACGTGGCTCCCAAACAAAATTGGCGTCCTTTTTTTACCACAAATAGCGCTTTCTTTTGGTGGTATTTGATCACCTCTGCGGTTTTTAGTTTTTGCGCTATAAACAAAAATAGAGCGACAATTTTGAAAAAAAATAATATTTTTTGCTATAATAAATATCCCCCAAAAATGTTTACACACACAGCTCCCGGTTCTCGCTTTGTAACGAGCGATCGCGTGTGCCCGGCAGTGATCGCGGCCGCCGGGCACGCACGTCAGGGGCGAGCGTGCGCGCCTCCGGCGGCGCGCGCCCCTATTGGCTGCTGGGAGAGGTGACGTATAGCTACGTGCTCTCGCCCAGCAAAGCCAACCTGCCGCCAACCGGGGGCTGGTCGGCAAGCAGTTAATGATCATGGTATCACTATGATGTTTGATTGGCCAGCAAATTTGCCTGACCTAAACCCCATCTGTGGGGTTTTGTCAAATGAGACATCAGACCCAACAATGCAGATGAGCTGAAGGCCACTATCAAAGCAACCTGGGCTTCCATAACACCTCAGCACAGTGCCACAGGCTGATCGCCTCCATGCCATGCAGCAATTCATGCAAAAGGAGCCCCTGCCAAGTACTGAGTGCATACTACTGTACATACTTTTCACTAAGCTAACATAAAAATCCTTTTTTTTATTATTGGTCTTGTTCTTGTGTAATATTCTATAATTTCTATAAAAGAAATGCTTGAAATATATCACTCTGTGTGTAATGCATCTTTATAAAATATATGAGCTTCACTTTTTAATTGAATTACTAAAATTAACTTTTGACGATATTTAAATTTTATAAGATGCACCTGTATGAGAGTTGAAGTGGTAAAAATCCATGCGAATCAAGATTTGTACACAAAATGCATCTATGAGAGAAGCACTTCTGATGGGAAAAAATGCCAATCTACCCCAACTCTACATCTCTACCACCAACACAGAAAGCCCCAAAATGAAGACTTACCGGCCACCACGTCATGTTTCTTCCAGCTAAGAAATAACCACCGACTGTCCCTCTGCTTGCTCGGACCGAAGACTACAAAAGAAAAGAAAAATGTGTTTGACTATCACTGTATTTAATTCTTTACCACTTTAAAAAAACACATTTAGAAAACGCGATAAATTTGTTTATGTTCTTGACATGTTTATTAACCACTTCAATACCAGGCACCTACGCCCCCTTCCTGCCCAGGCCAATTGACATGCTAAACGACGGCGCACACAGCGTGTCACGACTTCCCGAAGGAAGCTCGGGTCGGCTCGGCTCTATTCGGCGCCTGCGCACCGGCGCCGAATAGAGCCGAGCCGACCCGAGCTTCCTTCGGGAAGTCGTGACGCGCTGTGTGCGCCGTCGTTTAGCATGTCAATCAATTGGCATGTCAATAGGAACGCCCACTCCCGCGGGATTCCCTACCCGGAAGCCGCGGTGAATTCTAAGGCTAAACGCTATCTACAGCAAAAAAAATAAAAAGTCAGTGTAATTTTATTTGCAGAACTGGGCTGGATGTAGTGTTAGAAATTTTTTATAGAGTGAACCTCCGCTTTAAGGTGTCAGCAGAACAAGACATTTTGGACAATTTCATGCTTCTAACTTTGTGGGAACAGTTTGGGGATGGCCCCTTCCTCTTCCAACATGACTGCGCACCAGTGCACAAAGCAAGGTCTATATGGACATGGATGATCGAGCTTGGGGTGGAGGAACCTGACTGGCCTGTACAGAGTGAAGAAAAGAACATCTGCACATCGCAAGGTTCAAAAATGTCTTTATTTGAATTCACCAATCAATAAGTACAAAGTTATTTGTGTGAAACACGTCTACACGAATGCTTTTTTGGTGCCCTTGGTGCTATCACAGTGATTTAAAATAAAAACATTTTGGAACCTTTGGATGTGCAGTCGTTCTTTTCTTCAATTATCCTACGGAAGCGGGCCAGGAAAAGCACTTCTATCAGGGCCCAATTGAGGTATTTTATACACCTGGAGCAGCGGATCCCTCTTTCTTTGGGCCTGCACCTCAACCCAATAGAACACCTTTGGGATGAATTAGAGCGGAGACTGCACACAGCAAAGGACTGCAGACATTCCAATGCACCCAGGAGGTTTCAAAATGCTGCAGGAGAGTAAAGATCAGCAGCACATGTTTCTGAACAAGGACATTTTAATGTTTTTTTTCTTTTGCAAGGTGTTCCTTTTATGTTAAAGCGGAGCTCCACCCTAATTACAACAGTAGTATAATTAGACTGCCGCTATCTAAACTGCTAAAAACGGATGTTTTTGTTTAATAAATATGTACAGTACCTGTACATTAGTGAGCCTTCCGGTCTGCATCGTTGCCGGAATTTCTCGGGCATTGCGTCACTTCCCGTTCGATGCATGGCACTCTGGGAGCTTCTCTCCATAGCTCCCTGTGTTCACTGCACATCTGTGATATCAAATATTGCGCTATTTCTTTGCCGTTGTCATGGCAACACAGACGCTCCCACCTCTCCTCCCCGTTGCTCGTGCGCATGCGCGAGATCGAGCGGTGGATGCTGGGACATCAGCATCCACCCGAACAAGGAAGTGCCTGCTTGTGGGCTTATGCCCACAGTTAAAATGGCAACTGAAAAGAACGAAGAATATAACTACATATTTCACACAGAATGGCAGCAAAGCGACCGCGGAACACTAAAAACGTGAGTTAACAAAATAACTGGCATTAACCATTTAAATAGCCCTAAAAAAAAAAAAAAAAAGTTTTTGCGTGGGAGATCCGCTTTAAATACGACAAAATGTTGACTTGAGGCCCCATACACACCATAGAATCTATCCGCAGATAAATCCCATCAAATGGGTTTCTGCGGATAGATTCTATGGTGTGTACACCATACCGCGGATAAATCTCCTCTGGGATGGATTCCAGCAGATTGGATATTTGCTGACATGCTCAACAAATCCATCTGCTGGAATCCATTCCAACGGATGGATCCGCTCGTCTGTACAGACTTACCGGATCCATCCGTCCAAAGGGATTCCCCGCACGCGTCGTAATGATTTGACGCATGCGTGGAATTCCTTATATGACAGCGTCGCGCCCGTCGCCGCGTCATAATAGCGGCGACGGCGCGACACGTCATCGGCAGAGGATTTCAGCGCGGATTTCAATGCGATGGTGTGTACACGCCATCGCATAGAAATCTTCTGAAATCCTCGAGAGGATTTATCCGCGGATACGGTCCGCTGGACCGTATCTGCGGATAAATCCTCTCGTGTGTATGGGGCCTGAGTGTGTATTAAATTTTTTGGATACCATCTTCTATTGCGGGCACATGCGGCAGGCATATTAATTAATAATTAAAAAAATAAAATATTATAAGCCTGCTACTGTTTTGTTGGGAAAAAAAGTAAATTTTACCCTTATTATTTCATCTGTTAATATTAGGGCTGTGGAAATTAACTATTAATTCCTTGATTAAGCGTAAATTTTTTTTGATCGATCAAAATTCTTTTGATCGGCACTCACCTCTCCGCCGGCTTCCAGGTCATCAGGGAGTTCCGTCGGAGAAAAAAACACAAGTCGCATGAATTTGAAGTCACAAAAAGTGTGAATGAGGACTAAGGCTCTGTTTCCACTATTGCAACCCTAAAGTGCCGCGATTTTGATGCGACTTGAAGCAATGCCTGTATATTCTTGAGGACTGTGGACCTCAAGTCGCATCAAAGTGGGACCAAAGTAGTGCAGGGACTACTTTGAAGTCGCTGAGACTTGAAGTCACACAGATATGAACGATACTCATTGGAAATCACGGGGTAAGACTTGTCATGAGACTTCGCAGTCCCAAGTCGCATTACAAGTCACACTAGTGGAAAACGAGCCTAAAGCGTAGAAAGCGTACATTAGTGGAGAAGAAATACAAGTCCACGGACTTACCCATATCCCAACGACGAGGACAAAAACGAAATAAAGCACGACCACAATAATATCTGGAGTCTCAAAATTGGCATATCGAGGGCCGATGTCTGGAGCTGCAGTGCCGTTCTCCATGATGCCTGAAGAAATAAAGATACAATCTGTTAAAGAAGAAGTATCTTTGTTTACGAAGCAGCTGTTAGTGGCCAACAGGCATTATCAGGAGGAATACATTTATTATGACGAGTCATGTTGCAGGTCACACACTTAAAGTGGATTTTACATCCCAAAAAGTTTTTTTCATTATTGTGCTCATTAGACCTAAAAAAGTAAAAAAAAAAAAAAATATTATTTTTTTAGTCATCTGGAAATGCCTGTTGCTATGCGGTCCCATGAAATCTGCCTTTGGAATCACCTAGGATTCTGACATCATCTCCCTCTAATTCTCCTGGGAAATGTGTGTCATCATTTCCCAGGATGCAGTGCGCTGTCCAATTCTCACTCCCCATCCAAGACTTCCAGGAAGTTGGGGCCAGATTCACAGCGGAGATACGACGGAGTATCTCAGATACTCCGTCGTATCTCTCAGAGTATCTATGCGACTGATTCATAGAATCAGTTACGCATAGATATCCCTAAGATCCGACAGGTGTAATTGTTTTACACTGTCGGATCTTAGGATGCAGCACCGCGGCCGCCGCTGGGGGGATTTTGCGTCGTAAACCAGCGTCGGGTATGCAAATTAGGAGTTACGGCGATCCACGACGGATTTTCGCGTTCGCTACGTCGCCGCTAGTATAGTTTCCCGTCGTAAAGTTAGTCGTTATTTTACCTGCCCTAACTTTACACAGCAATCGTATTGCTGTATAAAGTATGGCCGTCGTTCCCGCGTCAAAATTAAAAATTTCACGTCGTTTGCGTAAGGCGTCCGGGAATACGGAAGTACGCTACGTACGTCGCCGATCGAAAAAATGACGTCAGTTTGCGCAAAGCACGGCAGGAATTTCGAAACGGAGCATGCGCAGTAGGTCCGGCGCGCCCAATTTAAATGGTACCCGCCCCATTCGATTTGGACCGCCTTGCGCCGGACGTGTTAACGATACACCGCCGCAAGTTTCCAGGTAAGTGCTTTGTGGAATCGGGCACTAAAACTGAAAACTTGTGGTGGTGTAACGTAAACGGCTTACGTTACACGGGCGCAATTGTACATGAATCTGGCCCTAAGTGCTTGTAGGCTTCACAATGCCCACAAGCAAAATGACAACGGTGTGGACATAGTTTTATAAACTATCTTTTTTGAATATCTATGCGGAGCAGCGGCGTATTGTAAAATAGTAACTGACCGGATTTATATTATAAAAACGCAGGATGAAAGGACATACATTTAAAAAATGCTAATTGTGGTTGGAACTCCGCTTTAAAGCGGGGGTTCACCCTGTTAAAAAAAAAAAAATGTTTTTTTTTATTATTCCATTACTTTCGGCATCGTAGCGCGAGCTACGGTATGCCGGTCCTAAATTTTTAATCCCCGTACTCACTGTGCTATCGTTGATTGAAGAATCCGGGGAATGGGCGTTCCTATGGTGAGAGAAGGTGATTGACGGCCGGCCCTGGCACGTCACGCTTCTCCGGAAATAGCCGAAATAGGCTTGGCTATTCACGGCGCCTGCGCATAGCCTGTGCGCAGGCGCTGTGAATATCCGAGACCTACTCCGGCTGTCTTCGGGGAGCGTGACGTGCCAGAGCCGGCCGTCAATCATCCTCCCTCTCCATAGGCACGCCCATTCCCCGCGGGAGTCGGATTCTTCAATCAACAATAGCACAGTGAGTACGGGGATTAAAAATTTAAGACCGGCATACCGTAGCTCGCGCTACGATGCCGAAAGTAATGGAATAATGGGGTGAAGGAGGGTGAACTACCGCTTTAACTCCATTCTCTGTGTAAAGCTGGCCATACACTGGTAGATTTCGGAACGAACGTCAGTATGAATCTCAGTACAGTCAATAATGTCTTCACAGACTTCTGTGTCTTCAAATTGTTGTTTGCTTATAAAATTGGATTTTGGAACGGTTGGGATTCCCCCCCAAAAAAAAAACATTTACTGTGAGGCCCCTTTCACACAAGTGGACTGATCTGGTCTGCCAGTCCGTTTTTCAGGCAGACCGGATTGGCCAATCCATTGTCTCTATAGAGGATTCGCTGACACCCACCAGTTTCCCATCCTCTTAAAACAGACGGATAGGGGGGGAATCTGTTCCCCAACCATCAGGTGGATCGGATGACAGGTGGATGTAAATGGACATGCAGTCCATTTCCATCCGACTGCCCCATAGAGAACCAGCGGGCTGTGTCTGTGTCCCATGACCGCTATGCAGAGTGGACCTGTCATCTGCCTGCTCAGTGGGGATCAGTGGAGAGAACACCAGCTGAGCAGGTGGATCCACTTGACAGATTCTGAAAGGGGCCTTAGAATTTCAACCAGTTGAAAAAAATTAAAAAACTATTTCTGCTTCTACAAAAAAAAAACCTTGCGTCAGAGGGGGCGGGGTCACGTGACGGGTGGCCCGCCTCACCAATAAAAGAAACGTCACAGCTTCAGCCGCGTCATTCGCTGGGCTGTGTCCGGCGGAGAGAGGCGGCCGGCGATGCTGCGCTCTGGATCCCGGACCCAGGTCCCCAAACACTTTTTCGGACAATAACTTGCATATTAGCCTTTAAAATTAGCACTTTAGATTTCTCCCATAGACTTTAACAGGGTGTTCTGTGGCTTTTAAAATTTTCCCCGAACACCCCAAATTGTTCGTTGTTCGCCGAACAGGCTAACAGGCAATGTTCGAGTCGAACATGAGTTCAACTCAAACTTGAAGCTCATCCCTAGTAAAGACCCTTCATTTCTTTGTAATTGGGCAAACTTACAAAGTCTGCAGGGAATCAAGTAATTATTTTCCCCACAGTAAACAGTCCCCAAATTAGCATGATAAAGTCATTATTAACCAAATCAGAGCTCCCAACTGTCTCTGATTTCGGGGGGACTGTCCCGGATTTGGAACAATGTCACTCTGTTCCTCCTTTCTCCTCGTTTGTCATTTTGATCTGATTTATATCGTTTTAATTTTATTGTTTCCTAGGGCTAAACCTTTCAACCAATTCCCAAATTGCTGCATTTGTAAATTTCAAAAGCTAGTATAACCACTTTGGCTCTCACGCCTGTTCACCCCTTAGGCCTGGTTCACACCCATGTATTTTGAGTCTAGGTTCACACCTATAATGTAGCCTGCTCGGATTGGCAGAGGTTGTTACTTCTGATTAATATATTTACAATGCCTAACATTTGGCTTTGACTTACAGAAAAGACAGGGAAGACTAGTTCTTTTGAGAAACAGTATGCAATCTTGCAATCTGTATGCAGGGGCGTACCTACCCCAAGGAAAACAAAGCGATTGCCTTGGGCTGCATTTTTCAGGGGGAGGCACCTCTACTGGGATGATGCCTGCAGCCACGTTTTTTAGAGCCGGTGGTCAGCTCTCTTGTGATAGCAATTGGAGCGGCTTACTAGCTTACTAAATGAAATAGGGCGATTTCAAAGCCGCACTGGTGTGAATCAGGGCTAAGGCTCGGTTCACACTAGTGCAGGACATGCATTCTGTGTTTGCTAGGGCACAGCAGCCCATTCATTTGAACCACACAAAAAAGTTGCATGCACCTTTTTAAAAATGTGGTCGCAAGGATGCGGTTTTCCTGTGGTTCCCGCACCCGCGATGCATGGGGGTGACATTCAAAAAGCAATTGGCTGAAGTAAAGTTGAATTAGATTAAAGTGGTTGTACACCCTGTACAGCCACTTTTACCTACAGGTAAGTCTAGATTAAGGCCCCTTTCACAAGGGGTGGATCAGTAACGATCCGCCTTCATATGTCCGTAAGCTCAGCGGGGATCGACCCGTATATCCCCGCTGAGCCGTCGGATGACAGGGTGGTCCCCACACACTGTGCAGGGACCGCCCTGTCTTTTCTCCGCTCTCCCCTATGGGGGGAGCGGATGAACACGGACCGTATGTCCGTGTTCATCCGATCCGCTCTGCAGACGGAAGAAAAAATAGGATTTTCTTCCGTCTGCAAATCGGATGTTTGCGGAGGCGGACGATTACATAGTTAGTCAGGTTGAAAAAAGACACAAGTCCATCCAGTTCAACCACAAAAAATAAAAAAACAAAATAAAAAACACAGTAAAATCCTATACACCCAACTCCATACCCACAGTTGATCCAGAGGAAGGCAAAAAACCCCAGCAGAGCATGATTCAATTTGCTACAGCAGGGGAAAAAATTCCTTCCTGATCCCCCGAGAGGCAATCGGATTTACCCTGGATCAACTTTACCTACAAATCTTAGTACTCAGTTATATTCTGTACATTTATGAAAGAATCCAGGCCTTTCTTAAAGCAATCTACTGAGCTGGCCAGAACCACCTCTGGAGGGAGTCTGTTCCACATTTTCACAGCTCTTACTGTGAAAAAACCTTTCCGTATTTGGAGGTGAAATCTCTTTTCCTCTAGACGTAAAGAGTGCCCCCTTGTCCTCAGTGTTGACCGTAAAGTGAATAACTCAACACCAAGTTCCCTATATGGACCCCTTATATATTTGTACATGTTGATCATATCCTCCCTTATTCTCCTCTTCTCAAGAGTGAATAGATTCAGTTCCTCTAATCTTTCCTCATAGCTGAGCTCCTCCATGCCTCTTATCAGTTTGGTTGCCCTTCTCTGCACTTTCTCCAGTTCTCCGATGTCCTTTTTGAGAACTGGGGCCCAAAACTGAACTGCATATTCCAGATGAGGTCTTACTAATGATTTGTACAGGGGCAAAATTATATCTCTGTCTCTGGAGTCCATACCTCTCTTAATACAAGAAAGGACTTTGCTCGCTTTGGAAACCGCAGCTTGGCATTGCATGCCATTATTGAGCTTATGATCAACTAAAACCCCCAGATCCTTCTCCACTACAGATCCCCCCAGTTGTACTCCCCCTAGTATGTATGATGCATGCATATTCTTAGCCCCCAAGTGCATAACTTTACATTTATCTACATTAAACCTCATCTGCCACTTAGTCGCCCAATTAGACAGAGCATTGAGGTCGGCTTGTAAATTGGCGACATCCCAATTTACAGGGGTCAGCGGATAATTATCGGCTGACACCGGCAATCACATAGGGACCCATGTATGTCCGCAAACGGATGGATGAAAAAGCGGACATACGGTCCGCACGTGTGAAAGGGGCCTTAGGCTTACCTGTAGGTGCTGGAAATATCTCCTAAACCTCCACAGTTTAGGAGATATTTACATTAGAGATGTGCGCCGTTTGTGACGTTTCTGAAGGAGGTCATGCTGTGAGTCGCGGCTCCCGCGCCCATACGTCATCGCGGCTCCGGCCAATCACATCGCCGGAGCCTCGATACCCGGAAGTAATTCCGGGACAACATGTCGTCAGCAAGTGCTGCACCGCAGCGGGGGCTTCGATCCCAGGTGAGTATTACATAATGAGCAAGCATGCTATGCATACTTGCTCATTATGAATTTGTCTTGCAGGTGTTAGTTTTCCAAAAGTGAGTTTACAACTAGAGTTGACACCTAGATGTTCCGGTTCGACGGGTTCGGCCGAACTTCGGAAAAAGGTCCGGGTTCGGGACCCAAACTTGACCCCGAACCCCATTGAAGTCAATGGGGACCCAAACTTTTCAGTACTAAAATGTCTCTAAAACACTAATGGAAATGGCTAGAGGGCTGCAAATGGCAGCAAACTGTTGGCAGGAGCACGGCAAGTACGCTGCAAATAAATGTGGATAGGGAAATAACTTAAAATAACATAACAAAAAAATAAATAAAAAAAAACACTGGAGGAAACACTGCAAACCCTGGAGGAAACACTGCAAAATATATTTGTTTGCCCTAAATGGGTGTTTGTTGAATAGAAAAATAGAAGAACACTAGCTAAAGTGTTTATCTCACACGTACAGATATGGAGGAAAAACTGCAAACACTTTTTTTTGCCCTAAATGGATGTTTTTTGAATAGCACAATAGAAGAAAAGTATGTAA
This sequence comes from Rana temporaria, assembly GCF_905171775.1. Lineage (NCBI taxonomy): Eukaryota > Metazoa > Chordata > Amphibia > Anura > Ranidae > Rana > Rana temporaria. The sequence goes on from NC_053495.1 coordinate 177,337,159, forward strand.
AGGGTGTATCTCACAGGAACATATGCAGTGCTGGTGTAATTTCATTTCTGAAGCAGGACTGACTCCTATATATTTCTGTCCCTATAAAAAGCACAATCAGGAACCTTTCCCTATAGTATCTAATGCAGAGTATCTCACAGGAACATATGCAGCGCTGGTGTAATTTGATTTCTGAAGCAGGACAGTCTGACTCCTATATATTTCTCTCCCTACAAGCAGCGGCAGCAGCAGCCTTTCCCTACCCTAACTAAAGCAGAGTGACAAGCTGTGCTATCTGCCTCTAGCTTATATAGAGGCGGGTCACATGCTGGGTCACATGCTGCACTGGCCAATCACAGCCATGCCATTAGTAGGCATGGCTGTGATGGCTTCTAGGTCACACAATTAAAACAAATGGTGATTGGCTGCCCTGCAGCGCGCCATTACATTGCCGAACACCGAACCCGAACTTACAGCAAATTGTTCGGGTTCCGGTCCGGGTACCAAAAACCCAAAAGTCCGGTACGAACCCGAACTTTACAGTTCGGGTTCGCTCAACCCTATTTACAACCACTTTAGACTTTTGTGTCTTATTGAAGAGCGAAGCTGCCTGTGGATGGTGCCAAGTCAGCAGATGATCATACTGTCAGACTGGGTCTAAGGAGCTATGTCAATGCATGTATAAACCATCGCATAATGCCGTTATACTGCGGCAAAGTGGCTTTCCTGGCAGTGGGGATGTGTTGGATTTTGTTTCCCTGTAAAGCAGAGAATAAAATCCAGCACATCCCTAAGTAAAAACACCACATAGTAAACACAAAAACACTGATTAGGCACACATTTAACCCCTTGATCGCCCTACTTAACCCCTTCCCAGTCAGTGTCATTAATACAGTGACAGTGCATACTTTTAGCACTGATTACTGTATTAGTGTCACTGAACGTCATTATTAGTATATATATATAAAAATGTCCAGTATATATACCATAGTTTGTATACGCTATAACTTTTGTGCAAAACAATCAATAATATAATATTATTGGGATTTCTTTTTTTTTTTTGCCAAAAATATTGGCCTAAATTTATAAAGACAATTTTTTATTATTTTATTCTGGATGTGTTTTATAGCAGACAGTAAAAGTATTGTTTTTTGTTTCAAAATTGTTGTATTTTTTTGTTTATAGTGCAAAAAATAATTATCCCAGTGGTGAACAATTATCACCAAAAGAAATTACATCAATTACATTTTATGTACAGCGTTGCATGACGTTCCAGGGCTTTCCAGTTCCAGAAAAAAAAAGTAGAACATGCTGAATTTTTCCCTGCACTGGACTGTATTGGAACTCAGTAAGATGCATCAAAAGCGCACTGGAATACATTAAAAATGCATAAAAAAAAACACACCGGATCCCAGTACAGTAAAAAAAAAAAACGAGGAAGGGCCAGTTTACACCACATGCAGCCCAGTGCTTTTATATGGTTTCCAGTTGCATGGTTCACACCAGTGCGGTCACTTGCAGGGCTTTCCTGTTCCAGAAAAAAAAAAGTAGAATGTGCTGCATTTTTCCTGCACTGGACTGCAGTAAAATGCATCAAAAGCACACTGGAATGCACTGGAACACATTAAAAATGCATCAAAATGCACTGGACCCCAATACAGTGGGGGAAAAAAAAACAGGAAAAAATAAAAAGCATCTGGAATGCACCATAAACGCATAAAAAACGCGCATGAAGAAACGCATCCGGAACGGATCTGGAGTGGGTGTTTTTGTGGTGTGGACCAGCTCTTAACCGCCGCAGGGATATGTGGGCTTTTTTTATTTATTTTTTTTAAAAACAGTGTCAAAATAAATAAAATACAGTAAAATAAATCAGAAAAAAAAAGATATATTTTTTAAAGTGCCCCGTCCCGACGAGCTCACGCACAGAAGTGAACGCCTACGTGAGCAGCTCCCGCCTATGAAAACGGTGTTCAAACCACACATGTGAGGTATCGCCGCGATCGTTAGAGCGAGAGCAATAATTCTTGCACTAGACCTTCTCTGTAACTCAAAACATGCAACCTGTAGAATTTATTTAACATGGCCTATGAAGATTTTTACGGTAAAAGTTTGTCGCCATTCCATGAGCGGGCACAACTTTGAAGCGTGACATGTTGGGTATCAATTTACTTGGCGTAACATTATCTTTCATAATATAAAAAAAATTGGGCTAACTTTACTGTTTTCTTACTTTTAATTAAAAAAAGTGATTTTGTTTTCCAAAAAAGTGTGCTTTTAAGACCGCTGCGCAAATACGATGTGACAAAAAAATTGGGCTAACTTTACTGTTTTCTTACTTTTAATTAAAAAAGTGATTTTGTTTTCCAAAAAAGTGCGCTTTTAAGACCGCTGCGCAAATACGATGTGACAAACACATATTGGAACAACAACCATTTTATTCTCTATGGTGTTAGAAAAAAAATATATAATGTTTGGGGGTTCTAAGTAATTTTCTAGCAAAAAAACATATTTTTTTTAACTTGTAAACACCAAATCTCAGAAAGAGGCGCCGGGCTTAGGTGGTTAAAGAATTACTAACTATACATTTAAAAAAGCATTTAAAATCAGTTAACTCAGAATGAATGAAGTAATAAGATTAAGCCAATGATGTTTACAACAAAACTATAGAGCTTACCTTGGTCCATGCTGGATCTCCTCTCAATCACAAGGATTAGTTAGGAGTCTTGTACAATGCATGATGCTGTAGATGGGACGGCCCCCGCCCCCGGGGACACATAGGACATGTTCTGCTGGAAGAGAATCACACACACCTATTCTGGGTATTCTGCATTCCTTCTAATCTGATTTTCTCAATGAAGCCGATGAGGTGTGTGAAAAATTTGCAGAATGATTTTAGAAGACCAATAAAACAGAAGATACAAACAAATTTATTGGCCTTCAAAATATTTGCTATCTTTCACAACACACTCTTGGCAACCTTTATAAATCTCCTGGAAATTGTCAGCAAAAGCCTCTTTCGCACCACGGGCGTAATTGTCACGATTTTTGGGACTTTAGATGAGGTGAATATGTGGTACACCTCCATCCCTAATTGAAGAAAATAAAGCAGGAGTTTGGGACTTTGAGTGAGACTGTAGACATGGTGTAGGTATAAAAGGGTACATATTTAGTCATCAAAAACAGATCTCCAAACAAAAAATCACATGGGAGATGTGATTCCCTAGAGTCACACACATAAAATATGAGCATGTACAATATAGACAGCAAGGTACATCAGTGTGTAACCAGGTGCCACATAGTGATCCGTGAGGATAAATGGATACATTCAATGAATTTACATATATACAGATGTCACATGGCAGCAAGCACTAGAAAACACTAAATAAAGATATTAAAAAACAGTAAAAACATAAGGAGGTAGGTAGTTGTGTTGTCAACTGAGTTGATACGGTGAGGGCATATGACTGCATCTCTGAAGTCCGACGCGTTTCGTGTATAGTTACACTCATCAGGGGCTGATGCTCAGGACATCTAAAGGATATATAATGTAATAAGGTATAATTACATGGTCTAATTACTGGCCAAAAAAACATAAATGACGGGACACAAAGGTCCACCTTGGGTACTTACATGGAATCTGGGCAGTGGGTGTGGTAAGTAAGGAGCCCCGACCAAAAAATTGGTTCGTCATGGGAGCTGAGGTGATCCATAGCCACACTCCGGCGGGGTGCACCAAGGAAACCCTCCCCCCAGACACAGAAACACGAGTTGCTGATGTTCAAGATGAAACAACATGTAGAACCAATGGTGGCTGCCAAAGGAAGTCTAAAAAATATAATAACGCAAGGTCATGATGTCAAGCTGTGTTCTTATAGAAACGAGACAGCCACAGTAGAGAGATATAGGGTAAAAAATCTGATGCTCAAATCCTTGAACCCCCAGAATGGCGAGAGCAGGATGATATAGCTTAGTATGGTGTGGCGTCTCAAGTTCATGGCAAGACTGTGTCTGGGGAGGGCCTGCATAAGAACACTTCACACAGGTGCATGCTGTTAATCACCAGCGTCACACGGGCACGGCATAAGCCAGGAGGAGCAACGCCGTGGGCGGGAACCCGTCCACGGAAGGAGCTCGTATCTCCCAACTGTGCCGGTTGAAATGGAAGGCCAGCGTCCTGACACCAACGAGTGACGTCACTTGCTGGGCGGGATGCATGACGCCGATGCGCTGTGCATCAAGTTCATCTTGCCATGAACTTGAGACGCCACACCATACTAAGCTATATCATCCTGCTCTCGCCATTCTGGGGGTTCAAGGATTTGAGTATCAGGTTTTTTACCCCATTTCTCACTCTAATGTGGCTGTCTCGTTTCTTTTTTGTCAAGAACACAGCTTGACATCATGACCTTGCGTTATTATATTTTTTAGATTTCCTTTGGCAGCCACCACTGGTTGTTTCATCTTGAACATCAGCAACTCATGTTTCTGTGTCTGGGAGGAGGGCTTTGTTGGTGCACCCCGCCGGAGTGTGGCTATGGATCACCTCAGCTCCCATGACGGACCAAATTTTTGGTCAGGACTCCTTACTTACCACACCCACTGCCCAGATTCAATGTAAGTACCCAAGGTGGACCTTTGTGTCCCGTCATTTATGTTTTTCTGGCCAGTAATTAGACCATGTAATAATACCTTATTACATTATATATCCTTTAGATGTCCTGAGCATCAGCCCCTGATGAGTGTAACTATACACGAAACGCAGAGATGCAGTCATATGCCCTCACCGTATCAACTCAGTTGACAACACAACTATCAACTTGTCAGCTGTGTGTCCTATTTCCTTGCTGTGGCTTGTAGTGCTTTTATCCTATTTTACCAATAAAGGTAACAAAATAGGTTTTTCTTGGAGTGCGGCTGTCCAAACATTTTTTCGTTCCCTGCTACACGCATCGCCAGCACCTTCGGTCTCTGAGAGGAGGTTAATCACCAGGCAGGCTCACCTGGAGCGGTTACTCCCTTTCCCACGCCGCGTTTTGCGTGCCATTGAAAGGGCATGACGCTCTTCAGACAGTGAAACAGAAAGAAGTTCGCAGGAGCCAGATCAGAGGAGTACTGTGGATGATCGAGAACAGGTACGCCGCACTGAGCCAAGAATTGGCGTATACGGATCGCACAGTGTGCGTTATCATGCAGCAACATCCATTGTCCAGTCCTGTGCAATATGACGGAATGCGTCAAAGCAACTGTTTCAAAACTTCCTCCCTCACGGTTTGACCCACAGGAACAAATTCCTTTTGGATGATGCCATTGTTGTCGAAGAAGGCTATCAACATGGTTTTGACCTTGGACCTTTGCAGGCGACTCTTTTTGGGTCACAAGGAAGATAGAATAGAATAGAATATAAAAAAATGAATAAAACAGAATTGAATAAAAAAATAGAATATAACCTTCCGAAATCGGAATTTAATAGAATAATTTCAAATTTATTTCAAATAGAATAGAATAGACAGGGGGCGTGGCCTAGCACCAGACCGAGATGGACGCTTGATCCCACATCTCTGGCATGAGTGAGAAGCTACCTTCAGCCACAGGGACAATAAGCACGGAATCGAGCATGGGGAAGGGCGGTCGTGGCTCCTCAACACCCCGGAAGCCGATGGAGCCAGGTCAGCAAGCACCCCCTAACATTAGGGAGATGTTCCCGGGCGGCGCAGGCAGTAGGCCTCAAAGCCGCAGCCTCGCTTAAACCTCCTATACAGCTCGGCGGCTCCAGCCCTATCGCGGATGGCGCGATCAGTGCCCAGAACATGCCGGCACCCCCACCACAACAGGCACAGTCCCTTAGCCTTGCAGACCTACAGGCTAACCTGCAAGCAGTCGCCATGGACATTAAGGCATCCCTTTCTGCTGCCATCACAGACATCAGAGCGGACATTCAGGGAATAGCAGCAAGGACTGGAGGTATAGGACAGGCCTCAGCACGCCATGCGGACGCCATTAAGCAGGTACAAAAGAAAGCAGACATGCACATTGCCCATATCATCGAAATACACCGCCATTTAGAAGATCTCGACAATAGGGGGAGACGCCACAATATCAGAATCAGGGGGGTCCCAGAAATGCCTGATCAAATTCCTGTAGAGCGCACTGCAGAAACCATTTTCAATGACATTCCAGAAAGACCCCCTGATTCCCCGATCGAGTTTGACAGAGTCCACAGGGCCCTCAGACCCAGAGGGAGAGAAAATGACCCCCCCAGAGACATAATTTGCTGCCTGGTAAACTTCCCACTCAAGGAAGCTATTCTGAGGAAAGCCAGGGAGAAAAATAGGGTCATCTTTAACGGTACTGAAATAAAACTCTATCAAGACCTCTCAAACTTTACTTTGCAGCAACGCAGAGCCTTATGCCCGATCAAAGAACAACTGCGATCGAGAGGAATACCATACAGGTGGAAGTTTCCGTTTTGCCTTTCAGCCACATCGAGGGGGCACACAGCATTACTTCGAACACCCGACGACTTCTATTTATTCTGTGAATCCATGAACATCCCCAGGACGAAGGACCCAAAATGGTAAAACTCATTCATGCTTAATGAGCCCTGGATTGCAGTTTCCAACAATCTCACTCCCAGAGCACAGAGACAGAGAGACCGACACCGCAGATTGCCATCACCCCACCGCAACAGGAGAGAAGAAGCCCAAGGGGACCCAGGAATCTCTCCACCCAGACGTAGAGATCGCCTGGAACATCAGGATCACATGGACACCTGAAACTGGTTCCACATCTGGAGGATCGATAGCCGAAGATCAGCCTATACAAAATGTCGATCATCTGGATCCCCTCACCGCATCTGTGCAGCTACTCCGTTCAAATCTCCTGAAATCACTTTAAGGACTGGATCCTGTCTAGCGCAGGCCCTAACCTAGCCTAACAGACTCATTTATGTGTTTCGTGCCCTTCCTCCCTTGTCTCTCTCCTTTTATTTTCTACAGCGACATTTTGCATCTTCAACAAGGAGAGTCGTGTTACCTATCCCCAAGTATATCCGACCAGCTATCAAACAACCAGACAGACTTCCAACATATAGGTTTGACAACTTAATTTGTCATGAACTCGATGCCTGTAAGTACTGCTCCCTTTCTCCCAAAGTTCAAAAAGCAAAGAGACAACCGTAAAAATCTTTTGCTACACTGCCCATACTTTCTCATGGTCGGATTTTTGCTTTGTACCAGATACCCTATTTACTTGGCCTACATAATCAATATGTGGCTATTTGTTCCGCAAGCATCCTTCAAGGGTGGTCCAAGACACCTTTGAACGATATTTGGGGATCCCTGATACATATACGGGAAGGAATGCACTACAACTGTTTGTGTCCTATGTTATACAAGCTCTTTTAGCTGAAAAGACCTAAGATCTTTTAATCGGACTCCAGTCCTACATAGAAGCTAGATTAAAACATAGCTGATTTGCAAAGTGTAAAAGTTATGCATTATACTTTTTTCTTTTATTTTTCTTCTTTATATCCTTTCTTATTTGTATGTTTATATACACTCCTACTGCATGATTGAATGGGACATGGCAGTGATCAATACATATTTAGTCCTTACACCATCGACTTATGTCGCATACATGCGATTAATCCGCTCGCATACTCAGCTGTCCCTGGTGAGAATGCTCCAAAACTACTAGATGTAAGGCTATCCCCCATTACACAGACCAAATAAATAATATATGCTCTTGATCACAGCGATGCCTTACACACATGCAAAAATGTTTTTATTCCAACAGTATAAGAAGTTAAATGGTTCTCTTCTGTTTTTTACTACACCCCTCTGTGTGATTTACTAGTTTAAACATATATGTAGGAACTGCTCTAAATCTCAATGTTTGACAAGTAACCTATAAAATGCTAATGCAACACTCCCCTCTAGTGGATGAAAGTAAACATTACATTAATGATTTTTTTTCACCTGTTATCTGTAGTACCTTGCAGCTCTTAAAGGATTTTTTTTTTTTTAGCTAAATAGCTTCCTTTACCGTACTGCAGTCCTGGTTTCTCTGTTCTGAACACTTCCTGGTCGTCTGTTTCCTGATGAAAAAAGTCATGGGAGCTTTCTCTCTGTGGTCACTAATCAAGGAGGTGTGATTACTGTGTGTCTAAAACCCCTCAACACCAATCGGTTTCGTTTTCCAAACCATCACTGTATTGGCTCTGTGCAGCAGAGAAGCAGGAAACATGCAAAAACGAAACTGAAACTACGGGTACATTATATGATTGATTTTTATCTATGTTTAATCATCTTGAAAAGGAATCAGTTAACTATTATGTGTCTATAGCCTGTAACCAGTCATTTCAGCAAAACAAATGTTTTTCTTTACAACTCCTTTAACTTACAGGTTGTTCCCCCTTGTTTATAAGTACATTGTAAGAATGAGTGTATGAACATAACTCTGCTACCCACAAATTTAAAGCGTAGGACTCATGGCCTATATTTTGTTTCTATTCATGTTCAATTTAGTGAAAAATTCCCTATGCTCAATTTCCCACAATCACCCCTGTGACATTGTTTTTTTTTTTTTTCCTAAATTTGCTGCTCCAGAGTGCTAGAATCAAAGGTAGATAGGACAGAGAAGAGAGTAGAGAGATAAAGAGAGAGAAAGGGAAGAGGAAAAAATAAATAAAATAAGAATAAATATAGGATTATACATAAGACAAGATAATCTCTTCTGACTGAATATTTAATATTCCAATTTAGAATAACAAACCCATATCGGGACCGACTATAGCCAAAAACCCACACAAGGGGCAGAAATTCCATTTGTCCTTTGAACCAACCGGTATTTTATATACTAGGGTAGGCCAGCAGGTCTAAGCCTACCCCCGGAACCTTCTCCTTCCTATCCCCCCCCCCTTTTTTTTTCTCAGCCCCTAACCTTCCGCTCCCTTCTCCTACATTTTCCTTCCACTAAACCAACGTAACTCGCAAAGCACGGCTTATTTACGGGACATTAAAGAAACACTCTCTTTCATTATCGTGAGATTGTTTCTGACACCCCAAAGACAAGCGAACAAGATACATTACACATATTCTAGAACAATGACTTCTAATACTCAGCAGACCATCCCACTATCTAATAAACTGCTTTCTGTAAATGCTAAAGGCCTCAACATACCTGAAAAGAGGAACAAATTCCTTAATGGGTTTCACAAACAAAAAGCAAACATCATATGCATACAAGAGACTCACTTCAAATCTGATAAAATCATGAAATTCCATGACAAGAGATATCCAATAGCCTTTCATGCCTCAAACTCAGAAGGGAAAACGAAAAGGGTCTCAATACTAATTTCTAACCAAACTCCACTCCAGGTACATGACACCATGCTAGACCCCAGTGGTAGATACATCTTCATTAAAGGAAAATTGGAAAACCATCCAATAACAATTGCTAACGTTTATGCCCCAAATTCGGGACAGGTAGCTTTTTTTCGCAAGGTCAAAGATTTGTTGACAACCTTTGCCGCAGGCATTTTAATTTTGGGGGGGGGGGTCAATATGCCCTTAAACCCCCTCATTGACACTTCAAATGGAGCATTGAGCCTTCCTTACAGAGCACTAAGGCAAATTAAGATCCAACTGAAAGATTTTATGTTACATGACACCTGGAGAAGTCTGTTTCCTCAAACCAAAGACTTCACTTACTTCTCTACCATGCATCAAAAGTATTCTAGAATTCACTACTTCTTTATATCACAACCTGACCTAACCTTCTTAAAAAACTCAACAATTGAACTCATGACGATATCGGATCACCATCCTATAACCATTAAACTGACTTTTCCTGAAAAAAAAAACTGTGCCAAAAATGTGGAGACTCAACTCCGCAATACTAAATGACCCCACAGATGTACTTGAGCTTTTAAAAGACAAACTGATAGATTATTTCTCAAGAAACGAAAACGACGAAACCTCATCAATAACTCAATGGGAGGCGCACAAATGTGTCATCCGGGGTGAATTCATTAAAAAATTAGCTAGACTAAAAAAGAACGCCAATCGAAAATTAAATTCCTAATAGATCAGATCCACAAGCTAGAAACGACACATAAAAGAAACATTACTGTTTCAACACTTGAAGAGCTAACTAAAATGAGAGCACTTTTAACAGAAGAATTAAACTTGAAAACAAAAAGACAATACGTATTGAGACATAGGATATATTATGAGCAGGGAAATAAAAGCGGGGAAACTACTGGCTAAGGCAGTTCAGAGTAAGAAAATATCCTCAACCATACACCAAATTAGAGACAATCAAGGAAACTCACATTCCACAAATAAGGAGATCGCTAAGCAGTTTGAAGCATATTATCAGTCCCTCTATAACCTCCCGTCAAACCCAAAAAGTCCCTAGAATTCAGAAAAAAGAACAAAACTGATCCAGGAATTCTTAGAAAAATATAGCCTACCTAAACTAGCCAGAGACAAAGCCCAGGAACTTGAAGCCCCTATATCAGGACCAGAATTTGACAAAGCAATTAAAGAGATAAAAATACGCAAGGCACCAGGCCCAGATGGTCTACCCCTACAATATTACAAGACATTCAATTCTGAAACCAAGATTCTTGAGAACCTTCCAAGCACTAAAATCTGAACACCAACCTCCCAAACAACTATTAGAAGCTAGACATGTGCACACTGAAATATTTTGTTTCATAATTTCGTTTTCGTCCAAAAAAAAAAATTATTTAGTTACTCCCGAAATTCGTTTTTACTTATTTTGTTTTTCGTTAAAAAAATGCATTCGTCCAAAAATCGAAATTAAGGTCGAATCTGTCATTGAAGGCTTATGGGGCCAGATTCACATACATTTGCGGCCGATACACGATACACCGCCGCAAGTTTCCAGTTTTAGTGCCCGATCCACAAAGCACTTACCTGGAAACTTGCGGCGGTGTATCGTAAATACGTCCGGCGCAAGGCGGGCCAATTCAAATGGGCGTGTGCCATTTAAATTAGGCGCGCTCCCGCGCCGGACCTACTGCGCATGCTCCGTTTCGCAATTCCCGTCGTGCTTTGCGCGCAGTGACGTCATTTTTTCTATCTAATGGATCTAATGGATATCTATGCTTAACTGATTCTATGAATCAGTCGCATAGATAGAAACAGAGATACAACGGCGTATCAGAAGATACACCGTCGTATCTCTTTTGTGAATCTGGCCCATGGTGTCTGTCGAATGTTCTAAAAAAGAAAAAAAAGAAAAAAAGATTCGATAGAATCTTTAAAAAAAAATAAAAAACAATGTCGACTCTTCATGTCTCTCTATGTCGAATCTTTTCTCTCTATGTCAAATCTGTCATTGAAGGCTTTTGGTGTCTGTCGAATAGGGTTTTTTCGGGAGCAGTGAATTTAATAATGCTAAAAGTGAAACAATAAAAGTGAAATATTTCTTTAAATTTCGTACCTGGGGGGGTGTAAAGTTAGCATGTGAAATAGCGCATGTTTCCCGTACATAGAACTGTCTCTGCACAAAGTGCATTTCTGAAAGGAAAAAAAGTCTTTTAAAACCGGCTTTGCGGCTATAATGAATTGTCGGCTCTGGCAATTCAGAGCAAAACCAATCATAAAAAAAAAAATAGCGCGGGGGTACCCCCAAATTCCATTACCAGGCCCTTCAGGTCTGGAATGGATATTAAGGGGAACCCGGTCAATTTAAAAAAAAAAATGACGTGGGGTTCCCCCCAAATATCCATTCCAGACCCTTCAGGTCTGGTGTGGATTTCAAGCGGAACTCCACCCCAAATTTAAAAAAAAATGGCATGGAGTTCCCCCAAAAATTCACACCAGACCCCTTATCCGAGCACGTTAACCTGGCCGGCCGCAGAAAAGAGGGGGGGACATAGTGCGGCCCCCCCTCTCCTAAACAAGCAACTAGCATCAATAGACCCCTTTGCCATTACATACATTCAGTGCTGGAGGTGCCAGAACTATGTTCCCCCAGGTTCCTGCTGAAAAAAAAGCCCTGCCTATTAGTCACTAAAGGACCCCCCCACGTGTGAAGGTCCCTGCAACTTTTGTCATCCTGCTGAGGGTGGATTCTGTGTGAAGTAGAAGGAATTTACTAATCTGTGAACGCCCAGGCACACAGACAATGCTGTTTAAAAAGCATGAGAGAGCCGCCCAGGACCGCCTCCTCTCCGCCTCCGTTCTGCTGCACACCCCCACAAAGGCACGGAGTTCATGCACATCAATAGGTATTAAAGAGCCACCTGGGACCTCCCACTCCACCTCCCTCTCTGCTGCACATCTAAGGAGTGACGACTGACCCCCGTGGCTGCAAAATTGTAAATATGACAGTGTGCTGTTAGGCAAGGTTACACTGGGGGATTAAACAAGATGTGTGCTGGGGGTGGTATTGAGAGCAAACATGTGCTGGATATGAGGGGGGGTGCTAATTGGAGGCATAAATGTCATGGATTAGGAAGGGGGTGGAATGGAAGTCTGAATCATATCCGTGCCTCCAATTCCACCCCTCTTTCTAATCCATTATACCTATGCCATCACCACCACAGCACCCCCCCCCCCCTTTCCATGTGATAGATTGTGGGGAGTGGTGGTGAAATTGGAGGCAATGTATTAAGGATTGGGGAGAATATTAAAAGCATAGATGTGCTGGATTGGGGGGGGGGGGGGGTTAGAGGCATAGGTGTTCTGGAGAGGGGAGGTCAGAAGATGAGGTGTGCTGGGGGGATCGTTAAAAGCACAGATGGAGGGGGGCAGTGGAGGCAGAGATATACTGGGAAGAGGAAGAATTAGAGGTAGAGGTGTACTGGGGGAGACATTGGAGGTAGAGGTGTACTGGCGGAGGCGTTGGAGGTAGAGGTGTACTGGGGGAGGCGTTGGAGGTAGAGGTGTACTGGGGGAGGTGTTGGAGGTAGAGGTGTACTGGGGCAGGTGTTGGAGTTAGAGGTGTACTGGGGGAGACAAAACAAAACCTAATACTGAATAAAGCATTAAACCGTGTAATTTCATGAGATAATTTACAAGGGCATGTATAGGGGCAGAATTAGGGATGGGGGAACTGGTGGCGAGTAACTCTTACAGTAAGACCTGGCTAGTAGCTCAGGACTTGAAATGTTGAGCCCTGGTGTAGTATAGTGTAATGTAGTGTAGTGCAATGTAGTGTAATGAAAAGCATGTAGTGATAATGTAGTGTAGTGTAATGTAGTGTAGTGTAGTGTAATGTAGTGCGGTGTGATGAAAAGCATGTAGTGATAATGTAGTGTTGTGTAATGAAAAGCATGTAGTGATAATGTAGTGTAGTGTAATTTAGTGTAATGAAAAGCATGTAGTGATAATGTAGTGTAGTGTAATGTAGTGTAGTGTAATAAAATGCATGTAGTGATAATGTAGTGTAGTGTAATGAAAAGCATTTAGTGCAGTGTAATGTAGTGTAATGTAGTGTACTGTAATGAAAAGCATGTTATGATAATGTAGTGTAGTGTAATGTAATGTAGTGTAATGAAGACAAACTAGATTATCGGTAGATGTCTGTCAGGTGCCGCATCCAAATGATTTAGACAAGAAGAAAATGTATCCCCCTGACTGGACTTTTTAGGCACGGAACTATAAGCATATGTAGAAAAGGTGTAGTGTAATGTAGTGCAGTGTAATGAAAAGCATGTAGTGATAATGTAGTGTAATGTAGTGCAGTGTAATGAAAAGCATGTAGTGCACTTTTATCTAGTTTTTGACACGTTTTGCTTTATTAAATCTGCCCAACAACAAATTGGCCTAATAAAAAGGAAAACACATAAAGAACGCGCAAAACACATCAAAAACATGTGTCCAAAAACGTGGAGCAACATACATAGGTGTGAATTGAGCAGTAGGGCTAGTTCACACCACAAAAACGCAATCCAGATCCGTCTTGGATGTTTTTTTGCATGCCCGTTTTAAGGCTCCATTCACTTTAATGCATTTTTTTCATGCTTTTTGCAGAAACGTATTACATTTTTTTAACAAGGGTTCCTATGGAACACATTCACATCAATGCATTTTTGTGCCTCTCCATTTTTGGAAATGGTCAGGGACTTTTTTAAATGCAAAACTGTATTATTTAGCATTTTTTTGGTTCAATAGATTTCACTAGAGAAGCTGCAGAAAAGCATGTAGTGTGTTTCTACTGCGCTTTGCGTTTTTAAATCTGCCCAACAACAAAAAAACAAACAAAAATGAAACACTAAAAATGCAAATTATGGCAAAATCACGGTTAAAATCGCTTCAGAAAATGCTCAAAAGCAACATGCATAGAAGTGAATGGAGCCTTAAAGCGGTTGTAAACCCGCATATACATTTTTTTTTTTTTACGTCTGTAAGGCAAAAGACATAATGAGCTAGTATGCACCGCATATTAGCTCATTATGAAATACTTACCTCGGAACGAGGTTGGGAACTTACCTGGTCCACGGCGAGCCGAGCGTGTCTTCCGGGTATCGCAGCTCCATTGCTGTGATTGGCTGGAGCGGCGATGACGCATGCGCGCTGGAGATTTCATTCCGGCGTGCCGGCCCTCCAGCCGAGGATCCCCCCTGCGCATGCGCCGCTGCAATCAGTGGCGCATTGTGAGGGGAATATCTCCTAAACCGTACAGGTTTAGGAGATATTCTTTATACCTACAGGTAAGCCGTATTATAGGCTTACCTGTAGGCAAAAGTCAAAAATGTGGGTTTACAACCACTTTAAGCTGGCCATACACCATAGAATTTTATTATTAAATTTCCTTTAGATTTTCCCCCAACTATATAGTGCAAGGGCCTGCCTGATTGCATACAAATTGAAAGTGTTTACTGTAGGTTTGATCTCATATTACAAGCCAGCCTGCAACAAACCAAATTGTCCTGTCTAACAGTTCATGTTAAAAACATGGGGTTGAGTTTGCACACGCAAATACATTTGTAAGCTTTAGAGGCTGCGAAAAGGCAACCCAGTACTATCGGCAGTCCTAACTAAGTGAATTTTGAGAGCCTCCATAGTAGGAGCACATATACACTGCTCAATAAAAATTAAAGGAACACTTTTGAATCAGAACTCCTGGGAGATTGATCTGGTCAGTTAAGTATCAGAGGGGGGGGGGGGGGGGGTATACAGAGGGGGTTGGTAATCAGTTTCAGCTGCTTTGCTGCAATGCTGGCAGCACTCATACGTCTGTTTCCCAAAGACATTGGGCCAGATTCATAAACAATGGTGCAGATTTGCACCGGCGTGGTGCATCATCATTTTTAGACTACACCGGTCCAGCGCGGAGAGGCAGTTAGGTGATTCAAGAAACTTTTTTTGTCTACGATGCCCCAGCGGGGCGGATTTTAGACGGCGTAAGGCGGGGTAAGGCCAACTGGGAGTCACCCTATGCTAATGAAGTGCCGACCGTGGTGCAGGGGTCACGCCGGGGCGCATCTTAGACCGCACATGCTCAGTGACATCCAGGGGTAAATGCCCCAATCTGCACATGCTCAGAACTGCGCCCCGGCGTGATCCCTGAGCTACGCCGACCCACTACCAAAGCCCAGTCCATGAATCAGCCCAGACTTCCGCCCTGCAGGTGCAAATGTACTGAAGCTTTTTTTTTTCTAAGCTAGGTCGTTTGCATTGTGGTGGGGCAGTTATGGCTGATGAGGAATCCTCAGGTGGGCGGATGACCAATTTCAGCCCAGAGGAGAGGGCTGTAATTATTGAGGGCCTCTCCCAACATGGGGACCGCCTCTATTTGTTGTCCAGCAAGTGTTGTTGCTCAGTTCGTTTGTAACGCTGCTGCTTTAGCTGCTCTCCAGCTGACCTCTGCAAGTTTGGTGCAAAGTTACCCCTGCTTTTATGAGGTGTAACTTTGCACCGGAAATTTCAGCTCCGCTCACCGGGAGTAGCCTGCGCCGGTCAAGCTTAAGTTGATGAATCGGCCCAAAAACCTCATTTGCATATTTAAAACACAAAAACCATGGCCGTGCCAGATCCGACCAGCGTAAATCTGCGCCAACGCCGCGCCGGCATGGAATGGTTACACCGAGGCGATGAAGTCTATTTGGAGGCGTAATCTGGTTCTCTGGGTAAGGCGCAGCGATCCGCCGGCGCAAATCTGCACTTACGCCGTGCATCTACCAAAAAAACGGTGTAAGTGCTTTATGAATCTGCCCCAATCTCTGGATATGATGCTGAACACGTGCACTCAACTTCTTTGGTCGACCATGGCGAGGCCTGTTCTGAGTGGAACCTGTCCTGTTAAACTGCTGTATGGTCTGGGCCACTGTGCTGCAGCTCAGTTTCAGGGTCTTGGCAATCTTCTTATAGCCTAGGCCATCTTTATATTGAGAAGCAATTATTTTTTTTTCAGATCCTCAGAGAGTTCTTTGTCATGAGGTGCCATGTTGAACTTCCAGTGACCAGTATGAGAGAGTGAGAATGATAACACCAAATTTAACACACCTGCTCTCCATTCACCACTGAGACCTTGTAACACTAACGAGTCACTTGACACCAGGGAAGGAAAATGGCTAATTGGGCCCAAGTTGTACAATGTCACTTAGGGGTGTACTCACTTTTGTTGCCAGCAATTTCGATATTAATGGCTGTGTTTCGACTTATGTTGAGGGGACAGCAAATTTACACTGTTATACAAGCTGTACACTCACTACTTTACATTGTAGCAATGTGTAATTTCTTCAGTGTTGTCACATGAAAAGATATAATAAAATATTTACAAAAACATGAGGGGTGTACAAAAACATGAGGGGTGTACACCCCTTGTTTCCATGAGGGGTGTACTCACTTATGTGACATACTGTATATGTAGCAGTACCCCAGTAGGGGCTGCTAAGTGATGTGGCCCACCTGTCACCCTGCCCAGCCCGTCGTTCACTTCTCAATCACTCTCAGGCAAACAACAGTTATGTGCTTGTTTTTGTTATTTTTATTAGGGAATTTAACTTGAATTGGGTAAAGAAAATATGGGATGCCCAGTAGAATATTAGCGAAATTGCTAGGGACAACTATGTACACTCTTTGTACACTTCTTCAGACTCCTCCAGCACAACCCTTGCTCCCAGGAGCAGCTAGCACATGATTAGGTCTAAGTAACTTGCCCTTTGCAGGCAGAGACCACGGGCCCCTATGGTGTAGCAAAAAACAGAAAGTATTTTGTGCTAGCTGTCCTAGGTGGACTACTGCTCCCAGGCAGTCTTCTTCAGGCCCTGCCAGCCCTCCTGAGTCCTGACTGCAGCTTCCTGACTTCACTGCCCATGACATTGCAATCCTCCCTACTGGCTCCACACCCAGCTCTACATGTTTCCTCTCAGTCCTCTCTGACTGCACATGTCACTCACCAGCCCGCCTGGTTTTAGCCTATGGTTCCCTCCTGAAGACTTGCCTGGCAGTACTAGCTCCTCCTAGCCCTCTCTTGCTCCTTCAGTGCCTCCTGTTCAGGGCCTCCTCGATTTCCTGGAGGGCTCTGTCCTGCACCCGAGCCCCAGGCCCAAGGTCACCCCCCCAGACTGGGGAGCTCCCTCAAAGGGCCCGACAGCCTAGTACTCCATCGTCAGTTCTTTGCTTCAGTCATCACGGCACCACGGTTGGTATGGTGTGAGAATGATTGAAGTACATTATTTCTATTATTACATTGTAATATAAAATGAAATAGTTCAACTCGCCAAAATGCAGAATCAGTGGGAGCCCTGAGCGTGTCACTTCCCACCATCACCTGCCACCAGATGCCATTAGGTGTCCCCAGCAGAGTCCCTCCTTACACCAGGAATTCCCAGTAGAGTCCCTACTTACATCAGGTGTCCCCAGCAGTGTCCCTCCTTACATCAGGTGTCCCCAGCAGAGTCCCACCTTACATCAGGTGTCCCCAGCAACGTCCCTCCTTACATCAGGTGTCCCCAGCAGAGTCCCTCCTTACATCAGGTGTCCCCAGCAGAGTCTCTCCTTACATCAGGTGCCCCCAGCAGTGTCCCTCCTTACATCAGGTGTCCCCAGCAGAGTCCCTCCTTACATCAGGTGTCCCCAGCAGAGTCTCTCCTTACATCAGGTGTCCCCAGCAGAGTCCCTCCTTACATCAGGTGTCCCCAGCAGAGTCCCTCCTTACATCAGGTGTCCCCAGCAGAGTCTCTCCTTACATCAGGTGCCCCCAGCAGAGTCTCTCCTTACATCAGGTGCCCCAGTAGAGTCCCTCCTACATGATTTGATTTCTGCTGCCATTACAGAAGACCAGCTTTTGTGGAGGCTGAGACCAACTTGCCAAGGGGAACAAGAGGCAGAGCCAGAGTAGCTGCCAATAGAATTGGAGCTCCTGCCAACCCCCTGCCCTGCAGCCTTTCCCACAACAGGTCACAGACCGCCAGCAGGCCGCGGGTAGGGGCTTGGCAGCAGCTCTATTACTATTGACCGCCACCTGGGTTCTGCCTCTTGTTTCTTCCCTTTGACTCCACGAGAGCTGGTCTTCTGTAAAATGGCGGCAGAGATCATCACCAGTTCTGGCATTGTATATGAGAGGGTCAGAGACTGCAGACATTGTACAAGAAAGGGTCAGAGATTGATGGTATTGCACGTGAGTGGGTCACAGACTGCTGGCATTACACATGAGAGGGTCAGATACTGCTGGCATTGTATATGAGAGGGCCAGAAACTGCAGACATTGTACATGAGAGGGTCAGAGACTGCTCGCATTACACATGAGAGGATCAGAGACTGCTGACATTGTACATGAGAAGGTCAGAGACTGCTGGCATTACACATGAGAGGATCAGAGACTGCTGGCATTACACATGAGAGGGTCAGAGACTGCTGACATTACACATGAGAGGGTCAGAGACTGCTGGCATTGTACATGAGAGGGTCAAAGACTGTTTGCATTGTACATGAGAGGGTCACAGACTGCTTACATTGTACATGAGAGGGTCAGAGACTGCTTGCATTGTACAAGAAAGGGTCAGAGATTGATGGTATTGCACGTGAGTGGGTCACAGACTGCTGGCATTACACATGAGAGGGTCAGATACTGCTGGCATTGTATATGAGAGGGCCAGAAACTGCAGACATTGTACATGAGAGGGTCAGAGACTGCTCGCATTACACATGAAAAGGGTCAGAGACTGCTGACATTGTACATGAGAAGGTCAGAGACTGCTGGCATTACACATGAGAGGATCAGAGACTGCTGACATTGTACATGAGAAGGTCAGAGACTGCTGGCATTACACATGAGAGGATCAGAGACTGCTGGCATTACACATGAGAGGATCAGAGACTGCTGGCATTACACATGAGAGGGTCAGAGACTGATGGTATTGCATGTGAGAGGGTCACAGAGTGCTGGCACTGCACGTGAGAGGATTTAAAACCACATACCTTAATTTGTCCAAACAGAAGCTCACAGGATGCACCGATACAACAAAAAAGTAGTTCTCCACACGCCTCCCAAAAGCCCTGTAAAAATCTTTTGCTTCGTATGAGCCTGAGACCTGAGGATAAGCAAAGATCAAATGACAGACATAAGAGATAGATACACTGCTGTGAGAGGGCACAGACTGTTGGCACTGCACATGAGAGGATCTAGAGCCAAATACCCTAACCACTTAAAGATCAAGCCTATTTCTGACACTCGTTAAAATCATTTTTTTTTTTGCTAGAAAATTACTTAGAACCCCCAAACATTTTATATATATTTTTTAGCAGACACCATAGAGATTAAAATGGAGTTTGCTGCAATACTTTATTTCACACCATATTTGTGCAGCAGTCTTACAAGCATATTTTTTTGGGAAAAAATACACTTTTCTGAATTAAAAAATAAGAAAACAGTAAAGTTAGCCCAATTTTTTTCTATGATGGGAAAGATGATGTTATGCTTCAAAATTGCACTCGCTTGTGAAATGACGACAAACTTTGGCACTTAAAAAAAAGTCTCTTTAAGAGCTATGGGCAGAAGTGACGTTCTGACGTCGCTTCCGCCCTGCAATGGTATGGAGAAGGTCCCCATACTCGTCTCCATACCAAGCCAGGAAGAGGACCCGATTGCCTCCGCCGCTACTGACGGCTCCGGTAAGCGGCGGAAAGGGGACCGAGAGCTGTGGGAGGGGAGGCCTCTCCTGACGCCAATAAAAGTAATCTCGCTGCGAATTTGCCGCAGCGACCACTTTTATCGGAAACCGGACCGCTTCCTGAAGTAGAGGAAACCAAGGTTATGGTAGCTAGCTGCTGTCATAACATTGATATCCCTCTTTAAAGTGCTGACGTATATCGGCGTGAGCCGGTCCGGAAGTGGTTAAAAAATTCTACAGGTTACCAGTTTTGAGTTACAGAGAAGGTTTTGTGCTCGCTCTAA
This sequence comes from Rana temporaria, assembly GCF_905171775.1. Taxonomy (NCBI): domain Eukaryota; kingdom Metazoa; phylum Chordata; class Amphibia; order Anura; family Ranidae; genus Rana; species Rana temporaria. The sequence goes on from NC_053495.1 coordinate 177,357,520, forward strand.
CGATCGCGGCAATACCTCACATGTGGGGTTTACCTATGTGGGTGCGAGTTACGTATGTGTTCTCCTCTGCGCGTGAGCACAGAGGAATGGGACACTTTAAAATAAAAATTTCTTATTTCTTTAACTTTTTATTTTTACACTGTCCCTGTAAAAAAAAATGTAAACATCCCTTGTAGTAGAAAAAAAGTATAGCCAAGGCCCGGACCCCTTGAGGCCTAATGGTGACCTCCAGAGTTAGGGACAGCTGACATCCTTCCGTGTATAGTGGGTTACAAGGCATAGTCAGTGATGTATTTAGGTTTTGTGGTGCCCTAGGCCGGATTAAACTTGTGCACCGCCTAATTTAAATATGACCCACCCCTTCCTGTCAAGGCCACACCCCTTGTTGTTTAAGACCCGCCCTGAAGTTTTTGAGTGGGGAAACTAGTTCTGAGGGCCTGGGGGGCAATGGATTTAACTAATTTGCATAGATTTCCTCTCACTTCCTGCTTGGCTATGGTGGAGGAAGGGAAGGGAAATCTCTGCAATGGGACAGGGATGGTAAAAAATAAATTGACAGGGGCTATAACCCTCCCTTACTCTATCCAAAATGAAAAAAAAAGTGTTGACTATAGTTCTACTTTAAGCACAAATTTCTGATAATTTGATGGAGAGGCTCAAGAAGATATAGCCATGCCAATGGTGCAGCAGAAAACATACAGCACAGTGAGGAAGGTTTGTGGTCCAGTATGATAGGACAGTCAAAATTAGAAGAGTCGCCCCCCCCCCCACAGTTGTGGAATGCCGGTATACTGGAAGCAGTGCGGCCACTTTATTGGGACGCTAGAATAATTTGCCTAACAGTGTAGTGCAAGCCGGCGGGGACTCTTTTAATGCTGCCCCCCTGCAAAGTGCTGCCCTAGGCCTGGGCCTTGTTGGCCTAGGCCAGGATACAGCGTTGGGAATAGTGGGTGACTGATGGGTAGATTGATGGGCGTCAGTCACTTCTTGAATGCAAAGAGATTTATTGTCTTATGGACAGAACTGTTGAAGAGAGTGTTAGGGCCAGGACACCCTTTAGTAGATGCAATGTTAATCGGCAGACTCCGAGACTTCTATAGGCAGACAACAATGCAGGGAAAAGCATTCAGCTAGACACCACGTCTGCATGAGTAGGACCGCTGTCTCCTATGGCAACAATCTTGTAACAGTTTCTAACAACGGTTGCAATGAACTGCTCCCAGCCGGGCACTGAGAAAGAGTTCCTTATTGGTTGAAGAACAAACATGTTGAATGTCATAAAAAAAAGTCTGGAACTCCCCTTTAAAACGAGTTAAAAAAAAAATTGTGCACGCCCGTGGAAAGGCGTCAAACTACGGTATTTCAAAATCTCCATAGGCAAAGCTTTAACAATTTTCACAGGTTACCTGAGTTACACAGGTGGTCTAACATTCAGGGCAATACCTCACATGTGTGGTTTAAACACTGTTTACATATGCATGTCCCACTTATGTATGCGTTCTCTTCTGCGCGAGAGCACGGAGGGATGGGGCACTTTAAAAAAAAAATCGTATTTATTTTATATATATTTTTTACTCAAAACAAATAATGCTCCTCTAGTGATAATAAATGTATCCAACCACTTTGTGTATCAATTCTCCTGTGCAAATATGAGTGCCCACATAATAGGATGTCAATATACAAATATATAATACATTCATGTGTATTTCTTCTTGTGATAATATAAATCACGTGCTTAGGTGTAATCGAATGTTTAATTAATGAAAATGTCAGAAAAAAGTAGTAGCTTGTTGAGTCTTCACAAATCCTTATAAATCCGTACTTTGTATCTATTCACCTCAGTGCTAATTACCCAGACATTTTGGACAATTTTATGCTCCCAAATTTACTGGAACAATTTGGGGATGGCCCCTTCCTGTTTCATCATGACTGCGCACCAGTGAACAAAGCAAGGTCCATAAAGACGTGCATGAGCGAGTTTGGGGTGGAGGAACTTGACTGGTCTGCACAGTGTTCTGAATTCAACTGGATAGAACACCTTTGGGATGAATTAGAGCGGAAACTGTGATCCAGGCCTTCTCGTCCAACATCACAAATGCACTTCTGGAAGAATGGTCAAACATTCCCATAGACACACTCCTAAACCTTGTGGAAGGCCTTCCCAGAAGAGTTGAAGCTGTTATATCTGTAAAGGGTGGGCCAACTCAATATTGAACCCTACAGACGAAGACTGGGATGCCGTTAAATTTCATGTGCATGTAAAGGCAGGCACCCCAATACTGCTGGCAATATATAGCCGGATTCAGAAAGACTTACGACGGCGTATCAGTAGATACGCCGTCGTAAGTCCGAATGCGCGCCGTCGTATATTTAAGCGTATTCTGGAAACCAGATACGCTTAAATTTGGCTAAGATACGACTGACGTAAGTCTCCTACGCCGTTGTATCTTATGTGCATATTTCCGCTGGCCGCTAGTGGCGTGTACGTGGATTTACGCGTCGAATATGTAAATGAGCAAGATACGCCGGTTCACGAACGTACGTACGCCCGTCGCAGTAAGATACTCCGTTTACGTAAGACATACGCCGGCGTAAAGATAAACCACCAAAAAGATGGCGCAGCCCATGCAAGGTATGGACGACGGAACAGCCGTCGTATTTTACGTCGTTTGCGTAAGCGTACGTGAATGGGGCTGGGCGTAGGTAACGTTCACGTCGAAAGCATTGAGCCGACGTAGGGAGTATTTGCGACGTGATTCTGAGCATGCGCGCGCATGCGCCGTACGAATGGCCCTCATTTACATGGGGTCACGGTCAATTTAAATGTAGCCCGCCCACTACATGCCTACTTTGAATTAGGCGGGGTTACGCCGGCCCGTTTGCGCTACGCCGACGTAACTTAGGGAGCAAGTGCTTTTGTGAATACAGTACTTGCCTCACTATGTTACGTCGGCGTAGTGCAAATGGGATGCGCTACGCCGGCCTACAGATACGCCGAGATACGTGAATCTGGCTAATAGTGTATACATGCATATTGTGGTCGGTAAGTGAATAATGCTGTATATAGAGTACATTTGTCTTCTGCTGTACATCCCAGTGACCAGCAGATGGCAGACAAGCTCCTATGATTTTGTTATCCCAATCTGCAGGCTTTGGATTGAAAGTTATCATTTTGTGCCCCTCATGCTAGAGGACTTCTTTCGTTTCTCTATAAGCAAATTTTAGTATTTAGTACTAACACTGGTCCCCCCTCATATATCTCCAAATGGGAACTAGACCTCAATCGCTCATTTAACTGCTTGCAGACCGCCTCCTGTACATCTACTGTACGTTGGCAGAATGGCACGGCTGCGCAAAGTAACGTACCTGTACATCACTTCGAATTTGCCGGCCGAGAGCTTCGTGACCGTTTCCGCAGGACCCACAGGCTTAATGTTCGCTGGGTGCCCGCGATCATGTCATGGAGCTGAAGAACGGGGAGATGCCAGTGCATAAAAACTGCATTTCCCTGTTCTGCCTAGTTACAGGACACTGATCGTCTGCTCCCTCTCATCGGGAGCAGTGATCAATGTCTTGTCACAGTAAGCCCCGCCCCCACACAGTTAGAATCACTCCCTAGGATACACTTAACCCCTTCCAAGCCCCTAGTGGTTAACCCCTTCCGTGCCAGTCACATTTACACAGTAATCAGTGCATTTTTATAGCAATGATCGCTGTATAAATGTGAATGGTCCCAAAATAGCGGCAAAAGTGTCCGATGTGTCCTCCATAATGTCGTAGTCACGGTTAAAATCGCTAATCGCCGCCATTACTAGTAAAAAAAAAAAAATCATATATTTATTGGGGATATTTATTATAGCAAAAAGTAAAAACTATTGCTTTTTTTTTTTAAATTGTCGCTCTACTTTTGTTTATTGCGCAAAAAATAAAAACCTCACATGTGATCAAATACCACCAAAAGAAAGCTCTATTTGTGGGGAAAAAAATACATAAATTTTGTTTGGGAGCCACGTCGCACGACCGCGCAATTGTCAGTTAAAGCCACGCAGTGCCGAGTCGTAAAAAAATAAATCTGCTCAGGAAGAGGGTAAACTCTTCTGGGGCTGAAGTGGTTAATGCTACTGAATTGTCTCGCAGTTTGCTGTCCCTGGCCGGACTGAAAGGAAGTGAGCACTGAGTGTGTGCACTTCCTGTCAGCCGGACTGCAGGAGGAACTAGGATGAGGAGCTTGGTCATGCTACAGGCTGCAGCATTTATAGGAAGCATCGGCGCGGCAAGGGTCCGCCCTGCTGGGGCCCCAGGCCAGCTCAGGGCCCAAAGCAGTTGCTTGTTTTGCCTGTCTTGTTCCGACGGGCCTGGGTCCGCCACCAAGTCTGCTTCTTCTAATGTTGTTGCTGTGGAAACTACACTTCAAGGTGCTAACCCATTGGTATTTGGCAGGGCCGATCCGCCCTATAGGCTCACTATGCAAGCCGCTTAGGGCCCTGCAAAGCTGCGGAGGGCCCCCCAAATTACTAGAGGCCCCGCCTGGTGAGAAGTAATTTTCGGGATCAGGTCAGGTCAGGTCAGGATCGGCACTGGTATTTTGTCCCCGCTAGATTATCAAAATATGCTTCCGATTACCCTGGAGCTGGTTTTCTTAACTTCATATTTGGTGGGATTGCCCACTTGCCCAAAAATTCTGAAAGGCAGTTTTTGACTTGGCCTCCAAAATCTTTGATACACCTATACAGCCCAATCCTGCTACAGCCCTATTAAACCTGAAACCTGATGGGATCACACAGAATCAATTTTGCCTTCTTTTACAGCTCCTAACAGCAGCAAAACAAACCATTGCTAAGGCATGGAAAACAAAATATTTAATTTCAGCTGAAACCATACACAACTAATAAAGCTCTTATTCATGCTAAAATGGAAGCAATCGAAAGCGATCGAATCGATCAATTTAAGAAACTCTGGCTTCCTTGGGTTAAAGTAGAGTTCCGGCAAAAAAAATAAAAAAATTAAGTCAGCAGCTACAAAAAGTGTAGCTGCTGACCTTTAATAATCAGACACTCACCTGTCCCATGGTCCAGCGATGTGGGCGAACAAAGCCCTGCTCCTCTCCCCCTCCTCTCCCCAGCTCTGGCATTCTTACTGTGGGCTTCACAGCCGGACACACACTGCGCATGCGCAAGCCTCGCGCTGCGAATGGCCAGGCAATATTCTGGGACCTGTGACGTGTCCCAGAAAATTGCAGGGAGGGAGGGGGGAGAGGTGAAGTTCCTTCTGGCACCGCAGAGCCCCCAGAGGAAGTGGGAGCTGGATGCCTCTAAAAAGAGGGTATCCACTCCCCCCCTTTAATGCCCGACCTCCCCCATCACTTAAAGTGGAAGTTCCATTTTTGGTTGAACACCGCTTTAAGCACTGATGACAGACTCCAGACTTTGATGACACACTATTTTTGCTTGGTAATTTTACTCTCTTTGCCTCGACTATACTTTCTATTCATTTGGGATGGCATCACCACTTGTAAATCAATCCCCCCATTCCTTTCCCAATTTTTTTTCTACCCTCTTCTCTCTATCTACTCTTATTTTATGTTTTCTAACTTTCTTTTCATATTATGTGGTACTTATAAACAGATTATCTCTTCCGTTTTTATTATATACCTATTAGATTGATCTCTGCTCTTGCAAAATTAACCAATAGTATAGAATATAATTTTATAATGCTTTTGGCCTTGTACACACGACCGGATCTGTCTGATGAAAACGGTCCGCTGGGATCATTTGGTCTGATGGCTGTACACACCATCATACCAAATTCCCAGCGGACAGGATACGCGGTGACGTGGCCGCGCCGATGACGTGGCGACGTGCGCAACCCTGGAAGGTCAATGCTTCCACGAAATCACTTTGACTAATGCGAGGGCTTTCGGCCGAGCGGACATGTCCGGTGAGTCATACAGACGACCGAACATGTCAACACAGCGCGTTGCAAGCATTGCATTCAGCAAGCCAGTGCTCCCAACGCTGCGCCAGCGTGGCGTGGGTTTCGAAGGCGCACGTCGGCGTAGGTGGAAGTGGGCGTGAACCCATGCAAATGAGGCGTGACCCCATGCAAATGATGGGCCGAGCGCCAGACAGGTATGTATTACAAACTGGGCATGCGCCGTGACGTGGACGCACCCTTATGCGCACCCCTATGCGCCTGCTCACAACCATGCCGGCAAAACTGCCTAAGCTACACCGGATCACTGCGTGCCGTGAACATAACGTACGCCCAGCCAGACACCCGTCCAACGCACAATACGCCGGTTTGTGTTCCCTGCTGCAGACCTGAGCATGTCTGTTGCTGGGTTGCACCTCCTTTATTACCTCCTTTAACTTGCGCGCATCTCGCGTAGCATGCGCTGGGCACACGCATGTTCATGAATCGCCATATTTCCCTCATTTGCATGTTTGAATTGCTAATCAATGGAAGCCGCACCATGCTCCCAGCCTAAATGTGCGCCCACTCTACGCCGGCGTAAGCAAGATACGTCGGCGGGGTGTAGCCTATTTTTAGGCGCATATTAGTTTGTGGGTCTGGAGCACAGATACGACAGCGCACATTTGCACTTACATCAGCGTAACTTGTTATACGTTGGCGTAAGTGCTTTGTGAATCTGGGCCCTTGTCTCTGCAGCTTAAGATGGACATGGGCCCCTTCAGGGGAACTATGCCGCTCTCCCATTTGAGTGGGGAAGTCTACATGGTGACGCATCCTGGCTTGTCTGGTACCTGAGTATAATCTTCTACTTACCTGCTTCAGACCTTACACCAACAGACCCGGCTCTGCTGCTTGGGTACATGTTTCGTTTCCAAGAGTGGTCCCCATATAGAGGTTAGAGGAAGGCGGAGTCCACACCTTTAAGACAATCTTCTTAAAGTGGTTGTAAACCCATGTAAGCCTAGATTAAGGTTTATCTGTAGGTGCAAGAAATATCTCCCAAACCTATAAGGTTGGCTCTGATAGGCACTCGGCTCCCGGATGTCTTATTCTCGGAACGTACGGGGGGGGTGCGTTCCTTGGATAAGACTGATGGCCGTCTCAGCCAATCAGGTTCCCCGATTCTGGTTATCGGTAACCTGATTGGCTGAAGCGTCACCAAGGCGGGAGAAGAGATCGAGGGACATGGAAGGAGTAAGGTAAGTGCATTTTACAGGGCAAAGCGGCGACAAAGGGCACAGAGGCGACAAAGGGCACAGTGGCATCAATGGGCACAGTGGTGACAAAGGGCACAGTGGCATCAATGGGCACAGTGGTGACAATGGGCCCAGTGGTGACAATGGGCACAGTGGCGACAATTAAAGGGCACAGTGACATGCACAGTGGCGACAATTGAGGGGCACAGTGGCTGCGTTTGGCATGGCACAGTGGTGACAATTGATGGCACAGTGGCTGTGTTTGATGGCATGGCACAGTGGCTGCGTTTTTTTTTCTTTTTTCGTTTGCGCCCCCCCCAAAAAGTTTGCGCACCAGCCGCCACTGCATCAAGGAATGCAGGGGTATGCTTACACTGTGTCTGTGAAACTTAATTAAAAGAGAGCCATAACTAAGAATTAAATCTGATTGGGTGGTTTTTGTATTTTCCCTAGCTATTGATATGTATATATATGTCATGTTCCTAGAGTGTTCTTCTGACTTTTCAGGCTTCGCTGGCTGTATGCTTATTCTCATTCAGTGACATCAGGATAAGGGTGACAGTTTAAGCCCAACCATCTTTTAAGACCAGCTCCAGGATCAGCCCTCAGGTCTCCCACCTTCCAACCAGTCATGTGACAATCAGGCTTCTCTACTTCTGGATGGTTCCCAGTCCTGTAGGGCAGTGCTCATCAACCCTGCCCTGCAGGGCCCACTAACAGGCCAGGTTTTATGTATTACCTTGGGGAGATGCAGTCTAGAATACTGCAATCACTGAGGAGCAAATGATATCAGCTGTGATGTATTTCAGTTATCTTGCAAACCTGGCCTGTTAGTGGGCCCTGCAGGACAGGGTTGATGACCACTGCTGTAGGGAACCATGCAACGTGCAGAATACACATGACAAGGCTGTGAGATAATTCCTGCATGGGAGATGACCCTTGACACCCTGGTCTCATATCAAATGGTTTGAATAACCCTGTGCATCATTCAGCCTAGAATAGGACCAGTGGTAGAGGAGGACGGTGCTGGATTGTGGACAGAGTGAGTACGGCTTAAAAAAAAACTGGAGTTGAGTTTTAGAGACAAGTCAACAAAGAGTAGACAGCTCCTAAATTTCCATCCTCACTGATTCACTTCAAAGTTCTGTTGCCAGTGGTTTTAATGCTTCCCAGTAGCTCCTTTAGAGGCCCCTAAAAATACTTGGCTACCACTTTTTTTGGACGAGATTGACTTGAAAAATATATTGTGTTCCATTCAATTATCTGGAACATACAGAAGCTCTCTAAACTCCGGTATAGTTATGAGGTTTCCATCTGCCAGCTCTGAAGTCTATGAAAAGTGATGATGTGCTAGGAGGGACTGACGTACAATCGGGAGAGTCTGTTCCATGCCAGAAATGATAGAAGGCAACTGTTCACTGTTCACACATGGATACCAAGCCAGCAGCCGGGGAAGCTACAAGGTGGCAATGAGCAGTTGTAGAGGTGAACTCATTTGCCCGTCTGAAACAGAAATAAATTGTTAAAAGGACAACCTAGGCAGCACATACAATCAACCGCTGAACAGTTTTAAAGTGGTTGTAAACCCTTTACAACCACTTTTACCTACAGGTAAGCCTAGATTAAGGCTTACCTGTAGATGCTCGAAACATCTCCTAAACCTCCACGGTTTAGGAGATATTTGCAAAAGAGATATTTGCAAAAGTGTGGAGGTGACGTCATCGCGGCTCCGGCCAATCACAGCGCCAGGAGCCGCAATACCCGGAAGGAGAGGGTGAAAGATGAATCATTCAACATACTTCCTCTGAGCCCAGGTTGTCTTGGACCCACCCCATACCAGTTGTGGCTGGTGCTCCATCGGTCGAGGGGGGGGGCAGACAGACCTGACCACAGACAATCCCCCCTCTATCACTCCAGCTCGCCACCCCACACTAACCTCCCACCCTTGGCTCCAGACCGCACACCATACCCACAACTCCCACCTCTGCCTTACAGATTCTTGCACTATATACACTATATTGTACATTACATACTTCTCACCAAAGTGTTTATTGCCTCAAGGTTACTGGTTGCTAAGCGTTCCCTACCTATTTTAAATGAGTTAGCAAAAAAACAAACATATATAGTCACCTATAGCTGCCCTCCTTTGTCTCTAAAGCCCCATACACACGGTAGGACTTTTTCACAACAAACTTCAAATTGAGCAGGTTTTCAAAAAAATCTGACCGTGTGTACGCTCCATCGGACAAACTTTTTTGGTTTTCATCGGACAAAAGTTTGCTCTGCAAACGGACAAACTTTTCGGCAACAAAATTTCTACGGTGCAAAGTCCTATCGTGTGTACAGAAATCCATCGGACTTTTGTCCGAAGTACAAATATGCATGCCCAGAACCAATGTTAAAATCAACCAACAATAGCAGAAGTTGGCCAAAGGGTGGCGGTAAAGAGCAGAAAAACCAGGTGATGTTGGGAAAGTTTTAGGAAAGTTTGCAGAAAAGTCCTGCTGTGTGTATAGGGGGGTTAGAACTGCGCCATGGCACCCAGACTTCGTGTATTATAAAGTCAATTGGATAAAGTAGACATCAGGGTTTGGAAAGAAGAAAGTCAATAAAATTCTCCAGGGATTCCACGATCCTAGTGTACGGAATAATGAATCCCACCCAGATGGTCCACATTTATTCCATATGTAACTCGACTGCCAGAGTCATGAGCAGCTTACCAGATCATTGACTTAAACCAGCGGTCGACTGTGACCCAGCCGCGGCCTTTAAGGAGAGGAGGGGGGGGGGGGAGCCCACTTCCTAGATGTATCACTCACTCCCCTGAGATTGACCGAGACGCAGAGTCTATGAGAGAGGGTCCACCGTGATTCACAGCACACTATGTGTGAAATCCCACCACCGATAATAGAAGCAGCTTACCAGAACTCCAATCATAAACCACAGTCAGCTATGACCCAGCCGCGGCCTTTGGGGAGATCCCACTCCCTGGATGAAAGCACCACTTGCACCCTCGATAATAAACAATGGTGTCACCGCACAAAAAAGAAAACGGCAAACATAGCGTAACTCCGTGGGATAGGTTATTTAATAAAACGATAAAACAATAAAAGGTTTACTCACATATGTAGTAATCACAAGGAGCATTTGAAATTGCCGGCCGGCATGTAACAGAGCAAAGCCCGTACACCAAACGTAATGACGTCACCGCACGTCCTCCCAGACGCGTTTCGTCATTCGACGTTATCAATGGGATCGTGGAATCCCTGGAGAATTTTATTGACTTTCTTCTTTCCAAACCCTGATGTCTACTTTATCCAATTGACTTTATAATACACAAAGTCTGGGTGCCATGGCGCAGTTCTAACCCCCCTTTTTTCTTGTTCTTATATTTTGTGCTTCGGCACCAGAACTGCTGCCTTCCCTATTATATATATATTTCTTTTGGTTTATATATTTTTCTGTGGTATATTAATTTATGTGCATTAATTATTTAGCTGGATAAGCGCAATTTTTATCATTATACTGCTGTGTGTATGCTATGGGTGTGCCCAGCCAACTCCTTTCGGACAAAAATCCACGTAAAAGTTTGTTTGAAGTCCTACCGTGTGTATGAGACTTAAGACTAAGAAATTTGCAATCAGATGACCACTGATGGAGCACGGGCTCTCAGTGGTGCCCTGAGAGTCTGAGCCAGTTGTCAGTCAGGCATCTGGGTGGAACCCAACATCATTGTGGCTTTGTGTCATTAGCTGACAGCTTTAGCCCAGTGTCAGCTGAATCTGGGTCACAGGAGTGCAAAAATAAATGTTCTACTGGGACCCAGAGGAGAAGTATGGCCAAAAAAAGCTGAAGTTCTTCTTTAAGGTAGGGTCAGACAAAGTGCTAGCTCTCTGTCTGTTTTCAGTGTGTGCAAACCCATATGTAATGGAAACTTTTCATTTATTTTATTTTATTTTTTTAATGATTGTGCTGAAGTTTATATGTGTCTGTGAGATTCTTGCTTGTGGCACAGCAATCAAAGCATATTTTATAGGTACAAGGAAGCCCGGGTTTTGTTTAACCATGCCCATAGGTGTGCGCAGCCTGTTGCATTAGGGTGTGCACCTGAAAGCTCAAAAACACGGTACCGATCTCTCACTGTGCTCATTCAGAAAGGGAAGGGGCCGGTAAATGACATTACCCCTTCCCCCACTCATCCTGAATTATCATCTATGTATGCCCACTGCAGTAGCCAATGGAAGAGGAAGGAAGCCAGCCATGCTGTGGGAGGGGGCACCGGGCAGCAGGGGGAATCTGCACCACAGGGAGTGATTAGGGTGTGCCTGGACACACCTGGCACACCCTGTGCGCACGCCTATGACCATGCCCTTTAAGCCGCTCCCACTGTTAACAGTTTGGTCACACCAATTTTTTTACCACAGCATTATGTCCATTATTCTCAAGTTCTAAAGTTCGGAGGTCAGATACAACTCCTCCTACAGGAAATCCAGAGTATGGAACAATTACATAAAGTCTCAAATGAATGTCAAACTATGTAGTGTGGTAGTAGAAATACTGTACGTGAGGCCCTAAAAGTCCTGATGGAACAAGGTGCTAAACAGGCATTTAATAGAATGGCTAAACAATATTATGAGATGGTAAACACACCAACTATTGGCAGGAACAATACGCCCAAGAGTACAGGACACATAGTATCCGCTACCGAAACACTCTTTGCGAATCAGGAAGCGAATATGAGAACCGTTTCCCAGTAGGCTGAAAAGAGAAGCGTCCTGATTGGCCACAGAGGAGGGAGGAAACTGAAGCCACAGAGAGCAGGGGAAGAGGAAGCCACCGCCATGATGATGGCGGAGAGCAGGGAAAGGGGAAGACACCACCGCCACCATGATGCCCACGGAGAGCAGGGAAATGGGGGGAAGCCACTTCCACCGCTGCCGTGGTGCCTGCAGAGGGCAGGGGAAGCTGCTGGGGAAGCCTGGGAGAAGTGCTGCCAGACAATAGATGGGGTAAGTGCTCCGAAGTCGACCGATCGAACGACCGGGGGGGGGGGTAGGCTGATGGTGATGGCACTGTTTGCCACCCCCCCCAAAAAAAATTACCTCCGGCCGCCACTGACTGCCTTGGTAAAGAAGCTGAGGGTGATGCCGCGTACACACGATCAGTGTTGGATCGGTGATGGACTTGCCAAGCATGTCTCCAGACCTAAACCCTATTGAGCATGTGTGGGGCATCCTCAAACAGAAGGTGGAGGAGAGCAACATTCACCAGCTCCATGATGTCGTCATGGAGGAGTGGAAGAGGACTCCAGTGGCAACTTGTAAAGCTCTGGTGAACTCCATGCCCAAGAGGGTTGAGGCAGTGCTGGAAAGTAATGGTGGCCACACAAAATATTGACACTTTGGGCCCAATTTGGACATTTTCACTTAGGGGTGTACACTTTTGTTGGCTGCGGTTTGAACATTAATGCCTGTGTGTTGAGTTATATGTTATACAAGCTGTACACTCGCTACATTACATTGTAGCGAAGGGTCATTTCTCCAGTGTTGTCACATGAAAACATAATAACATATTTACAAAAATGTGAGGGGTGTACTCAATTTTGTGAGATGCTGTATGTCTCCTGCCTCCTGCCTCCTTTCTTTGGGAAGAAATCTGATATTTATGGATGGAAGGATAAGCTTCTAGGGCAGGGGTGACAAACTCAATTTCATCGTGGGCCGCATCAGCATTATTATTGCCCTCAAAAGGGCCGGTTGTATCTGTAAGATTAGATGTCCAGCGCATCCCCCTTCCCTTACATTAGATGTCAAGAGCCAAACCATAATCAGAAGTTGAGTCCCCCACTCTCCCCTACATCACAGTGCACCCCCCTTATCTTATGCTGCTGCTGAGAAGATGGATGCACTGCTTGAAAGAAGAAAGTACAGGGTCTGGAGGAGGGCTGCAGGATAGGTGCGAGGGCCACTTGAAATGGCCTGGAGGGTCGGATTCGGCCCGCGGGCCTTGTGTTTGACACCTCTGTTCTAGCGGATACACCTTTTAGTATACGTTTGTAATGGAAATTTATTTATGGCATCTATGAAACCCAAATGGTTCAATTTTTTTATTTTTATTTTTGCTTATTTTATGAAGGTTGCTTAGGTTTCTGATTGTGTTGTATTGCTATGGTTACTTTATAAATGAATACAAAGAATTTATAAACTAAATTTGGGAGGTATGTTAAGGCATTGTGACTACAAAAATATATTGTAATAATGGAAATGTGGGACAACAAACAGAAACATTTAGACATTGCGATTAATTTGAAATGCCAAATGAAAATACTCTTTTAACTTTATATATGTCATTGTGGCTCCAGCTGGACAAGACATTTCCATTCTGTGGTTCTGTATGTATGAATGAATCAAGAAAATAAGAGACAATTCTTTTGTTCATAAGGGGGCAGGCAAAGGGTTATTGGCCTTTGATGAGTCTTTCATGGCTTCTTCTATGTTTACTCTTTCCCAAGAACTGGCCAGTGTCCCGTGATTACTCTTGGGCTGAACTTCACCCCACAGGCCCTGCAAGGAAAGTGATGAGATGGGAAGATTCGCAGTCCAACAGGCGCTTTGTTGTTGTGTAAAAAAAACTTCAGGTGCTGATATTAAAAGTTAATAAACTAAACGCTGTCAAGCTGATAAGGCATATTCATTTCAGGCCATTTCTTTCATGGAGGCTGTGATTTATTATTGGCTGGAAAATCAAACCTGTCCAGCAAGAACTTTCCGAGAAGGAAATTCGTTTTTTAGCACATTTCATAAGAGAGTTACTGGCAAAACACATATAGCCAGATTCAGAGAGACTTACGACGGCGTATCAGTAGATACGCCGTTGTAAGTCCGAATGAGCGCCGTCGTATCTTTGCGCGCATTCTTAAACTGAGATACGCCTCACTGTTGCCAAGATACGACCGACGTAATTCTCCTACGCCGTCGTATCTTGGCTGCATATTTACGCTGGCCGCTAGGGGCGTGTACGTGGATTTACACGTCGAATATGTAAATTAGCAAGATACGCCGATTCACGAACGTACGTACGTACGCCCGTCACAGTAAGCTACGCCGTTTACGTAAGACATACGGCGGCGTAAAGATAAAACACCTCTATAGGTGGCGCAGCCCATGCAAGGTATGGACGACGGAACAGCCGTCGTATTTTACGTCGTTTGCGTAAGCGTACGTGAATGGGGCTGGGCGTAGGTTACGTTCACGTCGAAAGCATTGAGTATTTGCAATGTGATTCTGAGCATGTGCATGTGCCGTACCAACGGCCCTTCATTTACATGGGGGTCACGGTTACTTTACATGTAGCACACCCATTACCTGCCTAATTTGAATTAGGCGGGGTTACGCCGGGCCATTTACGCTACGCCGCCATAACTTAGGGAGCAAGTGCTTTGTGAATACTGTACTTGCCTCTCTATGTTACGTTTAAACATACGCCGCTCTACGTGAATCTGGCTAATAATTTAGTTATAAATAACCAAAGTGAGAGGATACCCATACTTCTGAAAATGGAAATAAACCCTCATTTCCTTTACAGCCAAGGAAGCTGCCACCGTTTCCTCTGATCTGAAGTTGCCATGGTGCAGCACATGTGATCAGTTATGGCAGAAACCATTTGATGGCTTGACAGTTCGGTTGAAAGCACAACCAGCTGTGACAGTTATCATTCACAGCATACCATTGGTTAGTTTAGTTCCACTTTTAATGGCAAGAGGGGCCTCCTCTATAGCTACAACTGTCAGTGGACACACACACTTCACAGCACCCTGGCATTACCACCCAAACTGTATAAAATAAAGATAGCCATAGGCAGTGGCATCCCTAGGGGGTGGCTATTGGGGCTATAGCCCTGAGTCTGGGGGCCATAGCCCAGAGTCTCTTTCCGGGTCTCTTACTGGGGTGGGTTCATTCCCTGCCATTAGCAGGTATGTCCCGGTCCGGAATGCAGGGGACATGGGTGGACTGAGCCGCAGTAGCGCTGGCTTCAGCTCCGCCCCTGCCTCCACCTGACTCTACTCTTGACCACTGGTTGCTAGAGCTGCCTAGCGTCTAGCAACCAGTGACATCACAAACGCAACACCCTCCCTGCCCAGCATTCACAGTGGATCAGGATTTCACTTCCTCCTCCTTCGTGTTAGTGCTTGTGGGGCCTAAAGAGCCCCTTTGTCCTGTCCTGGACTAGATCGTCCCACCACTGATCCAGTGGTGGCGGTGCAGGGCAGCAGTATCTTCAAACAGTTGAGGGGTGGCCTGGGCAGCCGCTCGGTTGTTATGCCGGAGGAGCGCGAGGGGACATGCCCCCCTCCCGCCGCCTCTCGCGGTTCTGACTGGGCCTCCCGGTCCCTCCATAAAGAGTACCTGTCACCTATTACTGTCACAAGGGATGTTTATATTCCTTGTGACAGCAATAAAAGTGATCAAAATGTAAAAAAACAAACAAAAAAAACACAATTTTAATATTATAAAAATAAATAAAATAAATACGATTTTATTTTTTTAAATCGCTTCCCTCCCCGCGAGCTCGCGCAACAAAGAAAATGCATTGGGGAAGTCGCGCCCGCATATGAAAACGGTGTTTAAATCACACATGTGAGGTATCGCCGCGATCATCAGAGCGAGAGCAATAATTCTAGCACTATACCTCCTCTGTAACTCTAACCTGGTAACCGTAAAAAAAAGTTTAAAGCGTCGCCTATGGAGATTTTTAGGTACCGTAGTTTGTCGCCATTCCACGAGTGTGTGCAATTATAAAGCGTGACATGTTTGGTATCTATTTACTCGGCGTAACATTATCTTTCACATTACACAAAAAAAATGGGCTAACTTTACTTTTTCATTTTTTTAAAATTCATGAAAGTAAATTTTTCCCAAAAAGTTGCGTTTAAAACACCACCGCACAAATACCGTCCGACATAAAATATTGCAACAATCGCCATTTTATTCTCTAGATTCTCTGATATATATATATATATATATATATATATATATATATATATATATATATATATATATATATATATATATAATGTTTGGGGGTTCTAAGTAATTTTCTAGCAAAAAATATGGATTTTAACTTGTAAACACCAAATGTCAGAAATAGGCTTAGGCATGAAAGGGTTAATTTGGGTACAGTTTTGCATGACCGCGCAATTGTCATTCAAAATGTGACAGCGCTGAAAGCTGAAAATTTTACCTGGGCCGGAAAGGGGGTAAAAGTGGCCAGTAGGGAAGCAGTTAAACACCTTTGTCTTTTATATTTTTTTAAAGTGAAGTAATTATTTCAGTTTTATGTTTGTAATTACGTATTGTTTAAAATATTCATTAAATCCAACCCACGCCGGTAGTTGTTTCACCTTCAGGTCTGGCTCGGCTTCCCTTTTCCATAAACACACAGACCTAAACACATAGCGAGTTATGTTTCTGAAGATCTGTTAACGAAAACTTCTCCTCGAGTATAATCTGGCATGTTTGTTTGAGTTTTATTTTACTTTGTGGTTGCTGGTTTCTTTTTTTACTGATGAGTAAATATTTTGTGGCACCTTTCTGAGCCTAAAATGTACTGTTTGCATTCCTAAAGTTGACGTGGAATGAAGCACTCTTTGCCCAAAGAATCTCTGTCTGCCTTACTGGCAATGATGACAAGTCTTTGACTTTTATGCCATGCCAGATCCAGTCTGATAGGTCCAGCTCTCTGTTAATACTTATAATAACAGCCATTTTTTTTTTTCTGTATGAAAACGTTTCAGGCTGTGGCGACTTGCTGATTTCCCGAGTCACGGGACTTAGTTCAAAAGCTTTAACATCAACATGGACATTTTTATAGCACTGTGTTTTTTTTTATACATACGGTATATTTTATATTGCTCACCCAGACCGTTGTGGCTTTGTATTTTGCTGCAAAAATACAAATATTTTTTCCCGTATCCAGGGATTTTACTGTTGTGAATTTTGTTGGCTGAACAGACTAAATGCCATGGTTTGTAGTTTGTGTCATTCACACTTAACGTGAAATTTTACACCAAGGGGTGTATTTATTAAAAAAAATTGTACAGCTATTCGTCCCATGAAACTGCATATACATTTATAGGTGGATTCAGATAGACTTAGGCTGGCGTATCAGTAGATACGCCAGCCTAAGTCTGAATCTGCGCCAACGCTAATTTAAGCATATTCTGGTAACCAAATACGCTTAAATTAGGCACAGATACGAGCGGCGTAAGTGTCGGCCACTTCCATTGCGGTCGGCCTAGAATATGTAAATTAGTAGATACGCTGATTCACGAACGTACGCTTGCCCGACGCAGTTAAGATACGCCGTTTACGTAACGCACTTTCAGGCCTAAAGTTATTCCATCAAATAGCTGGAATAGTAATGTTAAGTATGGCCGTCCTTCCCGCGTCGAAATTAGAAAATTTTACGTCGTTTGCGTAAGTCGTCCGTGAATAGGGCTGGACGTAATTTACGTCCACGTTGAAACCAATAGGACCGTGCGGCGTACTTTGCCGCAATGCACACTGGGATATGTACACGGACGGCGTAAAATACGTCAATCACATCAGGTCACCCCCATTAGCATAAAACACGCCCCCTCAGCCGAATTTGAATTATGCGCGCTTACGCCCGCCCGATTTACGCTACGCCGCCGTAACTTAGCAGGCAAGTACTTTGTGAATCATGTACTTGCCTCGCTAACTTACGGCGGCGTAGTGTAAATGCCATACGCTACGCCGCCTCAACTATGCGCCCGCCTACCTGAATCCACATACAAGTCTTGCAAACGGGGCAAATTCAAATGTTATTGGCTATTTTCTCTCCAGGTTGAATGTTCTTCAGTCATACAGAATAAATTGAATCAGGAAATTACTACATCAGGGGCCACTAGATGGCGCTGGTGATGGTGATCATAGGAAATACTTAGGGCCAGATCCACAAAGAAATTACGCCGGCGTATCTATTGATACGCCGCGTAATTTCTAAGATCCCCCGTCGTATCTTTGTTTTGTATCTAAAAAACAAGATACGACTGAATGAGAGCTCGATCCGACTGGCGTACGTCTTAGTACGCCGTCGGATCTTAGGTGCATATTAGGTGGCGCTTCCGTTGATTTCCGTGTAGAGAATATGCAAATGAGCTAGATACGGCGATCCACAAAAGTACGTACGGCCGGCGCTTTTTTTTACGTTGTTTCCGTAAGGCTTTTTTCGACGTAACGTTACCCCTGCTATATGAGGCGTAGCCAATGTTAAGTATGGACGTTGGGCCAGCGTCAAATTTTCCGTCGTGTACGTTGTTTGCGTAAAACGTTCGCGAATAGGGCTTTGCGTAGAATGACGTTCACGTCGAAAGCATTGGCTTGTTGCGGGTTAATTTGGAGCAGGCGCACTGGGATACCCCCACGGACGGCGCATGCGCCGCTCAGAAAAAACGTCATTTACGTCGGGTCAAGACGTATTAACATAAAACACGCCCACAACTTAGCCATTTCAATTGCGCGCCCTTACGCCAACAGTTACACTACGCCGCCATAACTTACGGCGCAAATTCTTTCAGGATACAGAAAATACGCTGAAAGTTACAGCAGCGTAGTGTATCTGAGATACGCTACGCCAGACGGAAAAATGCACGCAGGTACGTGGATCTGGCCCTTATTTACTATTTTAGTCAGCTTTATCTAGTGATCATAATGTAGTATTTTTTAAAGTCACTTTATGAAGAACATTCAACCTGGATAGATATCAGCCTAATAACATTCAATTTTGCCCCATTCACATAGAGCAGGGGTGTCAAACTCAATTTCGTGAGCCGCATCAGCATTATGATTGTTCTCAAAAGGGCCGGTTGTATCTGTAAGATTAGATGTCCAGCGAATCCCCTCCCCTTATGTCAAGAGACACCCCACCATCAGAAGTTGAGTCCCCCACTCTCCCTTACATCACAGTGCACCCCCCTTTCCTTATGCTGCTGCTGGGAAGAAGCTTAATGCATTGCTTGAAAGCAGGAAGTAAGGGTCTGGAGGAGGACCAGAGGAGGGCTGGAGCTCTCCTGCAGCTGCAGGAGAGGTGCGAGGGCCACATAAAATGGCCTGGAGGGCCGGATTCGGCCCGTGGGCCTTGTGTTTGACACCTGTGACATAAAGCAAAAGTACATGCAGTTTTACAAGACAAAAGGCTCTTCAAACGTTTTAAAAAAATTAACCCCCTTAACCACTTGCCGACCGTGTACAGTGTCGCACGTCCATGCAATTTTTAGTGTCGTATCCCCAGTGTTAACCCCTTCCCTGCCAGTCACATTTGCATAGTAATCAGTGCATTTTTATAGCACTGATCGCTCTGGTCCCAAAAATGTGTCAAAAGTGTCCAACCATTCGGCCGCAATGTTGCATTCACCGCCATTCACCGTCATTACTAGTAAAAAAAAATGTAAAAAATAAAAACGCCATTTAAATGCCATAAATCTTTCCCATAGTTTGTAGACGCTATAACTTTTGCGCAAACCAATCAATATACGCTTATTGCAATTTTTTTTTTACCAAAAATATGCAGAAGAATACACATCGGCCTAAACTGAGGAAAAAAAGTGTTTTTTTGTTTTTTAAATTGGGATATTTACTATAGCAAAAAGTAAAAGATATTGGCCCGGATTCAGAAAGCACTTACGCCGACGTATCTTCTGATACGCAGCGTAAGTGCACGGATGCGCCGTCGTATCTCTGCGCCTGATTCTTGAAATAAGATACGCCTGAATTTTGGCTCCCTCCGACCGACGTAAGTCTCCTACGCCGTCGTATCTTGGGCGCATATTTTCGCTGGCCGCAAGGGGCGCTTCCATTGTTTTACACGTCGAATATGTAAATGAGCGAGATACGCCGATTCACGAACGTACTTACGCCCGTCGCAGTAATCTACGCCGTTTAGATAAGGCGTACGTCTGGCGTAAAGTTAAGCCACATAAAGCGGGTGTAAGTCATGTTAGGGTATGGACCAGGGAACATCCGTCGTATTTTACGTTGTTTACGTAAGTCGTACGTGAATGGGGCTGGGCGTAGATTACATTCACGTCATAGGCATTGAGCCGTCGTATCTTAGGGAGTATATGCAACGTGATTCTGAGCATGCGCGCGCATGCGCCGTTCGTTCGACCCTTCATTTACATGGGGTCACGCTTCATTTTAATAGATCATGCCCACTACCTTCCTACTTTGAATTGGGCGGGCTTACACCGGCCAATTTACGTTACGCCGGCGCAACAAAGGGAGCAAGTGCTTTGTGAATACTGTTCTTGCCTCTCAATGTTACGTCAGCGTAGCGCATATGAGATGCGCTACGCCGCTCTAAAGATGCGCCGATCTACATGAATCCGGGCCATTGGGTTTTTTTTTCTAAATTGATGCTCTTTTTTTGTTTATAGCGCAAAAGATGATCAAATACCACCAAAAGAAAGCTCTTTTTGTGGGGAAAAAAGGACGTCAATTTTGTTCGGGTACAACATTGCATGACCGCGCAATTGTCAGTTAAATGGCCCGGTCATTGGGCAGCCAAATCTTCTGGGGCTGAAGTGGTTAAAGTGGTTCTAAAGTCTGAAGTTTTTTTTTACCTTCATGTATTCCATTGGCTCCCACTACTGTCAATCACAGCCAATGAGTAGGGAGTGGTGGCGGGGCCCAACCGAGTGGGGCTCGGGAGCAAGCATGCACAAGTGCCCCTATTGCTTGCTGTGGGGGCACTCGTGGGGGGAGGCAGGGTAGGAGCCTGGAGGGCCATCTGAGAAGAGGAGGATTGAGACTTTTAATAATCTTTATTATCACTTTAACTGCTGGTGGTAGGCTGCCTTGTGAATGACCAGCATAAGAAGCTCTCAAGAAGTAGTGTGATGATGAAATCTGTGTATTTATGTGTCCTTTCCCAATGTAAATATTAGTAGGACGCATCTAAGATAAGGTGACCAGATTTTTAAAATGAAATCCGGGCACATATTTTTTTTTACTAGTAATGGCAACAATCAGCGAATCTCTGCCCGTCGCCGCCCATCTCACAGCCTCTCAAGTCTTACTCTTCAGGTCCAGGCTACTACTGGATGGGGAGCGGAGGAAGATCACTCCGCCAGGGAAGGCAAGGAGATAGGCAGGTAGCTGGATGGCATTTAAGCCAAGGCGGAAGAACATGCGAGCAAAGCTGAAGAAATAATCCCTCCGCTCCGACCAGCACATGATCATCAGAAAGGGGCACAGATAATGGATACAAATACAACCCCCCTAAGCTAGTAGGCGCAGAGGAGCGGGGGGGGTGTAATTCTGTTTTTTTTTATTCTGCACTGACTGTCTTTGAAATTGCCCCAGCCCCCCTCAGGGCTGGACTGGGACAAAAGTTTGGCCCTGGACCTTATCCAGACTGGCCCACTTTGACAGGTCTCTCCCATGAGGGCCGGACAACTCCTGCGCCTCCCCCGGCCACCCAAGCCCCCTCTACCCATTCACTAGCCACTAGCCATTCTACTTTATTAGAGTAGAACATCTGGTACTGGTACTCTTATAGGCAGTACCAGTGGGAAAGTTAGACATTATTTCATGCGGGGGGAAAGAATCAGTTCGGTGCCCCCCCCTTATGGGACAATATTAGACAGAAGTGAGAAACTCCCAGGCCATAGCTGTTGAGTCAGCTGTCTGTTCCCTTCCCCCATGCTCCTCTGTCGTCACCCCTGCTCCTCTGGTCCTCCCCCTGCTTCTCTGTTCCCCCGGTTGAGTGCTGCGGGGAGGGAGAGGAGGTGAGCGCTGCGGGAAGGGAGAGACAGAGGAGCGGAGGGGGGCGGCAGTCCACCGTCACTAATGTGGCCCACTGAGCCATCGGCCCACCGGACCTACCGTGCATGCTCTGTTTCCGAACTCCCGTCGTGCATTGCGCGCCGCGACGTAATTTTTCCGAACGGAGACGCGCGTAGCGTAATTCCGTATTCCCGGACGGCTTACGCAAACGACGTTGATTTTTAAATTTCGACGCGGGAACGACGGCCATACTTTAGACAGCAATACACTTGCTGACTAAAGTAAGGGCAGCTAAAACGACGACTAACTTTGCGACGGGAAACTAGACTAGCGGCGACGTAGCGAACGCGAAAATCCGTCGTGAATCGCCGTAACTCCTAATTTGCATACCCGACGCTGGTTTACGACGCGAACTCCCCCCAGTGGCGGCCGCGGTATTGCATCCTAAGATCCGACAGTGTAAAACAATTACATCTGTCGGATCTTCTGGCTATCTATGCTTAACTGATTCTATGAATCAGTCGCATAGATAGAAACAGAGATACGACGGCGTATCAGCAGATACGCCGTCGTATCTCCACTGTGAATCTGGCCCAGTGTCCTCAATCAGGGATCTGTCCCCTGGAACTGGGGATGTCTGGTCACCCTAATCTAGGAGACCAATATTAGAGAAGAATCCTAATCCTGCTGTTTCTAGAGGCGTCCACCTGAGACAAGCTTCTCACATTACCCCTTTAAGAACTCCAATCAGTCCTATTGTCTGGATAATATCTCTTTAGGCGTTGAGATATCCAATGTATGCATCATTGCTGTTCTGACCACAAACAGGCTGGTGGTCCTGCAAATATTATTTTAAAGTTATGAATCATTCTTGTGTTCAATTTTGGGAAATCACAATTATACAGAACATGAAGCTGGGAGTAACAGCTTTTTTATTTTTTTGCTTTTTTTCCAAGCTTCTCCTCCAAACCGCAGGTACTTATTCCACTTGTAGCGTACAGAGTGGTATCCAATAACCCTAAGCCAAATGGCGCATGGATCCGTACTGCATTAACAAAAGCAGACAGGGATTTCATGAAAGCCGGATTGTTCTTGCGGGCCTTGACAAAGTGCAGAGAAAGGAGAGCAGCGAGGTATTGATGACAGCTGTAGTGAAGGGGAGCTGGCAGTGGTATATCTCACATTTAAAACCAGCTTTGTATGGAAGAGGTAAAGTAAACATGGTTTCTATTCCCCAGGCTGCCTTCACTCTACATCAACATGAAGATTCACAACAGGTAATGGCAACGCTTTCTGAAAATAGACCTGTGTTTTTAGAGGGCACTCGACCTGATTTCACAGCAAAACTCCACATTTAACCGAATGTTTACCTCGATCAGTTCAGTCTTATCATGGGGCAATGTGCAGTCATCGGCCCAGATCCACAAAGAACTTACGCCGGCGTATCTATTGATACAACGCGTAAGTTCTAAGATGCCCCGTCGTATCTTTGTTTTGTATCCACAAAACAAGATACGACTGAATGCGGGCTCGATCCGACTGACGTACGTCTTAGTACGCCGTCGGATCTTAGGTGCATATTTACGCTGGCCGCTAGGTGGCGCTTCCGTTGATTTCCGCATAGAGTATGCAAATTAGCTAGATACGTCAATTAGCTCAAACGTACGTCCGCCCGGCGCATTTTTTTACATCGTTTACGTAAGGCTTTTTTCCGCGTAACGTTACCCCTGGGTCAATGTTAAGTATGGACGTCAGGACAGCATAGAATATTCCGTCGTTTGTGTAAAACGTTCACGAATAGGGCTTTGCGTAAATCACGTTCACGACGAAAGCATTGACTATTTGCGACGTGATTTCGAGCATGCGCACTGGAATACCCCCACGGACGGCGCATGCGCCGTTCAAAAAAAACGTCATTTACGCGGCATTTACAAATAGAATTAACATAAAACACGCCCACATCTTATCCATAACTTACGGCTCAATTTCTTATAGGATACGGAAACTACGCTCTAAGTTACGGCGGCGTAGTGTATCTTAGATACGCTAAGCCTGCCTAAAGATAGGCAGATCTTTGTGGATCTGGCCCATCAGGTTTATTTTTTGCACCGTCTAAGGTAAAAGGCCACTTTCAATATATTTTTCATAAGTAGCCTAGCATATTTTAAAATAAAATTCACCAACTGATTCTCCAACACCATAGGTCCCAACTGTCCCTGATTTCGAGTGACTGTCCCTGATTTGGAGAAATGTCCCTCTGTTCCTCATTCCTCCTCATTTGTCCCTCATTTTGGTCTGATCCATATAGTTGTATAGAAAATTTACTTTTTAACTATCAAAAAGTGTTTCCCAGTGCTAAACATTTCATCTGATTTCTAAGTTGCTGCATTTGTAAATTCAAAAAGCCAATATAAAGGAATAGTAGTGGTTAAAAAAAGCACTTGTGGGTTTAACCAATCTTGTTTTTTTGTACGCTTCTCCTTTAAGGGGGTGTGGCAAGGGGTGTGTCCTATGCCTACATACTTTTGCTTTCCACTTCCTGGTCAAATGATGCCCAGCATCAGTCAACTGACTTTCTGTGAGCCCAAGGTGCAACTGACTCCCCCTCTCTTCCTCCTCCGAGGGTTTCAGAATCACGTTTCACCATGCTCAGTTCAATGCTGCAGAGAACTGCTGCAGCAGTGATGTCAGCCCCACTCTTCAGCATTGAGGACCCCCTTTTCCCAATGTTGCTGGAAAAAGAAATCGAGAACCCTGGGACATCATATGAATGGCCATAAGATGTCTGCAAAGGTCCTGTAAAATTCATGATATAGAAGATGTGGAAAATCTTACAAGTTTTCTTAAAGGGGTTGTAAAGGTTTGTTTTTTATTTTCTAAATAGGTTCCTTTAAGCTAGTGCATTGTTGGTTCACTTACCTTTTCCTTTGATTTCCCTTCTAAATGTTTTTTTCTTTGTCTGAACTTCTCACTTCCTGTTCCTCCTCAGTAAATTAGCCCTCATCTTCCGAGCCGTTCTGGCTGGGGGTTAGTCAACGTGCTCGTCCCCTCACTTGGGACTATATCCCTGTGGGGAGACGCTGTGAATAGGAGAATAGCAATATATTTAGCAATATATGGTCCCCCTGGAAGGACTTCTTCTGTTTTGGAGAGTACATCCATACTGTATGCTGCCTAACTCTTCCCCATTTTCTATGGGGACCCAGTAAGGTAGATTTTGTTTGCATCATTCAATACCTTGAAAATATTTTTATATCTATGGACTAAAATGGATTATTAAAACCAGGGTCATAAATATGCTTCCCGATTGGATCAGGGGTGATACTCTACCTAATACTGCCCCCTTTCCACCCTCCACCTCACTATCCTACTTGATATTTTATTTTATATTTTATATACGGTACATTTTATTTGTTTATTTTACTCTTTTACTCTTATCCCAGCCAAACTCGTTATCATTCAATGCTGATTGTTAATTATAAACCTGTCTATTTGATGATTTGTTAAAACTGTTCTGTTTCATTCTAGAGCCTTTCTTTGAGACGATCAAGTCCTAAAACCCCTGAGGAAGCCTAAGGGCGAAACTAGTAGGGTAGACTTGTTCAAGAAAAATTGTCTCTACATATAGCTCCCACCTTTGATTGTTGTTAAGCTGATTTTAATCTTTGTATGAATTGAATAAAATATTTTCTATTTTTGATATAACAAATACGTCTGGTTTTTATAATTGGCACCGCAATAATCCTCCATCCTCTCAAAACCCTCTATTTAACCTATTTGGGATGAGGTGCCATATGCTTAAAAGGACCTTCGATCACTAACCCCTCACCAAATCCTTTTATTATTATTATTATTTATTATTCTCCTTGATAATACAGTCTATTACCTCATCATTCATTGTGTTACTTCATGTAATATATATTTTTAACACTGCATTTACTCATATTTTTTTGTCCATATTATTTTTTTTATTCAATATTCGTTTATATATTACTGATGTTTGTAGTGAGTGTTTTTCATATGTTTTCTTTGCATTGTAATACTTGAAATTATAAAAGAAAAGAATGCAGAAAAAAAAGAATACCATAATCTCCTGAACCATGTGGGGCAATCAAAATCATTGGTATTCCCTCTACTTGAATCCTGCAGAGTAGATGCAGAATAAGCTGTAGAGGAGGGAAGGCATAAATCAGGGAGACCCCATTCCATGGTGTCACCAGAACATCCACCGAAAAAGTTCTGAGAATCCCTGGTCCCGGAGATGAACCTGTCCAGTTTTGCATTGAACTTAAACATATCATGTTGGGGTGAAGGGGAAGTAGGGGGGTGGAGGGGAGAGTGAGAGTGGAATTTGGGTCTACAGAATGCAAAATTAAGCTCTTTCTGATATTTCTGATGCCTTCCAAAGACTGCAAATCATAAAGTGGATAAATTAATATTGACAGAAAAGTAGCGACCTCTGGCATTACAAATTTAAAAAGTATTCACCCTGCAGTAAAAGGATCATTTAAAAAACGAAATATCCTTAAAGCGGTTGTAAAGGAAATTTTTTTTTCCTTTAAAATAACAAACATGTTATACTTACCTCCACTGTGCAGTTAGTTTTGCACAGAGTGGCCCCGATCCACGTCTTCTGGGGTCCCTCGGCGGCTGCCTCTGGTCCTCCCCGCAAGTACTGACCACAGTCATGCGAGAGCTCGCATGGTGGTGGGTAATTGCGGGTGCGCTCCCGTGATACAGGAAGCCGCCATAGCCGCTCACTGTATCACTCGGCCCCGCCCCTCGGCGCACGGCATCACTGGATGTGATTGACAGCAGCGCTGCTCTCAATCCATTCGCTCTAGCCAATCAGCGGCCAGGCTGAGCGGCGAAGAGGGTCTTAGGACCGCGCAGGACTTTTGACGGGTCAGGTAAGTAAAACGAGGGCTCCGGGGGGGGGGGGGGCGGCAACATCAGATGTTTTTTCACCTTAATGCATAGATTTTCATTTACAACTCCTTTAAGTGGGCCAAACTAATATTAACAAAAACTACCTTAACGTGTCCTTGTTATCTTTTAGGAAATAATATACTGAAGACGTTCTGACATGTGGCGTTACGGTCCATTAGGACGGGCGTTCGTGAAAGCCGGCCGGCTTACTTTTTAGACTTTTAACAAAGATATTTCTGTAAGTGCATTTTTTACAATAAATTGATATATATTTTTTACGGTACATCACTATTGTGAGTTTATCTTTTCCGGTGGTTTACTGTTACTTTGGAATTGGGAGAGCCCTGAGCCTGTGATGTTGCAGAAAGTTCCGGTTTGAAGGCCCTGGCTGGGGATCAGCCGCAAGCTATTAATGCTTATTGTCTGGTAAGCGCGCAATTTATATGGTGCTTCCTGTCGGTGGTGGTTCTTTCTTCCCTAGTGTGTTACTATATAGCCAATATCTTATTTATGGTACATCACTATTGTGAGTCTCTTTCCCTTGGGAGTATTACACCATCCATGCCAATCGGGAGGACCCTCATCCCTGATGTCGGTGGCCGTTCCAGTGTGGTTTCACTGCATTTCTTCACTATTAATAATTCAAGCTAATTGAGGACTCAGGAATCTTTGGACTTTATTGCTTGGTCTTATCAACATTTAGGACTTTGATTATCATTTTTCAATTTTCACTTATTAGCGCAACTATAATCTTTTTCTAATATACTGCATATTCCACACTCTTTTTACTGAACATGCATACAATGTTTGGGTTTTGTCACCCCATTGGCCTACTGTACCTTGAATCTAATTGTAGATGGAGCGGAATGTAGATATTCTGAGTTTTAAAAGAATGGATGCGCAAAATTACAAGTGCTTTGGTGGGTAAAACAGCAAACGTATATGTATTTCAGCCACCAGTGTATTTAGCCAATTTCCTGGATGTGACTTTAAAGTGGAGGTTCACCTGGAAATAACAATTTTTAAGATTAGATTGATGCTCATTTTGTCTAGGGGAATCGGGTAGTTTTTTTTAAATCAAAGCCGTACTTACCGTTTTAGAGATACATCTTTTCCGCCGCTTCCGGGTATGGGCTGCGGCACTGGGCGTTCCTTCTTGATTGACAGTCTTCCGACAGGCTTCCGCTGGTCGCATCTATCGCGTCACGATTTTCCGAAAGTAGCCGAACGTCGGTGCGCAGGCGCCGTATAGAGCCGCACCGACGTTCGGCTTCTTTCTGCTACTCGTGACGCGATAGATGCGACCGTCGGAAGCCTTTCGGAAGACTGTCAATCAAGAAGGAACGCCCAGTTCCGAAGACCATACCCGGAAGCGGCGGCTCTCTAAAACGGTAAGTACTGCTTTGTTTTTAAAAAAACTATCCGATTCCCCTAGACAAAATGAGCATTGATCTAATCTTAAAAAAAAAAATTTGGGTGAACTCCCGCTTTAAGCTTATTACTGTGACCATGACCACACCATCACCAATTGATCTTCTAATGCTTCATCTTAACAGTTAGGTACCGTAATGATTGGATGGTGTTTCTATGGCAGTCCTATCTTCACAGCTAAACAGCAATGCCTTCTCTGGTGATGCCTCAGCTGGGAGGTAACTTCTCCTTACACGGTCATGGAGGAGGTGTCCTGGAACAGAGGAGCTGGAGAAGCAGTCGGTACGCATGTCCGGGTAAATTCTTCATCAAGGACTCAGGGCAGGAGAAGTTCGGTGAGTGAGGCACAGTGGATATCTGGAGGAGGCATACCAGGGGAGCTGGGTGCAGGGCCAGAGGAGAGATTGTGGGGTTTTGTGTCAAATCGCTGTGGCCTGAGGGCACAGGGTTTGCAAGTAAGACTGGCTGAGATTAGTAGTCCACCAGCCATATTGTGTTGCTAAATAACTAGGCATCAAGAGGGGTACTGCAGGCCCAGGGCCTATCAAAAATCCAGCAAAGCTCAGAAACAACCTGGGATTATTCAAAATGATCCAGAGTGCAGTCTAAAGATGATGGGGTGAAAAGACTAATGCTGTGGCA
This sequence comes from Rana temporaria, assembly GCF_905171775.1. Lineage (NCBI taxonomy): Eukaryota > Metazoa > Chordata > Amphibia > Anura > Ranidae > Rana > Rana temporaria. The sequence goes on from NC_053495.1 coordinate 177,386,498, forward strand.
GTGAAGTTTGTGCAGGGGGAGAAGAGTCCTGGGAGTAACAGTCTGCAGGAGTTATGAAAAGGAGAAGTAACAGTCTGCAGGGGTTGTGCAGAGGAGGAAGTAAAGTTGTACTGCCAAGGTTAGAGTCCTTAATTTTTCTAATCGCAACTTATTCAACAAATATGGCAAGTGTGATCCGTTCTAATGGCATCTCATACCCTTTTCCCCAACCAAGTTATATTCCCCAAATAAACATGTAGCGGGTCATACTATCATGGACTTTTTTTATAGTTATGCATACCTAAATCCCCCGGGAGCTCAGGTCCCGTTGTATATATGTGTTATTTTCCTAAAAGCAATGCATTGTGGGTTTTGAAGTATTAGGAGAAAAGGACTCCATTGACATTAGTAGAAATAGACTACGGTACCCATAATGCATTGGCTTCCCAGAGAACATTGCACCCCCGCACAGCTTTATGGGGGAGGTTACTTAAAGGAAGGGAGGAGCTGAATTCGCTCTCTTGGGATCGGCGTTCTTCCCTCTGCAGAACGAGGGAGAGCACTCCAGCCAAGCAGCTAGGCCTGAAGCCTGAGACAGGATCCACCGAAAGACCGGCAATCCCACCTGGAGAGAGACAAGATCAAGTGTATCCAGCTCGTGCTTTCAAGAGACCAGAGCGACTCACAAGTTGGCGATTGTAACAGTGGGGAGCAAGATACTGGAGACTGTGCGTTGCAGTGTGGCCACTGACCAGCGTATACCTCGTGAGGAACTCAGGCGGACTAGGCCTGCTCGGTTGAGAGGGCACTTGCCCAAGCTTTCAATACTACCTCAGCTTTGTGACTCGTAGTGTTCCACATATCAGAGCAGCGTACTGTCTACTGATTTAACCCCGAGACCTAACATCTGAAAGTCACGCTAGCCAAATTGACCGATGTTGACTTAAAGTTCGGTCCACAAGCACCTGTATTGACTATATACTTTAACTGAGCCTGAATACCTTTGGATTACAAATAAGTTAATGTGCACCAACGAACCTACAATAGACTTCAACACTGAGAAACATTCTGGAGTCATCCAAACTAGGCCTAGTCAAGATTACTAGCGATTGCACTTAAAGCGGTTGTAAACCGCATAAACTTTTTTTTTTCTCCCCAAACCTGCAATGCAAAAGGCATAATAGGCTAGTATGCACCGCATACTAGCCTATTATGAAATACTTACCTCGGAACGAGGTGTGTACCCCTTACCTGGTCCACGCCGAGCAGGATGTCATCTTGCTCCGGCGTGTCTTCCGGGTATCGCCGCTCCAGCGCTGTGATTGGCTGGAGCGGCGATGACGTCACTCCCGCGCGTGCGCGCGGGAGATTTAAAATCGGCAGGGTCCGGCGATGCCGGTCCTTCAGCCGTGGATTCCCCCCTGCGCATGCGCCGCCCGCATTGCGGGGGTAATATCTCCTAAACCGTGCAGGTTTAGGAGATATTATCTTTACCTACAGGTAAGCCATGTTGTAGGCTTACCTGTAGGTAAAAGTCCAAATAGTGGGTTTACAACCACTTTAAAGGGATTACCCACTAGGGGAGCTTGCGAGCATAGTCTATGTATAGCAACTTGCAGACTTTATAACGTTAACATCTTTTAGGTTTGTTCTTATTGACTCTTGCAAAGGGGCCCTTGCAGAGTCAGATATACATATATATATATATATATAGTTAATCTGTTGTTTGATCTGTTACCTTTCTTATTAAATGCCAAGTAAAGTTACCCTTGGTTTAATATATTGATTGTCTGAGGTGTGTTTGCTCCTGAGGACTGCAATCAGAAGAAGGTAACAACATTATTGCATGTCATTGTATATTTCACATGTGTTATTGGGGTCCTAGCCAAGCAAGGGGACCCACAATACAATTGCATCTGTCTGGTGTGCCAAGGGAGGGTTCGAGCCTATTAGAGGGGTGGATAGTTCAGAGAGTAGACCCAAACTAATCAGCAGCTCCTTCGGGGATAGTGCTACAAACAAAAACGAATGGTCAGTCCGCCCCTGCATACAAAGCAGGTGTGTGTTCTTCCTGCATATTAGCTTGAGCCCTTTTTATCAACATAAATCTCACTCTTCCATCAGTGAAGACTGGTGATCCACTGCTGCAGTTCAGGGCTTTCTGCCAACTAAACTTGCTGCCATCTCTTCTCATGGCATCACAACACTGCCACAGGAGTCTTTAGAAATCTGTGAGGACCTTATCAATGGTACCAATGTAAAGTGTTCAAGTTACCATGCAGGACATACTCCGAAGACATATTCAGGGATCTGGAAGGAGAAAGAAAAGGTAAGTCTGATGGAATGTTGGGGAGAGGGGGTCAGTTAAAGGATAACTGTACTAAAGTTCATTTATATTCTTTAGAAGTCAAGTAAACAGGAATGAATGGGATCATGGCAGCGTGTCAAGAATCTACAAGCACCGTTTCAGAGCCCTAGAAAGATACAAGCCTGATATGGGCTGTAACACTCCAGAATCCACCCAGTGTGGAAATATTATTGTTGGGTGGACTCAGCATTTAAGAGAGCCTTAAGCATAGTGTATGATTTCAAGTTACACATAAAAGAATATGCAAACAAAGCCCCCAAAGAATTGATACCATATCTTCTTACCACGTTCCACCTATCTCAGCATTCTGAACTCACTTGTCACTCGACTTCCACTCCAACAGCTAAAACAACAAACAGGATAATTAAAATGTTTGATTTAAAAGCGACAGTTATATCAAACCTGCTACTTTCACTTTCTGCACTTTGCGTGATCATTGTACGCTTTATTGATTGCTTCCATGTGTCTTGGAAAGGTGCCTTGAGTCTGCTCTAAGGCTCAAGGGCCGATTACGGACAGCAACTAGCAAAGCTGCCATGTTCCGTCTTAGATACTGCAGGCTGTATGGCGGAAATCGCAGATATGATATGGAAATCAGAACAGCCTTCAAAAGCCTGGAACACAATGGACTGGCAAAGTGTGCTGAAATATATTATTAGGGAGGGAATGGAAGGAACCAAGGAGGAGACTATTATAAGGAGGGCAGATCATTCCTGAGATATGTTAAAGCGAACCGGTCAGAAAAAAATGAGAGCTGCCATTTTTTTTGTTTTTGCAGGTGCAAACTCAGGGATTTTTATCTTCATTTTTGCTTTATTACCCAGCCACTGATGCAGTAATCCAAAGCACTCGTATATCAAAGCAAGTTTCCCCATAGGAAATAATGGAAACTCAGATAATCCGTTAAACAGCAACTGCTATTGTATGCAGTACCGCATGTGGCCAGAGGTGGGGGGAGGCGCCAGAGTCCATTGGAAACACTTGGATGCACTCGGAAAGGCTCGGCGACACTTGGGAACAGAGGCCCGGATTCAAAAAGCACTTACGCCGACGTATCTCGAGATACGCCGCGTAAGTGTAATAATGCGCCGTCGTATCTGTGCGCCGTGCCCACAATCTGAGATACGCCTAAAAATAGGCTTCCTACGACCGACGTAACTTGCCTACGCCGTCGTATCGTGGGCGCATATTTACGCTGGGCGAATTTGCCGCTCCTATTGATCTTCTATGCACATATGCTAATGAGGGAGATACGCAGATTCACAAACGTACTTGGGCCCGGCGCATAATATACGCGGTTTGCTTAATTTGTACGTCCGGGGTAAAGTCATTCCCCATATATGAGGCGCAACTCATGCTAAGGTATGGACCAGGGAACATAAGCTGTCGTATTTTACGTCGTTTACGTAGTAGGTGAATAGGGCTGGGCGTAGGTTACGTTCACGTCATAGGCAGTGATCCGTCGTATCTTAGGGAGTAGTTCCGACGTGATTCTGAGCATGCTCACAGGGATACGTCCACGGGACGGCGCATGCGCCGTTCGTTTTAAGTACTTGTATGGCACTCGGCCCATCATTTGCATGGGGTCACGCCTCATTAGCATGGCTCACGCCCACTTCCATATGCGACGGCTTACACCGAGGGAACCAGCGCAGTTTGGGAGGCAAGTGCTTTGTGAATTCGGTGCTTGCCTCTCTGCGCTACGTCGGCGTAGCGTATATTAGGTACGCTACACCGGCATAAATATGCGCCAATGTATGTGAATCCGGCCCAGAGTGTTTTTTTAAAGGTTTCCGAGTGCATCCAAGCAGCTTTGAGTGTCCTCTGGCCAAATGCGGTACTGCACACCCCATTGGCTTGAATCCTGCTCATCTTGCGAGATAACACTTGCAAACCGAGTCAGGATTTTAAAATAATGGGCTAGATTCAGATAGCCCGTCGTAACTTTGTGCGGGCGTAGCGTATCTCAGATACGCTACGCCGCCGTAACTTAGTGAGGCAGGTTCTGTATTCACAAAGAACCTGCGCCCTGAGTTAAGGCGGCGTAGCGTATGTGGTCCGGCGTAAGCCCGCGGAATTCAAATTATCCATGTAGTGGGCGTGTTGTATGGTAATGAAGGCTGACCCCACGTAATTGACGTTTCTGACTAACGGCGCATGCGCCGTCCGTGAACGTAACCCAGTGCGCATGCTCCAAATTAACCCGCAAAAAGCCAATGCTTTCGACGTGAACGTAAATTACGCACAGCCCTATTCGCGAACAACTTACGCAAACGATGTAATCGATGGAAAATTCGACGCTGGCCCGACGTCCATACTTAACATAGGATGCGCCTCATATAGCAGGGGTAACTTTACGCCGGAAAAAGCCGAACGTAAACGATGTAAAAAAAAATGCGCCGGGCAGACGTACGTTTCTGAATCGGCGTATCTATCTAATTTGCATATTCCTCGCGTAAATCGACGGAAGCGCCACCTAGCTGCCAGTGTAAATATGCAACTAAGATACGACGGCGTAAGAGACTTACGCCAGTCGGATCTTAGCCAAATTCCGGCGTATCTTGTTTTCTGAATACAGAAAAAAGATACGCCGGAGCATTCTAGAAGTTACGCAGCGTATCAATAGATACGCCAGCGTAACTTCTTTCTGAACCTACCCCAATAATAGCTCGTATTGCGAAACGCTTGTAAACTGCGTTACTCGCAATCCGAGGTATTACTGTTTTAACAGTTGTTACTGATCCATCTGTTTGGCCATTTGGAGGACCATCTCTTCCCACAGTCTAGGGCAAACTTTCTCATTTTTTTTATCCCAGAGAAACCCTTGAAATCATTTTCCGGTCAGGAAGCCCCATCTAAAATTAAATAGTTTGGGACAGAGGGAAGAATGTCCCTTGCATTGGTGGTCAGAATGCCTCTCTTACAGACAGCTAAAACGATCACTGGTGTTGTGCAGCTGGCTCTGCCAAGTGGCATTGGCCCTGAAACTATGCCGACACCATCACATGGGAGGTCAATCAGCCCCAGTTCAAGGAACCCCTAGCAATCTTTGGAGGAACCCTAGAGTGCTATATAGCATTGGTTGAGTAAGGGCAATATTATAAGCAACACTATCGATTTTTTTTCTGCGCTTTCAAGCATTTTTTATGAAAACCTGTTAAAATTATTATAGAGCTGAGGCCGTCCAATGCAGGAACCAAATAGTTCCTGAATATACTCTTATGTGACAGCTGCGCTAGTGTTTGGGGGGTAGTAAAAATGCGCTTCTGATCCACTTTTTTATTGCCACCCCAACCATTCCCCCTTACGCTTCAAAGGCAGAAGACAGGGGTGTACATATGCCATGGCAATATATCCCTGCTGTAACATTTATTGAGCAGTATGTAGGTAGGTGCAATCTATTTTGTCCACTGTAGGTGGTGTTCAACCACAGTGGCATGGCAGTTGGAGGGGAAGTCAAGATGAATATGGTTCCTCTATGGTTTCTTGGGTCACAGTGAAAGCTATCCAATTGGATGCTGCCACTCTATGTGACTCTAGCAGCCATCTTGGGCCAGGAAGAGCCTATTTAAGGCCTTGGCTCCAGGGCTTGGCACGCATTTTGCGTGTGGATAGTGTAGGGACAGTGGTAGAGGTTCCAGATGAGTAGGGAAATGAGAGAGGCATGCCATCGTTCTTGGAGACCTCCCCATTTTAGAACAGACCGTCCAGGCCGCTATCCGCCCCTCAAGACAGATGCTTTTGGCACATCCAAGACTTGCTCTGCTACACACTGCTGTTGCATTCTGTGAGTGTTCCCTGTCGGCACCTTCCTGCTGAGTTTGATCACTTAGGTAATTATAATGTTTTTTTATCTACGCTATATTGTCAAAAGTATTGGGGCACCGGCCTTTACACGCACATGAACTTTAATGACATCCCAGTCTTAGTCTGCGGGTTCAATATTAAGTTGGCCCAGCCAGCTATAACAGCTTCAAGTGTTCTGGGAAGGCTGTCCACAAGGTTTAGGAGTGTGTCTATGGGAATTTTTGACCATTCTTCCAGAAGCGCATTTGTGAGGTCAGGCACTGATGTTGGACGAGAAGGCCTTGCTCACAGTCTCCGCTCTAATTCATTCCAAAGGTGTTGAGGCAGGCCAGTGTTGCCAACCGTCAGTATTTTTACTGGCAGCCAGTAAAAAAACAGGCAATTTTCTCCTGCCAGTAAAAGGAAAAGGTTGCCAGTAAAAAAATATGGCTGTGACTCTTGGCTCGGTCCGGAGCTGGCCTAAACTCGCTCATCCATGGCTTTATGGATCTTGCTTTGTGCACTGGTGCAAAGTCATGTTGGAACAGGAAGAAGCAATCCTAGAAGAGTTGAAGCTGTTATAGCTGCAAAGGGTGGGCCAACTCAATATTGAACCCTGTGGACTAAGACTGGGAGGCCAATAAAGTTCATGAGCGTATAAAGGCAGGCGTCACAATACTTTTGACAATATAGTGTGTTTGTATGTGTGTATATATATATATATATATATTATAATCTCTGTATACACAAATGTATTGCCTTTATTTTCTATTTCTAAACTGAATGGGTTGTTTTACAAGGTGAGGGTTTACATATACAGTACTATAACAACACTCCTAACACTATTATTTTGGAAATGATGGCAATAATGCTTAAAGCGGGGGTTCACCGAAAAAAACTTTTTTTAACATTAAATCTAGCGAAGCCAGCATAGTAAGGGCATTTACTTTCGGCAGGTCATTTTTTTTTTCTCCGTACATACCTTTATATTCTGATTTTGTCCAGGGCTTCCGGGTTCCGATGACTGGGCGTTCCTATCCTTCGGTTCGATGATTGACGGCTTGTGAAACAGGTGACCTGTCGCACAACGAGCGTCACCAGATGTTGGGAAACAGCCGAGCTGCGAGTCGGCACTATACAGCGCCTGCACAGTCAGCTCTACACGGCGGGCGCAGGCGCCGTATAGTGCCGACTCGCAGCTCGGCTATTTCCGTAAATTTGGTGACGCGCGTTGTGCGACAGGGGACCTGTTTCACAAGCCGTCAATCATCGAACCGAAGGATAGGAACGCCCAGTCCCGCAGTCATCGGAACCCTGAGGCAGGGATAGGAACGCCCAGTCCCGGAGTCATCAGAACGCGGAAGCCCTGGACAAAATCAGAATATAAAGGTAAGTACGGAGAAAAAAAAAAAGACCTGCCGAAAGTAAATGCCCTTACATTGCTTAGTCTAATGTTAAAATGTACGATAACATTGCTGCAGTATAGACACAAGATCTTTGACAAATTAGACAGGCCAACACTAGTCATACCAGGTCATGTTCCATCTCTTCTACTCCAGCTTCCTTGACATCGAGTGTACAAAACGGCCTAAGGAAGTAGAGAGATTAATATGTAAGCTGGTGACAGATTCTATTTAGGAATAGCTGAGAAGAGACAGAATTTTTGGTCATATTTTGTCATCAAGCTCTATATTATGTGTTTCTTTCAAATTCACAAGCTGCTTAGCCAAGTTGGTTTTTGGTCAGTGAAATTATACAGTGGAAGTGAGAGGGATACTTAGGGTCTGATACCAGAGCCACAAAAATGTCATTTGCTTACCTCCCAATGTGAAGGCCTTCAGTGTAATTTTTTAGCTAAAGATACAACATACTGTAAGTTTTTTGGATACATTGACCACAACTTGAATTTTTTAAGTGAAACTGAATTTTCAATTTTACTCTGCTCTATCACTTGCGAAAAAAGAAGAATTAAGAGTTTTGGCTTAATGGCTTTTGCAAATATCAAAGCAGACAATTTTCAGTTTAGGTGATAATCTTTATTATAAATATTATAATAAATAGAGTACTTAAAGCCCAGGCCCAGAAAAGAATTAGATTTAAAGTGGTTGTAAAGGTTTGCATTAAAAAAAAAAAAACATACCCAACTTACCTACACTGTGCAGCTCATTTTGCACAGAGTGGCCCCAAACAGCGTTTTCTGGGGTGCCTCGGCGGCTCTCTCGGCACTCCTCCCTGTGTCAGATAACCCCCTCTGGGAAGCGCTCACCCAATGGGGTTACCTTGCAGGCGCACTCCCGAGTCCTGTATTCGGCGTCCATAACCACCGAGTACAGGACTCGGCCCCGCCCCTCCGGCGCCTACGCCATTGGATTTGATTGACAGCAGCACAAGCCAATGGCTGCGCTGCTATCAATCTATCTAAAAAAGAGCCAGGGCAAAGGAAGAGCGCTTTCGTGTAAAACGGCAGGCCGGAGGGGCGGTAATCGTCAGATGTTTTTTCACCTCAATGCATAGGATGCATTAAGATGAAAAAACATGAACCTTTACAACCCCTTTAAATAGTGCATTAGGCATCAATGACCTGACTCCTCAGTCTTGACTCCAAACACCTCTCCCTAAACCATCCTGCAGTATATTAGATCAAATTCACAGTTTTATCTATGGGTTCAGCTTGTTTCTTGCCTTGGGGACCAGACATGTGTGCATATTATCCTCCTGGGCACTGAACACTGGTCGCCTCACTGGCCCCATGAGTTCTCCTCTGGATCCTATGAGAGAGGACCCGGCCACTGGAAGTGTTGCCTCCACCACTGAAGTGGAAACCTGAAGAGGGACGCCAGGAGAAGAAGAGTAAAGGCTCATCATGTGACTTTGGCTTCAGACAAGTAAAATGGGCAATTGGATATGTTTTTTTCTTAAGCCCTGGTTCACACTGGGCTGTGGGAGTGAAGCTGTGCGAGTTCAGCTGAACTTGCACGATTTCACTCCCACTTGTCAGTCCCGATTTCGGCCGCGATTTCAGAGACATCTGTTCAAGTTTCTGCACAGATGTCAATGTAAATCGCGGTCCGAAATCGCAAAAAGTAGTACAGGAACTACTTTTTGAAGGGTGGAGGGTGCCATTGCCGACAATTGCCGGCAAATGCCGCCGATTTGAGATGCCATTTGACATCTCAAATCGCATCTTAAATCGTACCAATGTGAACCAAGCCTAAAAGCGGTTAGTTAGAGGTTGGTAGGTTGCTATTGCTAATATACGGAAGTTGGGCTCTAACCACAACTGTATAATCTACATACAGTATAGGGTGGCAAGGCAGCTCTGCTGTGCAGGATCATGTACCTAGTATGTGGTCCTGCATTTCTGGGTCTGGGGCGTGCATGCATGCCGCCGGCGACCCGATCCCGCTGTGATTATACACAATGGGAGCCGATCTGCGGGTACCGTGGACTCAATGTCCACTGCCACCCGCCAATCATTAGACAGAGTGCCACAATGGTGATCTGCCTATGTAAACAAGGCCGATCGCTGTTCTGTCAGTAAGGAAGGCATGGATACTGTTTTCCTGCAAAGCAGGAACATGGATCAATGCCTTCCCCTGGTAAAAGCACCTCCCACACAGTACACACGCACTGGCTTGGCAGACAGTTAACCCTTTGATCGCCTTTCCGTCTTCGCCCATAGACACCCGTCCTATGGGCGAAGACGTCGGCGCGTCAACTTCCCGACGATCATTTTGTCTCACAAAGACGTCGTCACAGGGGATCAGGTGACACACTGACGCATCGCATATAAAGGAAACAACGGGAACCATGCCTCGATGTGACTTTGAGACGATGGAACCAACGACGATAATCACACAGAATCTCCAAATAGAACTAACCATAAGAGAGAGCTGTGAGATATAAAAAAAATATATAAAAATAACATAAATGAGGACTAGAGAATATAAAGTTACTAACTAAAAAATGATTACACAGGCTAGAACAAACCTGTGAAACTCAACTAAAAAATATATTTATTGCACCTCCACTAGTTAAAAAAGAGAATACAATTAGATGTAAATACAAAATCTTATGAGAATAATGCATAATACATCTAGAAAAGATTATAGTAATCCATGATATGTTATAATAAAAAACACGAAACATGGAATACTTGAATGAAAAAAATATATAATATAAATACAAAAACAGCAAAAAACCTAAGTTAATGCATAATATATATAAGCCAAAATACATACCAAAAAATATAGCGGAATCTCAAAGTCACACCAAGTGTACATCGATGAGAAAAGAACAATGTATAAAAGGAGCTATCACGAGTTATCAATAAATGCATTAAGGTCAACTTCAACATTTAAGCCAAATGGAGTAAAACACTTAATTTTGTGGATCCAGACCATTTCTAGCCTGGATATACTACGCACCATTGAATCGCCTCTCCATTGTGGAGCATATTTGTCTATCCCTAAAAAAAAAATTTTTTCTGGATTTTAATTATGGGCCTCCAAATAGTGCCGAGTGACTGGGTGTTTTGGAAAACCTGTGATGATGTTAGTTATGTGCTCATTTAGTCACACACGTAAGGGTCGTTTAGTTCTGCCCACGTATTGAAGCCCGCATGGGCATTGAAGCAGATAGACAACTCTTTCAGTCAAGCATGTTATAAAAGATTTTATTTCAAACTCGAGTCCAGTGATGGAAGAGGTGAATTTATGAGTACATCTATGGTTGCATCCACTTAATGTGCATACTCTACATTTTCTACACTGGTAGAACCCAGGGGCGGACTGACAACTCATGGGGCCCCTGGGCAATAGAAGATTATGGGGCCCCTCTGGCTTACAGATGACCACCACGCCAGGAGGTAGTGCCGAGGCGGGCAGCTAAAATCTTGGGATATTCACATTAAAAGCATGTAATTTTCGGACATATCAGGGACAGATCTAAAAAAAACACAGATTTTTACATACTGTCCCTGGTTTTACTGAGCCTGGCAACCCGGATGGGGCCCCCTAGTGGCATGGGGCCCTCGGGCAGTGCCCGAGTGACTCAATGGTCAGTCCGCCCCTGGTAGAACCCCGTGATATACTCAAAGAAACCTCACTTTATGAGGGAGGGGATCCAAAATGTTTGGTGCCACTCTATTTCTTAGAGATGGAGCTCCCTTAAAAATAACCTGTGGCCTGTCTGGAAGTGCAGGTTTAACCACTTCCAGACCGCCGCATGTATATGTACGTCGGCAGAATGGCACGTACAGGCACATTGGCGTACCTGTACGTCCCTGCCTAGACGTGGGTCGGGGGTCCGATCGGGTTCCCCCCCCCCCGCTACATGCGGCGGTCGGATTCCGGTAACGCTTTCCGAGCCTGTTTCATTAGTATAGTGGCAGTGCATATTTGTTAGCAATGATCACTGTACTGTCACTGGTCCCTAAAAAGTGTCAAAGGTGTCAGTTAGTGTCCGATATTGCAATCCCGCTGATCGCCGTCTGTACTAGTAAAAATAAATAAAAATTCCATAAATATATCTCATGGTTTGTAGGTGGTATAACTTTTGCACAAACCAATCAATATACATTTATTGGGATTTATTTTACCAAAACTATGTAGCAGCAGAATATTACATATAATAATAATTATAACATATTGGCCTAAAATGATGAAGAAATTTGATTTGTTATTTTTTTTTATTGGATATGTTTTATAGCAGAAAGTAAAAAATATATATATTTTTTTTACATTGTCTGACTTTTTTGCTTATAGTGCAAAAAAAACGCAGAGGTGATCAAATACCACCAAAAGAAAGCTCTACTTGTAGGAAAAAAGGACATAAACTTTATTTGGGTGCAGCGTCAGTTAAATTAGCGCAGTACCGTATCGCAAGAAATGGCCTGGTCATAAAGGGGCGGTAAAATCCTCCGGAGCTGAAGTGGTTAAAGTGATATTAAAGGCTATTTTGTTTTTGCAATATCTATATGAATGATAAGACGCACTTTATGGGCCAGATTCACAAAGAGATACGCCGTCGTATCTCCTGATACGCCGTCGTATCTCTGACTTACACTGGTCGTATCTATGCGCCTGATTCATAGAATCAGTTACGCATAGATATGGCTAAGATCCGACAGGTGTAACTGTGTTACACCGTCGGATCTTATTTGTAATTTAAAAATGGCGCGGGGGGCGTTCCCGCTGATTTACGCTGAATAATATGTAAATCAGCGAGATACGCAAATTCACGAACGTACGCGGACCCGACGCAGTGTTGTTACAACGTTTCCGTAGCGGCTTTCCCGGTGTATACTTACCCCTGCTTCTATGAGGCGCAGCCAATGTTAGGTATAGCCACCGTTCCCGCGTCGATTTTGAATTTTTTGACGTCGTTTGTGTAAATCGTTCTGTAATACGGATGGACGTCATTAACGTAAGCGTCCTAGCGACATCAGTGGGAGCAATGCACGCCTGGAACATTCTCGGACTGCGCATGCTCATTTAAATCGGCGTGGGGACGCTCCTGATTTAAATAGTACACTCCCCCTAGCCGCGGAATTTGAATTCCGCCGGGGGATTTACGATCCGCCGCCGCAAGTTTGGAGGTAAGTGGTTTGTGAATTACCCACTTGCCTCTCAAACTTGCGGCAGCGTATCTTAAATCAGATAGATCACGCGGATCTAAAGATCCGCTGATCTACCTGAATCTGGCCCTATGTGTTGCTTCACGATCATGCAAAGTTTTCCTTTCCACAGATTAATCTTCTCAACCTGAGCCCTCTCTGTCAGACTTAGAGTGGCTCCTTTCCCTTTTAGGGTGGTGTTGAGCTACCCTTTCATGCGCGCTCCTGTGAATGGAGCTACAGGAGGTACGTGTTGATACTGCCCGCACCTACATGCACAGACAGGCCTGGGATACAAAGAAAAACAATGATCATGCATGAGATCTGGTGCAAGGCATGGCGGGACCTTAGTCCCACTGAATGAATCAGAAGTGTAGTAGTGACGTATTGTGTCTGCTTTCCTCAGCAGAAAGTTCGGGAAAATGGCACACAGTAAACAGAACAATGGGAGTGTACAATGATAACAAAGTCCTTACAAACTGTGTGGGAATGAATAGTTTAATATACAATACTAAGCTATTGTGCACTGATTTTTATGAAAAAAGGCTTTCATACTACTTTAACCAGTTCTCAAGCTTTTTTCACCCTAAAAAACCTTCAGGGCATTTTTTTTTTTTTTCCGTCAGTGTCTGAAATCTACACATTATACAATACTTTTTAAGCGTTTGTAGTCTACCCTAACATTTTATACATTGCTTTTTTTCAAGACAGGTAGCAAATTCAGATACATATATTTTGAATTCCCTTTTTTTTTTATTGGGAATAAATAGTAAAATTTTTAGAACAAATGTCATAGACAGTGGCGACTGGTAGTAGATTTGGGGGAAGGGACGCAAACAATGGACCCAGAGCCACCTCCCCTGGTCAGTCGGGTCACCCGCACCCCATTGGGTCTGGGGTGCGGGGGGGACTGGTTGTTAATTTGGGGGAAGGAGCACATACAATGCACCCACAGCCACCTCCCCTGGTCAGTTGGGCTACCCGCACCCCCCATCCCCTTGGGTCGGGGGATGTGGGGGGACTGGTAGTAAATTTTGGGGCAGAGGCGCAAACCATGCACCCACAGCCACCTCCCCTGGTCAGTTGGGTTACCCGCCCCCCCTTGGGTCAGTCGGGTCCACACACAACCACCACAACCATTGGTCGGCGCACTTTCCCTCCTCCTCCGGTGGCCTCGTACTTACCCGCCTCCTTCGGTGGCCTCCACATCTCCTCCCTCCTCCTCTCTCCTCATCATGGTCCAATAGGATCACTTGTCATTTTGGCCAATCAGTAAATGAGTCTCAGGACCAGCTTTCTGATTGGCGGGAGGGGATTCATTGTGACCATAGGGAATATTAATTTGCTATTATCACAAAACTGGGTGGGCTTGAAGCACAGTCCTCTGCATCCCGAGTCTACCAATTTTTGAAGCCCCCCCATTGGAATCCATGCATCCGTCACCCAGAATGTAGATTAGGGGGCTGGACGCATGAATAAGGGGGCAGCACCTGCGCCCCTAATGGACGGGCGGCCACTGGTCATAGAAATCTGGTTGTTCCAGTCTGAAGCCCTGCCAGGACCTCAGGAGCTGCTAATACCTGGTGCTATTTTACAACAAATATGGCACTGGGAACTTAAATAGTTAAACTCCAAGCTTTCAGCCTTTACTGATGGCTAACACAGTACAAGACAATACTATTGCAAATACCAAAGCTACACTTCATGAATAGGCACTTGACCTCAACGCTCAACACTATCCTAGTTGCAAACCTTTATTTTCTTTTTTTTTCTTTAGTTTTCTGATTTTTTTGCAGGTTTTAAATAAAAACACGTTGTACGTTATATAGCAAAGAAAAAAGATACATAACAAAGAGAAAAACAAGGCTCTAACTGCAGTTACCATACATCAGATGTCATGGTCAAAAGAAAGAGAAAAATTTGAACCCTGAGAGTTACTATCACATAAAGACATTGATCTCTGTTATTAAATACTCTAGGACATACTTTTGCAGTTATGTGTACTGGTGAAGTAAACTATTGTTTTGTAAAAAAACTCTTTTATACACTTAAAGTTGAACTCTGGGCGCAAAAACTTTTATTTACACTGTTTCCTCAATAGCCTCAAAGGCAATAAATCTACTTTGTGTGCTCCATATTCAGCGTCCGGCCCCCTAATCTAAATGCAGGCCACGGGCGCATGGATTCCAATGGGGGGTCACGTAATTAGAGCCAGAGGCTCAAATAGGCTTTTAAAAAGGGGCTTGGGACGCAGAGCACTGCGCTTCAAGCCCACCAAGTTTTGTGATAATAGCGATAGCTATTCTCACACTGTTTCTCCTTTTGGCCAATCAGAAAGCTGGTCGTGAGACCCGTTTTCCGGTTGGCCGAAAAGGAGAAGCGATGCTATTGGCCTAGAGGGAGGAGGAGGGATGAGACGCAGGAGAAACCTGACCCACCAGCTGCCGCTGCTCCTGGATACAGGCGGGGAACCTCTTATCCATGGTCCTGCCGTCCAGGTCCTTGTTGGGGATCCCAGGGCCCCTGAGCTATCCTCGCCCCTCCGAGCTGGCTTGGGACAGTGGAGAGACCAAGTTGGAGTCTGAAACGTGGGACATTATTTCATGAGGGGAAGACTGTCCCCAAAGTTGCTGCCGCTGTTCCTGGGTACAGGCGGGAAACCTCTCATCCATGGTTCCACTGTTTGGGTCCTTCTTGAAAATCCCGGGCCCCTGAGCGATCCTCGCCCCTCCAAGCTGGCCGGGGACAGTGGAGAGTCCGAGTCGGAGTCCAAAACGTAGGACATTACTCCATGACACCCCAACTGCCACTGCTTCCAGCACTAACCAGCTCAGACAGGGGAGATTGGAGTGTTATCCTGTAAGATGCCCACAAAAAAATACAGGAGGGGGCGGAGACAAGACCAGTCACACTACACAAGGAGAGAGAGCAGCAGTTACCAAACTTTATTACAGGAAGCTCCTGCACAGAGGTAATGTTTTACAATGGATGCACAGATCTTGAAAAAATACCCAAAGCACACCAAGATTTAGGTAACACTATACATGAATTAAGAATATTTATATAATAGCCCCTTCCTAGAATAGGCTGCTAGGCACATTTGGTTATCTTCACTGTAATCAGTTTAGCTGGGGTGTATTGCTTAGGTCTTCTGAGTTTTTCACTGAGAGAGCTTCTGCTCTGTTACTTTATCCTGTATTCTGGAGATTTCTATAGTATAGTGGGAGGGAGTAGAGAGCCTTTTTCAGGAACCATTATTCAGATGGAGAAAGTGCAGTTAGTCACACTGTCAGGGATGTGCTGGCCATAGTGCCGCTGCAGTTCCTAGGCAAAGGCAGATACGCATGAGCAGGCGCGACCCTGCAGTTGCCCGTCTTGCTGGGCACAGGCACACGGATGTGCACATGCTCACAAATATTTGCGTGCCAGTGAGAATGTATATGCGCATGCACGTGCGCATTAACCATTAACGCTGGCGCCAAATGGCTTATATAAAGGCAAGCAGCTGCACTAGTCCTTTACTGTCTGATCTGAAGCTTTACCCTTGTTCATGTGCTCTGTGTTTGATTCCTGTGTTTGACCTGGCTTATACTGACCACGCTTGCTCTCCACCTGTCGTGACCTCGGTTTGCCCTAAGACTTTGCTTATCTCTATACATCTTCCTGTTATCCTGTTGCCAACCTCTGCCTGCATCTTGTCCATTCTCTGCCTGCCATTTATGCTTATACCTGATCGTCCGTTGCTGGCTTGGCTTGTCTGCATACAGTTACCCCTCTGTCCTGCTCTGCATAGTGCCTGGTGATGCTGGTCCTTTATCTGCTGTGTGTCTGCATCTGCTACCACCTGCTGACTACCCAGCTTGGGGTCTGCTGTTCCCGCTGTCATACGCTGCTTCAGCTATCCAGTCCAACTCTGGTGACTCTTACCTCACCACGCACTTGCAGCCACTGTCGCAACACCAGTGGCCCTTGAGCCAGGGCTGTACGAGAGGTCTCCCTCTACACGTCAGGCTCTGCCATAAGGTATGTGACACACACCTTTATTGAAATGGCAAAAATAACACAGTTCAGGAACATAGTAAAAAAACAGAAGCCAGGGTTTAGATGTGGGTGATCAGATGAGACTGGGTCAGGAAACAAGAAGGCAGCATAGTCAGGAGCAAAAATCAAGAACAAAAATCAGAAGGGAAGTCAGCCAGGCCAAGTCATATAAAGGAGCACAGGAAAGTACGCACTTAGAGATCATAGACCATGCAAGGGTAAGGAGTAAATGAGCTAGGCTGCTTAAACAGCAAAAAGGAACTAGCTGTAGGCTTGACTAATGAGGCAAGTTAATGGTAACCAGATGAGTCACTGTGGTAACAAGGAGTGGCTGGTAATTAACTGGCAGCTGAGCTGAGCAGCTTCTAAGCACTAAAAAAAGAGCTGCTCATCAGCCCAGGCCCGACAGACTGCAGCCTGAATATTTTTGGCACTCCAGCCAATCCCTGGGAAGTTATACCCAGAATGTAGGGAAGAGCCCATAAATAGTCTGAGAAACACTATTCCTAACAGAGTCCTCCTCTCTAGTCCTGACACATACTATGATGAGGGTATAGGGACATATTCAGCTCTTTCAGTAAGTGACCCTCAGAACTATGCCCCCATGACTAAGTAGTAATGTTGCAAGCATATCATTACTCCCAAAAATTATCTGTCCAGTCCAGCATATAGATGGCATAAAATTGGCGTGGAGAATCACATTTTCTTTAACCAGTGTGCATGCATTGGTGGGTTTGGAAATTCCACCTTCTGGCTATCAATAAAGATGAAGACACCTCAACTACAGTAGGGTGTCAAGAATGCAGAGATCAATATATCACAGGGTACAAGTAATAATATCACTTGTAACTTATGCTAATTAAAGAATTTCTAAGGCACATGTGTCAAACATAAGGCCCTCAGGCTGAATCCGACCCTCCAGGCCATGTCATGTGGCCCTTCCACACCTCCTGCAGCTGTGGCACTCCCCTTATCTCTGACCCCATCTTGTCTTAGCAGTTGGCAGCAGAGAGGTGTACAGAACTCCCGGCCAGTTCCTGCACTTCTGCTTACAGCATTCAGCAGCTGACTCAAGTGCTCCTCTAGTCCTCTTCCAGACCCTGCACTTTCTGCTTCCCATCTCCGCCTCCAGCTGCTTCCCAGCAGCAGCACATGGTAAACGGGTTGCACTGTGAGGTAAGGGAGGGTGGGGAACTCTAGACTTCTGATGGTGGGGGATTCTTGACATCTAAAGTAAGGGGGGTGAGTTGTTCTGGACATCTAGTCCTACAGATACAACTGTCTCTTTCAGTGCAACCATATTGCTGATGTGGCCCACAATGAAATTGAGCTTGACACTCCCGTTCTAAGGGCACACCTCTGTTGAAACTTCATGTATAAACGTGCACAATAAGATCTCAATGGAACAGGGTCACTTTAACCATAATGGGGCAGTTGTCCCAAAACCACCAAGTTGGGGGGGGGCACTATCAGATCCTCCAACAGATTCCAGAAGTACAGCCAGCTTAATCGTGATGCCTATCATTGCTGTGATTGAAGTGGTATCCTTATTTCAATGTGAAGGCCAGTGGGACTTATGCAGGCTATGTTGCGAAAATCTAGAACTGCTGTAGGGTTCTGGTGGTCAATTTAGGATTGGGGAGGGCCCCCATGAGATATTTGTCTTAGGCCATGGGGTTTCTTCAAGCAGCCCTACAGAGGTGTACAAATAACTATATTCTCAACAAATTACACTGGGACATTTACTCTTTTGAAGACTTTCAACCACTGCTATGTAAAAAAAAAAAATATATGAATATTAAATCGAACATACGGAATCTTTATGATAGAGTTGGTCAGTACTGGAAACATACATTTTTTGGAACATTCCAAATGCCACACTTGGAAATCCTACACAGCTGTGTATGTGCTGTATGTATGGAAGCATTTCATAAGCAGCTCAACTTTTATGTGCAGTCTACTCATCTCTGTTCACCAGAACTTCAACAAGGTAACACTTTTATTTCCTTTTTTTTAAATGACGACCCCCAGCATACATTTTGCTTAACTGCTCAGGAGTACAGCTATCCATACACACATAGATCTCTCCCTTGGGCTGAACAAGAGAAATCAAATACATTTTTCCATCAAGCTCAACAGTGTGGATGGAAGAAATCGCCTTTGCTGGCTATTGTATTCCAAGAGACTAGCGGCGGTTTGAATACTTTAACAGTGACTGCATTTGATAGCTTGCCATCAATTTTCCATCTGGCTCCTTTGATTTTTCAGTTAAAGTTTGTCGACCTGGGCAGTGCCAACAGGGACACCCTTTTTTTTTGCCAATTTAGTGGGAGCCATTTATGGCCAGCTCAACACTCTCAAGCACTGTACAGTGCAGTTGATATTTTTCATGGGCCTCTAAACTGTATTCTAGAAGTATTTGTATCAAACTTATGGCAAAGTAAAATGTGTACAATAGTGGGAAGCACAAGTGTTGTCTTATGTTTTATTTTCAGGCTGTACTGAGTTTTCATAAATGCAATTTGTCTTGGAAATATGTGAACTCGAGATCCTTCAGGTTGGGTTCACACTGATCGGACATAACTGTTGTATGACTATCATCCTACTTTGCCCTGCTACATCTGATCTACATCGGCCCTATTTTGGTCCAACTTCCATCCGACTTTATTGGACAAAATAAGATTTTGTTCTGACTTTGAGATAGTACGACTTCAATCCCAGAGTGACATAAATGCCTTTTACTGCTGCTGTAATCACCATGTTGGATGTCACAAGTCGGATGGTTAGGGCAAGGATCCTACTTTGATCTGACTTCAATGATATTCAATGGGCGAAAGTAGGACCAAAGTTGGACAAAGTAGTGCAGGGAGCATTTTCAAAGTCGTACCGACTTGTGTCTGACCAGTTCAGATGGCTCTCATAGGAAATCATTGATTGCACACGTCATGTGACATGAGCTCCCAATGTCGTAGCGTTTGTCGTACCAGTGTGAACCCAGCCTCAGACTCTTATGCCCCGTACACATGATTGGGCTTTTGCCCGCCCAAACTCACATCGGAATTCCATCGGAGTAAAAGTTCTCTATCTAAACTCTGATGGAATTCCTCGGAATATCCGATGGAAAAACTCAGATGGGGCATACACACGGTCGGAATTTCCGATGCAAAAAGTCCATCGGAAATTTCGATTGTGTGTACGGGCTTTACTGGTTCACAGTGGGGTCTGTACAGCAACATTTTGTATTTTTGCCCAAAAGATTATGGCCCAGATTCACAAAGGACTTACGACGGTGCATCTCCACGTACGCCGTCGTAAGTCCGAATGTGCACCATCGTATCTTTGCGACTGATTCGTAGAATCAGATATGCCTCACTGTTGCCAAGATACGAGCGGCGTAAGTCTCCTACGCCGTCGTATCTTAGGGGCGCTTCCGTATATTTCCGCATCGAATATGCAAATGAGCTAGATACGCCGATTCACGAATGTACTTGCGCCCGGCATATTAAAATACGCTGTTTACGTAAGGCGTACGACCGGCGTAACTTTACCCCTCATAAAGCAGGGGTAAGTCATGTTAAGGTATGGACGTCGGAAACGCGTCGTATTTTACGTAGTTTGCGTAAGTCGTACGTGAATGGGGATGGGCGTAGGTTACGTTCACGTCGACTAAGCATTGAGCCGGCGTAATTTACGGAGAAAATTCGACGTGATACTGAGCATGCATGGAGAAGGAATAAAGAGAGAATACATGGAAGGGAGAGGGAAAGAGGGGGAGTAACAAAGAAAAAGGGAGAGAAAGAATATAAGAGAGAACAAGAAAGATGGCTCGGGAGAGAGAGAGAGAGAGAGAGAGAGAGAGATAGGGAAAAAATACGATAGAGAGATAAAAGAGAGTTGTACATCCTAAATTGTGGAGTGGAAGGGGTTAGGGGAGCAAATTACTTGCCACGCTACAATTTTTTTTTTCTGTTAGGGGTCCCCGCAGCTTCGGAAATTTTATCAAGGGGTCACGCCACTAGAAAGGTTGAGAACCACTGCTCTAGGGGGTTTTCAGCTCATGTTTGAGCAGGTCATTTGAGGTTCTCTCCTCTCTGCAGGATGCAGCACAACTTCTCCAGGCTCTGTGCACAGCAGGCTCTCTGTACACTGCAGCTTCATGGACAGCAATCACCTTCACAGAAGCCATTCATAACTTTTACCCTGTGCTCCACACAGTTGCTGTCTATGCCCATTACACAGCAAAGTCTGCCCAGCTCTGAGATCGCTTTCCCCCCACATGGGTTCTCCCCCTGCCACTTGCACCAGTGGGCTAAAGTCCAGCCTCAGGAGGGCAACCAGTTCCAGTTCTGCTATCCTTATTGTCTCTAGAGAAATCCCAGTCCAGCTCCTCATATACTAAGGACATTTTTGGCACCAGTAGACAGAGCCAAAAGTCCGAACAAGGTTACATGTATCATATGTATAGACAATTTTTCATTTTGGACAGTGTAGAGAAGATTTAAAACCTCTATCACTTTATTTTAAGCATTCTGTGTCCCACTAGGAAGATTTTTTTTTCTGACCTGCAGACAGTACATTAAGTGAAAGGATTTTTTTATTTTGTTACCTGAACATATGTCCCCATTGGAATATATCCTCTAATCCCCCTAATTCTTTGTGGTAAAATGTTGCCTTCCTTTTTTCTGTCTTGGTGACAATAGGTACCATAAATAGTGAGAGTGAATCAGCTCATTGGGGGCACAAACAGCAATAAAAGCATGATAGAGGTTCTAACCCTTCCCTCCTCAATTCAAACTAGAAAAACCTGTTTTGGTTATGCATCCATTTTTCCTTTGAATGGAAATCACATCCCACTGACAGTAATATCCAGAACTCAATGTAATGGTTTGTTAAATCTTCTTGTTGCTGTCATCTAATGGAAGAGGGCTCCTTAGGGTTAACATTCTCTCCAAATAAGTGTGCCATGAAATACAAGCTGCCAAAAGACGGCACAGAACAGGAGTTCATTCCCCGTTGCGGATAAAGTTGTTTCACATTAAAACATAAAAAGAAAAATAGATTTTGCCGGAGTTCACATAATGTCTTCCTGATGGAAAATATTACACGCAAACAGCAGTCAGCGGAGAAGAAACCATCAGGCTAAACAAAGCTCGAAGCCGCTGCCAGACTTTTAGTCCTTCTAGTGAACATCAGATTACATCAATCGCCCCTCGTCATGTTGCAGATAATGTAACACACATGAAGCTACAGCCAAAGGGAATATTTTACACTTCACGCTGATTTCTTTACATAATAGGAACTTGGGAAGCTAATTCAGAAGGGGCGTGGATGGACAAATTGAATTGTGTTTTGGAAAATTGGAATAGTTTTTTTTTTTCAGATAGTGGAAAATTTGGCCTTGCTCGTGACCTTCCATATGGTAACCTAGAGGAATCCCACCTTATGTAAACATAGCTATGTTCTTTCCATATAACCTGACTCTGAGATTCTTCACAATGTATAGCTATCTTAAAGATGTCAAAGGATTCATGAGTGAGGCCCGTACACACGACCGGGTTTCTCGGCAGAATTCAGCAAGAAACTCAATGGGAGACGTATTCTGCCAAGAAAAACCGGTCGTGTGTACACTTTTCGCAGAGAGAAACCCGTCGAGGAACTCGTCGAGCCAAATAGAGAGCATGTTCTCTATTTCCTCGTTGGGCAGTTGCAAAATTTGGCTCGCCGAGATCCTCGGCGGCTTCACAAGGACTCGACGAGCAAAACTATGTGTTTTGCCTGTCGAGTTTCTCGAACGTGTGTACGGGCCTGACGTTCTTCCTATTAACTAATGGCAGACCACAATAGGCGCTCTTACTTTGCCACTCCCTTGACCACAGATCTTTGGGGTCACGTCGTTTGGTCTCCGAAACATAGTGGTTCAGCTGTCTCTGCTAGAATGACTATTGACTGATTCTTCTCATTCCAAGCTTGTTTCTACTTACTACAGGACTCTCCTATACTCCACAACAAATAGGCTTAGCAACAAGACCAACAGATGGCATGCTGACATACCTGAACTGACAGAGGATATTTGGCAGGAAGTTTTTCCTCTCCAGGTCCCCGCTGTCATCTCCTCACGTGACAAGGTAATTCAGACTAAATTGTTATATAGATCCTACTTCACCCCATGCTTGCTATACAGATTAGGTAGATTGCCTTTTGCAGTGTGCACTCGATGCGGCATTGCTGATGGTACCTTCTTTCATCTAATGTGGGAGTGTACTCCGATTAGAAAATTCTGGTTGGAGATTACGGCCTTTATCAGCTCTGTAGCTCAGATACCTAATATTTGCAACCCCCAGCGATGATTGTTGGGGCATATCGACGATGAAGGAATATCCAAAAATTTACAAACCTTTATACGTATTGTGCTGTTCTATGCCAAAAAAAGCAATAACTATGCACTGGAAATCTCAATCCTCACCCACTATTGCTTTTTGGCTACCCTTATTAATCACGTTATACCATTATACAAGTTGACATATGAAGCCAGAGGGTGCCCAAAAATGTTCTCTAAGATTTGGGATTCTTGGGTTAGTTGTGACTATACCATACCACCTGCTCCCTGATATATTGACTGGAACTAGATTCCTTAATACAGATTGTACAGGAAAATGCCCCCCTAAACTCTGATTGATGTCACTTATGAGGAATGGAATAATGACTTCTGTGTTGCTCTGTTTATATTGAATGTATACCAGACCTATGTATTCGGTTCAGGATTGAGCCCTGGTTGCTCCACATGTGTATTGTATGTTTTTGTTTTCTTTTTTTCTGTTGTGTGTGAAAAAGAAAGAAAAAGATAATAATAAAAAATGTACCCTTTAAAAAAAAAAATCACTTGCCTGCATTCTTAGATGTGCCTCTTTAATTCATCAACATGGTGAGTTGCTAATGTACCTTCATTAAATGTAACCATATTGCTACCTTAGGCCTTGTACACACGGGCAAACATGTACGATGAAAACGGTCCGCCGGACCGTTTTCAGCGTACATGTCTGCCCGGGGATTCTGTATGATGGCTGTACTCACCATCATACAGAAATCGCACGTACTCGATACACGGCGACGAGGCCGCGCCGTCGCCGCGACGATGACGTGGCGACATGCGCGGCCCTGCCAGTTCAATGCTTCCATGCTATGCGTCAAAGTCAATCGACGCATGCAAGGGATGGCGGCCGCTCGGACATGTACGGTAGGTCTATACAGACGACCCGAACATGTCCGACGGACAGGATTCCAGCGGGCTGTTTCTAAACAAGTTTGGAAATATTTGCCCGCTGGAAAAAGGCCCGGCGGGCAAATGTACGCTGGAATCCTGTCCGCTCGGCTGTACAGACGACCGAACATGTCTGCTGAAACTGGTCCGCGGACCTGTTTCAGCAGACATGTTCGGTCGTCTGTACGGGGCCTTAGAGACGCCTCTCTTCTCTTTTATACTCTGTAGCTCCTGCTGGATTTTGCTTCTAATACCCTTGTGGAGGCTTCCAATTGTGGATGAACATTTTTTTGGTTACAAATCAAATTGCTATAATCTTTTTTGAATGGACTAGAAACTGAAGGACTTATGAATAAATGGCTGTGGAACAAATCATTTGAGTTTCCATTACTTCCTATGGGAAAATTTGCTTTGATATACAAATGCTTTGGATTACAAGCATGTTTCGGAACAAATTATGCTCGCAATCCAAGGTTTTTCTGTACTTATAACATAACATGATGTTAAATCCTATATGTGATTTTAGTGATTGGGTTTATGTATATTTAACATAAACTTCCAGAGTTTCAAATGTATGTCAGAAGAAATATCCGAGGAAGGGAGGTGGCAAAATGAAATATGATACAATTTGCATACACAAGCCTAGTACATGAGATGGCGGTCTCTCCCTGGTATTATGAATGTTGGAGAATGTTTTACTCGACGCTACAGAAGATAACACTCTATACATTTTGTATAATAAAAAGCATCTCTCCTGAATGATAAGTTTCCCCCCTAGTTTATTTCATCTCCATGGGAGATATGTATTAGGAGATATTGATTCAATAATAAATTAGGTGCTTACAAATGAATTATGTGCTATACAGTATATACCTAGCTATATCCTCAATGCAAACAGGTTTTCGCAAAAATTACAAGACCAGATCTAACATAGAATATTAATATTTTCAGGCATATAAAAGGGGGAAGATAAGCTAGCTAGAAATGTCTGTTAATTAATAACAAATATAGTATTTTGAAGTTCTGCAAATGACCAGTTTTCAGCGACAGTCCAGGTTAAACAGATGATGCATTTTCTTAAATGCCCACTAGGTGGCAGGGCTGTGTTTTGTGTTGGGGTTGGTTCTCTTGTAGTAATATTGTTGCTTCATATGATATCAATATTCTTGATTAATTTTTAGTGGAACTCAGGATAATTTTTAGATTTGGATTGAGCAGGGAAAGGAGATTATGAAGTGTTCAAGGTTGCCATGTGATTTTTTTTTTTTTAGGCCTTAACATGCATTCCACCTTAGTGAATTGAGTCTATCTGCAATAATCTCTTTTATTTTCAGAAAAATGGGACTTAAAGGTGGTTCTAAAGGCTGAATGTTTTTTTTACCTTCATGCATTCTATGCAAAAAGGTAAAATCTTCAGTCCTGCAGCCCCCTCTAATGCTTTTCCAAGCCGATTACGATCCATCGATGTGTCAAGAGAGTGGCTGCTCTCTGCCTCCTCATTGGCTAAGAGACAGCAGCGGGGACCTTTGCGCAGCAGTCTTACAAGCGCATTTTTTTGGAAAAAAATTCACTTTTTTTAATTAAAAAATAAGACACCAATAAATTTGGCCCAATTTTTTTGTATAATGTGAAAGATAATGTTACGCCGAGTAAAATGATACCCAACATGTCACGCTTAAAAATTGCGCCCGCTCGTGGCATGGCGTCAAAATTTTACCCTTAAAAATCTCGATAGGCGACGTTTAAAAATTCTATAGGTTGGCATTTTTTGGAGCTACAGAGTAGGTCTAGGGCTAGAATTATTGCTCTCACTCTAAAAATCGCGGCGATACCTCACTTGTGTGGTTTGTCACACCGTTTTCATATGCGGGCGCTACTCGCGTATGCGTACGCTTCCTGCGCGCAAGCTCGTCGGGACTGGGCGCTTTAAAAAATTGTTTTTCGTTTTCTTATTTATTTTATTTTACAATTTTTTACACTGAAATAAAAATAAATAAAAAATGTATCACTTTTATTCCTATTACAAGGAATGTAAACATCCCTTGTAATAGAAAAAAAAGCATGACAGGTCCTCTTAAATATGAGATCTGGGTCAAAAAGACCTCAGATCTCATATTTAGACTTAAAACCCCCAAAATGCAAAAAAAAAAAAAAAAAAATGAAAAATTCTGTGATTTAACACTTAAGCCCCCGGACCAAAATGCTGCCTAAAGACCCAAGGTGTTTTTACAGTTCGGGACTGCGTCGCTTTAACAGACAATTGCGCGGTCATGCGACGTGGCCCCCCAAACACAATTGGCATCCTTTTTTTCCCCACAAATAGAGCCTTTTCTTTTGGTGGTATTTGATCACCTCTGCGGTTTTTTATTTTTTTGCGCTATAAACAAAAATAAAGCGACAATTTTGAAAAAAATGCAATATTTTTTACTTTTTGTTATAATAAATATCCCCCAAAAACATATATAAAAACATTTTTTTTCCCTCAGTTTAGGCCGATACGTATTCTTCTACCTATTTTTAGTAAAAAAAATCGCAATAAGCGTTTATCGATTGGTTTTGCGCAAATTTATAGCGTTTACAAAATAGGGGATAGTTTTATTGCATTTTTATTAATTATTTTTTTTTTACTACTAATGGCGGCGATCAGCGATTTTTTTCGTGACCGCGACATTATGGCGGACACTTCGGACAATTTTTGGGACCATTGTCATTTTCACAGCAAAAAATGCATTTAAATTGCATTCTTTTTTGTGAAAATGACAGTTGCAGTTTGGGAGTTAACCACAGGGGGCGCTGAAGGAGTTAGGGTGCACCTAGTGTGTGTTTACAACTGTAGGGGGGTGTGGCTGTAGGACTGACATCATCGATTGTGTCTTCCCTATAAAGGGGATGACACGATCGATGCGCCGGCACAGTGAAGCACGGGGAAGCCGTGTTTACATACGGCTATAAACAAATAGCCGCGCCGTCGTCCCGGATCGCTCCCCGAGCAAACCCGACCGCCGCATGTAGCGGGGGGGGGGTCCCGATCGGACCCCCCACCTGCTAGAAGGCAAGGACGTACATGAACGCCCATGTGCCTGTACGTGCCATACTGTGGACGTACATTTACATGCGGCGGTCGGGAAGTGGTTAAAAAAATGACAACAAAAAAAAGGTCTCTTAAAGATGCTGGGCGGGACTGACGTTTGACGTCACCTTCTGCCCAGCAATGCTATGAGGACGGGTGGGGGCCATCTTGCCCTCACTCGCGTCCTCACACAACAGGCAGCAGCACCCGATCGCCTCCGCAGCTACCGACGGCTCCGGTAAGCGGCGGAGGGCGCAGGAGAGTGGCGGGAGGGGGGGCCCTCTCCCGCCACCGATAACGGCGATCTCGCAGCGAATCCGCCGCGGAGACCGCCGTTATCGCTCACAGGACCGCCCACTGAAGAGATGGATATCTCGGTTGTGGCAGCAGCTGCTGCCGTTACCGAGATATCCATCTTTAAAAACAGGACGTATATATACAGTGGGCGGGCGTTAACCGGATAATAATGCCTTTACCACGTCTACTTTCTTTAAAAGTACTGATAGGAACTCCAATTGGAAGTTGCCATCATACATCTTGGCTGAGGTCTGTACCCAAAAGACAGTTCATCAGGCTAAAAAGGAACTGTTCTAACGATTTAGAATTTTGAGATCAGGCCAATGTATTATTCAAGCGTTTTGTGAATAAGGGGTACTCTGAGGACTCCCTTAGACATACATTGGATGAAGTTATTCTTATCAATAGGAGGGACTTGCTTATAGAAAAGCCACCGAGAACCAACAGGGCACCTATTGTCCCTTTTACAACCACCTATTCAGTTCAACACTCCAGCGTCAAGAAACTCTTGGGGAAACATTGGCATATTCTTACTAATGACCCAGTATTTAACCACTTAAGGACCGGACCAATATGCTGCTAAATGACCCAAGGGGTTTTTACAATTCGGCACTGCATCGCTTTAACAGACAATTGCGCGGTCGTGCGACGTGGCTCCCAAACAAAGATGGCGTCCTTTTTCCCCACAAATAGAGCTTTCTTTTGGTGGTATTTGATCACCTCTGCGGTTTTTATTTTTTGCGCTATAAACAAAAATAGAGCGACAATTTTTAAAAAAATGCAATATTTTTTACTTTTTGCTATAATAAATATCCCCCAAAAACATATATAATTTTTTTTTTTCCTCAGTTTAGGCCGATACGTATTCTTCTACCTATTTTTGGTAAAAAAAATCGCAATAAGCGTTTATCGATTGGTTTGCGCAAAATTTATAGCGTTTACAAAATATAGTTTTATCATTAATTTTTTTTACTACTAATGGCGGCGATCAGTGATTTTTTTCGTGACTGCGACATTATGGCTGACACTTCGGACAATTTTGACACATTTTTGGACCATTGTCATTTTCACAGCAAAAAATTGCATTTAAATTGTATTGTTTATTGTGAAAATGACAGTTGCAGTTTGGGAGTTAACCACAGAGGGGGCGCTGTAGAAGTTAGGGTTCACCTAGTGTGTGTTTACAACTGTAGGGGGGTGTGGCTGTAGGACTGACGTCATCGATCGAGTCTCCCTATAAAAGGGATCACTCGATCGATGCGCCGCTACAGTGAAGCACGGGGAAGCCGTGTTTACATACGACTCTCCCCGTTCTTCAGCTCCAGGGAGCGATCGCGATGGGGCGGCTATAAACGAATAGTCGCGCCGTCATCACGGATCGCTCCCCGCGGGAATACCGACCGCCGCATGTAGCGGGGGGGGGGGGAACCGATCGGACCCCCGACCCACGTCTAGGCAGGGACGTACAGGTATGCCAATGTGCCTGTACGTGCCATTCTGCTGACATACTATACATGCGGCGGTCTGGAAGTGGTTAAACCTGCACTTCCAGACAGGCCACAGGTTATTTTTAAGGGAGCTCCATCTCTAAGAAATAGAGTGGCACCAAATGTTTTGGATCCCCTCCCCCATAAAGAGAGGTTTCTTTGAGTATATCACGGGGTTCTACCAGTGTAGAAAATGTAGAATATGCACATTAAGTGGATGCAACCATAGATGTACTCATAAATTCACCTCTTCCAGCACTGGACTCGAGTTTGAAATAAAATCTTTTATAACATGCTCGACTGAAAGAGTTGTCTATCTGCTTCAATGCCCATGCGGGCTTCAATACGTGGGCAGAACTAAACGACCCTTACGTGTGCGACTAAATGAGCACATAACTAACAGCACAGGTTTTCCAAAACACCCAGTCTCTTGGCACTATTTGGAGGCCCATAATTAAAATCCAGAAACATTTTTTTTTTAGGGATAGACAAATATGCTCCACAATGGAGAGGCGATTCAATGGTGCGTAGTATATCCAGGCTTAGAAATGACTGGATCACAAAATTAGTGTTTTTACTCCATTTGGCTTAAATGTTGAAGTTGACCTTAATGCATTTATTGATAACTTGTGATAGCTCCTTTTATTCATTGTTAATGTAATATGTACAATATTTTTGTCCTTGTATTTCTTTTCTCATCGATGTACACTTGGTGTGACTTTGAGACTCCGCTATATTTTTTGGTATATATTTTGGCTTATATATATTATGCATTAACTTAGGTTTTTTGCTGTTTTTGTATTTATATTATATATTTTTTTCATTCAAGTATTCCATGTTTTATGTTTTTTATTATAACATATCATGGCATCATATTCTGGTAAGCAGGCTTGTACTTCTGGTGAGGGGACACGTGTGGTATTGGTGTCATCCTAGATTTTTCTTTATGTTTTTGTCATTATGGAATCATTTTTGGCTTGATACATATAAGGACTTTTTTTCTTTCTTTTTTGCTGCCATTTATTTGTTGGCAATTGGACTCTTATATTATTCAATATAAAATCACATGGGTTACATTCACATTCATGCACTGAATGTGGTATTTGTGTTGTTTATATTTTAAGTCATTTTCCACTGTTTATTTACATGTTGGTTCATAGCGCAGTTTTTCACATTTTCTTTTGCATTCATTTTGAATGGTCTTCCAAAGCATCGTAATTGACAAAAATCATATATGCAGCATTTTTTCGGATACAGCACACCCCAACACAGGTTAGGGTGTTACAATGCATTGTGGTGCAATACAAGGCATGTGCACTGGCAGGGCCGCCATCAGGGGGGTACAGGCAGTACACCTGTAAGGGGCCCGGAGGTCCCCAGGGGCCCGGATGGCAACCCCCCTTTTTTTTACATTTTTTTTATATTTTTATTTTTTGTTTTTATTAAAGGGCCCAGAGGTCCCCAGGGCCCCGTGTGGCAACCCCCCGTTTTTTATTTATTTTTTATAATCAAACACAAATATTTATTTTTTATATATATATATTTTTTTTTAAGGGCCCAGAGGTCAAACAAAAATATTTTTTTTAATATATATATATATATACTGTATATAATATATATATATATATATATATATATATATATATATATATATATATTTGTTGTTGTTGTTTTTATTAAAGGACCCAGAGGTCCCCAAGGCCCCGGATGGCTACCGCCCTTGTTTTTATATATTTTTTTGTATTTTTGTAAGGGGCCCAGAGGTCCCCAGGGCAACCCCACCACTTTTTTTTTTAGTTCGTCAACACCCAAAGCCCCCTGACCTCAATTCTCAATGGCAGCACCCCCCCCCCCCTGCTTCTCAATTCGTGGCAGCCCCCCCGCTTCTTAATTTGAGGCGGCAGCACCCCCCCCCCATGCCTGAAGCTGTGTAAGGGGCCCCATAATTCCCGATGGCGGCCCTGTGCACTGGCATTGCATTGGGTATTCCATTCAAAATAAATGATTCTGCTGTGCCCTAACACATGCAAAGTGTGTTAATGTACCGCAACCCAAAAGTGCTTTGACGCTTAAGGTTGGCTACATGGTGAAGTCTGCACACATCTGTCTGTACTTTTTCCTTTGTGAACACCATTTATTTTGAGTATTTTTCTGAGACAGAAAGGTCCAGCTTCTCCCCTTACATGGCAATGATGGATAGAGTAGGAGGGGGCTCTGATCTGACACACGCGCCTAATAAGATGCTATAGCTGTTACAAAAGGTTTTTCACTAGGAAATGGCTGAACTCCAAAGCGGCTCCTATTTATTGTTATATGGCATAGGTAGCCCAGGCTCAGTATTACAATCAAAATATACAAAAGGTCCTGTCTGCAGTGTAAATATACCATGCAGCTCAAACTAGGATACGATATCATTACAAGTACTAGTAATGGAAGACAGTTAAACAAATATAGCAAGGGAATTCTTTAGGCTTCAGAGCTCACACTTACATAGTTACATGGTAATCAGGTAGAAAAAAGACACAAGTACATCCAGTTCAGCTATAAAAAAAATAAAAATAAAATAAAAAAAATCATACAATCCCATATACCGAATTCAATACCCACAGTTGATCCAGAGGAAGGTGAAAAACCTCAGCAGAGCATGATCCAACTTTGCTACAGCAGGGGGAAAAAATCCTTCCTGATCCCCCGAGAGGCCTTTTCCTTGGATCAACTTTACCTATAAATGTCAGTACCCAGTTATATTATTTACATTTAGGAAAGTATCCAGGCCTTTCTTAAAGCAATCTACTGAGCTGGTCAGAACCACCTCTGGAGGGAGTCTGTTCCACATTTTCACAGCTCTTACTGTGAAGAAACCTTTCCGTATTTGGAGATGAAATCTATTTTCCTCTAGATGTAAAGAGTGCCCCCTAGTCCTCACTATATGGACCCCTTATATATTTGTACATGTTGATCATATCCCCCCTTAACCTCCTCTTCTCAAGAGTGAATAAATTCAGTTCCTCTAATCTTTGCTTATAGCTGAGTTCAAATATTACTCACTTAACCTGACAACTGAATGAAAATATGAAGTTAAAGTTGCCTTTTAAAGTTTGACATCATGTAACTTTGTGGAGCAGCTAGTAATAAAGCAGAAATGTATTCTGCGGTTTAAGAGCAATTATTGTATTCTAGAAAATGTATGCAGTAAAGATAGTTTTCTATTCATGCTTTTTCACTTTTTTTATCTCACAAATCTGTAAGCTCCCTTTAGCTGCCACTTGTGGCCCTAATATGCAGCTGGGGCTTTACAGTTAACCAAGACACTCAAAATAAAAGACAGATCTGTTCTGTCCCAGATGTTCACCAAGAGTTGCTCTCCATGTGTACAATACAGTGCCATAGAACAATGGTCTCCAAACTGTGCCCTGGGGCTGAACGCGGCCCTTTGCTTGCTTTTATCTGGCCCCTGTGGCATTATTCACCCCACTGTCAGCAACAGTGGGGCATAGTTCCTGCCACTGACACCAACAATGAGGCACTAGTCCTCTCTCTGTCACCAATGATGGTACACTATTCCTACCTTTGATACCAATTATGGAGCACTATGCCTTTTACTGACACCAACACTGGGGCACCATGCCTCCCAATAATGGGGCACTATTTATCTCACTAATACCAATGATGGGGAATATTCCTCCCACTGACACCAATGATGGGTCACCATTTCTTCCACTGACATCAACAATGGGGCATTATTCCTCCAATTGACAACAATGATGGGGCACTATTCCTCCCACTGACAATGATGGGGCTCAATTTCCAGCACTGACACCAACAATGGGACACTATTCCTCCCACTGACACAAATGATGGGAGACTATTATTCTGCCTATTACCAATGGTGGGGCATTGTTTACTCCCACTGACACCAGGGCACTTTCTTCTCCCACTGGTCAAAGTTCAGCTCCTCTAAAGTTTGAAGGACAGTAAATTGGCCCTTTGTTTAGAAAGTTTCGAGACCCCTGCCATAAACCATGTCCTCTCCATCCTCTGATCTGTGCAACTCCCTAGGTGAATTGAGCTCACCATGTGAAAGGCCTTTACAATTTCTGTGGTTGTAGGTTAGGGCTCCATAATCTAACCAAAAGCCTGTGGCCCATAAAACATGGGAGCCCAGGCCACCAGGTGCATGATTGCTATACTTACAAACACCAGAAGGATCATCACTTTCCTCAATCACAACTAGCTTTGAGTATAATCAAGTTTACACTTCCGACAAGTATATTTCTTTTAGCTTTGCACATTCTTTTCTTCCCTTAGCGGTACATTGGGGGTTCTCTTCCACTGACTACTGCACTTTGTTTAAATAATAGTGGCTTTTTGAGAACTTTTACTAAAGTGCAAAAACAGATTACAAATTAACACTATGTTTGCTTTTAAATAGTTCCAAGCAGTTATGAACACATCCCAGCACATATGGTAGCATACAAACCATACGCAAAGCCATTCAGAACTTTGGTCTGAGGTACATCACCAAACTCATCTCGAAATATCACCAAAATGTCCTCTGTGCTCCTCCCAGGACCTCATTCCCTTTAGCTCCCTTGTCCCCACCTCCCTTGCTATCCATAAGAACTTCTCCAGAGCTTCTCCCATTTTCTAAAAATCTCTACCCCAATCTGTCTGGTTATCTTCTCCTCTGTCCATCTTTTGGTGATCCCTGAAAGCTCATCTCTTCGTGTAGGCCTATCCCTCTTCACCTTAAACTGTACTTTGACATTCTTCATCAGCTCACCCTCACAGCTATTACTTTTTGTGCTACTTCCCCCTCCTTTTAGATTGTAAGTTCATGAGCAACTATTCTGTCTCCTTTTTTTGTAGAGTGTCACTAAGCTACACAGAAGGGTTGCTGTGGTGCTCACCTAATTTCAGAAAAGTGACACATAGGTCTTCAGGTCCTAGGACATGTGACATTCCTTGAACAAGATGGACATAGTGACACCACCTACATTGAGAGAATGTTAAACATTCTCTTAATGAGCCCGATGCCAAGCAAGTGACCTCCTGTTCCCGCAATGCACCAGGCCATCCTCTTGGCACAAGACCCAGAAGCAAGTGGGAATCACTGTATAGCAGTGCCTACTACAATAATGTTAAGCTTCCATGGGGATCCCACAAGTATGGCGTATTCATACCTACAGTTGGTCCAAGCTGGAGCAATTTAATTATGTAAAAATTGTTTTATCTGCAATTCAGCTTTAAAGTAAAAGGGAAGAACGGCAGCCAAAACATCTAGGACAGATAAACTGCATTATAAGGAGAAAAACAACGCAAGGTCAATTGCTGAGTAAGCATGATAATTACAGTCCCTAATCAACAGCAATTTATATAATTCATATGCCAATCTATACATCAGTCCAACAGTTTATAGTAAAAGTTCATGAAAATAAAGCAGCAGCTGTCCTCAGAGTATAGCCAGCTCTGAATAAGACAAGAAGAAAGAGGAAAGGGAAGCACCATCTAAGTGTAGAGGTTAAAAGATAATTTATGCCTATCTCCCTGAACGTTCTCGTCTATCCGGTGACACAATTTCTGTTTCACGCTGGTTTGCTTCCTGGTGGCCATAGGACGCCCATAGGACCTGCAACTGATCTCTACAACCCTGTGGACAGCATGACACCCGAAGGTTACATTTTGTAAGTATTTTTTATCATTGTGGAATAAATGAGTTTTTAACATCTACACTTAGGTGGCGCTTCTTTTTCTCTCCCTTCTAAACTGGGTTTGAGTTTAGGAACATTCTGAATCGAATAATCAAAGGTATCCCTGAAAGGAAAAGGGTTTTATACTTATCTCTCCAACCAAAAGTTGACAATGTTGCCTCCAAAAGCCATGCTTGCTGAAACATCTTCAGAATCCAACACACATTTAGATGTATCAGATGTTTGGTCATCCGCCGTGCTCTGTGGTTCCTTTAGCAGTCCCCTTAGTCTCTCCTGTATCCTATAGTGATGTACTGTAGGGTCTTGAGGAAGTAACCACAGCACGCCGAATGTGACCAAAAATCTGAGGCTCATGTAAGAGCCCTTTCCCACTGTCAGCACCCGAAAAACACCTGTAAAGCACTGCCAAAACTAGCGGCGCTTTACCGACGTTTTAGTTCAATGTCAAGGTAAAGCTTAACCTGTCTCCTCCTACAGGACAAGCTTGTGTTTAACCACTTCAACTCCCTGTAGTCCCAATGGCCAGTCCATCCCTGGGTGCGTGTTATACACGTGTTAGGCCTCGTACACACGATAAGTTAAACAGAGGACAACGGTCTGATGGACCGTTTTCACCGGTCAAAACCGATCGTGTGTGGGCCACATAGGTTATTTAACCATCGGTTAAAAAAAAGCCAACTTGTTTTAAATTTAACTGATGGATTCCTAAGCAATGGGACAAAACCGATCGTTAGTAGGCACGACCATCAGTTAAAAATCTACGCATGCTCAGAATCAAGTCGATGCATGCTTGGAAGCATTGAACTTCGTTTTTTTCAGCATGTCGTCGTGTTTTACGTCACCGCGTTCTGACACGATCGATTTTTAACCAATGGTGTGTACGCACGACGGACCATCAGTCAGCTTCATCGGTTAACCGATGAAAACGGTCCATCGGTCCGTTCTCATCGGATGGACCGATCGTGTGTACGCGGCATTATACGCAGATAAATACAGGTACTTATTTCTGTATTATGTGTTGTTTTTAAACATTTGTTAATAAATTCTTTATAAATTTTACTTTTGATGTCTGAGGTGTGACTCTGCAAAAGTCCCATGGGCTATTTAGTTTTTTGTTGTGTGCATACCATTAGGGACTGAGCACGACCTCTACCCATATCACATCAGCTCTCTCTTTTTGCTTGATATAAATATTGTGTACTGCATCATTGACTCAAAAACTATTGAAGCTGAAGATCAACAGGACAGGTGATAACATTTTTAGATGATCAATAACAGCCCCACTTTTGAAACCTCAAGCCTCGACCGAGGATCGTTTTCCTCGTCGAGTTCCTTGTTAGGCTGTCGAGGAACTCGACAAGGCAAGTTTCTCCATTCCCGTCGAGGAAAAAGAAGACATGCTCTCTTTTTGGCTCAACGGGATCCTCGACAGTTTCCTCGACGAAAAATGTACACACGACCGGTTTCCTCAGCAAAAACAAAATTCCAGCAAGTTTCTTGCTGGTTTTTGCCGAGAGACTCGGTCGTGTGTACGAGGCCTCAGACACTGAAAATGAGATCCCAGGATGAATCATTATTCAACATGACTTCTTGCAGGGAGAATTACAAAATAAACAGTGA
This sequence comes from Rana temporaria, assembly GCF_905171775.1. Lineage (NCBI taxonomy): Eukaryota > Metazoa > Chordata > Amphibia > Anura > Ranidae > Rana > Rana temporaria. The sequence continues at coordinate 177,422,731 of NC_053495.1, forward strand.
AATGGATCCATTCCTCACACTTTACAGATTTGGTGTTAACAAGTTACTGTTATCCAATTTGGGTTTTTCAACTTTCAGCATTCGTGGGAGTTTTTTTTTTTTTTTTTTTTTCAGCTGACAGACATTGAACTAAAATAGAACATCCTCATATAGAACTTGTACTGGACTTTAGTTAACACTAACCTCACAGCTAAGCTTAAATCTTGCCAAGAGAACAGATTGTCACTCAGTGGCAACGCTCATATGCAAATACTCAACATGAATGTTTGTTATGGCAAGTTCCTTGGTGGTTTATAGAGATGAGTGAGAACCATTATCTTAATAAGTTCATGAATATGGGCAAAATGCTAAGCTCATGCTGTGTGTTTATTAGTAGTACTGTTGTATCTGTAGGACCTGTAGAAGGTTTTGGTTCCAGAAAAGTTAGAGAATGATGCCAAGGTAAAGCTTAACCTGTCTCCTCCTACAGGACAAGCTTGTGTTTAACCACTTCAACTCCGTAAGGTCTTACCCCTTCATGACCAGGCCATTTTTTGCTATTCGCCACTGTGCTAATTGAACTGGCGATTGCGCGGTCATGCAATGCTGTTCACAAACATCATTTATTTTTATTTTTTCACATAAATATAGCTTTCTTTTTGTGGTATTTGATAATTTTATATTTTATGCTATGCTATGCTAAATGACTCGATAGCTCCAGAATAGAAGGAATGAGGGACACCTATCTGGTTAAACCCACAAGTTACTGGTTAAACCTACAAGTGCTTTTTTACCACTACTATTCGTTTATATTTGGACACTCCCGCCCATTTTGGGACAAACCATTACCCCCAGCACCAAAGTCAAAAGTCTCTGAGTTACTTTAGACACCGAAATGACAATGGATGCACAAATAAATTCAGTAGTCAGCGGATCCCACCATCTGCTGCGCCTACTACGTAGACTCATTCCCTTTATCCCAAAAGAAGACACAGCAGTAGTGGTGGGAACAATAATCATCTCCAGACTCGACTATGCAAACGCCCTTTACCTCGGACTCCCAAAATACCAAATTGCTCGTCTACAAGTCGTCCAGAATACGGCGGCACGACTTGTAACAGGAAAAAACCCTGGGAATCAATCTCTCCCTCCCTGAGATCCCTTCACTGGTTGCCCGTAAAAGACAGAATTACCTTTAAGGCACTATGCCTGACGCACAAATGTGTACAGGGAAGTGCGCCCCAATATCTATGTGAAAAAATAAAATGTCACAACCCCAATCGCGTTCTCCGTTCTACTAACCAAAATCTACTCCAGATACCTCAAGGCCAGATACAAGTCCAAAGGGAGAACGAAGATTTGCAGTCCATGGACCTAGACCAGGTGTGCCCAACCAGTGGCCCGGGGGGCCCTCAATGTGGCCCGCGGAGCAATCTGAATGTGGCCCGCGACCTCCTTCTGGGGGATGGCGGATTGGCAAGCCCAGATCGTGGGTTGCGGACCCGCCATCCCAGAAAATCTGTGTTGTTAATGAAGCCGGTGGTAGAGAAAGCAATCGGCTGTGGAGAAGAGCTGTGTAAGCTGATGATTCCTGTATAGCACCTGCTCCTATCATAGGCAGTGATACCAAATGCACTCTGCCTGTGACAGCAACAGCAGGCGATACCTAAATGGAAGACTGTTATTAAAGATCAGTTTATTACTAAAATTGCAGTGTATGTATGGGCATCTCTGGCCAGTGGTTACTGAGCTGCTTTCAAACTGCGGGTTTGGTGAGCTTTCAGAAAATGCACCACACCTGCAGAATATAATAGAAGTCTATGGCACAGGTGCACTGCGCTGCATTAGTGTGAAAACGTGCGTCTTAGGACCCTTTCACACAATCGAAGTGAATCACCAGCCTTCAGAAAAAAACTTAAAACCCATCTACTCTGAAGGCAAAATATAGTAGGAAATGGATACCAAGCGTCCCGAGGCGATTCAGTTCGCATGTGTCGCGCTATACAATTTCTCACTTACTCACTCATATTGGCTTTTGGAATTTACAAATGCAGGATGAAAGGTTTAGGGCTGGTAAACAATTTTTGATAGATAAAAAGGGCATTTTATATACAACTATATGGATCAGACCAAAATGAGGGACAAATGAGAAGGAATGAGGGACAGAGTGACATTGCTTGAAATCATGGACAGTTGGTAGCTATACATCTCTCCAATGAGGAGGCCAACAGCAATGGCAACTTTGTAAAACATGTAACTTTTCTCAGTCTATTTAAAACAAAAACATATATATATATATATTGAAATGAGTCTTTAAAATATAACTCTTTTCTAGGCCCCACTTACAAAAAGATATTGCTAAAATAGAACATGTCCAGAGACGGAAAACAAAAATGGTGAAAATTTAAATCTTCAACCAATTTCTTCCTCAAAAATAGTGAAAGATCTGGGGGAGAAAACATACCAGGAGAGATTTTAGAAACTTAATATGTACAGTCTGAAGGAGATAAAGGAAAAGGGATACATGATTGATATCTTAAAAATACTGAAAAAGTAGTTGATGCTCGGGACAGACTTTTCAGCAGAGGCATTGAGTCCATCAACAGTAAATGGATTCAAACATGCTTGGGATATACATAGATCTATATTCAGACAAAATTGTTACAAAAAAAGTGGCTCTAATTTCAGAATGTTTCTTATCTTGATGCATACAATGCATCAAGATAAATACCTTCTGTGTGCAGGCAGCCCCCTAATACTTACCTGGGCTCCATCTCGATCCAGCGATGTTGCACCGAGAGTCTCAGCTCTTACTCCTTATTGGCTGAGACAGCAGCAGGAATGCCAATCAAGGAAGGGGCCAGGAGTTGCGGTGAGGGACCCTAGAAGAGGAAGATCTAGACTGCTCTATGCAAAACGACTTCACATAGAAGGTGAGTATAACATGTTTGTTATTTTTAAACAAAGAAAAACAAGATTTTAATATCACTTTAAATAAAAAAAAAAATCCCTACAAATTTTATTTAAAAAAAACATGTATACATATTTAAAAATGGTTAGACTTGATGGACCATGTGGCCTTTTTTTCTGCCTTCACTCTTCTAAGTTTTCAACATTTCTTTCTCCCCTCAGAAAATGATGCCATTATAAGGCCATGCCGTGAGCTCTGTAAATAATCTTTATTGCTAAAACTGATTTGTTCTTTTCTGTACAAAGTTCTAAATATCTAGTGTGACCAAAGAGAACATTTAAAACTTGTGTCAAAGCCACAATTACTGTATAAGCACTTGGGGGGGAATTAGAAAAATTAGAAAGGTCTTGGAAGGAGTCCTGGGTATAGGCGCTTAGCCTGCAACCACAGCAGTACAATACAATATTTTTTTTGTAGTACACCATTCAAATTAGTTTAGCTTTATCATGGGTTTTGTTATTACATGCCCTTTAGAAATAAATGGTTACATTCTATGGTCAATAGAACTTTCATATTCCTTTATGCAGAATATTGTGGTGGATTCTCAACTTATAGTAAAATGTCCTTGGTTAGGAGTGCTTGTTAACTTGCTTTGGGCAAAGCTTGGATACATCAAGAAATAAATCCAAACAAATAGCCTTGCCTTTAAATAGTTTCCTTATTACTTTTAGTTTATTCAATTCGGGCCATTGTCAGCCAATTTAATGGAAGATTATAGCCTAAGACAAAAAAAGAAAGAAAGGAATGCCAACCAAAAAGGTTTTTTTATTCCCTCCATCTGCGCAGGTGTTTATTGACTTGTTTCAATTTTAAAAGCCACCTCAATGAATGTGCAAGTAATTCACTGGGGCCTAGAGTGCTTGTCCCTTGGACATCTAAGTAAAGTAAATATGTAACTTACTTTGTACAGCCATAGATGGGGTGATTTTTTGAAGACCTTCAACTGAATTTTCACAGGTCACCAATGAGTAGATGCCATCATCATTAACAAAGACATGCATTTCTGGAATTTTAATGGAATTGGGGATGGCACATTACCGACAGATTTTGATAATAAGTCATCCCTAATACTCGGGAGGGTGTCACTCCCATTGTGGGTGGTATTCTTTTCACGGTTCCTTAAGTGGGTTTTAATATAAAGAATTTCACATTATTTTCTTGATTGAGTGGTCATCAGAATGCGAACGCTTAATGGCCATGCCGCCGCCGGATAGCCTTGAGCGCAGATTAAAGTGCCGGAGATGAAGGAAGAAGCTTAGGCTGTATTGGCATATCCTTGGAATGGATGACTTCATTTAAATTGGTCATGTACGATTTTTTTTTGTATTGTTATAACACTCATAACACCTATAACACATCATTGTTTGAATGCAGGAAGCATCTTGTTTTACCTGTTTCTATGCATCTTTTCCAACAATTTTATGTTTAACCCCTTTGCGCTGAGCTACAAAACCTTGAGAACATCAAGCAAAACTAAAAAAAAAAAGCTGTTCATCTGTGCTTTCTTGTTTTTTTTTTTTTTTGTATCGCTCTTTAAAAAAACATAAAATGTTCCAAAAATTTGGGGCATGTGCCGGCAAAGGTACCCTGCCATTGAAAATATCCTATCTCTGGATTCTCAATAAATATAGCCATTATGAATATTGCATTCTGATACAGCTTTGACTCTTCTGCTTTTCTGTGCCTTTTTTTCCTATGGTTTTTATGTTATATTTATTATTACAGGTATTTACTTAGCTCCAACAATCTATGCGATTTCTTACATACTGTACATTCATATCAGTCCCCGCCCTCAAGGAGCTTACAATCTAAGGCAACTTTGGCCAATTTAGACAGGATCCAGTAAACCTACTAGCATGTTATACATTTTCCAATCCCCTGCTAGGCAGAGATACATCATGTCCTCAAAGCTTACCATTATCTCTTCAAAGAGAACTTTTACTGTTTCTATGCAATTTATCACTTTGATGCAAACCATTAATATATTTCCTCAAAGGGTCCCAAGGGTAGCCACTGTACTCTGTACAATCTAAGGCTGAGACCTCACATGCCTACATACTTCAGTCAGTTTAGTCAGGATCCAGTTATGTTGTACATTTTCCAATCCCCTACTAGGCAGAGAAATTTTAGATAACCCCTACATATTTGCCCATTAACATCATGTCCTCAAAGCTTAGCATTATCTCTTTAAAAAGGATTTTTACAGTTTCAATGCAATTTATCACTTTGATGCAAACCATTAATTTTTCCTTATAGGGTCCCAAGGGTAGCCACCATACGTACTCTAATGCCGTGTACACATAGTTTGTAGACGATATAACTTTTGCGCAAATCAATCAATATACGCTTATTGTGATTTTTATTACCAAAAATATGTAGACGAATATATATTGACCAAAAACTGACGAAGAAATTTGATTTTTAAAAACATTTTTGGGGATATTTATTAAAGAAAAAGTTAAAAATACATATTTATTTTTCAAAATTGTTGTTCTTTTTTTCTTTATAGCGCAAAAAATACAAAGATGATCAATTACCACCAAATTTGTTTGGGTACAGCGTCACACGACACAGTGCCGTATTGCAAAAAATGGCCAGGTCAGGAAGGGGGTAAATTCTTCAGGGGGTGAAGTGGTTAATATATTTTCAGTTGGAAAGTGAGGTCAGAGCATATTGACCCCATAAGGGATGATCGGGGAAAGTTGGTTACAAAAGACAAGGAGAAGGCATCTGTACTAAATGCATTTTTCTTCTGAGTTTTCACAAAGGAAAAGGAGGGGTATAGTAACACAGACTGTATTGTTAATACAACATTACAGGATTTACCCTTGAGGCTAACAGAAGCCAGTGTCAGAAATAGATTTGAAAAACTTAACATAAATAAATCACCAGGACTAGATGGCTTACACCTGGGAGTCCTTAAATGACTCGGTAGGTTATTCCTAATTTTTATGGACAGCTTACTGACTGGAATGGTACCATATACCTTGAAATACAGGTCAGTCAGTCTAACATCAAAGTTTGTAAATTATTGGAGGGGTGATAAGGCACTATATCCAAGAATTTGTTGATGAAAACAGCATAATTATTAGTAATGAGTATGGATTTATGAAAAATCATTCTTGCCAGGCCAATCTATTCTACGAGGAAGTGAGCTGGATAAAGAAAGGCTGTGGATGTGGTGTATCTGGATTTTACAAAAGCATTCTATAAAGTTTCCCATAAACATTTAATTTACAAACTGAGGTCTGTAGGCATGGACCATAGGTATGTACCTGGATAGAAAACTGGTTACAGGTGCGCGTTCATAGGGTGGTGATAAATAGCAATGTGAATAGAAGTGATCACCTCAACTTTCTAAGTACAGAATAATGTTAATAATTAATTAATGTTAAAATTACTAAACAAGTGTAATGATGAGTGATCAAAGTCCACAAATATCCAAATGTATTGAAACAATTCTTCCAGAAGATATATAGAGAAAATCTTCTAAACAAAATCTGTGTGACTTCACAATCGCTTAATGCTCACAGAACTCTTACCTTAGTAAGAAATATTGTTATCCTTAGGCCTCGTACACACAACCGAGTTTCTCGGTAAAAACCAGCAAGAAACTTGCTGGGAGATATTTTTTTGCCGAGGAAACCGGTCTTGTGTACATTTTCGTCGAGGAAACTGTCGAGAGCCTCGACGAGCCAAAAGAGAGCATGTTCTCTATTTCCTTGACGGGAATGGAGAAAATTGACTTGTCGAGTTTCTCGTCAGCCTAACAAGGAACTCGACGAGGAAAACGATGTGTTTCACCAGTCGAGTTCCTCAGTCATGTGTACGAGGCTTTATAGATCCTAAAATGGTAAGGGCAGGCTTACAGCTCCAGGTCTCCAATTTTCAGACGTGGTGAAGGTTCCAATTCTGGATGGTGTTAGGACAGGCTCGAAGCTCCATATGGTGGTGGCAACCTTCCAGACTCCCAATACCATGATGATCTCAAAGTTCTGGATATTAAATGAGAAATAGCCTCCCATAGTGTAAAACGTATAAACAATGCAGGTTTATTTAAAAGCCAACTTGGTTCTTACATTAAAAACTGTTTTAAAAGAGCCTGTAAAGCACAAACACGACGTTACTGACGCCTCTTACGTCACTTCCGGCCCCTTTGTACATCAGGCCACGCCCTACGCGTTATCTCACAGCATGTGACTGAGGTATCGCCGCGATTTGGTAGAGCGAGAGCAATAATTAAAGCCCTAGACCTCCTGTGTAACTTAAAACATGCAACCTGTAGAATTTTTTTAAACGTCGCCTATGGAGATTTTTTAAGGGTAAAAATTTGTCGCCGTTCCACAAGCGGGTGCAATTTTTAAAGAGTGACATGTTGGGTATCAATTTGCTCGCTAAGATTACTTTCACAATATAAAAAAACTTGGGTTAACTTTACTGTCTTATTTTTTTATTCAAAAAAGGAAAATTTTCCAAAAAAAGTGCGCTTGTAAGACCACTGCGCAAATACGGTGTGACATAAAGTATTGCAACAACCATTATTTTATTCTCTAGGGTGTTTACATTTTTTTATAATGTTTGGGGTTCTAAGTAATTTTCTAGCAAAAAAACTTGTTTTAACTTGTAAACAACAAATCTTAGAAATAGGCTCGGTCCTTAAGTGGTTAAAGCGGAGGTCCCGCGAAAAAAAAAAAAAATATTAAAAGCCAGCAGCTACAAATACTGCAGCTGCTGGCTTTTAATAAATGGACACTTACCTTTCCAGCGCGCCCGCGATGTCGGCAGCAGAAGACGAGCAATCGCTCGTCTCACTGCTGCCCCTGCCGTTATCCTCGGTGAGGGAATCAGGAAGTGAAGCCTTGCGGCTTCACTACCCAGTTCCCTACTGCGCATGCGCGAGTAGTGCAGCACTGACCCAGTGGTCCCCGCTGTCTCCTGGGACCAGTGTGTTTCCCAGAAGGCAGCAGAGGGGGGGGGGGACAGGAAGTGGAGTGACTCCCGTGGGAGTCTCTCCTCGGAAGTGGGTGCAAATAGCGGAAAGTTAAATTTTTGGGTGGAACTCCACTTTCAGCACTACACACTGTTTTGGTTTTATATTGCTATAAAGTTGTTTCCCCCTTCACTTTGTAGCTTTAGCGGCCTTAAGGCCGCGTACACACGATTAGTCCATCCGATGAGAACGGTCTGAAGGACCAATCTCATCGGTTAACCGATGAAGCTGACTGATGGTCTGATGTGCCTACACACCAAAGGTTAATAAACCGTATCAGAATGCGGTGACGTAAAACACAACGACGTATTAAAAAAAACAAAGTTCAATGCTTCCAAGAATGCGTCAACTTGATTCTGAGCATGCATGGATTTTTAACCAATGCTTTTGCATACTAACGATCGGTTTTGACCTATTGGTTAGGCATCCATCGGTTCAATTTTAAAGCAAGTTCTCATTTTTTTGACCGAAGGTTAACTAACTGATGGGGCCACACACGATCGGTTTGGACCGATGATAAAAGATCCTTCAGACTGTTCTCCTCTGGCGATCCCATCGTGTGTACGAGGCCTTACTCTTCTGGGAAGACTTTCCATGAGATTTTGGAGTATGTTTTTGGTAACACAGCATTTGTGAGGTCAGGTACTGACATTGGATGAGAAGACCTAACTCACAATCAGTGTCTCAGGTCATTTCAAAGGTATTCATCTGGGTTGAGGTCTGGGCTGTGTGAAAGCCCCTTGAGTTTCTCCACACCATACTCATCAAATCATGTCTATGTGGAACTGGCTTTGTGTATAGGGGCACAGTCATGCTGGAACAGAAAAGGATTATCCTTAAACTGTTACTACAAAGTTGGAAGTGCACAATTGTCTTTTTATGCTTTTTATGGTAGCATTACCATTAGCCTTTACTGGAAACACCTAAATTCAATCATTTGGAGGGGTGTACAGTACATACACATTTGGATAGAAATTACCCATTTGTTTCTAGTTCCACCATGATGGAAACCTCCATTATACATACAAATTTTCATGTAGCAAGATACAGTTATATTGTGCCAAGAAAACATGTAACTGCATTCTAGTGTACCACATTTGTTCCCAATGAAGACCAATAAATATGTCAATTTTTTTAACTGTAGCAAGCAAACTTTAGACATCTAGTGATCCCTTAACATTTCATCGTCTTTGCAAACTTCTCCATGATTCATCTGCATTCCTGTTTTATTGGCTGTCTTTGTCAGAAATGATATGTTTCATTTTTGTACTGCACAAAATCCTTAAATGATATTTCTGGCTCTGGTATGACAGTTTTATTTTTCCTTCAGCCTATTAATTCACCATATGAAAATGCATTTTATATTTCAGATGGAGGCAACATGCATTATCATCATTTACATTTTTTCCCTCTTATGATCCCGATAAATGGCAGGAAGCATCGCTATTGTCTTAATCCTTTTCCGGAGGGTTCCAAAATCTGAGTATCGTGTTCATGTGAATTATTGTCACACCTGCATCACTATATGTAAGGTAATACATTTATTTTCAGGTTGACCTTGTCCTGAACTTGTCATACAATCTCGTATAGCTTTATTGATTTGTATAGGTGTATCATTCGGAAAAGGGATAGAGGGTTTAAAGCCAGTGAAAGCTGAACTTCAGGCGCACACACAAATATATACAATACATATAAGCGAACGGTTTCACCTGTAAAAAGATTTGTCCAACCAGCTATGAGATTTGCACAGCTCTGCCAAATGGCACAGTCCTGTCTGGCAAAGTAGGAGACCTGATTTTTCTCTGCAAACAGGTCATGTCCCTTCCTTAGCGTGTGACTGGACAGTGAAAGGAAAAGCAGAAGATTGAGGAGTTCATCTTTTTGTTATTCTGTTCTCTCTTCCTATCAGCATGTCCCTTATTAGCACATAAACACAGCAGCAACATTAATTGGCTGTTTGTTTCTCTAGTTGTCTGCATTCTGCAGTATAGAGACTGTTGGATGTTACCATGTCATATTCATCTACCTTGAACAATTCTTGATATCTTGGTAATTGGATCAAGTAGGACATAATGAAGCACAAATTCCTAACGTGGCACTACATCCCAAAAGGAATCCGAAAAAGCAAAAATGACAAAAACGGACTTTCAAGGTTGCCACTCGTAGCTCTAGGTAAAGGAAGTGAGTACTCAAAAGGATTATAAGAATACAAAAGTTGATTCACAAAACAAGTTCCATAAAATTGATATACTTACATATAAAAACCACAAACACTAGTTATGCATGTAGCCTGGATTCCCCAATGGGTTTTTGAATGTATTAGACCTATAAGGACCTGGCCTATATAAAACATAAATATATAATATATCTGAAAAGGTATGCCACCAATGAATATATAACTGTATAAGGTTAAATTCCAAAAAGTGCTGGTCTTGATCTTTGATCTCTACGCATTTTGCCAACCATTGGCTTCTTAAGGAGAGCCAACAATCAAAAGCACCAAAGGCTCAGTCCAATGGGTTAGGTCAAGGTCAGCCCAGCGAACAGGGGCAGTAACTACAGGGCTAATGTAACTTATAGAGGGGCAGTCCATAGGTAGTCCAAAGGTAAGATTACCTTTGGTCCCAATAAGTTTTTTAAAAAAAAAAGGCAATTCAGATCTATATAAAAAGTGAATGAAAGAAGCTAAGATGATTTGATATAGTGTGCTTAGCCGATCCAGATGTGAGTTTGCATAGCCACCTAGAAGAAAAATCTGCTGCTGGTGATTTTGATTGTTGGATCTCCTAAAGAAGCCAATGGTTGGCAAAACACGTAGAGATCAGAGATAAAGGCCAGAACTTTTGGAATCTAGCCTTATACAAATATATATTTATTGTTGTCATTGTTCCCAACACTTATTAGAACTGAAGAAGCCACTACAATGAAGAATGTTAAAGAAACTTCAACATTAGAGAACAAGACCAGTTAAATGTGACTAACTACTAATAAAGCAGATTTTGTGTAACCCACTCTCTTGCTCTATGAGCTTGAGGGGGGGGGAGCTTTTGGCTTTTGTGTTATACGATAGGGACAGTGGTCCGGAGCAGAGAGCCCAATGGGGAGAGAGTTGAATAGCCGGGCTTATGAGGAGTGAGAGAATTTCGCCAATTGCTGCAACTACTCTGTGACATAGGAGGTCATCAAGACCTGGGGTTTGTCCCTAAAGACACATGGACTCTACTTTTGCAGGTATGCTGAGGCAGTAAGTAGCCTGAGTTAGGATTAAAGCTGTAAAAAGAAGGACTCCCATGTTGGATTTTTGAGGTTTTGAAACCTTGTTCCCATCTGGTCTGAAGTTACTGAGGGGTGTATTGCAAGTAACTGGCACAGTTCTACAGCTCAGGTCACTAAAGCGTATTGGGGTATGAAGACATCAGTACAAGGAGCATATACAATGTGGAGACAGAAGTGGTTACCAAGGGTAATGGGAGTTTACCAGACAGTCTGCCATGAAGCATGTGTCTGTGACAGGTGGGATAGCCTCTTGCAGCGAGGGACTTGTAGGTCGGCACACTCTCTGTCAGCAGTTCATCTCCCATAGAAACAGGAACAGTAATAGATCAGTGCCACAGAGGTCCCCACAATGTGTACAGGTATGGAAGAGCAAAAGTTAAGGAAGTGCATGCATGGAGTCTACGCTAGGTACACGGCGAGACCAAATACCATTACTGGAAATTTGGTAGCGGTGATACGCTGGACGGGTGCAAGTGTACAGGGCTCGGCATGTTCCTCCTACATGCAAGTTACAGTGAAGGTGAACATTTATAAGGGGACCTGAAAGTTAAGGAGAACAGTTATAGTGAAAGTGTACATAGTATATGTTCATCTCTAAGAGTATAGCCCATCTTAAGGTTGAGTATTCCCCCCATGGTGGCTTCAGCCTTGTCCTGAGGCAAAGATGAAAATGGCACAGAAGTAAAGGTACCCTATATGTAGTAAAGTAATCCTGATACAGGTGCCCAGAAGAACCCACCACAGGGTAGGCCTTCCATGTGACCCACACTTGGCATCCAATGAGGAGGGGAGCATGGAGGGAGGTACCACCCACCTACGCCTTGAAGACCACATAATGTGCATTGGACACAGTAGGTGACAGATCGCGCTGCAGATAATGCAGATCTGCATCAGATTGCCCTGCAGCATGGTCCATGGGGCGTGCACGGGGCGTGTTCTGGGGAGGACATCATAGGAGTATTAGTAGAATACTCTGTATCAGTGCATCCCTAATTATAACACCTGTCAGGTTTGTATTGTAGCCTGTGTCCCCATTCGGGAGGTGTACCCTCTCTATTTGTCCTGGTGATCAGTATCACTAAAGGTGATAGTGAAAGAAAATCCCAAATATTGAATGGTCACAGGTCCAATTGGGATACTATTTCTGGGGATTTTCCTAAATTTGGAGTGATTTCCTCTTACTTACTTACTTGTGTCTATAGGACAGGAAGCAAAGGGAAATCTCTCCACTGGAACACAGATGGCAAAAAAACTAACAGGGGTAGTAACCTTCCCTCACTCCACCCCCCCCCCCCCCCAAAAAAAAGAAAGTAGTTCTAAAGGCTGAAGGTTTTTACCTAAATGCAATAATGTAAAAAAAACTTGACTGCAGCTCACACCACACCCCCATTTTAGTTGCATGAGCCTTGATCCAGCATTGTGCACAAGAGCAGGGTCTCTCTTTGCTCTCTCCCTCCTCGTGGGCTCAAAGACAGAAGTGGGAACCATTGGCTCCTGCTACTGTCAATCACAGACAGTGAGGAGGGAGCAGGACTGAGAGATGCTCTGTGTGTCAAGAGGCTTGATATGCTGGGAACTTGGCAAGGAAGGAGGAACAGGGAGGGTCGGTGGAGGTCCCGAGAAGAGGAGGATCTGGGTTACTCTGTGCAAAACCATTACACAAAGCAGGTAAGTATGACAGGTTTGTTATTAAAAAAAAAAAAAAAAAGGCTTTACAATCACTTTCAGTTCTACTTTAATGTTCTAGTAAAAAACCTACAAACATTCTTTGCAATGTAATAACGTCTACTCTTTGCATTGCCAGCATCGTAACTCCTTTAATGGAACGCCATGACTGTCATGCCATTACATCTTCTGCCAGAGTTCCGCAGCTGCCATCTGGGACCAGCCTTGCATTGATCTCTGCTCCTGTTTAGTATTAAATAACAATATATTTTGCATGACTGAATACTTGGCTTGTAATTTAATCTGGTGCTTCACTTGCAGCTAATAAACCTATTAAGCTTTTTTGTCATCAGCTGAGCCACCGTTGATTGAATTACAGTCCCGCCGATCTGTCCGAATTACATTCTCCAGGCAGCAACAAGCAAGTTGATGATTTATATCATGCCTTGACTGTGTATTTGTAATTTCCTAATGTGCACCCGTTAATCTACATGATGAACAATAGGAATCTTAAACTGTCTGGACAAGGAGCAACATGAGGACATCTTTGATAGTGTAAACTTGCAAACCTATCATCTCTTGGAGCAGCAGCCTTTCTCAACCAGGGTTCTGTGGGTTTAGTGTTCTTTAGGGTTGCTTCAGAGGTTGCTGGGTGGGTTCCTTGAGCAATGAGCAATTTGTTCATCTAAGGTAAGTAACACCCACAATTGAAGATTGGAAGAAAAGATATTTAATCCTAAACTGCAAAAGGAGTTCTTTACTGTTAGAGCAGTGAAAATGTGGAACTCTCTTTCCCAAGAAGTGGTATCACTGGAGAGTGTTGATAAAAAAAAAAAAAAAACGTTTACATATCTTCCTCAGTCACATAAAATACAGGACTTGATTGTACCCATGTCTCTTTTCTACGTTATCAATTATGTAACTACTGACATCAATGATCTTTTTAGTTATTTGTAAGAGGGACATTCTGTCACAGAGTACCAATGCAAGAGGCATTCTCTCCACTGACCACCCAATTTTTTGAGATGGAAACGAGGGACACTTACTGTAGGGTGACCAGACATCCCCAGTTTCCGGGGAGAGTCCCCGGATAGAGGAAGTGCTGATTATCAGAGCACACCCGCCCTCTGACAGGAAAGCGGCCGATCGGCTCTCCCTGACAGCGCAAACCGAGGAAAGCCAATTACTGGCACTTCCTGGTTTACGCTGTGATCAGCTGTCATTGGTCACAGCTGATCACATGGTAAAGAGCCTCTGTCAGAGGCTCTTTACCACGATCAAAGATGCAGTGTGTCAGTGTGACACACCACACCACCGATCAGCTTATGCTGGCTTGTTATTCTGAAAGACGTCATATGACATCCAGTCAGAATAACGGAACCTCCACCCGGCAGTCATTCTGCTATAGGCCAGGCGGGAAGTGGTTAAACAGAGCTTTTATTTTTTTCAGACATACATGCAATGTAACCTTCTCAATGTGTGTTATGCTTTAAAGTATAACTAAAGGCAAAACATTTTTTTGGGGATAAAGTGGAAAGGGGTTAGAACCCTGACAGTTTTTATTGCTGCTTGTGCCCTCACTAAGGAGATTCACCCTCTCTATTTTTCCTGTTTGCTATTATCATTAAAAGTTAATGTAAAAGAAAATCCCACATTTTTAGTTGCCTCCAGAAAGGTAATAGTGGGGACATTTTCCAATGAAGACAATAGTTCTGGTGAATTAGGGGTCCCCGAAGAAAAATCCTTTAAATTGCAGGGATTTGTTCTCACTTCCTGTTTGGCTATGGGCCAGGAAGTGAAATCTCGGTAACCAGAATCTGACAGTGGTCTGACAGTGGTAATAACCTTCCCTTGCTCTATCCAAAATGAGAAAATAGGTTTTGCCTATAGTTCTACTTTAAAGGAGCCCCGATGCCAGCTTGAAAAAGTTAAATCTGTAGCAAGACTCAACTAATGTGCCATATCATAATGAGTTATGCATTTGCTCAATACTTAAAAACTACTAAAGAATGGGATGTGTTCAGAATATACTTTGCTGTTGACTAGTCAAAGTGGTCAGAGCTTCATGGCATCAGGAGCAAACAGGACACCCATGCAGTGTGTCACTCAGATCCTAGATTCAAGTAGTTGAAGTTTGTTGTACTGCAAACAATTTATCTTTTTTGGTTTGTTGGGGGATCACCCATATTGGATTTAACGAAAGGAGATGGGTAAAAGAGGAAACAAGGGACAGTGGCTGAGGCTGACCCCATAACATTCCCTCCCCCTAAAAATTAAGGACTATCTTGGTACGATAAAATTGGCATACATATAATGTAAAAAGAGGATTTATTACATGTAAAAAAATTATACAATTAGTACAAGGTTAAAATTGAAAAAACAGAAGCCTGGAGGGACTCCAGGTAATATCTGTGATTACAAACATATGAATGATCTGAGTCTCGACTAGTTTCGTGGTGTAACCACTTCTTCAGGAGAACCACTCTATAAAACAAACAACACAGTAAAACAAACAGAATTGATCTAACAAATGAAATACAGCATAACAGTTAATAAGAATGAAGATAACGATTGGCTTACCCAATTTAAGGTGGCTATGTGCGGCATCAAGCCGCCCGAGCCAAAGGTCCCACGCGGTGGACAGGGGGGATGTACGAAGATCTCTAAGGGGGGCATAGTATAGATGAGAATTAAGGTGGAGGGCATTAATGAAAAAGAGAGAGGGGGAGAAGGGGGGAGGGGAAGGAAAGGAGGGAAGAAAGGGGGGCCATCAGTGTGGAGAGAAGGTGGAGGTAGAGGGGCAAAAGAAGAGGGACAAGGGGGAAAAGGGAGATGAAAAGAAGGGGGGGGAAGAGGGGGTGAAGAGAAAGGGGGAGTGCCCAACACCTAAAATAGATGACACCAATTAAAATAGCGGTGCGACCACAATTGGCTCACCAAATAGATGAAAGAGAGTACGGTAAATACCAAGCCATATGATGGTTAATGATACAGCGTGGGCAGAGACACTTGAGGTAGAGTACGTCCTCTTTAACCACTAGCATAGATTCAGACCATTCCATATGTTTGTAATCACAGATATTACCTGTAGTCCCTCCAGGCTTCTGTTTTTTCAATTTTAACCTTGTATTAATTGTATAATTTTTTACATGTAATAAATCCTCTTTTCACATTATATGTATGCCAATTTTATCGTACCAAGATAGTCCTTAATTTTTAGGGGGAGGGAATGTTATGGGGTCAGCCTCTGCCACTGTCCCTTGTTTCTTCTTTTCCCCATCTCCTTTAGTTGTTTCACACTTACCTGGATGATGGTACACCCATATTGACTATAAACCTGTTTACATGAGGCCACACTCAAAATTCTTCCATATTGGATTTAGCCTTGTTTACTTTTAGGCCAACAATACACTTTTAGGTCTAATGCCTCGTACACACGACCGGTTTTCCCGACGAGAAAACGGCCATTTTTTAGATTGGTCCGGAAAACCGGTCGTGTGCATCCTCCATAGCAGTTTTCCCGATGAGAAAACTGCCCGCAAAAAAAAAAAAATGGAACCTGCTCTATTTTTTCCCGTCGTGTTTCCTGTCAGTCTTTTTCTCGTCGCGAAAACAGCTCGTGTGTATGCTTTTCTGAGGGGAAAAAAAATGTGCATGCTCAGATTTAAGTATGAGACGGGAGCGCTCGTTCTGGTAAAACTAGCGCATTCGTCACACTGTAACGGACTTAAAAGCACGAAGACTGAAAATCGTGAATCGTCTCTCACCAAACTTTTACTAACACAAGGATCAGCAAAAGCAGCCCAAAGGGTGGTGCCATTTGAATGGAACGTCCCCTTTAAAGTGCCGTCGTACGTGTTGGATGTCACTGCGCTTTGGTCGAGCGGGTTTTTGACTGAACGTGTGTATGCAAGGGTTTTGGCATGTTAGGAAAACTGGTCGTGTGTACAGGGCATAAGCCAGAAAATAAAAAACAGCATTTTTGCTTGCACATGATTGGATAATAAAATCAGCAGAGCTTCCCCTCAGATCTAAAGCGATCTACAGAGATTGCACTTGCAATTCACTTGTAGTGCAGCGTGGATTTCCCTTTAGTAAATCAACCCCATTGTGTGTAATAGGCTTACAGTATACTGATGCAGAAAGCAGCACTGATGGTTAGCCTCAGTCCTGGCCCACACCTTGATAACCTTTGACCAAAGGGGAGTGAAGTGGATAAAAATACTCTGACACAACCTGTTCGCCCTAATGAAAAAAGAAAATAAGCACAAGAAAAAAATATTTTATTCCATAGGTCAATGCAAAGAACAATGGTAACGTCCAAGTTTTCGCAACCAAGGATCGCCAGCCAGCTGACTGTAGTCTAACCAATGTTAGATGACCTCTGACTTGCTGACAATATGTGTTAATGCTCTTTGGACTTTTCAGAGGGCCTTGCTGATGAAACCCAATAATGTACGAAACGTATTACCGAAGACCAGAAGACGCTCCACTGTACTATTCTTACCTCTGTATGTGAAGCTCTGTTGCTGGAGCTGGTGTTCTGTAAACGGTCCTGCAAAGGTGTTCTGCTGACACATGGCTGTGCGCTCACCACATTTGCTTTGTCAGCAATCTTTCTTCCACACACAAAACATTTTCAAGATTTTGTTCTGTGAAAATGATATTTTCCATTTCCAACTCACATCGTTCAAGGGCTTCAGAATTTCCTGTGTGCATATTTCATATCCCTGCTGACTCTTGACTTCTTTTCTTCATGTTATGAAAGAGTCCTTCACTGCCAACTGCCAGTGCCCGCTACACATTTTCCCTCTATTATCTTTGGCAGATCCAGCACAGGGGGGGAAAGCTGACACTCTAATGAGCTTATTCCAAAAAGTCAAAGAGCAATATGGTGTAACTCATAGTAACTTAAAACAAAAGATGAGTTTGGTCTATGATCAAATTAGATGGTCTTTAGATTGCATTTTCCAATAGATAGCCCAAATATTTTAATTGATACAATTATTGGTCTGTGTTAGTGATTTAAGAACTTTGATTTAAAAAAAATAAATAAATTGGGTTCGTAAGGAATTAAACTTTCTAGAACTTTGATTTTTAGATATACTATGCATCATTTTTCTTATACTACTATCTTACTATGAAGACTGCTTGCAGTACTGCGACATGTTTTGCTGGGCAAGATGAGATACTGGAATTGGAATGTCAGCGCAGGAACAGAAGCTAAAAGCCTACAAGCTACATAGGGTTCCTTTTCTAGCAGTCTGCTTTTGCACAAGGTTGCCACTCTATAGAAGACTCACCTTGAGTGCCTCTCTGATGTGTGCCATGGTGTAGCAAGGACAGGGGCTCAGAAACCCAACGTAGTACATAGAAATGTAGAACATTCAATGCTGTAATACGAGTTGCAAAAATGTAATTTCTAGAATAGACTATAAAAATAAATGTTTGCTTACCTATACACCAGTGGTTGTTGTCACTTTCAAAGTAGTTCCCTTGTGGAGTGACGCACTTTTCTAGAAGTCTGTGCTACTGCCGGAAACATTCCTGGAATTTGTTTTCTGGAACACTGCGCAACATCCTTGTCACGGCACACTGGATGTCTGGCATGTCATCAAATCTGTGTCTTTTTAAGGCATTTTTATATTTTGGAAACAGCCAAAAGTCGCAGGGTGCTAATTCAGGGGAATAAGGTGGTTGGTCAAGTTTCAGAATGGATTTATGGGGTAGGAACTCATAACACATAACGCATCTGTCACGTACCTAACTCGAGGCTGAGATGACGAGAGGGCTTCCCTTGTGGCTGAGTGCAGACTACCTCTGAAGGTGGTGGTAGAGGGTGCTGTGCCCAGAAGCACGGGTTGCCAATGGTTAAGCTGCTAGATAGTTCTGGATGAGAGAACACCCGAGAGCAGAGAAATTGACAAAGCAGATCATTCTCTGGAAGAACTGGCGGATCTTGACAGATGGGTAGAGCTGGAAGTGAAGTCAAAAGCCAGGGCCGGGGGTCAAACACAGGAACACAATCAGGAGCAGATGCAGAAGCATGGTCTGGATCAAGTCAGGGTCAGACATAGGATGTCAATCAGAAACAGAGGCAGGAGCACATCCGTGGAGCGAGCTGGGGTCAGAGCCAGGAGAGAAGCCAGAACAAGTCAGAGGTAAGCCGAGTTGGTAACAGATAATCAAGCAGAAGCACAAGGCACAGGAACACAGGATACAAAGGCTGACGATAGTCCAGCAATTGATGAGGACTGCCATCCTATTTAGGCCACTGGAAATTATGGTGCTTTGAGTTTGCCGATGCACCGTTGTGTGCGCAGATTCTTCACTGCATGCTGCGCACCAATGCAGATTCGTAATCTAGCGTGACCATACTGGGCATTGGCATAGTTGCCAGGTCTTCTCCGAATCCTTCCCTGACAGCATCAAGTGCAGGATAATTGTCGTGGAGGAGAATCCACTTGTCAGGCCAGAGTTCTAGTCTTTTCCTCTTAACAGATTCCTGTAACCCTTTTCAGAATTTCCAAGTAACAATTTTGGTTGACCGTTGTACCATGTTTTATTAACTTATAGTGAACTATCCCCTAAAAAAAACATACCAGCATGGTTTTCGAACTGAGAATGAGACATGCATGCTTTTTTCAGATGATGTGAATTCTTTGTTTCCCATTGCAAGCTCTGGCGTTTTCTTTTCCGGATCATACTGGAAACACCATTTCATTACCGGTAATAACTCTATCAAACACCTCTGCATCAGTTTTGCCAACCTACCAGATTGAAATGTACTGACACGACACTCGAAATTTACTGGCACAGACACATTTTTACTGGAATTTTCAAAAGTTACAAAATTACAGTTTTAAGTGCAAATTTCTGTATTTAGGCTACAAACAAGTACAATATGCAATTATCAATGTGATTTATGGTAGATATTAAAGCAAAAAACATATTGCCTATTTTATTTTCAAAATTGTAAATAAGTAGCTCTGGGACAGGACTCAGGAGGGCAAGAAATTAGAATAGGCGGACACACACACGTGAAATTGACTCTCACAGTGACATTAAATGCAGTGTGCAACAGCACAGAAGATGATGACACCTCACCAACATGTTATGTCCCCTCCTGAGTCACAGTGACAGTCTCTCTCCATGCCAGGTGGTCCCTGAAGTCTACTGCAGTCCAAACAGCACTGACATTCCCGCTACCAGCTTGCCTTGCTCTTGTCCCACAGACCCGCACACAAGGCTCCAGTCACTCCACTCAGCTCCCTTGCACCATGACATTACACAATGCGGCACCACATCCGCCAGACTCGCACTGTCCAAACACACTGTAGCAGGCAAGGTCTCAGCCAAGTGTCACAGCCATATTTTTTACTGGCAACCTTTTCCTGTTACTGGAATGAGAAAAGTGCCCATTTTTTACTGGCTGCCAGTAAAAATACTGACGGTTGGCAAAACCGCTCTGAATGTTGAATGCAGAGTTCTTTTTGATCTCCTGTCAAGATGCGAGGCACCAACTTTGCAGAAATCTTCTCAAATCCTTTGTTAGAATCTGCTTCACTGTTTCCCTGTTCATGTTAAATTTTTTTGCCATCATTCGCACATTCAATCTTTGATCTGAGCGTACAAGGGTTCACGCTCTGTCCATATTACTTTCACAAATTTTCCACCACACATGTTATTTCTTCTACTACTCTGTCAACTGGTCTGTAACCCAGGCGAGTGCAAGTTAGAACATGGCAGAACACACTGGAGTGCGAATGTCTGTGTGACTCACCACCATAGTGCTACACGTGGGCATTCTGGGAATTTAATTGCCACTCCTTGTATACCAAGAGGAGAAGGTTTCTAAACCGTATGCCCTTGGGTACGTGGCCCATGAGCTGTCATTTACCTTGATTAAGAAGTCCCCTGATCCTCTATGTTTAAGTTTGTTCTGACAGCCATGTGTATGAGACTTGGGGTTAGAGAAGAATGCATTGCAATAAGAAAAGGTCAGCAAGCGCAAGCAGGATGTTTTTTTGGGGAGCAGCTACAACAAGTGTTTGGCTTTGGTGTAAGTAAAGTCTCCAGGAGATATGGTGCTGTGTTTGAAAGAGGATGAATTGAGGAATGTTTAAAATCCAATGTGTTCCAGTGACCTAGCATGAACTGTCATCAACATTAGAGATGAATGAGATTGAGTGTTTTCATTTCCCCAAAAACTTTGGCAACTGGAAGATTTCAGAGAAATTTTGCCAATTTGGTGAAGTGCATTACGGTCAATTACACCTGACATATGGCCAACAGAAGTGAGCAATCCTTCAGTTTATTTAGCTTAGGTGCTTCCAATGAAGGGCAGTGTTAATGCTACAATTTACAAAGACATTTTAGACAATTGTGTGTTTCCAACCTTGTGGTAATAGTTTGTGGAAGATCATATTCCGTTTCAGCAAGACTGTGCCCCCGTGTACACACGAGTTCCACAAAGAAATGGTTTTATGAGTTTGGTGTCAAAGAACACGAGTGGTCTGAACAGAGCCCTGACCTCAACACCACTTAATTTTGAATGCAAAGCTTTCCTAAAAAATATTAAAACAGGAATGCATTAAAAGGAAATTTCTGCTAAAGCTTTCATGTTTTAGAAGAGCCGGGTTTGTCATTTAAAAAAAAAAAAAATTAAATGCACATGTTTTTGAAGGGAAAAACATTGCATTCATTAATATGTTTTACAGGAACCTGCTAAGCATTCCACCGATCATCAATGTATTGCAGGTGCAATGTCAGGCTCTTGCAGGCACTTGATCCAGCTTTCTGCCTGTACCTCCATACAAGCTTTCAGTTAAAGAGCTGGAAGAAGGGTCAATGGACTACGAGTGTGCTGATTATCAAACTTGTGGTCTATTGAAAAATGACAAGTCCATCTACAGTGATGGCTGATGGGACGTGTAGTTTATTCATTCACAGATCTCTGTGAATAAATGACATGGCTGTGAATACATGACAAGCCTGCACAACTGCACCAAATTTAAAGTGGTTCTAAAGGCAGGAGGTTTTTTTTGTAATGCATTTCATGCATTAAGATAAAAAACCTTCTGTGCAGTAGCCCCCCTAATACTTACCTGAACCCATCTCGATCAAGCAAAGTTGAACAAGAAACTCAGTTGTCTGGGGCTCTCCCTCCTGATTGGCTGAGACAATCAAAGTCAGTAAGCCAATGAGGAGAGAGAGGGGGCCAGCCAAGCCACGGTTCCATGTCTGAATGGACACACAGAGCAGCAGCACGGCTCGGGTGCCCCCATAGAAATCTGCTTGCTGTAGGGGCACTCAGCAGGAGGGAGGGGCCAGGAGTGCTGGTGAGGGACATGAGAAGCAATAGATCGGGTTGCTCTGTGCAAAACCACTGAACAGAGCAGGTAAGTGGTCACGGCACTCGCTACTGAAGAAACGGCACGAGTGCAGTATACTCTAAATATCTCTGCACATTTAGGAAATATTTACATTATTCTAGGCTTAACTATAGGCACAAAGGGCCAGATTCACGTAGCCCGGGCGCAACGTAACCTTAACGGTTTAAGTTACACCGGCGCAAATTTCCCAAGTTAGTGCCCGATCCACAAAGCACTTACCTGGAAATTTGCGGAGGTGTATCCTAAATCCGTCCGGCGCAAGGCGGGCCCAATCGAATGGGGCGAGTCCCATTTAAATTAGGCGCGCTCCCGCGCCGGACGTACTGCGCATGCTCCGTCGGGTAAATTACCCGACGTGCATTGCGCTAAATGACATCGCACCAACGTCATTTGCTAAGACTTTAACGTAAATGGCGTCCAGCGTCATTCACGGACGTCTTACGCAAACGACGTTGATGTTTAAATTTCGGCGCGGGAACGACGGCCATACTTAACATGGCTTAAGACAACTAGGGCTCAGCCCTAGTTTTACGCGGCGTAACTCGACGGAAACAACGTAGAGTTAGATCGACGGGCCGTTCGGGGATCGCCGTAAGTATTTATTTGCATATTCTACGTCGGTCGCAATGGCCTCGCCACCTAGCGGCCGGCCTAGAATTGCATCCTTAACCACTTCCCGACCTCCTCATGTACATATACGTCAGCAGAATGGCACGGACAGGCACAATCACGTACCTGTACGTCCTCTGCTAGACGTGGGTGGGGGGTCCGATCGGGACCCCCCCCCCCGGTACATGCGGAGGTCGGGTCCGCTCGGGGAGCGATCCGGGACGACGGCGCGGCTATTTGTTTTTAGCTTCCCCGTGCTTCACTGTGGCGGCGCATCGATCGAGTGATCCCTTTTATAGGGAAGACTCGATCGATGGTGTCAGTCCTACAGCCACACCCCCCTACACTAGTAAACACACACAAAGTGATCCCTAAATGTTACAGCGCCCCCTGTGTTTAACTCCCAAACTGCAACTGTCATTTTCACAATAAAGAATGCAATTTAAATGCATTTTTTGCTGTGAAAATGACAATGGTCCCAAAAATGTGTCAAAATTGTCCGAAGTGTCCGCCATAATGTCGCAGTCACGAAAAAAATCGCTGATCGCCGCCATTAGTAGTCAAAAAAAAATTAAAAAATAAAAATGCAAAAAAACTATCCCCTATTTTGTAAACGCTATAAATTTTGCGCAAACCAACCGATAAACGATTATTGCGATTTTTTTTTTACCAAAAATAGGTAGAAGAATACGTATCGGCCTAAACTGAGGAAAAAAAATGTATATATGTTTTTGGGGGATATTTATTACAGCAAAAAGTAAAAAATATTGCATTTTTTTCAAAATTGTCGCTCTATTTTTGTTTATAGCGCAAAAAATAAAAACCGCAGAGGTGATCAAATACCACCAAAAGAAAGCTCTATTTGTGGGGAAAAAAGGACGCCAATTTTGTTTGGGAGCCACGTCGCACGACCGCGCAATTGTCTGTTAAAGCGACGCAGTCCCGAACTGTAAAAACCCCTTGGGTCTTTAGGCAGCAATATGGTCCGGAGCTTAAGTGGTTAAGATCCGACAGTGTAATTCAATTACACCTGTCGGATCTTAGGGCTATCTATGCGTAACTGATTCTATGAATCAGCCGCATAGTTAGAAACAGAGATACGACGGCGTATCAGTAGATACGCCGTCGTATCTCGTTTGTGAATCTGGCCCAAAGTGTAAAGGAATGTTTACAACCTCTTTAAGGCATATTGTTCTGTCCCCACATGAAGGCGAATGAAGGTATAACTGGTAATAGCTGTGTGACCAAACTAAGCAAAAACCTCGTCTGCTGCCTGTGCCAGCAATTAGATTCCTGGTTCACTGCTGCATTTAGTGGTTTGATCCTCTGACTCTTAGGTCACTATTGTATCCTTTAATTATATAGGGGATGGTAAGAAGAACCACAGAGTGCAGAGGAGGACCAGGAAATTGAGAATCCTGGAACTGTAAGATGATGCAGGATCTGCAGCTGGTGGTTTGACTTCACTATTTCAGAAGTTGATAGTTTGGACAGCAGTAGTAGTCCATGCCTTCTATACTGGTAGCCATGTTTGAACACCAATATTATCAACTTTAAAACCTAAGTGCAGCCACACAAAAAAAAAAACAGCACAATGGTCTATAGCACCTATAGTCAGTAGGATGTGTACCTTCTGACACCTCTTCTTCTTCCTCCATTCATGCCATAACATCTTGGTGCAGCAGGGGTTAATAGAACCAGGGGCAGATCCAGAGTCTAGTCTCGGGATAGGCACTGACAGAAAATATGTTTTTTTTTTGCGGGCAATTTATTTGGTAAATGGCTGGTGTTAGCGCTTCAATCATCACGGCACTATGGTTGTTATGGCGTCAGGATGAGTGTAGCGCATTATTTCTACGTATTATTACATTGTAATAGAAATGCAATAGTTCAACTCACCATAATGCAGAATCAGTGGGAGCCCGAGTGTGTCATTTGCCACCGTCGCCTGCCACCAGATGCAGATTGTCACAAGTTGCGGATTGTCACTTGCCACACATTGCGGATTGTCCACTTGCCACAAGTTGCGGATTGTCCACTTGCCATGTCAGCTGCCACAAGTTGTGGATTGTCCACTTGCCACGTCACCTGCCACACGTTGCGGATTGTCCACTTGTCACAATTTGCAGATTGTCACTTGCCACGTCACCTGCCACACATTGCGGACATGACTTGGTGATAAAACCCTTGTTGGCAATCACAGAGGTCAGACGTTCCTTGTAGTTGTCCAGCAGGTTTACACACATCTCAGGAGGGATTTTGTCCCTCTACTTTGCAGATCCTCTCCAATTTATTAGGGTTTTGAGGCTGACATTTCGTAACTAAAACCTTCAGCTCCCTCCACAATTTTTTTTATGGGATTAAGGTCTGGAGACTGGCTAAGCCACTCCAGGACCTTAATGTGTAGGAGTGAACCACTCCTTTGTTGCCTTGGCTGTGTGGTTTGGGTCATTGTCATGCTGGAATAGACCATCCAAGACCCATTTTGAATGCCCCGGCTGAGGGAAGGAGGTTCTCACCTTTTGATGCATTAAAGTTGCCCTGTCCCCTTAGCATCAAAACACCCCCAAAGCATAAGGTTTCCACCTCCATGTCTGATGGTGGGGATGGTTTTCTTGGGGTCATAGGCAGCGTTCCTCCTCCTCCAAACTTGACAAGCTGAGTTGATGCCAAAGAGCCCGATTATGGTTTCATCTGACCACAACACTTTCACCCAGTTCTCCTCTAAATCATTCAGATGTTCATTAGGGGCCTGTACGTGTGCTTTGTTCAGCAGGGGGACCTTGCGGGCGCTGCAGGATTTCAATCATTCATGGCGTAGTGTGTTACCAATTGTTTTCTTGGTGACTTTGGTCCCAGCTGCCTTGAGATCATTGACAATTCATTCTTCTGTGTAGTTCTGGGCTGATTCCTCACGTTATTGTAATCATTGAAACTCCATGAGGTCATGCATGAAGCCCCAGACCAAGGGAGATTGACAGCTATTTTGTGTTTCTTTCATTTGCGAATAATCGCACCAACTGTTGTCACCCTCTCACCAAGCTGCTTGCCAATGGTCTTGTAGCCCATTCCAGCCTTGTGTAGGTCTACAATCTTGTACCTGACATCCTTGGACAGCTCTTTGGTCTTGGCCATGGTCTATAGATTAAAATCTGATTGATTGATTGATTGAATGCTTCTGTGGACAGGTGTCTTTTATACAGGTAACAAGCTGAGATTAGGAGCACTCCCTTTAAGAGGGTGTTTCTAAACTCAGTTTGTTACCTGTATAGAGACACCTGGGAGACAGATATCTTGCTAATTGATAGGGGATAAAATACTTATTTCACTCATTAGGCTTCATGTCCATGGACGTTTTTAAAAATGGGTTGTAAAGCTAGTACAGACGCCAGGAAAAAAAACTGTGTTTTTAACGCGATTTTTCCCGTGTTTTGCATTGAATTCAATGCACGTTTTGCCGAGCTAGTTTTCAGCCTTGTTTTTCTCTCTCTATTCAAAATCATTTGTTCCCTATGGGAGCCCATTGATTTGAATAGAGGTTGCACCAGAAGTCGGATCAAGATGATCCGACTTGCTGGGCGACTTGTGTGCGGAGAATCTTGAGGGGGAAACCCGCGCACATTAAAAAAAAAATTGCGTGAGGTTCCCCCCAGGATGATACCAGACCCTTCGGTCTGGTATGGATTTTAAGGGGGAACACCTACACCTCAAAAACGTTGTGGGGGTTCCCCCAAAATCCATACCAGACCCTTATCCGAGCACGCCGCCTGGCCGGTCAGGAATGGGGTGGGGACGAGCGAGCGATTTTGAATAGAGAAAGAAATGCCGGACGAGGCTTAACACAGCGTTAAGCCTCGTTAAATCACGTTTTCCGGCATCTGACGTCTTTACAGCTCTAACGCTGGAGCTTCAGAACACACTGGTCTTGTTTTTTTTTGCAGCTTAACCACTTAAGACCCGGACCATTACGCAGGTAAAGGACCTGGCCAGTTTTTGCTTTAATTGACAATTGTGCGGTCGTGTGATGTGGCTCCCAAACAAAATTGGCGTTCTTTTTTTCCCACAAATAGAGCTTTCGTTTGGTGGTATTTGATCACCTCTGCGGTTTTTATTTTTTGCGCTATAAACAAAAATCGAGCGACAATTTTGAAAAAAAATCTATATTTTTTACTTTTTGCTATAATAAATACCCCCAAAAAAGATATAATTTTTTTTTCTCAGTTTAGGCCGATACGTATTCGTCTACCTATTTTTGGTAAAAAAAAAATCGCAATACGCATTTAACGATTGGTTTGCACAAAATTTATAGCGTTTACAAAATAGGGGATAGTTTTTTTATTAATATTTTTTTTTTACTACTTATAGCGGCGATCAGCTTTTTTTTTCTGTGACTGCGACATTATGGCGGACACATCGGGCAATTTTGACACATTTTTGGGACCATTGTCATTTTCACAGCAAAATATGCTATGAAAATGCATTGTTTACTGTGAAAATGACAATTGCAGTTTAGGAGTTAACCACTAGGGGGCGCTGTAGGGGTTATGTGTGACCTCATATGTGTTTCTAACTGTAGGGGGGCGGGGCTAGACGTGTGATGTCACTGATCGCCTTTCCCTATATCAGGGAACAGACGATCAGTAAAATTGCCACTGTGAAGAACAGGGAAGGTATGTTTACACACACCTCTACCCGTTCTTCAGCTCCTGTGACCGATCGCGGGACACCAGCGGCGATCGGGTCTGCGGGTCCCGCGGCCGCGGAGCTTCGGACCGGGTCGCGGGCGACCCATGGCTGGGCACTTAAAGGGGACGTACAGGTACGTGCCTGTGGCCAGCCATGCCATTCTGCCGACGCAAATGTGCAGGAGGCGGTCCTTAAGTGGTTAAAAACAGCTCAGCCATTTACAGCTCAAAAACGTCATGGTGGGCATGAGGCCATAGGCTAACATGTAGAGGTGTTTTTAAGCTGCAAAAAACGCTCAGAAAAGTGGCTGTAAAAACATCCGTGGACACGAGGCCTTAAAATACAAATCTATTTATGGATATTTGTGTTGTTATTCTGTCTCTCACTGTTAAAATAAACCTATAATTATAAAATTAAAGATACCGCAGACACTGGGCCGGATTCAGAAACGAGATACAACGGCGTATCTCCTGATACGCCGTCCTATATCTCTGAGTGCGGGCGGTTGTATCTATGCGCCTGATTCATAGAATCAGTTACGCATAGATTTCCCTAAGATCCGACTGGTGTAAGTGTCTTACACCGTCGTATCTTAGGCTGCATATTTACGCTGGCCGGTAGGTGGCGCTTCCGTATAGTTACGCGAGGAATATGCAAATTAGGTATTTACGCCGATTCAGAAACGTACGTCCCGCTGGCGATTTTTTTTTACGTTGTTTACGTTAAGCTTTTTTCGGCGTATAGCTACCCCTGCTATATGAGGCGTAGCTAATGTTAAGTATGGCTGTCGTTCCCGCGCCAAGTTTTGAAATTTTACGTCGTTTGCGCAAGTCGTTCGCGAATAGGGCTGTACATCATTTACGTTCACGTCGAATCCAATACGTCCTTGCGGCGTACTTTGGAGCAATGCACACTTGGATATTTTACGGACAGCGCATGCGCCGTCCGTAAAAAACGTCAAAGACGCGGGGTCAAGCGAAATTTAAATAAAACACGCCCCCAACATCCCCATTTGAATTAGGCGGGCTTACGCCGCCACACATACGTTACGCCGCCGTAACTAAGGGTGCAAGTTCTTTCTGAATACAGAACTTGCGCCCAAAGTTACAGCGGCGTAACGTATCGGAGATCCGTTACGCCGGTAGAAAGATGCGCTCATCTTTCTGAATCCGGCCCACTGACACTATGAACAGATCTAATGATCTGAAGGTATGTGTGGATTCTTTCCAGTACACCTAGATTAAATTTTTTCACTGGTGATCTGCATAAGACACAATTTTTTCAGCGCAACTCCATCTTTTACCTAGATTAAATTGCCAAATCTAGATTTGCCAAGAGCTGCTGAGATTGTAAGCAATTTTATCACCAAATGGTGACACTTTCCACAGGCATCACACATGGAGAGTAAATTCTTTCCATCTAATTAGAAAAAAAAATGTTTAATAAAAAGAGCTGTCACATTCTCTGAGGTTGATTAGGATTGTTTTGTTTTTTTGCTTGAATCTTCAGACTGATTCACTGCTCCATAAGAGGGCAGTAAAGTCACATAACAACATGCTTCTATCCAATATGGCACTATATGTTGTACTTGTAGCCTGTAAAAACTCTCATACCTTACCTAGAACACTGAAGCTCTGTTTACAGATATACCGTGCCTTGAAAAAGTATTCATACCCCTTGAAATTTTCCACATTTTGTCATGTTAAAACCAAAAACGTAAATGTATTTTATGTGATAGACCAACACAAAGTGGCACATAATTGTGAAGTGGAAGGAAAATTATAAATTGGTTTTCAATTTTGTTTACAAATAAATATGTGAAAAGTGTGGCGTGCATTTGTATTTAGTCCCCTTTACTCTGATACCCCTAACTAAAATCTAATGGAGCATTGGAGCCTGGGTCCCAGGAGAAGTGCATTACCGTGCACATTACAGTGCTAGCGTTGTGATCAGTACTGATCTGGTAACCTTGGGATAGATTCACGTACGGACGCGCAATGAAACGGCGGCGCAGCGTATCATATTTATGCTATGCCGCCGTAACTTACAGGAGCAAGTGCTGTATTCACAAAGGACTTGCTCCGTAAGTCGCCGCGGCGTAGCGTAAAAGGGGCCGGCGTAAGCGCGCGTAATTCAAATGTGGAATGGGGGGCGTGTTTTATGTAAATGTGTGATGACCTGACGTGATTGACATTTTTTACGGACGACGCATGCGCCGTCCGTGTACATATCCCAGAGTGCATTGCTTCCAAGTACGGCGCAACGACGTATTGGTTTCGACGTGAACGTAAATTACGTCCAGCCCTATTCGCGAACGACTTACGCAAACGACGTAAATAATTCAAATTTCGAAGCGGGAACAACGTCCATACTTAACATTGGCTGCGCCTCCTAATAGCAGGAGCAACCTTACGCAGAAAAAGCCTGCGTACGTTTGTGAATCGGCGTATCTAGAAAATTAGCATATTCTACGCTGACAGCAACGGAAGCGCCCCTAGCGGCCAGCGTCAGAATGCACCCTAAGATATGACGGCGTAAGAGACTTATGCCAGTCGTATCTTAGGCTAAAGTCGGCGTATCTAGCTTTCTGAATACAGAAAGTAGATACGCCGGTGCAGCTTAGCAATTACGCAGCGTATCAATGGATACGCCGGCGTAATTGTTCTCTGAATCTACCCCCTTATGTTTTTTCACTTGTACACCTTGAACTTTTCACCTTATCCTGGTCCACGTTCACTACCTTACTAGTCCCATCGTTTGGGACTTGTGGTCCTGGGACCCCTTATCACCTGTGATACCTCTTTACCTGTCAGGTAATCAGATGTCCCTCAGACTTCTTTTTCTGGCCTCCGTTTGAGTCACCAACTCTGTGGTCGTTCTGGACTTGTTTGGGCTGCTGGGACATTGTACCCCTAGATTGTCTCCTGACGAAGCGATATCAATCGCGAAACTAGTAGAGACCCGAGATTGTCCATTTCGTGACCCCAACTCTTCACCTGAAACTCCCCCCTCTTCGAGGGATTGCACGCTTGGTGATCAGTTTGCTGTCACGTCTTGTGTACTGTTTTATCAATATATGTTCTGTTTTTAATTCTTGTTTTTTATACTATGTCAATAAATTTCAATGATAGCTCGATTTTGAGTGTATCTTCTTTACTAAGTACCGCTATAGTCCTCCCCGCCCACCTTTACTGTTGGTGTTTCAGGGTCTACGAGGGTTCCCTTAACCCTTCAACTATTCTATAAAATCTAATGGAACCAATTGCCTTCAGAAGTCACCTGATTAGTAAATGGAGTCCACCTGTGTGTAATTTATTCTCAGCATAAATACAGCTGTTCTGTGAAGATCTCATAGGTTTGTTAGAGAACCTTATGCCCGGTACACACAATCAGAAAATCGTACGAAAAATACAGATTTCGAAGCGATTGAACGATAATCAGATCGTTAGTACAGAGCATTCGAGAGCTGATCAGGACAGTTCATCCGATATTATTTGATCGGATATGCACGAAAATTTTTTTGTTACGATGCTGTCATTCAAAAATGCATTACAACACATGACATCACTTCCGAATTTTTATTCGGTCGTGACTTTAGTAAACTCATCAGATTCGATCTGAGATTTGCATGCAAAAAAAAGGACGATCATTCATCCAATAATCTCATCGTGTGTACTGGGCTTTAGTGAACAAACAGCATCATGAAGGTCAAGGAACACACCAGACAGGTCAGGGATAAAATTGTGGAGAAGTTTAAAGTAGGTTTAAATTATAAAAATAAAACCTGCAAAAGACTTGAGACTGGGGCGGAGGTTCACCTTACAGCAGGACAATGACACGAAACATACAGCCAGAGCTACAATGGAATGGTTTAAAACAAAGCAAATTCATGTGTTATAATGGCCCAGCCAAAGTCCAGACCTAAATCCAATTGAGAATCTGTGGCAAGACTTGAAAATTGCTGTTCTCAGACACTCTCCATCCAATCTGACAGAGCATAAGCTATTTTGCAAAGAAGAATGGGCATAAATGTCCCTCTCTAGATGTGCAAAGCTGGTAGAGACATCCCCAAAAAGACTTGGAGCTGTAATTGCAGTGAATGTGAAAGTGTTGGACTATCAGTTAAAATCCCAAGAAAATACATTTATATTTGTGGTAACATGACAACAAATTTAAAATTTCAACGTGTATGAATACTTTTTCAAGGCCCTTTATGTATACTACATACAGTGGGCACTGTTTGTGTGTATATGTGTATATATATATATATATATATATATATATATATATATATATATACACACACACACACAGTGATGTGAAATAGTATTTGCCCCTTTCTTATTTTTTGCATATTTCTCACACTTAAATGAATCAGATCAAACTAATTTTAATATTACACAAAGATAACCCGAGTAAATCCAAGATGCCGTTTTTTTAATTATTATTTCATTTATTAAAGCGGTGGTTCACCCTCCTTAACATGATTATAGCATTAAATTCGGCATCGTAGCGCGAGCTACAGTATGCCGGTCTTAAATTTTTAATCCCCGTACTCACTGTGCTATGGATCATTGAAGATTCTGACTCCCGCGGGGAATGGGCGTGCCTATGGAGAGGGAGGATGATTGACGGCCGGCTCGGGCACGTCACGCTCCCCGAAGACAGCCGGAGTAGGTATCGGCTCTTCACGGCGCCTGCGCACAGGCTATGCGCAGGCGCCGTGAAGAGCCAAGCCTATTTCGGCTATTTCCGGAGAAGCGTGACGTGCCAGGGCCGGCCGTCAATCACCTTCTCTCACCATAGGAACGCCCATTCCCCGGAATCTTCAATGATCCATAGCACAGTGAGTACGGGGATTAAAAATTTAAGACCGGCATACTGTAGCTCGCGCTACGATGCCGAATGTAATGGTAGTAAAAAAAAAAATATTTTTTTTTTTTAATAGGGTGAACCCCCGCTTTAAAGAGGAAGTAAACCCTCTAAAGCATTTATTTAAAAACAAACCCCTGCAAGAGAAAGGCATAATGAGCAAGTATGCATACTAGCTCATTATGAATTACTTACCTGAGATCGAAGCCCCCGAAGCGACTCTCGTTCCTCACCTCCGCCGCCGCCATTGATACCCGAGTTACTTCCGGGTATCGCGGCTCCGGCGCTGTGATTGTCCGAAGCTGGGATGACGTCACTCCCGCGCATTGCGCACGGGAGCCGTCAGGGACGGCACGATCGCCCTCACTAACGGCACGCTCAGTGCGCCTGCGCCGTTGTCTACGGCACGCATGCGCCATAGACATCGGTGTAGACTTTTCTGCAAATATCTCCTAAACCGTGTAGGTTTAAGAGATATTTGTTGCACCTATAGGTAAGCCTTAATCTAGGCTTACCTGTAGGTTAAAGTGGTCTGTATGGGTTTACAACCACTTCAAGGGAAACAAGTTGTTCAAACTTGCCTGGCCCTATGTGAAAAGGGAATTGCCCCCTTCCATGCTGAATCATTAATGAACTGTGATTAAACACAATTTTTTTGAAAACTGAGTTAAATTTTACTTGTCACACCCAGGCCTGATTACTGCCAGACCTGTGGCTGACAAAGTGAAGCACGCTAACAAATCACAAAAAGACATTAATCATGTCACAATCTAAAAAAAGTTGAGAACAGATTAGAAATAAAGTAATGTACATGTATCGGTCTAGGAAGGATTTCAAAGCCAATTCTGATGCTTTGTACACGGGACCGTTTTTCACGATGAGAAAACTGCCATTTTTTTATAATGGTCGTGAAAACCGGCCATGTGTATGCTCCCTAGCAGTTTTCTTGACGAAAAAACTACCGGCAAAAATTTTTAAACCAGCTCTCTTTTTTCTCGTCATGTTTCCCGTCAGTCTTTTTCTCATCGCGAAAAACGGTCACGTGTATGCTTTTCCGAGGAGAAAAAAAAACGTGCATGCTCAGAATCAAGTAAGCAGCCCAAAGGATGGTGCCATTTGAAAGTAACTTCCCCTTTATAGTCCCATCGTACGTGTTGTACGTCATCGCGCTTTGGTTGGCCGTTCTTTTGCATGAACGTGTGCATGCAAGTCAGGCTGGAGAGGAATCACGCCGGGAAAAACTTTGTTTTTTTTTCCTGCCGAGAAAAATGGTTGTGTGTTCGAGGCATAAAGCTTTGGAACTCCAGTGAACAACGGAGAAAGCCATTATCCACGAATGGAGATAACTTGGAACAGTGGCGAACCTTCCAAGGAGTGGCTGGCCTACAAAAAGTACTATAAGAGCATGACGACGACTCATTCAGGAGGTCATAAAATAACCCAGAACAACATCTAAAGAACGGCAGGCCTCACTTGCCTCAGGTAAGATCAGAGTTCATGATTCAACAATAAGAAAGAGACTGGGCAAAAATGTCATCCATGGGAGAGTTCCAAGGCCAAAGCCATTGCTGACCAAAAAGAACACAAAGGCTCATTCCACATTCACCAAAAAACATCTCGATCTTGATCATTTAGGCAAAAGTTCTGTGGACTGATGAGACAAAAACATAACCTTTTTGAAGGTGTGCGTCCCGTTACATCTGGCATAAAACTAAATCTAGCATTTCATAACGAGAACATCAACAGTCAGACATGTTGGTGGTAGCGTGATGGTCTGAGGCTGCTTTGCAGCTTCAGGGCCTGGACAACTCACCATAATTGATGGAACCATGAATTCTGAACTCTACCAGAAAATCCGAAAGGAGAATGTGCGGCCATCATTTTGTGACCTCAAGATCAAGTGCACTTGGGTTATGCAGCAGGACAATGATCCGAAACACAACAGCAAGTCCACCTCCAGATGGTTCAAACAAAGCAAAATTTAGGTTTTGGAGTGGGCTAGTCAAAGCCTGGACTTAAATCCAATTGAGATGCTGTATCATGACCTTACACAGGCCGTTCATGCTGGATAAACCCTCCAATGTAGCTGAATTAAAAAAATTCTGCAAAGAAGAGTGGGCCAAAATTGCTCCACAGCAATGTGAAAGACTCATTGCCAGTTATTGCAAATGCTTGATTGCAGTTGTTGCCACCAAGGGCCTAATAACCAGTTATTAGGTTTAGGGGCAATTACTTTTTCACATAAAGCCAGGCAGGTTTGGAGAGCTTGTTTGCCTTAATAAATTAAACCATCATTTATAAACTGCATTTTTGTATTTACTCGGGTTATCTTTGTGTAATAATAAAATAAAAAATGATGTGACAAATATGCAAAAAAATTAATAAATCAGGAAGGGGGCAAATACTTTTTCACATCACTGTGTGTATATGGTCCAGCTTGGACAAATGTAAGTATGTAGGTGCCATACCTGTGGGATCTCCAGGGAAGCTGGAAATCACAGTAGTAGGCACTGCTATTCCAGTGATCTCCACTAGCTTCAAAGTGCTAAACAAAGCGACTGCCCTGCTGCATTGTGAGCAGAGGAGGTCAATCGCTCAGCATGAGCACCATTCAGAGAATGCTTAGATTTTCCTCAATGAACCCAAAGTGTTCACGGATTGGAAGAGGTGGAAAGATGTCACAATCTCCACCTCGTACAATCAGAGAATTAAGGATCACTAAAGATAAATATTTTTTTTTAAATAACAAACATGTTATACTTACCTCCACAGAGTGGCCCTGAACCTTACCTCCACAGAGTGGCCCCGAACCTGGTCTTCTGGGGACCCTCGGCGGCTGTCTCGGCTCCCCCCCCACAAGGATTCAACACCTTCATGCAAGCCAGCTCGCATGGTTTTGAGTTCTTGCGGGCACGCTCCCATGATACAGCCGGCGGCCATAGCCGCTCACTGTATCACTCGACCCCGGCGCGCCGCATCATTAGATGTGATTGACAGCAGCGCGAGCCAATGCCTGCGCTGCTTTCAATCCATCCACTGTAACCAATCAACGGCCAGGCTGAGCGGCGAAGAGGATGCCGGGGAACTGGCGGTGATTAGTACAGTGGTTTCCAGCTTCCATAGTAATCCCACAGGTATGGCACATACATACTTATAGTGGTCCAAGATAGGCAAATGTAACTATGTAAAAATTGCCATAACTAAATGTAGCGCCTGGTTACTTTTCAAAACCAGTGCTATTGAAATTTAGAGGGGGTCAGAGAGTTAAGTAACTCTGACCATTGTTAATTAGTTCAAATTTGGAGCTTCTGTCCCAGCTTGGCTGTGCTGTGTGCTCATGCTGTTGTTCCTGGGGTGCAGATCCACCCCAGGTCGGCAGGTGGCAGCAGTAGGGTCAAGGACTGGATGCTTTTTCCCAGCAGCCTATCAGGAGGAGGCTTCCTCGCTGTGCATGCTGGGGAGGGGTATTTATGGGGAAGATGCCATTTTCCTGGGTCTTCTCCTCGTGTGGCGCCCACCTTCAGGGTAGCCACTCTACGGTGCCCGGGCAAATGGCCTTTCCGGGCCGGGGTGCACGTGCAATGCAGAGATCCTGGCTTCAGGACCATGTTGGCCCGGAGAAATTGATCTGCTGATTGGGACTCAGTAATCGACTGGGTCCCACCTAAGGAGGTCCTGGGCTGTCCGTCCTGTTGGAAGCTGTACGGTGGAGAGTCTGCCTGAGGAGTACCATGAGAGACTGGTGTTCCAATTGGGGCATGACCATCCATTGGGGACCAGGGGAATCGGACACTGAGAGGGGCTGAATGTTGGCTGCCTATCAGTCGGTACCCAAAGACTTAACCCCAAGTTCGAGTGTTATTTTGGCTGCCAGGCTTGTGAGAGAGGCCTTTCCAGGTGCGCTATACCCATTCCGGCTGAAGTGGCGAAGTAAAGTTTGTCATTGGAAGCTTTACCTACACCTGAATCTGTGTTCTCCATCTCTGCTATTCCTCTATTCTTCACCAAGTTCAACTGTTTTACCTTGTGGGGTAGATAAAAGCACAAGAAAAAGACACCTGCTGTGTGGACATTCCATTACTACGGCTCTCATCAACTACCCAAGACGGCGGACTCACAGAGGTAACATGGCACCCAAAACAAACCAGCAGCCCCTCCGGGGGTAGTGCTACATAAACATCAGATTTAATAAAAGTAAACATGGTTGTTTAAGACAATCCTGAAATTCGGTTCATGTCTTTTTAGAAAGCAGAACACTTTTTCTTAACACATACAGCTCAGCTCGTATTTCATTCAATTAATGAGCAATAAGGACTCATCCCCCACTCAATCATTCACAATTATGTTATTGTAATAAAATTAAAGCATGTTTAACATATGGCCTTTGCTGATTTTTTTTAGCTTTGATCTTCAAAGTAATTGGAGCTGATTCAATGTACCATTTTTTTTTTTTGTCTTTGGATACCAGCACTGAATACAACTGGGAAATCATTAAATTGGAGCCTATTCAATTAGCGGTTTCCCAGATTTAAAGCAGAACTCAGATGAGGAGAAAATTTGCTCAGACCTTTATATGAAATCAATATTTATCCACCTGGTATTTCCTTTATTAAGCGGTCTAGAAGTACCTGAATAGAGTCGGCTCTATACGGCGCCTGCGCATCGACGTTCGGCTTCTTTCGGAAAGTCGTGACGTGCAATATGCGCCGGTCGGAGGAACGTCAATCAACTAGGAACGCCCAGCCCCGCTAGAATCGTACCCGGAAGCCGAGGGATGAAACACCGCTAACAAGGTATGTATGAAAAAAAAAAAAAAAAGCATTCCCGCAGAATAACCTGTCAGCTCAAGGTATTATTAGAAATTTTTTTTGGGGTGAACTTCCAATTTAAGCGAATCTGAAATAACAAAAAAAAATTTGGACAAAATTCAAATTCAAATCATTTTCACATACTTTTCGAATTCTAATCGTTTTCGAATTCGAAAACTTTTCAAAATTTTAAAATAGAAAATAAAGGAATAGAATATATAAAACAAAAAAAAATTATATACAGGTGGTTCTCAAAAAATTTGCATATTGTAATAAAGTTCATTATTTTCTGTAATGTACTGATAAACATTAGACTTCCATATATTTTAGATTCATTACACACAACTGAAGTAGTTCAAGCCTTTTTATTGTTTTAATATTGATGATTTTGGCATACAGCTCCTGAAAACCCAAAATTCCTATCTCAAAAAATTAGCATATCATGAAAAGGTTCTCTAAACAAGCTCTTAACCTAATCATCTGAATCAACTAATTAACTCTAAACACCTGCAAAAGATTCCTGAGGCTTTTAAAAACTCCCAGCCTGGTTCATTACTCCAAACCGCAATCATGGGTAAGACTGCCGACCTGACTGCTGTCCAGAAGGCCATCATTGACACCCTCAAGCAAGAGGGTAAGACACAGAAAGAAATTTCTGAACGAATAGGCTGTTCCCAGAGTGCTGTATCAAGGCACCTCAGTGGGAAGTCTGTGGGAAGGAAAAAGTGTGGCAGAAAATGCTGCACAACGTGAAGAGGTGACCGGACCCTGAAGAAGATTGTGGAGAAGGACCGATTCCAGACCTTGGGGGACCTGCGGAAGCAGTGGACTGAGTCTGGAGTAGAAACATCCAGAGCCACCGTGTACAGGCGTGTGCAGGAAATGGGCTACAGGTGCCGCATTCCCCAGGTCAAGCCACTTTTGAACCAGAAACAGCGGCAGAAGCGCCTGACCTGGGCTACAGAGAAGCAACACTCGACTGTTGCTCAGTGGTCCAAAGTACTTTTTTCGGATGAAAGCAAATTTTGCATGTCATTCGGTAATCAAGGTGCCAGAGTCTGGAGGAAGACTGGGGAGAGGGAAATGCCAAAATGCCTGAAGTCCAGTGTCAAGTACCCACAGTCAGTGATGGTCTGGGGTGCCATGTCAGCTGCTGGTGTTGGTCCACTGTGTTTTATCTAGGGCAGGGTGAATGCAGCTAGCCATCAGGAGATTCTGGAGCACTTCATGCTTCCATCTGCTGAAAAGCTTTATGGAAATGAAGATTTCATTTTTCAGCACGACCTGGCACCTGCTCACAGTGCCAAAACCACTGGTAAATGGTTTACTGACCATGGTATTACTGCGCTCAATTGGCCTGCCAACTCTCCTGACCTGAACCCCATAGAGAATCTGTGGGATATTGGGAAGAGAAAGTTGAGAGACGCAAGACCCAACACTCTGGATGAGCTTAAGGCCGCTACCGAAGCATCCTGGGCCTCCATAACACCTCAGCAGTGCCACAGGCTGATTGTCTCCATGCCACGCCGCATTGAAGCAGGATTCCCGACCAAGTATTGAGTGCATAACTGAACATAATTATTTGAAGGTTGACTTTTTTTTTTATTAAAAACACTTTTCTTTTATTGGTCGGATGAAATATGCTAATTTTTTGAGAAAGGAATTTTGGGTTTTCATGAGCTGTATGCCAAAATCATCAATATTAAAACAATAAAAAGGCTTGAACTACTTCAGTTGTGTGTAATGAATCTAAAATATATGAAAGTCTAATGTTTATCAGTACATTACAGAAAATAATGAACTTTATCACAATATGCTAATTTTTTTTTAGCGAGTACGCCAGTCCAGAACTGATTTTTTAAGGGCCTGGAAGCCCACTTTTATTTAAAAGCACAAAAAGTTCACAAATACATCAGTAGCCCTTACAGTGGGGTTCCACCATTACTGTATCTTGCATACTCAATACTTTAGCCTCCTGGCTTTCATTCTTGCCATCCAGCTGTTTCAGCCTTAAGCTCTCTCCTAGCTTACTCCTGATCAGCACCTTGCTGCTCAATCACCAATGACATCTGCCTCCTGCAGACATGCATACTCTATCTGCACCCATGCAGCGTCTGACTCCTCCCAGAGGGATGGGAGTCCACCTGACTCCAAGGCACAGACTTCCTGTCTGTGGGGTGGGGCCCTGAGCCATGTCAGGTCAGAACTAAACAGCCCAACACACAGATGTACAATCAGCGTGTCTTTATCTAAAAAATATGGCATAAACCAGCAATCTTTAAGGTCGCACAGGGTCCCACCGCCACTATATATATATATATATATATATATATATATATATATATTTATTTATTTAGTATTTTCTGTTTTATTTCTGGAAATTGGAAAACTATTCAAATTTGAAAACTATTTAAAAACTTTTCGAAACAATCCAAATTCGAATTTGAAAAATTCAAATCGATTTAAAAAGGAATAAAAAAACGAATTCCGAAATCAAATTAAATAAATGAAACAAATTTAACTAAAATAATTTATGTAAATAACAAATCTAAATGAAACAAAACAAAACACATTTTTTGTTCTGCACATGTCTATCACATTTTTTTTTGATTTTGAGTTTAATGCCGCATTTTATATATAGCTTATTTATTTATTTATTTATTTATTTTGGAGCGTGCCCATATAGTAAATTATATAAGTGAAAACATTTGGGGGGGGGGGGGGGGTTAAAGTCGATGCAGAATTGGTCTAAATAAACAGGATAAAAAGTAGTTTTTTAGGTTTGTGTGCCTTTAATGAAAAAAATATTGAGCAACTGTTTTCAAAGGTTCACCAGTAAAGTTACCATGGCCTCTTACCAAGTTATTATGTCATTAAGTATATAAATCAGCAATTTCCTACTATATGTTTTCCTCTAACCAAAACTAGCTAATAATTACAGCAACAACTCTGGTACTCCCTCCAAAGGCTTAATGGGCTCCTTTGGTTTTTTTACTATAGGTGGTAATCCCCAACCAATTAGCACCTCCATTCAAGGCATAGAACAACACGCACTGTATTCTTATCATGTGGATAAGCGGAATACTTGTGTTCTGCAGGAAGCTGTCTGTTTGTTGAAGGAGATTTATGGGTTACCACACAACAGGGCTGCTTTTACTGCACAGACCTCTTAATAGGGGGAAAAGTCATTTCCTTTGTGAGACAGTTGCAGGGTTAAGAGTAAATAAAATGCATTGATCCAAATAAACCATTACTTGGTGGCAATTAAAGAGCATTAACACCCAGAGAAAACCACAATTAGCTGTAAAAAAAAAAAAAAAAAAACCCTGCCTATAGGGCCTGATTTAAGAAAAACATATTTATTTTTTAGTTGTATTATTTAGTAATTTGATTCAGACTTGACTTTGCTTTTTTTTTTGAACAGCTCTTTTTCAAATCTGAAATGTAAAAATTTAAATATGCCATTTAACTATATACATATACACACACATATATATATATACATATATACATATATATATATATATATATATATATATATATACATATACACATATATATATATATATATACATATATATATATATATACATATATATATATATATAAGAAGCTGTTTTACCTGCCAAGGAATTCTACCAGTCCTACAATTTAGAAAGCCCTACCAGAGAGCACAGCCAGGGTGGTGGCCTGACTTTTCTCTGCTGTAAAGTGTTTGTAAACCAGTTTTGCCATGCAGCACTAGGGTCTACAATTTGAATGCCAACCGTGGCGCTACCTGCTTGGAGTTTGCATGTTCTTGCTGTGCCCGCGTGGGTTTCCTCCCAAACTCTAAAGACATGCGCAATGTGTGTATGTATGAATGTAAGTTAAGCAGCTCATACACGGAGCAAATATCTTTCCTGCGACTACAGGATATGGGGAAACCCTCCCGCCGAGCCATTATATTCTCCCGGCAAGGGGGCTTTAGGGGAAGCTGTTCCCACCAGGAGAAGACAGTGATTATTGCTAGCAGCTATAATAGCTGCTAGAGATAATCGCATGGAAAATCTGTCATGCCGCGTACACACGATCATTTTTCGGGTTGTGAAAAACAAAGTTTTTTAAAAATGTCATTTAAAACAATCGTGTGTGGGCTTCAGACCAAATTTTTTTTCGAACATGCTCTATTTTTTCACAACCTTTTAAACTATGTAGTTTTTCGGGTTGTAAAAATGGTCGTGTGTGGGCTTTAACGACGTGAAAAACCTGCGCATGCTCAAAAAGCTAATTATGAGACGTTTGGTAAAACTAGCGTTCGTAATGGAGTAAGCACATTCATTACGCTGTAACAGACTGAAAAGCGCAAATTTACTTTTAATAACACGGAATCAGCTAAAGCAGCCCAAAGGGTGGCGCCATCCGAAAGGAACTTCCCCTTTATAGTGCCGTCGTACGTGTTGTACGTTATCGCGCTTTGCTAGAGCATTTTTTTTTCACGACCGCGTGTGGGCAACGCCGTTTTAATGATAAAGTTGAAAAACAAAAGTTTTTTCTAGAACCTGAAAAACAAAGTTTTTTAGAAGCCGAAAAATTATCGTGTGTACTCGGCATCAGGCTAGATGTACCCAAGGTTTGAATCCTGGCCGGTATTCTGTCAGATTAGCGAGCGTGTCAGATCAGCTACTCACTGCGCATGTGTTCCACCGCTAGCAGGTTTGTTATCTGACAGTCAGGAGGCGGCTGCGGACATCTTGTTACACCTAGCCAAGTCTTGAATTTCACACTCATTATAGAAATAAAGTGATTTACGGGTTTGCTAATCTGACAGAACAAAGCAAACAAATGAGGGTGTGCAAAAATGTCTGTTGGCGCCTTATGAATAAAGAGTTTGGTGCTGAGCAGTGTGTGGTGTACCCAGATAGTCGTAAAAATTTAACATCGAAACAGTGTCACGTGTTTCAAAATACTGTATATAAGCATATATGCTCACTTTATTGCTTTAATGAGTGTGAAATTCAAGACTTGGCTGGGTGTAACAAGATGTCCGCTGCCTTCTGACTGCAGGTGTTCTGTCAGATTAGCAAACCTGCTAGCGGTGGAATGTATGCGCAGTGAGTATTTTTGCTCAGTCAGCTGATGGAGCATCACTTCCGTTCGCTAATTTGACAGAACACTGGTTCCTGCTGAACCAGCCAAGATTTGAACCTGTAGCAGCCAATTACGTCACTGACACCTTATCTAAAGCTGACCTTTGATTGTAAGCTCCTTGAGGCAGGGACTGATATGAATGTACAATTATGGCATCCCAGTCTTAGTCCACAGGGATTAATATTGAGCTGGCCCACCCTTTGCAGCTTAACACCTTCAACTTTTCTAGGGAGGCTGTCCACAAGGTTAAGAGTGTATCTATGGGAATGCTTGACCATTCTTCAAGAAGCACATTTGTAAGGTCAGGCACTGATGTTGGTCGAGATGGCCTGGCTTGCAGTCTCCACTTTAATTCATCCCAAGGGTATTCTATTGGGTTGAGGTCAGGGTTCCTGTGAGGACCAGTCAAGTTCCTCCACCCCAAACTCGCTCATCCATGTCTTTATGGACCTTGATTTGTGCACTGGTGCACAGTCATGTTGGAACAGGAAGGGGTCATCCCCAAACTGAAATTGCCAAAAATGTCTCGGTATGCTAATGTCTTAAGAGTTTCCTTCACTTGAACTAAGAAGCCAAGCCCAACCCCTGAAAAACAACCCTACTCCATTATTCGCGTCCACCAAATTTGGACCAGTGTACAAAGGTCCATAAAGACATGGATGAGTGAGTTTGATGAGGACGAACTTGACTAGTCTTCACAGAGCCCTGACCTCAACCTGATAGAACACCTTTGGGGTGAATTAGAGTGGAGACTGCGAGTTAGGCCTTCTCATCCTACATTAGTGCCTA
Organism: Rana temporaria; assembly: GCF_905171775.1. Taxonomy (NCBI): domain Eukaryota; kingdom Metazoa; phylum Chordata; class Amphibia; order Anura; family Ranidae; genus Rana; species Rana temporaria. Next base: position 177,465,901 of record NC_053495.1, read on the forward strand.
ACCTTACAAATGCTCTTCTGGAAGAATGGTCAAACATTCCCATAGACACACTCCTAAACCTTGTGGACAGCCTTCCCAAATAGCTGCAGAGGGTGGGTCAACTTAATATTGAACCCTACAGACTAAGACTGGGATGCCATAAAAGTTCATATGTGTGTAAAAGCATCCCAATACTTTTGACGACATATTATATATGTAAAGTGCTGTGTAAATTGATGGCACTATATAAAGACCTGTAATAAAAAAATAAACAAAATCCTTATTCTGCCTTACATAGTAAATTGATATCTCTCCTGCGAGCCCTCTCTTCCTAGATCATCAAGACCACAAAAGACACAGAATACCTTCTCTTCGGTGTACAGGACACTGTATCAATGCACAGTGTCCTGTACACGAACGTAGTCAGCCTATGTAGGACCTATGCAGCCACGCTGCTTGGCCTGTCCATTGTTTTTGATTTGATATGTATGGAGTATGGAGCACTGCTGTCAAGCTACCAAGAACTGTTGGAGTACAAGCTATTGAACACTTTTGGATACAAGCTACCAAGCACTGTTGGATGCAAGATACCAAGCACTGTTGGAGAATAAGCTACCAAGCACTGTTGGAGTACAAGCTATTGAACACTGTTGAATACAAGCTATTGAACACTGTTGAATACAAGCTATTGAACACTGTTGAATACAAGCTAGCAAGCACTGTTGGTGAATAAGCTACCAAGCACTGTTGGAGTACAAGCTATTGAACACTGTTGGATACAAGCTACCAAGCACTGTTGGTGGAGATTAAGCTACCAAGCACTGTTGGAGTACAAGCTACCAAGCACTGTTGGAGTACAAGCTACCAAGCACTGTTGGAGTACGAGCTACCAAGCACTGTTGGAGTACAAGCTACCAAGCACTGTTGGAGAATAAGCTACCAAGCACTGTTGGAGTACAAGCTATTGAACACTGTTTGATACAAGCTACCAAGCACTGTTGGAGAATAAGCTACCAAGCACTGTTGGAGAATAAGCTACCAAGCACTGTTGGAGAATAAGCTACCAAGCACTGTTGGAGTACAAGCTACCAAGCACTGTTGGAGAATAAGCTACCAAGCACTGTTGGAGTACAAGCTATTGAACACTGTTTGATACAAGCTACCAAGCACTGTTGGAGAATAAGCTACCAAGCACTGTTGGAGAATAAGCTACCAAGCACTGTTGGAGAATAAGCTACCAAGCACTGTTGGAGTACAAGCTACCAAGCACTGTTTCAAGACCCTATCCCCAATTCTCAGAGCTGAGGGGAAAAGAGAGGACATAGAAGTGACATGACCACCACTCAAAAATAAGGCATTATTACTGCTTTTTCATAATGTTCATCTAGACGCATGGGTGCTCAACCTGTGGCTCTCCAGCTGTTGCAAAACTACAATTCCCATAATGCCTCAGCCTTTGGGAGACATGCTTGTACCTGTCAGCGGCTTGCAATGCCTCATGGGAATTGTAGTTTCGCAACAGCTGGAGAGCCACAGGTTGAGCACCCATGAGAGAGGGAATATTTACACCAGAGGAACCCCTAAAATAATGTTCAGGTCTCAGGGAACCCCTGCTAAGATTATCCCATCGGACTTATTGTGAAAATGCCCCTACATTGGTGATCAGTGGAAGGAATGCCCCCTTACTGTGGTGATCAGAATGCCACCCTTACAGCAATCTAAAAATATCATAGGTGCCATGCTATCGGCTGTGCAAAATGGTGACAGACCTGACACTATGCAGGCACCATCAGATAGAAGATCAATTAGCCATAGCTCAAGAAACCCCTAGCAACCTCTGGAGGAATCCTAGTTGAGAATGGCTGGTTTAGAGGATGTGCATTGGCTTGCAATGATAATTTTGTATGGTATAACTTTACAGATACTTTGAGGAACACAGCTAAGAAGAACTGCCTCTCCTTCTCTATGTTTGTGTGCTGTGCAGCGGTTTGCAGGACACAGAAATCATGTAAAATTCTGGTATTTAGACTAGTTATCACAGCTCACCTCATACTGAAAATGCTATATGCCTGGCCGTCTCTATCTTCAATACATTCTAATGCCTCGTACACCCGTCCGGTTTTCCTGTCAGGAAAACTGCCATGAGAGCTTTTGGCCGGGAATCCCGACCGTGTGTATGCTTCATCGCAGTTTTCCCGACAGGAAAACTGCCGGGAAAAGAGAACCAGCTCTCTTTTTTCCCGCCAGGATTCCCAGCGTTTTTTAACAACTTCAGCCCCGGACCATTTTGCTGGTCAATGACCGGGCCACTTTTTGCAATTCGGCACTGCGTCGCTTTAATTGACAATTGCGCAGTCATGCGACGTGGCTCCCAAACAAAACTGGCGTCCTTTTTTCCCACAAATAGAGCTTTCTTTTGGTGGTATTTGATCACCTCTGCAGTTTTTATTTTTTGCGCTATAAACAAAAATAGAGCGACAATTTTTAAAAAAAAAAGAATATTTTTTACTTTTTGCTGTAATAAATATCCCCCAAAAATTTATAAAAAAACGATTTTTTTCCTCAGTTTAGGCCTATACGTATTCTTCTACATATTTTTCGTAAAAAAAAATCACAATAAGCGTTTATTGATTGGTTTGCGCAAAATAGGGGATAGTTTTATGGCATTTTTATTAATATTTTTTTTTTTTACTAGTAATGGCGGCGATCTGCGATTTTTATCGGTACTGCGACCTTATGGCGGACACTTTTGACACATTTTTGGGACCATTGCCATTTTTATAGCGATCAGTGATATAAAAATGCATCGATTACTGTAAAAATGTCACTGGCAGGGAAGGGGTTAACACTAGGGGCGAGGAAGGGGTCAATTATGTTCCCTAGGTGTGTTCTAACTGAAGGGGGGGTGGGACTGACTAGGGGAAATGACAGATTGCTGTTCATATATTGTATGAACAGACGATCAGTCATTTCTCCCCCTGACAGGACCGGGAGCTGTCCTTACAAATCCTTCTATAAGTATCTACAACTGTGCTGCGTAGTTACTGTATGTATCTCTATATATGGTATCATCCCCACCTATGACCATATTAGATCAGGAAAGGGATAAGAGAGGTTTCATATCCTTAATATACCCTCACCTGCTGTATAAACATATATCCCATCACAAGTTTAAGTGCAAAACAACAAGAGAAGGGTACACCGACCTAGTGCATTGACACTAAAAGTTTATTATAAATAAAAGAACAGCATACATTATACTCAAACGCGTTTCAAGGGATAACCCTATTTTGAAAGTGGACACTCGGTTTGTTTTCTATCGGTGAAAAAAAATAGAACATGTTTTAAAATTCTCCTATGGATAAAAAACCGATAGAAAAAAATGATCGACTGTGTGGAAGTCCACCGTTAAAAAATCCATGCATGCTCAGAATCAAGTCAACGCATGCTCGGAGGCATTGAACTTAATTTTTCTTAGCACGTCGTAGTGTTTTACATCACCGCGTTGGACACGGTCGAATTTTTGACTGATGGTGTGTAGGCAAGACTGATGAAAGTTAGCTTCATCGGATATCAGACGAAAAAATCCATCGGATTAGATTCCATCAGATATCCAATCGTGTGTACAGGGCTTTACTGTAGCTTTTGGTAGCGAAAAAATGCTAGCATGGACTCTTCATTGCGAAAATATGCTCCTTTTGTAGACTACATCATAATGTACCATGTTGTTCATTTGTGTAGCGACCAAATTAATCCTTTGACGAGTAATCCTTAAAGTGGAGGTTCACCCAAAAAAATACATTTTTAACATTAGATTGAAGCTAATTTTACTAAGCAGAATCGGGTGTTTTTTTTAAAATGAACGCGATTGGCACTGCGCTGACAAGCCATTCACCTCTGCAGCTAGGGGTTCGGATCCCGGTCTCGGCTACATGTGAATTGAGTTTGGTGGTCTCAGCCCGGCTCCCGGTGGGTGTGCTATGCGAGGTAAGCCTGCGCTTACGCTCCCTAATAAAATAATAAACTTCAATTTGATGTCGTTGAGGTCAATTATGATAAAAGTTGGGCAGTAAGTTTTGTCATATTTGAAGTTCTCCTTTATGTTGAAATCTCTTCTATCCCCATAAATAACGATCATCTGTTAGTTCTCCCCAATGGCTTGAAGAACATCTCCTCTTACTGTACGCTCCTTTAGTTGTTTTCTTTGCTAGAGATGGCACCATGAAAAGGCCAGCGGAGCAGTACAGTGAGTGGTGTACATTACATACAATGTGAACTATGCAGAGAAAGAGCTCATTGTAACCCAAATCCAGCAGTTCAGTGAATAGCTGAAATATGTTTGGATTAACATACAGCAGAGGTACGGTTACCAGATGGCTCCAGGTCATTAGGGAAACACGACGCTAATGGCTTTATAAGCCCACTACACTAGAAATTCTTAAAGCTGCCCTGCAAATATGGGTACGAAATAAAAAATGGCAAGAGGTATGTACGTACATCAAAACATCATACTGAATCTTTGGGTGTATCCAAGAACCATATAAGCTTTCATTACTGACCTAATAAACATAGGAGCTTCCTGGCTGTCATGTGATTTGACTTTTTCATTTTTAGTTGCTGGCTGTGCCATGGTTTATGTTCTGATCTGTAAAGCAGAATTTCTCAAACTGCATTTTTCAGTCGCAGCACCCTTTAAAATTACGCAAAGTCGCAACACACCCCAGCTGTAAATGCAAAAACATAAATGTTACTTATCAATGGAAAACCTAAACCTGAGACAATGTATACAACCTTGATAAAATTAACTTACAGTGCCTTGCGAAAGTATTCGGCCCCCTTGAACTTTGCAACCTTTTGCCACATTTCAGGCTTCAAACATAAAGATATAAAACTGTAATTTAAGAATCAACAACAAGTGGGACACAATCATGAAGTGGAACGAAATTTATTGGATATTTCAAACTTTTTTAACAAATAAAAAACTGAAAAATTGGGCGTGCAAAATTATTCAGCCCCCTTAAGTTAATACTTTGTAGCGCCACCTTTTACTGCGATTACAGCTGTAAGTCGCTTGGGGTATGTCTCTATCAGTTTTGCACATCGAGAGACTGACATTTTTGCCCATTCCCCCTTGCAAAACAGCTCGAGTTCAGTGAGGTTGGATGGAGAGCGTTTGTGAACAGCAGTTTTCAGTTCTTTCGACAGATTCTCGATTGGATTCAGGTCTGGACTTTGACTTGGCCATTCTAACACCTGGATATGTTTATTTGTGAACCATTCCATTGTAGATTTTGCTTTATGTTTTGGATCATTGTCTTGTTGGAAGACAAATCTCCGTCCCAGTCTCGGGTTTTTTGCAGACTCCATCAGGTTTTCTTCCAGAATGGTCCTGTATTTGGCTCCATCCATCTTCCCATCAATTTTAACCATCTTCCCTGTCCCTGCTGAAGAAAAGCAGGCCCAAACCATGATGCTGCCACCACCATGTTTGACAGTGGGGATGGTGTGTTCAGGGTGATGAGCTGTGTTGCTTTTACGCCAAACATAACGTTTTGCATTGTTGCCAAAAAGTTCGATTTTGGTTTCATCTGACCAGAGCACCTTCTTCCACATGTTAGGTGTGTCTCCCAGGTGGCTTGTGGCAAACTTTAAACGACACTTTTTATTGATATCTTTAAGAAATGGCTTTCTGCTTGCCACTCTTCCATAAAGGCCAGATTTGTGCAGTATACGACTGATTGTTGTCCTATGGACAGAGTCTCCCACCTCAGCTGTAGATCTCTGCAGTTCATCCAGAGTGATCATGGGCCTCTTGGCTGCATCTCTGATCAGTCTTCTCCTTGTATGAGCTGAAAGTTTAGAGGGACGGCCAGGTCTTCGTAGATTTGCAGTGGTCTGATACTCCTTCCATTTCAATATTATTGCTTGCACAGTGCTCATTGGGATGTTTAAAGCTTGGGAAATCTTTTTGTATCCAAATCTGGCTTTAAACTTCTCCACAACAGTATCTCGGACCTGCCTGGTGTGTTCCTTGTTCTTCATGATGCTCTCAGCGCTTTAAACGGACCTCTCAGACTATCACAGTGCAGGTGCATTTATACGGAGACTTGATTACACACAGGTGAATTCTATTTATCATCATTAGTCATTTAGGTCAACATTGGATCATTCAGAGATCCTCACTGAACTTCTGGAGAGAGTTTGCTGCACTGAAAGTAAAGGGGCTGAATAATTTTGCACGCCCAATTTTTCAGTTTTTTATTTGTTAAAAAAGTTTGAAATATCCAATAAATTTCGTTCCACTTCATAATTGTGTCCCACTTGTGTCCCACTTCCAAAAAAAATTACGAAAGTATACGGCCCCCTTGAACTTTGCGACCTTTTGCCACATTTCAGGCTTCAAACATAAAGATATAAAACTGTAATTTTATACCTTGCATTGTAACATAAGAATGCCCCCCATCACATCAGAGGCCCCCAATCACATCAGAGGTCCCCCATTATGTCAGAGATCTCCTGTCACATCAGAGCCCCCTTCTTTTTAGAGCCACCCCATCACATCAGAGCCACCCCATCACATCAGAGGCCCACCAATACACGAGAGTCCCTTATCACATCAAAGTTGCCACTATACATCAAATACCCTCTATACATGAATCCCACATCACAGCAGAGTCCCCCATAACCTCAGAGCTTTTCTATCACCACAGAATCTCCCCCATCACAGAACTGTCAGTCACATGATACCCCAGGGCTCGACAGAATCCGGGCACCAGGTCACAATTGCGACAAGAAATTGTGACCTGGCGCCCGCCGGTAATTGAGGCCGCAGCTTTGCGGCCTACAAGGCCGCAAAGCCGCGGCCTCAATTGCCGGTCGTCGCGGGCCAGCCGCGATCGCGCGGCAGGGGAGGTGGGGGCGCACAGAGGCACAGGATCAGCGGCATCCCCAATTGTCTCCTTGTCTTGGATCATTGTCATGTGTTGCTATGGTGGGGTGGAGATGCCCGCCATCCCCATAGCAATGAATAATGCTGTGTTTCATGACCCCAAAGCATCATTAGTTGTTATATCGCTGGCAGCTGGCCTACCCACACCATATGAACTCAACACCAACCACTCAATGCTGCAACATAGCCCTCCCTTGATTCCTACAGACTGCCATGGCGAGCCAGGGAGATAGTGAGTGGGTCTTTCACCCACCTTTGTGCTGTGCACAGGGAAAAACATAGTGTAAGATGTTATCCACTCCTTCCCCAAACCAGTAAGCTACTCTCTATTCTGATAGCGGGTTCTGTATGGCTGTTTCATTGCTCCCAACCATAGTTCTCCAGTTGGCCCAGTCTGTTGCACTGCACACTGAACTGCGGTCTATAAGTATCCATCTTACTACATGCAGTTCCAACAAACACCTTCTAGTGCATCAACCTTCCCAAAGGGCTCCAATGTCAGGTGGCAAAAGAATAGCTTTTGAAGAAATGAGAATTGTGAACTATGAGTTGGTTTTCCAGTTATTGAGTTGCTTGTTCAGTAGTGGCCTACGCCTAGCTTTACTGCCAACAGTGTGCACCAGCTGCATAGCAATATTATTGTTTGCACTAACCTGAGGCTGCTGGTGGCCACACTACCAGGTTGTCAGGCTATTGTTTATGCAGACCCAGGGACAGTTTGATAGTTGGACAATATTATCATGTCTTTTTTTTATGCCTGAGTCGTCTTTGCTAAGTGATAATATACTCATTGGCTCTGCTAACCTGTTTCACTCAGTGTCACAAAATTTGTGAGTTGCTACCAGTTTGTGTAAGGATAACCTGGAGTGTCAGAGGGGCTAAGGTCTTTAGTTGGGTCGAAGCAGGAAGAGAGGACTCAATGCTATCAACAGCCCTTGCGGGGGGGGGGGGGGGTAGTGCTACACTTAGGCTGCATTCACATCTAGGCGTTTTGTCGCCTGAAGCGCGACGCTACAATACGCTGGAGGGGACAAATAACATTATTGTCTATGCAGATGGTTCACATCTCCACGCCGAACGCCAAACGCCTGAAGCTGAAACAAGTCCCGGACCCTTTTTTGTCGCGCGTATCGGGCGGCTTTGGCGTTTTCCATAGCCGACAATGACCTATACAAAACCGCAGTAAAAAACGCTGCAATTTGTTGCAGCAAATCGCGGTAAAAAACGTTGCAAATTGCCTACGCTAAGGTGTGAATGCATTTGTACATGTAGGAGAGAAGTGCCAGAATAGGCCCGGTATGGAGGTGGGTATAAAAGCCCTGTATTGAAGGTGTTAAGAATAGTTAACCTTTGGATTTTCTATCTATTTAATATATAGTTGCTAAATTATGAAACATATTTAGGCAATGTCAGGTCATACCACTGAACATTGTACTTATTACAAGGGATGGTGGTGTCATTTGTTTGAACCTGTGTCTTGATCACGTAATCCTTCTATATTGTACTGACAAACATTCAGGTTTTTCCATTATTGATCTTGACGGCAGAGAATTTTACTTTTTTAACATGTTTTTCCCATTGTTTATCTTTTTTTCCCATGTATAGCCATAAATGGGACTTGGTCTAAAGATTTTTTTTCACAGTTTGACTCCTCACCCATTTGAGCCCGTGTAATGTAGAGCGCAGTCTGAAGAGCCCAATGATATCTGATCAGGGGATATGTGCCTTAGAGCAACAAATGTTCTACTCATTTGTCTTTGATTATATCCCCAGTCTTGTTTTTTCTTCTGCTTTTAATATATCAGAGCTTTGTGGAAATTCATCTCTGAGACCAGAGAGAATCCCAGCCTGGTCATGAACCCTGCCTTGACCTTTTCAAAATACACTTTGGAAGATGTGCCATGATGCTATCACCACCTGCGGCTAAGTTATATATTTTAGTTATTTACATAGAACCAAAAAATTCCACAGACCTATATGGGGTATATAAGGTTTGTCACAGACTGTTGAGGACCTGTCAGGCATGCAGACACTGTCCGATTACCCGTAAGACAAAAACACTTCCAAGGGCTGAAGACCATTACATTAAATTGCAAGAATAGCTCTGCAGACCTTGCAAGATTTTTTATTTTTTTGGCAGTCTGAAGAAAAAGAAAAACACTAGGCTGGGTGACTGTCCTCTATGTAGTTTCCTTAACCCTTCACATCAGTGCCTTTCTTTATCTGAACTTATTATTCCATGGTCCTGTTGCCATGATAAGTGCTATGACTTGGCTGAAAACATCTGATCAGCAATAATATATTCATGTACAATTGCACATTAAAGCGGAGCTCCACCCTAAAGTGGAACTTCCGCTCATCGGATTCCTCCCCCCCTCCGGTGCCACAATTGGCACCTTTCGGGGGGAGGGGGGACAGGATACCCGTCAAAGACAGGTATCCTTTCCCACTTCCGGGAGTCTGGCCGCGACTTCACTACTCCTCCTCTAGTCACCGGGCTAATAGGAGGGAGGAGCGGGCCTTGCACATGCGCAGTAGGGTTCCAGGCGTGAAGCCGAAAGGCTACACCGCCGGGTTCCCTTACACGCAATGGCAGCGGCAGTGTAGCCTTTCGGCTTCACTCCGGAAACCGTACTGCCGACATCGCTGGACTCCAGGACAGGTAAGTGTCCATTTATTAAAAGCCAGCAGCTGCAGGCTTTTAATAATTTTTTTTCCCCACACCTCCTCTTTAAAGGGATCCATTACAGGGACACTTTGCCCCTTTATTAGTACCTTGCTGCTGGAAAGTCAATAAGAAGATTCCATATCAGTCTGGCTAACCATGAACATTCAAGGAAGGGATTTCTGGATGTGACCTAGGACCATACTCCATAAAAAAAAAAAAAAGCATTGCTTAAAAAAAAGCATGTCAAGATGGCCTGTTATCTAATTGATGAATAACTGGCAGCAGTCTTGCAGAACAAGGTCAAGAAATTTAAGAAGGTCTGGAACCCATGGATCCCCAATTATTGGGCAGGAACCCAAAAGACTCTTTGTGCTCACTCTAACCAGTCTATCATTTTCATTCAGGAGTCGGCTCTGAGGCGTTGGACCCTTTCTGCTCTCACTCCAATCCTTCCCCTACTCACCCTTTCCTACCAGCCACCCCCTTACCCTCCCCTCCCTCAACCCCCCATTTTCTTCTTCTCCTTGTGTCTGGTTTCCCAGAACACAATATTATTTGACTCTTAGCTCCCTCTGTGTGGGACGCTGCAGGCCCTGTGACAGCTCGTGCCTTTTTCTGGGCCCTCTGCCCCTTATCAGATGCCCAACACCGTAGTCCATGACTTGTCTGATGAGGAACACACACGGTTATTACCTTTTTTTGGTGGTACGGGGGAGAATTGTGGACCTTGCTGTCTCATTTCTATACTCTTATAACTCTTGGTATACTTTATAGTTTTTTTGTTGTAATATTATACATGCTTCCTGTATTGCAAATTGTGCATGCACCAGTATGCCTTGTGATCTACCTTACCTCTTTACACTTGTATATTGTACAACCGCTTTGTATGTTCTATAAACCTCAATAAATACCATTGAAACAGAAAAAGAATGTGTTAAGCTGGCCATTCACTGATCAAAATCCAGCTGGTCCGGAGGGACTGGCTAAATCACGATCAGAGTGTGGGTTTTCCCGCTCAACAGAAGTCAAACATTTGATCAATTTCTGTTGAAGGGCCAAACTGGAAGACTTCTGTCAACCAGTGGCTGCAGCCATTGATCAGTGTATTTTGACAGAGGCAGGTCCCACTGTCAGAATACAATGTTCCCATTTGGGGGGATTCTTTCATCTATGTCCTTCAGCCAGTGGTTAAGGCCTCATTCACACGTTGCTACGGAGTCCGCCTGCTCCCGCCAGCTCAGCGGGAGATTAGTCCGCAGAGCCGACGGATGACAAGCTCCTCACTGCTCACTGAGCGGGGAGGGGCTTGTCGGCCACCAATGTCTCCTATGGAGCGATCTGATGAAAACGGACAGCATGTCCGTTTTCATCAGATCTTACCCGATCCGATATGGACGGATGGGGACGGATCGGATCGGATGTCAGCAGACATGTCTCCGACATCCGACGCTCCATAGGGATGCATGGAGCTGCCGTTCTGGTCCGCCCTCAAAACTGACAGGAGGACCCGAACGGTCCGTCCGTGTGAATGAGGCCTAACAGTATATGGCCAGCTTAAGGCCCCTTTCACGCTGACACGTTTTTCAGGCAGTTTAGTGCTAAAAACATTGCCTAAATACCGCCTGAGAAAATCCTGCCCTGCGGCAGTGCGCTAGCAGGACCGCTCCAAAAGTCCTGCTAGCCGCATCTTTGGAGCGGTGTGTTTACCGCTCCTCCCTATTGAAAGCAATGGGAAACCCCGGTAATACTGCCAGCAATGCGCCTCTGCAGAGGCACATTGTCGGCGGTATTAACCCTTTTTCGGACGCTAGTGGGGGTTAAAACCGCACTGCTAGCGGCCGAATATACCGCCAGCGCATCTCCCGCACCCAGTGTGAAAGGGGCCTTAGTGTAGGACTCCTCAGACATGAGGGCCCCTTGCTTAATATGGTGAGCTTTGATATTTTGGTCAGAGTACAAACTAATTCCTCTTGATTTTGTGTGTTTTGGTCTTTTTGGGAGCAGGTAAAGAGATGTTTTTAAAAAACATAACAGATTCCCTTGGAAATAAATGGTATAGGCAACAGTAAGGGCTCTTTCACACTCAGTGATGATCCGCCCTGTGAACCTCTCCGCTGAGCCGGCGGATGACACACTGTGCAGGGACCACCCTAATTTTTCTCCGCTCTCCTCTATGGGGGGGATCAGATGAACAGGGACCATCTGTCTGTGTTCACCCGATCCGATGACGGATGGAAAAATAGAGTTTTCCTCCGTCTGCAGAATCAGAGGATTGCGTAACCAGGTGAGATCGGGTGTCAGTGGATGTTCATCCGCTGTCACCCGCAATCTCATAGGGACCAATGTATGTCCCTTTTTAATCCGCACACGGATAGATGAAAAAGCGGACATACGGGCCGCCCGTGTGAATGAGCCCTAAGAGCACGGCTTACGAGCGTTGTGCATCAACAACTGAATTCCCTTACAACATGATTTTCTTTTCTTTTAAATAAAGTTTGTTTATTTTGAATAAAACACAGAAGCAAACAGCGGTACATTCACGAAAAACGCTATCTATATCAGAAATGACAGTTCAACAGCACAGCAGCAAACAGCAAGATATCAGGGTATATCAAACACAGAGGTATATAGGCCCGGATTCACAAAGTATCTCGAGATGCGCCGCGTAAGTCTATCTATGCGCCGTCGTAGCTATGTGCCGTGCCCACAATCTGAGATACGCCTGAAAATAGACTGCATACGACCGACGTAACTTTCCTATGCCGGCGTTTCGTGGGCGCATATTTACGCTGGCCGCAACGGGCACTCCCATTGATTTTCTATGCACATATGCAAATGAGGGAGATACGCCGATTCACGAACTTACTTGCGCCCGGCCCATAATATACGCGGTTTGCGTAAGGCGTACGTCCGGTGTAAAGTTATTCCACATATAGGAGGCGCAACTCATGCAAAGGTATGGACCAGGGAACAGAGCCGTCGTATTTTACGCTGTTTACGTAGTACGTGAATAGGGCTGGGCGTAGGTTACGTTCACGTCGTAGGCAGTGATCCGTCGTATCTTAGGGAGTAGTTCCGACGTGATTCTGAGCATGCGCACTGGGTTGCATCCACGGGACAGCGCATGCGCCGTACGTTATACGTATCTTTATGACGCTCAGTCCATCATTTACATGGGGTCACGCCTCATTAGCATGGCTCACGCCCACTTCCACCTACGCTGGCTTACGCCGAGGAAACCATAGATTTTGGGGCGGGTGCTTTGTGAATCCAGTGCTTGCATCTGTGCGCTGCGTCGGCGTAGTGTATATTAGATACGCTACGCCCCCATAAATATGCGCCGATGTATGGGAATCCGGGCCATTATCTTTAGATGTCATGCAACAAATAAATGAAAATCCACTAATCCTCACGTCTTGTGACATGAGTGAAGCAACCATGGAGCCAAGGACATAAAGACACAGGGGGGAAGTGGGGTACAACCCCCGTGAGCTAGATATATTGGAGGTAAGGGCCCGAACCCGACATGAGCCATAACAAATAGAAGCGAGGGGGGAGGGCCCAGAAAGCTGGGAATTTACATCATGACTTACAGCAAGAGAGTCGCACGACTTCTTCTATGTAGCCACAAAGAAAGTTTCACGTGAAAGTTGTATTTTCCTTGGGGTGGACTGAGAGGTCAGATCAGGAATAAACTCCACCTCTTCGATTAATTACATGTGCCCGTGAGACTGTGAATTATGACATCTGTTGGAAAAAAATCCTGGAAAGATGACACTTAGATTAAAAAGATCCAGTGGAATTGCCTAACAGGCAAGATTGATGGGGGCTATAATTGCCTATAATTTCTCTGAACAAATGATGCTTAAAATAGATGAAATTACAGCTATTTAGAGTTTTATATCTGAGGAAAATAACCTGAATTTATTACATGACACTCACTATCTTCCACCATCCTAATGTAACATCTGCTATCCTCTCTTAAACTTGAAATACAGAGTCATTCTAAACATCTTTTATTAAATAAGTGACAGAAATGAATCCAGGAGGACCATGACATACTCACCCCTAAAGAGACCCTGTCAGTTGCTGAAAAATTATTGACATTCCTGCAAGATGAGTCATGTGACTCTGGAAGTCGAAGCACGTGTCGGACGGGCCTTTACAAGAACCTTCCAGAGCTGTTTCTTGGCCTAGGCCGACAAGCCGCCCCCCGCACGAAACCCCCATCCTCTCAAGTCCCGGCTCCCGGGGCCGCCCCCCGCACAAATGCAGGCCCCGGCGGCAGACCTGCTGTAGCGCGACATTAGCAGTCTTACTTGGCCAGGGGAGAGGAGCGACTTGCACTCCCAAAAGGATGGCTGATGACTGACTGCACGTTAACTGGTGGAGGCGGAGCCGCCTACCCTCCTCTGCGCAGCATCAACATTGCATCTTCTCCAGGCCCGGAGCGGGGTCTGTCATGACGGATGAGGAGAGAGCATGACAGGAACCCCCAGGCAGCGTACAGGACAAGCAAGCAGGTAATGGGACGGACAAGAAGAGGAGCTGTCAGCCATGAGTGCTGTCATTATTACAGGGGGGCACGAGGCTCCATTATACTCTCCTGGTTCCACCTCACAGTGTCCCCCCCCCCCCTAGTCCTCCCCTCACAGTGTCCCCCCCCCCTAGTCCTCCCCACACAGTGTCCCCCCCCCCTAGTCCTCCCCACACAGTGTGCCCCCAGTCCTCCCCTCACAGTGTCCCCCCCCCACCTAGTCCTCCCCTCACAGTGCCCCCCCCTCTAGTCCTCCCCTCACAGTGCCCCCCCCCCCTCTAGTCCTCCCCTCACAGTGTGCCCCCAGTCCTTCCCTCACAGTGTCCTCCCCTCACAGTGCCACCCCCCTAATCCTCCCCACACAGTGTGCCCCCAGTCCTCCCCTCACAGTGTCCCCCCCCCACCTAGTCCTCCCCTCACAGTGCCCCCAGTCCTCCCCTCACAGTGTCCCCCCCCCCCACCTAGTCCTCCCCTCACAGTGTCCCCCCCCTAGTCCTCCCCTCACAGTGTCTCCCCCACCTAGTCCTCCCCTCACAGTGCCCCCCCCCTCTAGTCCTCCCCTCACAGTGACAGAAATGAATCCAGGAGGACCATGACATACCTAGTCCTCCCCTTACAGTGTCCCCCCCCCCCTGTCCTCCCCTCACAGTGTCCCCCCCCCCTCTAGTCCTCCCCTCACAGTGTCCCCCCCCTGTCCTCCCCTCACAGTGTCCCCTCCCCCCTCTAGTCCTCCCCTCACAGTGTCCCCCCCCCTCTAGTCCTCCCCTCACAGTGTCCCCCCCCCTAGTCCTCCCCACACAGTGTGCCCCCAGTCCTCCCCTCACAGTGTCCCCTCACAGTGTCCCCCCCCTGTCCTCCCCTCACAGTGTCCCCCCCCTCTAGTCCTCCCCTCACAGTGTCCCCCCCCTCTAGTCCTCCCCTCACAGTGTCCCCCCCCCTAGTCCTCTCCTCACAGTGTCCCCCCCCCCCTAGTCCTCCCCTCAGTGTGCCCCCAGTCCTTCCCTCACAGTGTCCTCCCCTCACAGTGCCCCCTCCCGTGTCCTCCCCTCACAGTGCCCCCTCCCGTGTCCTCCCCTCACAGTGCCGTGCCCCCTCCCGTGTCCTCCCCTCACAGTGCCCCCTCCCGTGTCCTCCCCTCACAGTGCCTCCCCCCCCCCCCCCGTGTCGTGTCCTCCCCTCACAGTGCCTCCCCCCCCCGTGTCGTGTCCTCCCCTCACAGTGCCGCCTCCCCCGTGTCCCCCCCTCACAGTGCCGCCTCCCCCGTGTCCCCCCCTCACAGTGCCTCCCCCGTGTCCCCCCCTCACAGTGCCTCCCCCGTGTCCTCCCCTCACAGTGCCTCCCCCATGTCCTCATCGCACTGCATCCCTCTCTATCTGTCTCCAAAGTCCCTCTCTGTTCCTGGCGTCCCTCTCTGTCTGTCCCCAGCACCCCTCTTTGTTCTCATCGCACTGCATCCCTCTCTGTCTGTCCTCAGCGTCCCTCTCTGTCCCTGTTGTCCACCTCTTTCCTCATCGCACTGCGTCCCTGTCCCCGGCAGAGTGGAGCAGCACTGATAAAGCGGCACTGATGAGGCAGCACTCTTAGGCCCCTTTCACACTGGGGCGGGAGCCGCGGTGGCGGTATAGTGGCGCTAAAAATAGCGGCGCTATACCGTTGTATTTGCCGCGGGATTCGGCCGCTAGCGGTGCAGTATTAACCCCCGCTAGCGGCTGATAAAGGGTTAATACTGCCCTCAATGCGCCTCTGCAGAGGCGCATTGCGGGCGGTATTGCTGCGGTTCCCATTGTTTTAAATGGGAAGGAGCGGTGAAGGAGCGGTATACATGCCGCTCCTCTCACCGCTCCAAAGATACTGCTGACAGGAGATTTTTTTTGTCTCCCGCCAGCGCATCGCCTCAGTGTGAAAGCACTCCGGCTTTGACATTGAGTCTGCAGTGAAGGAGTTTTTCAGGCGGGATAGCAGCACTATTTTTAGCGCTGTACCGCCTGAAAAACTCCTCAATGTGAAAGGGGCCTAAAGCTGCACTGATATGCTGTACTGATGGGCACTACTCAGATTGAACTGATGGGCACTGTTAAGCTTTATGTTGATATTGTTCAAAAGTTGTTGTTAATAATAATTTTTTTAACTTACCGTATTTGTCGGCGTATACCGCGCACTTTTTTGCCCTGAAACTCAGGGCAAAATCGTAGGTGCGCAATATACGTCAATACCCACTTTCCCGCGCCGAGTTTGAACTCCTGCGCCGGCATATACCGAGCGCAGTATAGTCGGGCAGGCTCGGCTCCTCTCGCAGTCACGTTCTGGACGTACAGGACGTGACCACGAGAGGAGCCGAGCCTTCCCGACTATACACGAGTGTACTGCGCTCAGTATATGCCGGCACAGTAGTTCAAACTCCGCGCGGGAAGCGGGGATCGAGCGGGCAGGACACCGCAGATGGACGCCGGACCTGACGAGGAGGACACCACCGATGCCTCAAACGGCCCCCTGACCCGACGAGGCCGCCGATGGGCGCCGCGCAAGACACCAAAACTGTAAGTACTAAAATGTTTTTTTTACAGGAATTGCGGGTCTACTTTAGGGGTGTGCGCTATACGCCGGAGCACGCAATACCCCGATAAATACGGTAATTTTGCATAAAACATTTAACAGTGTGATTTCATGAGATCATTTACAAGAGCGTGTTTAGGGGAAGGGCATGGTAAGGGTTGATTCAAATTAGGGGGTGCATGAGTTTAATCAGGCCTAGGGCAGCACATAATCCAAATACACCACTGCTATCTTCCATCGATAATGGTGGGAACCCAATGAGATCTTTACTTTGTGGATTCTACAGTCAATGCTCAGACCTTGTAAGAAAAAAATAAATAAATGGACTAGAGATAATCTTTAGGCTTCATTTCCACTGGCGTTTTTACAGCCACTTTTGTTAGCCTTTTTTACAGCTTAAAAACGCCTGTCCATGTTTTTTTTTTTTAAGCTGTAAAAAACGCTCAGAAAAGTGGCTGTAAAAACGTCAGTGGAAATGAAGACTTAAATGATACAGAATCTTTTGTGCAGTAGTCTGAAAAGTGTGAAAGTGATGGGGATTGTTGTGAGGATGACTTTCAGTTCGGTTTCCTCATCTCCACGTGAAGCTGCTTTTACAGGTGCAATGCAATGAATCTGTAATTTCTCCATCTGCTCTTCTCAGTGGAAGGCAAGAATTCTACCTTCCCTCCAACATCAAAGCTGGCATGCCAATCATCCCGTTTAATGTTTTTTCCCTTTAAACTCCCAGTTTCAGAGCTAGCAGATGTTAACACAGGATTTTTTGAATAATTCGATAAGAATAATATGTATGATCTATTTTCATAGTGTCATTCTAAGTAGTTGCATTTCTTGTGTTTGGGTTCTGTTGGTATTTTTTTTATGGACCTGTGAATTGATCTAATCTAAAACTGCAACAGGCTCATTTAAAGGAGTTGGAAAGGCCAAAAGTTTTTTTATCTTAATGCATTCTATGCATTAAGATAAAACACCTTCTGTCTTTAGCAGCCGCCCCAGCCCCCCTAATACTTACCCTGAGCTTCATCTCTCTCCTGCGATGTCCACAATTTCCTCAGTCGTATGGGACTCTCCTCCTGATTGGCTGGGTCATTGGCTTCCGCTGCTGTCAATCAAAGTCAGTTAGCCAATCAGGGGAGAGAGGGGACGGAGCTGAATGGCAGCTACGTGTCTGAATGGACACACAAAGCTGCAGCTTGCCTCGGGTGCCTTTACAATTACTCTAATCACTTAAAGGGGAGGGTTACCCAAAAGTGAACCTCCGCTTTTCGGAACCCCCCCCCCCCCCCCTCCAGTGTCTCATTTGATAACTTTTCAGGGGGAGGGGGTGCAGATACCTGTATAAAACAGGTATTTGCACCACTTCCGGGTATAGACTCGTGGGAGTCCGCCCCCTCCGCGTCTCCGTCCCCCCCCCTCACACGCTCGGCTCGCTCGCAGAACACAGCGGGGACCAGTGGGAACTTCACATCGCGACTGGCGCATGCGCAGTAGGGAACCGGGCAGTGAAGCCGCATTGCTTCACTTCCCGATTCCCTTACTGAGGATGGCGGCGGGGGAAGCCGAGAGCCAAGCTACCGCTCGGCTTCGGCTGCCGACGTCGCGGGCGACTTGGACAGGTAAGTGTTCATTTTTTAAAAGTCAGCAGCTGCTGTATTTGTAGCTGCTGGCTTTTAAAAAAAAAAAAAAAATTTCAGGTGAACCACCGCATTAAGCCTCGGACCAGTTTGCTGGCCAAAGACCAGGCCATTTTTTGCGATTCGGCACTGCGTCGCTTTAACTGACAATTGCGCGGTCGTGCAACGTGGTTCCCAAACAAAATTGACGTCCTTTTTTTTCCCCACAAATAGAGCTTTTTTTTGGTGGTATTTGATCACCTCTGCGGTTCTTATTTTCTGCGTTATAAACAAAAATAGAGCAACAATTCTGAAAAAAATTCAATATTTTTTACTTTTTGCGATAATAAATATCCCCCAAAAATATATAAAACCTTTTTTTTTTTCCTCAGTTTAGGCCGATACATATTCTTCTACCTATTTTTGGTAAAAAAAAAATCGCAATAAGTGTTTATATTATTTTTTTTTTATCGCGACTGCAACATTATGGGGGGATACATCGGACACTTTTGACACCATTTTGGAACCATTGTCATTTTTACAGCGAACAGTGCTATAAAAATGCCCTGATTACTGTAAAAATGGTAGTGAAGGGGTTAAGTGTGACCTAGGGAGTGCTTCTAACTGTTAGGGGGCATGGCTTGCCATGATACGTCACTGATCGCTGTTCCCGATGACAGGCAACAGACGATCAGTGACATGTCAGGGGAAGGACAGGGAGATGTGTTTACACTGACATCTCCCCGTTCTTCAGCTCTGTGATTCGATCGCGTGACGCCGGCGGACATCGAACCGTGCCATTCTGTCGATGTAAAAGTGTGTGCGGCGGTCGGGAAGCGGTTAATCACTTTAAATCCAAAAAAAACAAAAAACAATTTACACTGTACAGGCCAAGGCGCGTGTGTGAATGAGTCCTAAGGCCCTATTCACACACAGAGATTTATTTATTGGCTCAATACAGTTTTATCTGTTAGATTTAGCAGGAATTTTGTAAGTTATGTTGTGTTTTGTGTCCGCTAATAATTGATTTTATTGTATTTTTATCGAAAAATTTTAGGGGGTGGGGGCGCTGTCATGGAGGCTGTACGGGGCCCTGTGATTTCTTGCTCAATTTTTTTATTTTTATTGAATGAGCAGGGTATAAGGCATACAAACATGAAAACATATACCGTACATGGTAGTTCCATGCAGGTATGGCAACAATACAAAAAGCATGTAAACGAAAGGTCAAATCCGTTTAAGCAATAGGTGGTACACAAGACGCAATGTAAAAACAAGACATTTGGAATAGGGCAAAGTACCATTCAAGGGTGCTATCTGTAGAAGCACAAAAGTCTAAACTGTACAACTGTAGTTGTTATCTGGTGGTTTGACAGTAGTATAAGTAGGGTATAATCGGGATTGGGGCAGGAGCCCTTATAAGAGAAGCAAGGCGCGTTGGGGTAGGAAATTAAATGGAAGCTAGGGGGTGAGATTAAGACCCTTGGACTACCATGGGGATGTAGGGGCTTCGTCGTAGAGAAGATACCATCAGTGACAGGGAATCTGTTAACATGGAGTAGTATAGACAATAGCCGAGCCAGAGGCTATGGATTTTTGAGAGAGTATAAAGGAAGGGAAAGTAGGAGGAAGAAGAAGGGAGGAGATGGGAGAGTGGGGAAAGTCCAACAAATACATGGAGATTTCCAAGCTCAAACTTACCAACCAACCAGCCAGCGATCCACCAAATTGACCTGTCTAACAATATGCGTTAAGAACAGGGATTTGGGCTGCACACATTTGAAAATAAATGCGTAAGCTACAGGCCCCCGTCAAGGCCCCCCTTTTTTCTGTAGTCCCTAACCCTGACTTCTGGGTCTCCACAATGAGCGCACATGCATTTTTATGGATACGTGAGGACAGGTGACCTGAAAGGCTTCCTTAAAGGTTCAGGAGCACACTGAACACCCACCACATTGCACTATGGCAGCAAAGATGTCAGTGCATTGCCTGACCAATATAATCAAAATACAAACAAGTGGCCACTGACCCCAGAATAGTTAGCTACCATGGCATAAGAACCGACTCTTCAGTCTGGTGGTGGCAAGTGGTGTTTAATCCAGGGTTGCCAGATTTTGTCAAATTTGGGGATCTGATTTTTGTCAATAGCTGTCATGGAAGAATTCTGAGAAGACCATATCCAGTATGGCCACACTAATTTGCGCATGCGAACGGCACACAATGGCGAATTTGCGTGCGTGGCAGCACATCATTACAGGCAAAGTGCACTAATTTCCAGCATCCACTGGCCTATATAAGGACACCAGATCCTCTCACAAATTGCTGGATTATCATCAGCCTTGTATCATGTGTTCCTGTGCCTTGTGCTTCTGTTTGATTGCATGTTATTGACCCAGCTTACCCCTGACCTGCTTTGGCTTCTCTCCTGGCTCTGAACCTGGCTTGCTCCACGGACCTGCTTCTGCCTTGTTCCTGATTGATATCCTGTGTTTGACCCCAACTTGATCTCGACCATGCTTCTGCCTCTGATCCTGACTTCCTGTGTTTGACCCCCGGCCAAGCTTCTGACCTTGCTTCCTGCCTTACCCATTCGTCAAGATCCATCAGCACCTCCAGATAGTCATCTGCTGTGACTATTTCTCTGCTCTTGGTTGTCCTCACATATGGAGTCTCCAGGCAACTTCACCTTAAAGGGGTTGTAAACCTTCATGTTTTTTCACCTTAATGCATCCTATGCATTAAGGTGAAAAAACATCCGATGATTACAGGCCCCCCCCAGCCCCTTGGTTTACCTACCCAAACCCTCGAAAGTCCTGCATCGAGAATGCGCTTGATCTTGGCCTGGTCTTCTCGGCTCTTCATTGCATAGATTGATAGCAGCGCAGCCATTGGCTTGCGCTGCTGTCAATCAACTCCAATGATGCGAGGGCTGGTGGCGGGGTTGAGTCCTGTAGTTGGCGGCTATGGACGCCGGATTCAGGACTCGGGAGTGTGCCCGCAAGGTAACTTCCTTGGGAGAGCGCTTCCCAGGGGGGTTACCAGAATTGGTGGAGGAGCTGAGACAGCCGCCGAGGGACCCCAGAAGATGAGGATCGGGGCCACTCTGTGCAAAACAAGCTGCACAGTGGAGGTAAGTATAACATGTTTGTTAGTTTCAAAAATAAAATAATTTGAAGCTTTACAACCCCTTTAAGGCAACCTGCGCATCTTTGGGCATAGCACCCTCTGTCACCACCCCCTGGGTGTACTTTGCACTCGCCGGAAAGGGCCCCCCCTAGTCACCTCAGCCTCCAGTCAGGTACGTGACAATAGCTTCCATTTTTGCGGATAAGAGTGTGCGGTTTACTCTATCTTTCACTTTGGCAGCAGCCAAGGATGGAGACTTCCAAGCCTTTGCTAAAGTTTGCTTCACAGGTGTGAGGAGGTGGATCATGAGTTTGAATTGTTAATGCGTCAAGGCGTCTGGTTTCAGATTGAGGCGGCCAGACGGGCCCTATGATTTCTAACAGCGGTCCTGCCTATAGGTATCTCATAGCACAGAGAAACTTCAACAATTAGCAGGAGAAAGACCTAACTTTCTGTTATTTTATTTTTTCCACGGAGGCCTTATCTCATTAGTTTGTTGTGTATCAATGAATCATCCCATTAAACAAAAGCAGCCCTTATTATTTACGGTTAGCTTTGCTTGCCAAGACAATATTTGTTCAAGTCCTGGAACGCTGGTTCTCTGCGACACATTACAAATAATTATTAATCTGTGCAGATAACAAGGCTGCATTTAGGCCTATTTGTTCCGCCGGCCTATAACTCATAAAGTTCTGCGATAGACTTTGTCATGCTAATCTCTGTCCTTACTAAGATACATATGCCGGGAAACTGCTCTTTGCTTCAACCCGGTATCAGTCTTCGTGGCATTTCTGCACTTAAATTGGATTTATTGATATGCAGACAAATGATCTGTGGTCTCCAACAATATACTGCCAAGTCCCACAGACCACTGCATCCATATTTTCCCAGATAGGGATTCTTCAATTCAATGGGAAGATTTTTTTTCCTTGCAAAAATTATTGAACAGAGTTCATGGAGTTGTTCTGCTTTTCTAATGATTAATGTGTCAAATGATAGATGGAGACATTAAAATAAGAGATTAAGTGGAATTTATCTCCAGTTTTAATATTACATCCCATCCCACTAAATAACACGTTTTAAAGTGTGAGTGTATGCTTATCACCTCCAAATTCATCCAGTTATGTATATATTAAACAAATACTTAAAGCGGGGGTTCACCCAAAAAAAAAAAAAAATTAAATTAGATCTAGCATACTAATGATACTAAGGACATTTATTTTCGGGAGGTCATTTTTTTTTTTCTCCGTACATACCTTTATGTCCTGCTTTTGTCCAGGGCTTCCGGGTTCCGTTGACTGCGGAACTGGGCGTTCCTATCCTTCGGTTCGATGATTGACGGCTTGTGAAACAGGTCCCCTGTCGCACAACGCGCGTCAACAGATTTCCGTAAATAGCCGAGCTGCGAGTTGGCACTATACGGCGCCTGGGCAGTCAGCTCTACACGTAGTTTGGGTTATGGCACCGGCGCAAAATAGAGAAATAAAAACAATAATAGTTATAAAGTGCTAAGTCTGCTGCAGTTATAGTTATGCCCCACCAGGTGGTGCAATCGAGTGGAAATTATAAGTGTTCGTACATATATCATGTACTACTGCGCTGACCTCTAAATACTTAAATCACCTATACAGTGTGATTGGACTTTAAGTACCAATCAAAAAACAAACTCATAAAGTATGCAAATATTATCAACTTTAACGTGCAGTCTCTAAAATGTGGTATACTCACATCAGTGAGTCAATCAAAGATATAGATTGACTCACTGATGTGCCGTATAGTGCCGACTCGCAGCTCGGCTATCTCCGGGAATCTGGTGACGCGCGTTGTGCGACAGGGGACCTGTTTCACTAGCCGTCAATCATCGAACCGAAGGATGGGAACGCCCAGTCCCGCAGTCATCGGAACCCTGAGGCTGGGATAGGAACGCCCAGTCCCGGAGTCATCAGAACGTGGAAGACCTGGACAAAATCAGGATATAAAGGTATGTACAGAGGGAAAAAAAAATGACCTGCCAAAAGTAAATGTACTTGGTATGCTGGCTCTAATGTTAAATGTGTTTTTAGGGTGAACCTCCACTTTAAATGTATTTCCAATGTACCTTACTATCATGAATGGGGGGGGGGGGAGAGAAAGATGGAATAAACTGGGAGCATATGACTCATTCCCCGTCCTTGCACATGATAGCATTGGTGCTTGGCAGTCTAGGCACTCAGCACTATCACATGAGAGTAGAGAAAGTCCCCAACCCAGTGTATTTCACAATTGGGAACGGAGTCCCCCCCTTTAAACACTCTGTTACCCCTCTAACATAGTTTAATGTTGATCTTGCCAGCAAGTCTGTTATTTTTCAACTCCCTTTAACAAACCAAGTTATCCATCAAAAATGGCAATTAGAGGGTTGAGACCAACCATATAAAAATGACCAGCGTGTTTACAATAGTCCGCTTTTGTACATATAGTTAAAACCTTTATCCCAAAAGAACAAAACTCTTTCTATAACTGTTAGCCTGAGTTAGGGTTTAGTTTATAACTCACTTACGCATTAAGAGCTTATTTACACTTGTTTCGACTTCAACACACAGTAACCACTCGCGGACCCGCTCACGTATACGGTATATATGTCATTATTTTAAAGATGGATATCTCGGTAACGGCAGCAGCCGCTGCCACAACCGAGATATCTATCTTTCCTGTGAGCGGTCCTTTAGGCCCCATACACACGGGAGGATTTATCCGCGGATACGGTCCAGCGGACCGTTTCCGCGGATAAATCCTCTCGAGGATTTCAGCGGATTTTCATGCGATGGAGTGTGCTCACCATCGCATTGAAATC
Source organism: Rana temporaria (assembly GCF_905171775.1). NCBI lineage: Eukaryota > Metazoa > Chordata > Amphibia > Anura > Ranidae > Rana > Rana temporaria. The sequence continues at coordinate 177,490,159 of NC_053495.1, forward strand.
CGCGCCGAAATCCTCTGGCGATGACGTGTCGCGCCGTCGCCGCAATTATGACGCGGCGACGTGCGCGACGCTGTCATATAAGGAATTCCACGCATGCGTCGAATCATTACGACGCATGCGGGGGATCCATTCGGACGGATGGATCCGGTGAGTCTATACAGACCAGCGGATCCATCCATTGGGATGGATTCCAGCAGATGGATTTGTTTGGCATGTCAGCAAATATTCGATCTGCTGGAATCCATCCCAGGGGAGAAATATCCGCGGAAACAGATCCGCTGGAGTGTACACACCATAGGATCTATCCGCTGAAACCCATTTGTTGGGATTTTTCAGCGGATGGATTCTATCGTGTGTACGGGGCCTGAAACGATAACGGTGGTCTCCGCGGCAGATTCGCCGCTCTCCCGTGCACTCCGCCGCTTACCGGAGCCGTCGGCAGCGGCGAAGGCGATCGGGTCCTGTCTCCTGTTCGGCTGGGATATGAGTGAGGGCAAGATGGCCCCCACCCGTTTCCATATCATAGCAGGGCGGAAGCGATGTCAAAAAAATTTTTTATTTTGCATTTTAGTCTATATATGAGATCTTTTTGACCCCAGATCTCATATTTAAGAGGACCTGTGATGCTTGTTTCTATTACAAGGGATGTTTACATTCCTTGTAATAGGAATAAAAGTGACCCATTTTTTTTTTTTGTGTGTGTAAAAATTAATAAAATAAATGAGAAAACAAATTTTTTTTTTTTTTAAGGCGCCCCCATCCCTACGAGCTTGCGCGCAAAAGCGACCGCATACGTGAGTAGCGCCCGCATATGAAAACGGTGTTCAAACCACACAAGTGAGGTATCACCGCAATCGTTGGAGCGAGAGCAATAATTCTAGACCTCCTCTATAATGCAAAAGATGCAACCTATTAATTTTTTTAAACGTTGCCTATGGAGATTTTTAAGGGTGAAAGTTTGACGCCATTCCACGAGCGGGCGCAATTTTGAAGCGTGACATGTTGGGTATCATTTTACTCGGCGTAACATTATCTTTTACAATATGGAAAAAATTGGGCTAACTTTACTGTTGTCTTATTTTTTAATTAAAAAAAAGTGATTATTTTTTTCCCAAAAAAGTGCGCTTGTAAGACCACTGCGCAAATACGGTGTGACAAAAAGTATTGCAATGACTGCCATTTTTCTCTCTAGGGTGTTAGAAAAAAAAACACACACATATATATATATATATATAATGTGTTTGGGGGTTTTAAGTAATTTTTTAGCACAAAAAAACAGTTTTAATCTTGTAAACACCAAGTCTGAAAAACAGGCAAGGTCCTTAAGTGGTTAAGGACTAGTTTTTACACTTGCTTTGGCTTTGGACACGCTTTGTTAAAGCTCTCTGAACACTAGTCAAAGCTCTTGTCACTAAATAAAATGGTTAGCCTACAGTCATGTTTACACCTTGTTTTTGCTTTGCTTCCCTTCAAAAATGTTACCCCATGTCACGTTTGTTGTGCTTCAAAGGGTCTTCAAAGCCTCCATAGAAGTCTATGACAAAGCTTGCTTGAAGCCCCACCAAAGCCTCATCGAAACCCCCACGAAGCCTCACCAAAGGCTCATTAAAGCCCCATCAAATCTCCACCAAAACCTCATCGAAGCACTAAGCAAAAGCAAGGTGTAAACAGGACTGTAAGCTAACCATTTTATTTAGTGACAGGAGCTTTGACTGGCGTTTAGAGAGCTTTAAAAAAAAGCGTGTCCCAAGCCTTGTTTTGAAGCAAGTGTAAACTAGCCCTCAAAGTACATGCATGCTGTCCTGACACTGGCCAGTTTCTTCCAAACACGTACCTGAAATTTATCATTTGAATATTTTTGGAATAATTGGGAATATCTCACATTTACACCAATGCAATAAAAATAAAAAAAATTCATTTTTTTTTTTTTTTTAAATGGCCCTTTAAGAGCTATGGACTGAAGTTACGTTTTGACGTCGCTTCCGCCCTGCTATGGTATGGAGACGGGTGGGGGCCAATCTTCCCTTCACTCGTCTCCACACCCAGCCACAGGAAGGAACCGATCGCCTCCGCCGTTGACGATGGCTCCAGTAAGCGGTGGAGGGCACCGGAGAGCGGCGGGAGGGGGGTGCCCTCTCTCGCCGCGAATCCGCCTCAAGTGGCTGCCATTATCGTAAACCGGACCGCCGCCTGAAGACGAGGATACCTGGGCTATGGCAGCTAGCTGCTGCCATAACAGAGATATCCCTCTTCAAAGTGCCGATGTAGATAGTCGTGCGGCGGTCTGGAAGTGGTTAAGGTGCTTTGAAAGCCCTGCCCATTCATTCCAATTGGCATGGGCGTTTTGGGAGAGCTGTATACAGCGCTCCCAAACTGCCCCAAAGATGCTGCTTGCAGGACTTTTCCAAACGTCCCGCAAGTGCACCGCCGGGTGTAAAAGCACTCATTGTAATGAATAGAAGGCAGTTTTCAGGCGCTATACAGTCGCTATTTCTATCGCTAAAACGCCTGAAAACTGCTTCAGTGTGAAAGGGGTCTTTTAAAGCTCAATAATGTACATTGCTGTTACCTGGACTCCCTCGGTCTGATCTCAGCTCAGAATTCTACTAAATATCTCTGCTTGATATGTGGCCAAAAATAAAAAGAGAAAAACTTGGCAAAAAGCTCAGAGGAAAGCAGGAAAAAGCAACATATTTCTTAAAAGATGTGGGAGAGGTTGCACAAATGACTTGATTAATGGCATGCTCCAGTCAGATAAGGAACACCACTTTCAACTGGTTATGACCATTGCGTGTCTTATAAATCATTTTCATGTTAGTGCAGCCAGTACAAGTAGAGTACATGCCAGTACAAGATTCCATCAGTGCCCTTATGCAATATGACTGCTTTATCCTGCACAGGAAGACTTCATTTTTAATTCTGAAATAGTTTTTTTTAGGATCCTCTGTATTAGGAGGAGGCTTCTGAAATAAGCTTACTAGTCATGTCCTGCCTAAAAACTTGTCTCTGTCCAGGACCTATGCATGAAATGTTACAATGTGGGACCTGTAGTTGGGAGATACTGTAGATAGAATTTCCATTACCCCTTTCATTTTAACAGGTCAAATTAGACACAGTGCAGCCTGATATCAAACATATTTAAATCTATTTCATATATTTTTAACCGGTTCCTAACTGGCTCACGCAGATATACTGCGGTAGAATGGCTCTCCTGGGCGAAATCCTGTACATTTATGGCTTCGCCCAGGAGAGCCACCAGAGAGTGTGTGAGCATGTCCGGAGGTGTGCGCGCCCGCTGCGAAACCTAGCGCAGATTTGGCAGCACTGGCTTTGTGAATCCAATGCTTGCCTCTCTGCGCTGCGTCGGCGTAGCGTAAAAAGATACGCTACGGCGGCATAAATATGCGCCGATGTATGTGAATCCGGGCCATACATTTTTGAGAAAACCAATCAATATACGCTTATTGCAATTTATTTTACCCCAATTTTTTTTAAATTGGGATATTTACTATAGCAAAAAGTAAAAGATATTGTTTTTTTTTTTTAATTGTCGCTCTTTTTTTGTTTATAGCATAAAAATAAAAACCGCAGAGTTGATCAAATACCACCAAAAGAAAGCTCTATTTGTGGGAAAAAAAGGACGTCAATTTTGTTTGGGTACAACACAACCGCGCAATTTTCAGTTAAAGCAACGCAGTGCCTTATCGCAAAAAATGGCCTGGTCATTGAGCAGCCTAATCTTTCGGGGCTGAAGTGGTTAAACGATTTAACCACTTCAATAACGGGCACTCCCCCCCCCCCCCCTTCCTGCCCAGGAAAATGTTCAGCTTTCAGTGCTGTCACACTTTGAATGATAATTGTGCAGTCATGCAACAATCTACCCATACTAAATTTTTTATAATTTTCTTTCCACAAATAGAGCTTTCCTTTGGTGGTATTTGATCACCTCTGGGGTTTTTATTTTTTGCTAAAAAAAAATGAAAAAAAAGACTGACATTTTTGAAAAAAAAAATGGTTTTCTTTGTTTCTGTTATAAAATTTTGTTTTCTCCTTCACTGACACGCAGTGATGAGTTGGCACTGATAAGGTGGCACTGAGGCACTAATATGCAGAATTGATGAGCACTGATATGCAGCACTGATGGGCACTGATAGGTGGCACTGATGGGCACTGAGTACAGGACGAACCGATGGACACTGTTAATTCCAAGTTGTGAGGCAATAAAATGCAAAAAATGCCAAGGGGGTGAATAGTTTTGCAAGGCACTGTACATGTAACTTAATCCAGATGAACTTTTGCCTAGCCTGCACCAAGGCTTCAGTAGGTTGTTCCAAGGATTTAGCAAGATTCATCTTAGCCCCCAGTGAAATGAAACCTTTCAGGTGTTGCAAGCAGTTAGATATACCGGATACTAGGGCATTAAGAAGCACTATGTAGGGAGTCTGAGGGACAGACTGTCCAGTCACCCTACGAATCGGCGCAAAGACGCAGTTCAAAAACCATGTATCCTAGGACATTCCCACCAGATATAGCACCTTGTCCCTGGCATTTGGCACCCCCTGAAGCATAAGGGGGACACCGATGGGTACATTTAGGCTACCCGTGTTGGGACCAGGTGCCAGCGAGTAAGCACCTTCAAATTTGCTTCCGCCATGGCTACAATCAGAGAATGAGAATGACTGTAGGAAACACTTGTGCCATACCTCTAATTTTCCTTTCCTCTGCCAGATCTGCATCCCATTTCACCATATAGGGTAACTTGGGAGGAGAGCCTAGTAATAGCCCATAAATAAGGGAGATGCCCCCTCGCTAATCTGCATCTTGAGTGCACCATTTTTTGTAAGGGGTTACCTGGTAATGGCCAAAGTGACTGTCAGGCCCGGTACACACGAGCAAACATGTACGATGAAACCGGTCCGTCGGACCGTTTTCACCGTACATGCCTACCAGAGGGCTTCTGTACGATGGTTGTACTAACCATCGTACAGAAGTCCACGCGTAAACAATACGCGGGGCGTGTCCGCGTCGTCGCCGCGGCGATGACGCGGAGACGTGGGCGGGCCTGCCATTTAAAGGCTTCCACGCATGCGTCGAAGTCATTCGACGCATGCGAGGGACGGCGGGCGCTCGGACATGTACGGTAGGTCTGTACTGACGACCGTACATGTCCGAGCGGGCAGGATTCCAGCGGACGGTTTTAAAACACGTCCAGGAATATTTGCCCGCTGGGAAAAGGCCCGGCGGGCAAATGTTTGCTGGAATTCGGCCCGCTCGCGCCTACACACGACCGAACATGTATGCTGAAACTGGCCCGCGGACCAGTTTCAGCATACATGTTTGGTCGTGTGTACGGGGCCTAAGAAGTGCAAGATTTTTTAAAAAAACGGAAACGCTCCGATTGACGCGTTTCTAGAACCTCCACACAGTGACGTAGTGTTTAGCATCCTCTATGTGCAATAAAATGCCCAATTCTGTACAGCCCCCTTATCTAGCCACCACTTAAAGGGCTTAATGTTCAAACCCAGAGGGAAATCTGGATTGTTAAAGATATGCGCTAACGGACAAAAATGAGACACCAAATGGCTATGAACACGGAGCCACAGAGTGAGAGAGGGTAGGTGCCAAGATAGGGGGCTGTTGTTTAGGAGAGCTCCACAGGAGATAGTGCAGCGTGTATATATACGAGTAGCCATCCATTCCATAGATACCCAGTCTGGTTTGGCGTATCGAGAGTATACCACAGAGAGTTGAGTCAAATGAGCCACCTGATAGTAATGAAATAGGTCAGGCAATCCCACCATCCCTGAGTTTTGGGGTAAAATTGAATTTTCTTGGAAAAACAGTGCCCTTTATTGCCCCAGATACAGTGAATTGTTTGCTTGTAAACGATCCAGCACAGCTCTAGGAACAGGGATAGGTAGAGACCTAAAGAAATAGTATACTCTAAGCAATAACGTAGTTTTGACCATATTAACTCTGCCCAACCATGATAAATTATGTAAGGACCACTGTTGGAGGTCTATCTCCAGTTTATGAAACGGGGGGGTAGTTAAATTTGTATAAGGAGTCTATATTGGGCATAGACTTGGACATATTAACTTCCAACCCTGACAACTTGCCAAAGTCTCGAAGCAGATGGATAACCTTGGTCGTCGAGGTCAGTAGAGTGGTAAAGAACAGCGTCTCATGGTTGGGTTTGAGTTTATGTGCCTTACAAAGTTATTGTAACTCAGAGTCTAGTTTCTCCAGATCTAACCGGTGCTCCCTCTTAATCGGGGTCGATATTTGGATAATTTTCCCCCGTATGGTGGCTTTATGGGATGCCCATAACGTAGAGGGATTGACATCCTCAGTGTCATTGCGTTGAAAGCATTTAAAGCGGATGTGCCATGGGGAAAAAATATTAAAAGCCAGCAGCTACAAATACTGCAGCTGCTGACTTTTAATATTAGGACACTTACCTGTCCTGGAGTCCAGCGCTGATCGCAGCAGAGCACAAGCGATCGCTCGTCTCTCTGCTGCTCCCCCCGCCATCCACGCTGAGGGAACCAGGAAGTGAAGCGCTGCGGCTTCACTGCCCGGTTCCCTACGGCGCATGCGCGAGTCGCGCTGCGCCCGCCGATTGGCTCACACGCTGTGTGCTGGGAGCCGAGTGTTCCCAGCACACAACGGGCGACAGACTGGAAGTCAGAAAAACCCGTCTTTTGCCGTAGCGTGTGGCCGGAAGTGGGTGCAAATACCTGTCTTTAGACAGGTATCTGCACCCCCCTCCCCCCTGAAAAGTGTCAAATGTGACACCGGAGGGGGGGAGGGTTCCGATCAGCGGAACTCCACTTTAGGGTGGAGAACCGCTTTAAGCGAAACATGGTCAATTTCAGTGCACCTAATCGGGTCACTAAGCAGGGATTCATTCAGCCGCCATCGAAAAGGGCCCACCTGACCTTGAGGCCGAGAGAGAACCAGACAGACCATGGAGTGGTTATCCAAGGCAGACTCCCTTATGTGTGTCCTATGTATAAGTGGATGCCCCTGCTAGAGAAAAAAATATGGTAAAATATATGGTAAATTCTGGCATATGTGGTGTGCAGAGCCGAGTAATATGTATAATCTCTACTTGTGGGGTGAGTTTTTCTCCAAATGCCAACCAGACCAAGGACATGAAGAATTTTAGCAAATAGTAAGCTCATATTTGGGGGCCATTGAAGCTGGGTGGTGGCCAGCCTAGATTTGGGGAGACTAGGCGAGATTGGAGTCCCGTCCCCCCCCCAAAGATCGCCACCCCCTCAAAACCCTCTTTTTAAAATGTTTATATCTTTGACTTTGTGTCTTGTAAAGTTCCTTGGGCATTTCTTTTTTTGTATTTATAATATATATTATGCAATATGATAAATGTTTGCTTTTGGGTTTAATACCGTTTTAATGTAATACAGAGTGCACTCATGACACAGAATTCCTATAACATTAGGTTTTATAAAGCGAGAGCAAAGCAGTAGCTACTTACTTTCAGACTCCAGCTCTATTTGAAAGTTCCTCCACTGACGCATACATTTCTGTTTTTACATTTTAGCTTGAGCTATTGAGTTCTGTAAACATCAGGGTTTTTAAAGCAAAGCAGATACAGATAGCCTGTAAAATTTAACAACATGAGCCTAGAGCTCCACCTGCTGCCTGAAAATTTGAATACAAAATATTGATATGTAATTTTTCATATTCACCTACCAGCATGTCTTTGGAGTGTGGGAGGAAACCCAAGCGCAGGGAAGACATTCAAACTGAACCAAAATAAAACACTAAGGCACTGTGATGCATTATTAATTTGTAATATATATCATGGAAAATACAAAAAAAAATTCAAAAAATAAAACATTTTCTTTTTAAGGATTTTAGTTTTATTGAATTAAAACCAAAATTGCATTGTTTGCATCTGCAGCCATCCAACTTTTCATTCATTTCCAGGTCATGTAACCTGAAACCAATATGTAGGCAGCTCAGCATTGTAGGCTTTGATGTTATTCAGGTCTTCTTTCACTTGGGTAAACATATATGTGTTAAAGCGGATGTGCCATGGGAAAAAAATATTAAAAGCCAGCAGCTACAAATACTGCAGCTGCTGACTTTTAATATTAGGACACTTACCTGTCCTGGAGTCCAGCGCCGATCGCAGCAGAGGACGAGCGATCGCTCGTCTCTCTGCTGCTCCCCCCGCCATCCACGCTGAGGGAACCAGGAAGTGAAGCGCTGCGGCATTACTGCACGGTTCCTTACGGCGCATGCGCGAGTCGCGCCGCGCCCGCCGATTGGCTCCCGCTGTGTGTTGGGAGCCGAGTGTTCCCAGCACACAACGGGGGGGTGACGGGATGTGACGGAATGCCCGTCTTTTGCCTGTGAATGCCGGGCCGGAAGTGGGTACAAATACCTGTCTTTAGACAGGTATCTGCACCCCCCTCCCCCCTGAAAGGTGTCAAATGTGACACCGGAGGGGGGAGGGTTCCGATCAGCGGGACTCCACTTTAGGGTGGAGAACCGCTTTTAAGCAGGGGTTATTAACATCTACCCTAAGTTCATCTTTAAAGCTGAACACTGGGCATTCTCTAAATTGTTAAAATGCCCCCTTCTTTTCCCAGCTGATAAAGATATAATGCTTGTTTTGTCTAGGAGATGAGGTCCTCTTCTAATATATACCAGAATATGCTGGTCCTGGATTCAAAACGATGCCATTGGCGAGGGCCAGCAACTAGTGGGGGACCAGTCATCACAACCAGAACCAATGGGGATGAAGACCACAGGAGCCTGGATTAAGGTAATACTTTGTTTTATACGATCACCTAGAAAAAAGCATTAAATCCTCGACTTTGGGGCCATTCTAATAGATTTGCAAATACCCCGGGGTAGATGGAAAACCCTTTAAATTATAGATGGAGACCGTAATGGGTCCTTTTTGTCTATTTACGGCTCAGCACAATTTGTGATTGCGCTAAGAATCTTATTAACTTCTTCAAAAAAGTGTTTTTTGGAGATGACTATTCCTGTGTGATTTAAAACTCTCAATCTGCTCCATAAGACTCACTATTCATTGGAATTACTGGAAGTTAGTGGCCATCTGCCAAATAAATATAGAAGTTTGTGCTTGGCAGTGTGTCTCCTAATTACCGCTATGAAATATTTATACAGGCATTTACAAACAAAACACTAATTTAATCAAATTTTTTTTTAAATCTGCAACTTAGCAAAACAGGACATGTAACAACTGCTGAGAAATAGAATTTAAAAGAAGAAAGAAAATAAAACAAATTCTGCTTTATTTCCGTTTCAGCTGTAGTTTCCACAAATTATGTCCTCTTATATATTTTTTTCTCTTAATTTGTCAAATTTATTGAAGGAAACTGTTTAATAAATGCTCTGTTTTTTCTTAATGCTGTCTTTGGAATTCTCCCAATGCAGTTCCGGACTCCAAAAACAAGAATTGCACATTCATTTTACACTGGCAGAATATAACCGTTTTACAGGTGTAATTACTGCAACATCTTAATAAGACAAGTAGTTTAAACGAAAATGAGATAATTTGGAAATTCAGTATGTTTTGGAGAAAATGTTTTTGAACTTTGGAACATTTTGAAGAATTCAAATTTTTACTGTAGAAAGGGGAGAAAAATGTGGGACTTTAAATGAAACGCACGGACTATATACGTCTCCATCATTGATACAATGTATATAACACAGAACAGTTGGGAGTTTATATGAGGTAAAAACAGTGAGAAAAATGTATAAATATTTATTATAAAAACAATACAAAATGCCATAGACACATACATGAGTTTACAAATAGTGTGTAGTCTTTTTTTGATGTCACAATGTAGAGAATACGATTTCCTATCATCTGTGCCCAGCGCTGAGCAATCCTCTTTTTATTGTTCAGTGAAATAAAACAGACTTTCAGACAAAGACCAAAGTCCTTGCTTGAGTGAAAGGTTATTTACATATCTCGTGCACTAGCCTGCAGACACGCACAGCTTCTTGTCTATGTATATTCTGATGGCTGTTTACACTGAACTGTGGATCACCTCATATTTTGAAACCATTTAATCAAAACACAGGAAAGACAGCCAATCCTGGGAGAGCTGGACAGGAGAGGAGAGGGGAGGGGGATGTGAATTGTGTACTTTACAGAAGCTGTGCATGTCTGCAAGCTAGTGCACGAGATATGTAAATAACCTGTCACTCAAGAAAGGACTTTGGTCTTTATCTGGAAGTCTGTTTTATTTCACTGAACAATAAAAAGAGGATTGCTCAGAGCTGGATTAACTCTGTGTGGCAAGACTGGGCACAGATGATAGGAAATATTTTTCTCTACATTGTGGCATCAAAAAAATATCCCCCAAGATTTAGCGTCACTTGAATGAGAGGGTGGCATAATAACATGAGAATTGTTGAGAGACTTAAACACATCCATATGAAAACAAGATGCATCCTGATATGCCCGACATGTTTCGTGGATCAACCACTTCTTCCGGGTCAGGTGCATCCATGGCTATGAAAAAGTATAAAGGTAAAGCCAATATAGTCTAATGCATAACCATAAATTGGGATAAAACAAAAGGTACCAGTGTATATATATAAAATACTACTCATAATATGTAGAGAAAGGAAATCATCCATTCTTCATATACTCAAATTTAAGCGCAGTCTAAAACCTATGGGGCTGGAACCCGAGGGCTATCCGAGAGGTCTATCATGGATGCTGTGGGAGGGTTGGCCGTGCAGAAATGACTGCACAAAAATAATTCCCAAACCATGGGAAAAACGGAATGTCTCAAATTGAGATCTGTGTGGGCTCCATTTCTATGGAATGCAAAAAATAAAATGGCTATGAAGAATTATTGTGATAAAAAAGGGGAAAGGAACACAAAGTAGGAGCCGACACCATAAAAATAATGAAAAATATGGTATGTGGACAGGCCCTCTATGTATGTCAAGGGTAAGCAACCTTGGCCCTCCAGCTGTGGTGAAACGACATGTCCCACAAGACATTGTAAGACCCTTAAAATCAGAGGCATGACTCCTAGAGGCAGAGGCATAATGGGATTTGTAGTTTCATTACAGCTGAAGGGCCAAGGTTGCCTACCCCTGATGTACATAGAGGGCCTGTCCACATACCATATTTTTTATTATGATATTGGGGAGTCCATGAAAAGCGAAGATGTACAGTGAGGAGATAGTCTTTTGATTTAAGGAATAAGGTACATATTTTACCTTATTCCTTAAGGTGTATTTCCACTTTTAAAGCCAAGTTTTTGAAAACACCTACTGTACAGTACTTTATACGCGTTGGCTTATTGATAAGCTGCACCAAAAATGTATCGTGCTTGTTGTTATTCAAAACGATTTAAAGTGCATTACACCCTTAATTACCACCCAACCCCATCTTCTCCATGAATCCCAATGCAAAAAAAAATAAAATAAAAAAATTCACCAAAATATTTTTTCTACAAAATGAAAACTGTTACATTTCTGCTTCCTATGCAGTATACCATGAATTGCATAACTACAGCTAATTTGAGATTAAACCAGTACAAAGAGTAGAACATGGAAAGTATGTATTCGAGACGGTCTTTTTTGTTTGTAGAATAGGCAAGAATTGAAACGGCACCTTTTCTGCTAAACAATTCTTTGCAAAATGAAACAAAAAATATGTTTTTCCTTTTTTGAGCTTGGTTATTCCTGAACCATTTATTTTTCCTAGAGCAGAACGCTGTCCTTGCCCAACTACAGATATATTTCTATTTACTTAGGGCCAGTTCACGCCATAGAAACCCCCTTGTGGGTAGACCAATTGTCGGGGGCATTGGGTCACTCAATGAGCGTCTGGGGGAATGGGTAGACAGTCAGTTGCAGCCTTTAGTAGTTAGCCTTCCTGGGTTTTTTAGGGACACCAAACAGCTCCTCATCAAACTGAAATATTTTGAGTGGAAAGCTAATTACAGATGGATCACTTGTGAAGTTACAAGTTTGTACGCCAGCATTCCCAAATCTTTATGTATACAAGCTGTCGCTTTTTCCTTAAACAGTCTGGGAACTACTCATTAGTCCTTCAAGAATTAATTTAGCTGTTCTTAGATTTTCTACTCGCACACAACTTTTTCATGTTCGACAGGTGCTGTTACCTCCAAATACGTTTTTGCCCTCCCTAGCCAACCACCGTATGGGGTGGTGGAAAAGGACACACATTTTTGGACATGATAGCCCCCGCCACGCAGACACAGCTTTCTTCTGTCGTTACATTGATGCCCTGCTGTTCATTGTATTGACGATCAGGTTGATCTAAATGTATGGCTCCACTATCTAAATGACAATAATCTCAATTTAAAGTTCACGGGACATCTGCATGATGCCTCTATTGAGTTTCTTGATGTACAGCTGTTGGGTAGGAATGGTGCCGTAGTCACTGGATCATACAGGAAACCTACAGCTGGTAATGCATTACTAAGAGCCGACTCTAGACACACTTTTAGAAGTGTCCTGGTTGACCAGTTTTTGAGGCTTAAAAGTTTGTGTAGCGATGATGTTGGTTTTATTAAGGAAGCAGAGGACATGTCCCAAAGATTTAGAGACAGAGGCTATCTAGCAAAAGTTCTCAATAGAGCCTTTTGTGTTGCCAGTGAAGTTCCTAGGAACGAGTTGCTACTAGAAAGGAACCCAAGGTATCGCTTTGATAGGAGACATTCTCCATCTGTGGCAGACCCTCCCATGTTCTCCACACCATAGACATTCTCCCTCTGTGGCAGACACTCCCGTGTTCTCCACACCATACGCATTCTCCCTCTGTGGCAGACACTCCAATGTTCTCCACACCATACACATTCTCCCTCTGTGGCAGACACTCCCGTGTTCTCCACACCATACACATTCTCCCTCTGTGGCAGACACTCCCGTGTTCTCCACACCATACACATTCTTCCTCTGTGGCAGACACTGCCGTGTTCTCCACACCATACACATTCTCCCTCTGTGGCAGACACTCCCGTGTTCTCCACACCATACACATTCTTCCTCTGTGGCAGACACTCCCGTGTTCTCCACACCATACACATTCTTCCTCTGTGGCAGACACTCCCGTGTTCTCCACACCATACACATTCTCCCTCTGTGGCAGACACTCCCATGTTATCCACACCATACACATTCTCCCTCTGTGGCAGACACTCCTGTGTTCTCCACACCATACACATTCTCCCTCTGTGGCAGACACTCCTGTGTTCTCCACACCATACACATTCTCCCTCTGTGGCAGACCCTCCCATGTTCTCCACACCATACACATTCTCCCTCTGTGGCAGACACTCCCGTGTTCTCCACACCATACACATTCTCCCTCTGTGGCAGACACTCCTGTGTTCTCCACACCATACAGCACTGAATTTAATAGGATTAAATACACAGTCACTAAGTACTTACCTATTCTTTTTAATGATCCTATATACAGCAAGGTTTTGTCCAAGGGTATCAAGACAGTGTCTCGTAGGGCCCCTACCCTAGGTGGATCGTTATTGCCTAGTTTATTCACCAGTAAGAAATCTGACTCTAATTGGCTATGTTTCAAAGGTAACTTTAGATGTGGCATGAGGGGTTGCGACTATTGTTGCCATATCAAAAGACGTTTGTTCAAGTGTCACCGGTTGCGGCTTTGAGATTTTCTCAATTGTAATACTAGGTTCTTGATTTATGTCATCAAATGCGATCTATGCCACATCCAATATGTAGGTCTGACAACACTCAGGTTAAAAGATTATCTTTACGATCACCTGCGAGATATTGAGAAAAGCAAGTCCACCAATGTGGCTAAACATTGGAATTTGGATCACTATACAGACATTTCTAGTCTGTAAATACAGGGTATTGTTAGGATAGTGACACCAATAAGAGGGGGTGATAGATTCAGGGCACTGTAAACGTGAAGTGTTCTGGACCTTCACGATGAATTCCAGAATTCCGGCTGGGTTAAAGTTTGAGTGGGATGTCTCCTATTATGATTAGGTATGCCTGTCATTAGTACTCTTAAGCCCTGTACACACGATCGGATATCTGATGGATTTTTTCATCGTATATCCGATGAAGCTGACTTTCATCAGTCTTGCCTACACACCATCGGTTAAAAATCCAATCGTGTCCAACGCGGTGACGTAAAACACTACGACGTGCTGAGAAAAGTTCAATGCTTCCGAGAAATGCGTCGATATGATTCTGAGCATGTGTGGATTTTTGACCGATCAACTTCCCCACAGATGATCGTTTTTTTTCTCTATCGGTTTTTTAACCATAGGAACATTTTTAAGCTCGTTCAATTTTTTTTTTCACTGATGGAAAAAAAAAACAATGGGGCCCACTGTCTGTATGATCCAGTGACTACGGCACCTATTCCTGTCTGATGAAAACGGTCCATCGGTCCGTTTTCATCAGACAAACCGATCGTGTGTATAGGGCTGCAATCTGGATGCCATGACTAGTCTATAGGTTTATATCAATTTAATCTACTATTTTTATTTTTTGATCCTGTTCCATAGGTACACAATTCATATTATAATTTAATTAGGTTTATTTAGATTCAGCTGTTTATATTTTGACGTTTAGATATTTGACCTTCTAGAATACGGCTCCAAGGGATGACATTACCTACTGTGTCAGTGTTTTCACATGATGTGATCATTGCAGCAATTGCTAGTATTTTTTTATTTACACTACACAGTGGATAGTGTCTTCATGATATGTTTGACCATAGAAGCCATTACTGACTTGAGATGTTTATTCGATGGTATTCATTTTTGATATTTTTCAATTTACTGTTGAGTGGATCTATTATTTGTCATATCTGTCGTTTGTCAATGTGGGCAGCTTGTGGATGCCTGATTTACAGATGAGTGCATTGATATACATTTATCAATTAATTGGCTAACCCAGCTGGTTGAATTTGGTATATAACATTGATCAGCCGTGAACTCAACAGCACTTTAGTCTGTAGCCTCGTGCACACGCTCGGTTTTCCCGGCAAGAAAACTGCTGGCAGAGCTTTCTTGCCGAGTAAACCAAGCGTGTGTACGAAGCTTTGAGGTTTCTCATCAGAAAAACTGCCCAGAATCTATATTTCCTCGTTGTGATTCTCGGCAGTGTTTTCCTGCTGAGAAACCAGAGCATCTGTATACTTACCTGTCGCCGTGAAAATGACTTTGACGCATGCGTGGTAGCTTCCAAGGCATAGGTAGGGTGTAACAAGAATACTCGAGGCCTTTTATTTGATAGGCTGTCAGGATTTTATCTGTGACTTTGCCCCAGGTAGGGAAATGGTACCTCCTGTCCATTTTATATCACCGTCAACTGGGAAATTAAAAAAAAAAAATCTTCCTAAGAAAATCAGAGGCGGCAATCAAAACCTGAATAGTTCTAACCCTTCCCCTTGCTAAAATAAACGTAAAAACTAGCTATGTTAAACCATTCGCCCAGGTCTGTGTCTCAGTGTATCTTACAGTCGAATGTCCATAGTGAAGGTGCGCGTAAACATACACAGGTGGTCATTATGCTATTAACTACTAGTATATTTTAGGATTATAGGAGGAAAACTACCTACACATGAGTAGACTATGAGGAAAAAAAAAGGTTCAGGTCTACACTGCTTTGAGTCTGCAGTGCTCACTCTTGAATATATATACAGAGTTGAACGCGTCCATCATAAGAGCTGTGGTGTTTTGGAAATTGAGATTCTTTTCCACCCATGTTCTCAAATACTCCACCCTGCAGCTTGCTTGTCTCTTTATTGACAGCTAAGTGAAAAGTGGTCCTGCAAATGAGCTTGGTGTTTATTGCCTGTAAGGATGGATGGACATCCAAAATGATGTATAGCTCATTAATGTTAGTGTTTGCCAAGGCGTGATGATAGAAATTATGGGAAAGTATTGGCTGAACTTTCTACAGCCTTAAAAGTCTTCCAAAGCCTAGCAGGGCTGGGACTTGTACTGTTTATCTGTGACAACTATTCCCAGGATTGTTCAGTTTCAAAATGGAGTTCAACTGGTGCTCACAAATATGACTGCTCCATTAAATGCTTGTTACTGGACATTCTGAAAATAATTAATATACAGTACTCGATCTAAACTTGCATTTAAAAATAAAGTCAGACAGGCCAAGGTTACAATCCTTACACTGGTTCCCATATGCTTAACATTGGGAGTTGAGGCGTTCAATCACCTAGTGATTAGATGTTTCAAGACTGTGTAAAAGCGTTCCATCCTTGAAATGGTTAAAGGGGTTGTAAAGGTCCAATTTTTTATTTTCCTAAATAGCTTCCTTTACCTTAGTGCAGTCCTCCTTCACTTACCTCATCCTTCCATTTTGCTTTTACATGTTCTTATTTCTTCTGAGAAATCCTCACTTCCTGTTCTTCTGTCTGTAACTCCACACAGTAATGCAAGGCTTTCTCCCTGGTGTGGAGTGTCGTGCTCGCCCCCTCCCTTGGACTACGGGAGAGTCAGGACACCCACTAACACACAGCTCCTTTATCTACAATTTAGAGAGCATCCTGACTCTCCTGTAGTCCAAGGGAGGAGGTGAGCACGACACTCCACACCAGGGAGAAAGCCTTACATTACTGTGTGGAGTTACAGACAGAAGAACAGGAAGTGAGGATTTCTCAGAAGAAATAAGGACATGTAAAAGCAAAATGGAAGGATGAGGTAAGTGAAGGAGGACTGCACTAAGGTAAAGGAAGCTACTTAGGAAAAACAATTGTACCTTTACAACCCCCTTAAAGTAAAAATAAATTTTGATACAATTGCCTATATTTTAATTGTTGAACCCCCCCCATATAATATATTTCTTACATTTCCTAACAAATCACAATGTTAATGAATTTTTTATAGTTTTTCAAAGCCCTGGCTTGATCCCCTTTCTTTGCAGTTAGTACAGTTGGTAGGCATGAACTTCCTCCTGGCCGACAATGTCTTAGACCCTGTGTCCTTAGGGCCCACTAACAGGCCAGATTTTATGTATTAACTTAGGGAGATGCAGACTAGTATACTGCAATCAATGAGCAGCAAATTATATCACCTGTGATTTATTTCAGTTATGTTGCAAACCTGGCCTGTTAGGCTGGACTCACACCTATGCATTTTTAGTGCTTTTTGCATTTTGCAGATTTGCACTACAGTCCATTTAACATGGTTTCCAATGGAACACGTTCTGTAGTGCAAATCTGAAAAATGCAAAAAAGCACTAAAAATACATAGGTGTGAATCCAGCCTTAATGGGCCCTGAGGACAGGGTTGATGACCACTGTCTTAGAGTCATGGATGACGTTGGGTTGGCGGCACAGCTCTTGGGATTTAGTGGCCTTTTGGCCCATCAGACACAAAGACTAGTTGAAGCTTTGTAGTCATATGACCAGATAGAAAATGTTTTAAAAATAGCATACAATAATAATAATAATATACATACACATACACATACACATACACACACACACACACACACACACACACACACACACACACACACATATTACTAAAAATATTGGCACGCCTGCCTTTACAAGCACATGAACTTTAATGGCATCCAAGTCTTAGTCCATAGGGTCCAAATTCTATTGGCCCACCCTTTGCAGCTATAGCAGCTTTAACTCTTCTGGGAAGGCTGTCCACGATGTTTGAGAGTGTCTATGGGAATGTTTGACCATTCTTCCAGAAGCACATTTGTTAGGTTAGGCACTGATGTGGATGAGAAGACCTGGCTTACAGTCTCAACTCTTATTCATCCCAATGGTGCTCTTTTGGGTTGAGGTCAGGACTCTGTACAGGCCAGTCAAGTTCCTCCACCCCAAACATGCCAAAGATGTCTTTATGGACTTTGCTTTGTGCACTGGTCCAAATCATTTGGTGGAGGGGGAATTATTGTGTGGGGTTGTTTTTCAGGGGTTGTGCTTGTGCTTAGTTCCTTTGAAGAAAACTCTTAAGGCGTTGGCATACCAAGACATTCTGGACAATTTCATGCTCCCAACTTTGTATAAAAAGTTGTGGGGATGGTCCCTTTCTGTTCCAACATGACTGCGCACCAGTGCACAAATCAAGGCCCATAAAGACATGAATGAGTGAGTTTGGGGTGGAGTAACTTAACTGGTCTACACAGAGTTCTGACCTCAACCTGATAGAACACCTTTGGGGTGAATTAGAGCGGAGATTGTGAGCTAGACCATCTCGTCCACATCAGTGCCTGACCTTACAAGTGTGCTTCTGGAAGAATGGTTAATCATTCCCATAGACACAATCCTATACCTTGTGTACAGCCTTCCCAGAAGAGTTGAAGCTGTTATAGCTGCAAACTCAATATTGAACCCTGTGGATTTAGATCAAGATGCCATTAAAGATCATGTGCGTGTAAAGGCAGGTATTCCAATAATTTTGGTAATAGTATATATAATATAATTTTTTAAATCATATTTAATTGAAGGCATTTTATAGATATAAACATCATCATAGGGTACAGAAAAAAAACATGGTCTAGCGCACTTATCTATATATATATATATATATATATATATATATATATATATATATATATATATATATATATATATATATATAATAATAATTGTGTGTGAGCAATAATATAGAGAGTGAACAAAATAAAGTAAAAAAATAATCCATGACATATCACCTCCAGGAATTGCATAGACCACATAGCCATGTCCAGAAATATCATAGACTATACAGTCACCTTAGTGAACCACAGAATTACAGCTAGTGTTTCTACAGGTCGGAGAGTCATTTTCGGGAATTCCATACACCACATGCACCATGCAGAGTAACCACCAACATTTTCACATATCACAAAAACACTGCCATTGGTTCTACAAAGATGAAGAGCAACCTACAGTGTTTTCCCAGAATATGAATGAATTATCTCCAGTGTTTTTTCATATGTACCATGAGTAGTCATCTCTAGATAATCCATAGACCATGAGGAGTTTGCCTTTATTGTTTCCATGAACCATAAAGAATCACCATTGTTTTTCCTAGACCACAAACTGCAAACATCTATTTTATAAGACCATGTTTCCACAGACTATGGAAAGTAATCTGTAGAATTCCTTGTTGACCATCCAGAAATTCTATAGACCACAAAGAGTAACCTCCATTAAGAGATATGGAGGTGCATAGTCGATGAAGTCACCTCAGGAGCTCCAAATCCCACAAAAAGTCCCCTCTCAAATTTCACCGACCACTAATAATCCTCTCCAGGAATTCACTGTGATACCAATTGTAATTCCATTTTCAAAACAGTTCTCTTTTTACAGACCCTACACATATGACTCCTATTCAATGAAACACCTAGTTATTTCCAGTGGACTGCGTCAGGGAAACGAACCTGCTTCCAGAAAGCTAAAAGCCGAGCATCTTACGAGAAATGTTATTAGAACAATTTATTAGTGTGGGCATATTTACTGTGCCAGCAAGAAAAATACAAACCAGTTACCTGCCATACATTCACCCATGCTTTCTATGTCTTGTTTGTACATTGTGTTTCCGTTACTGGAACTGATCATGAGGAAAGGTCAATACTGGAAGTCCAAACCTATTAATATTGTGAGAATGGACAACCGAGAGACAACACGTTTGAATTCTGGAGAAAAAAGCCAAGTAAAACCTAACTAAATCATCATCTGTCATCAAACATATTCTACAAACAGATTGCCTAAGAAAGTTGTCCATCTGGACAAGTACTTACTTTGATTTGTTACAAGTAATTTTTAAAAATGAATGACAAAAAGGAAAATTAAATTTTTAACCATTTTTTTGGGCCACCACCATACAACCTTTCTTAACCACTTCCCGCCCGGCCTATAGCCGATTTACGTCCGGGAAGTGGTTATGAAATCCTGACAGGACGTTCCAGAACGTCCTGCAGGATTTCATGCTGCGCGCGCCTGTGGGGGCGCGCAGCGCGGCGATCAGTGATGCGCGGTGTCAGTCTGACACCCTGCATCTCCGATCTCGGTAACGAGCCTCTGGCCACGTGATCAGCCGTGTCCAATCGCGGCTGATCACGATGTAAACAGGAAGAGCCGTTGATGGCTCTTCCTCACTCGCGTTTGACAGACGCGAGTAGAGGAGAGCCGATCGGCGGCTCTCCTGACAGGGGGGGTTCGCGCTGATTGTTTATCAGCGCAGCCCCCCCTCGGATTGCCACACTGGACCACCAGGGATGCCCACCCTGGACCACCAGGGTGGGCAAAAAAAAAAAAAAAGCCTGCAAAAAAAAGTCAAAAATAAATAAATAAAAAAAGCATTCAAAAAAAGAAAAAAGATGCCAATCAGTGCCCACAAATGGGCACTGACTGGCAACCTGGCAAAATCAGTGCTGCCCCACAGTGCCACCCCAGTGTCCATCAGTGCCACCCCACAGTGTCCATCAGTGCCACCCCACAGTGCCCATCCATGCCCAATGCCCACCTATCAGTGCCCATCTGTGCCACCCATAAGTATCCATCAGTGCCACCCATCTGTGCCGCCTATGAGTGCCCATCTGTGCTGCCTATGAGTGCCCATCAGTGCCACCCATGAGTGCCCATCAGTGCCGCCTATGTGTGCCCATCAGTGCCGCCTATGTGTGCCCATCAGTGCCGCCTATGAGTGCCCATCAGTGCCGCATACCAGCGCCGCCAATCAGTGCCACCTCATCTGTGCCCGTCAGTACTACCTCATCGATGTCCATCAGTGCCATCTCATCGGTGCCCATTAGTGCCGCCAAATCAGTGCCCGTAATTGAAAGAGAAAACTTATTTACAAAAAAATTAACAGAAAAAAATAAAAACGTAATTTTTTTTCCAAATTTTCAGTCTTTTTTTAGTTGTTGTGCAAAAAAAAAAATCGCAGAGGTGATCGAATACCACCAAAAGAAAGCTCTATTTGTGGGGATAAAAGGACGCCAATTTTGTTTGGGTACAGTGTAGCATGACCGCGCAATTGCCATTCAAAATACGACAGTGCTGAAAGCTGAAAATTGGCTTGGGCGGGAAGCTGCGTAAGTGCCTGGTATGGAAGTGGTTAATGTAAGCTACCTAAAAGTAGCATTTTTCTCAATGACAAAGCTCTGGCTTTTAGCAAGGTTCTTTTTTCCTTTTTGTTAAAAATGTTCTTGTCTTTTACGTGGTGCACAGAGGTCATCATACAGCATTTCAGTAAAATATTACGTGTGGTCATTTACACAGAACAGGATAGAGGAGGAAAGCATAGGTAGAGATTAGAATTGGCTCCATGGTAGGTACAGTATATCCTCAAATAATGTGGATTTGAATGTAAAGGGGTTGTAAACCTTTCCCGTTCTTTCACCTTAATGCATTATCATCAGCCCTTTCACACTGCTAGTGCCCAAAAAACGCTGGTAAAGCTCCGCTAAGACCCCTTTCACACTGGGGCATTTTTCAGGCGCTCTAACGTTAAAACAAGTGCCTCAATGGGAAGGGGTGCTTCAGGAGCGGTGTATTCACTGCTCCTAAAGCGCTGCAAAGAAGCTTCTTGCAGGACTTTTTTGGCGCCCTGCCAGCGCAGCGCCTCAGTATGAAAGCGCTCTGACTTTCACATTGGGATTGCAGATGAGGCTTCTTTCAGGCGCTTTACAGGTGCTTTTTTAGCGCTTTAGTGTGAAAGCATTCGGGCTTTCACATTGGGATTGCAAATGCAGCTTTTTTCAGGCGCTTTACAGACACTTTTTTTAACGGAACTGTTAGACAGGGCCAAATAAGTTTTGTTGCTGGTAAGTGAGCTGGGAATTTTTGCTTGTTTTTGATGCGAGTTGCCCTTCCATCTGCTGCTTGCTGCAAAGGCCAGTCATAGGTTGTGGTGGTTACCATTTGTATAGTTGCTGAATTGGTGTGGGGACGTACGGATACCTTCAGCTGCCATTGTTGCCTTGCTGGGTGTCCTGTGTGTTCCTGTACCTTTAAGGAGGGCTGGGCTCCCTCCAGGCACACCTATCCTTAAACTATACACTGCTATATGTGCTCCAACGTATGCAGCTTAGTTGACGGCTGGCTAAGTTGGTTATGGAGATAGAGCACGCATGAATCCATTCCAGTGGTTAGGCCTGTATGGCACTCCGTCAGTGTTTATTTGCATGTGACAAGAAGCAGAGCCGAGAAGTGGATTATGCTGTGCAGGACCGTGGAACACAACCTGAAGGAACTTCCCTGCAGAAGCTTCTCTTTCATGTTCAAGTGGTAGCTGCTTCCGACAAAACCACATTCAAATCAAATAGGATTATGGGACCCCTGTGTGGCAATCACAGCAGGCCCACCCCATACATTATGCCTTAATTGTCTGCTGAGTGAAAGCCCTTCAAAGCCAAGGCGAAACAAGTGATCTGTTTCAGAACTATACTTTGCTTCAGACATAATTCAATTAATGCCACATCCTGCTTCCCATCTGATTCCGCTCCTGTCTTTCTTGTGGGAAGCAGGTTAAATCCAACTGAAGAAAGCAGGGCAAAGTGATGCATCTGGCCTTGTTGTGTGTGCAGGTTCTTGCTGTGAGACAGTGTGAGTAGTGTTCAGATTAGAAACAGGCTTGCATTATTCCACACAGCCTTCTCTGGGCCTCAGAGCTTCTTCCAGTCCTCCAGATGTGACTGACATCACCGGTTCTGTCTATCCGGAGGTTGCATGTTGAAAGCAAATAGACTGATCACAATAGAGTTTTTTTTTTCATAAGATAACAAAGTCCAATGCATTGTAGTATATGTATTCTTCTCTTTGCCAGTGACAAAACAAAAGATAAACACAAATGTTGGCTCGTGTTTTTTACATACCAGGGATACTTTTTACTCTGATTAGCTGATTACAACTTAAGTGGTCAATGCTTCAGCATTTGATGCTACCCTTGTGAGAGTCGGAGAGGGGTCTGCAGGGACATTTAGGGGTTCTGCAGGATTTAGACCTGTCTTTAGGCCTGAGAGGTTTACAATAAAAGCTATGAGAGGCAAACAACCAGAGCTGAGACCTAAAATGGCATTGAGGTCAGCTATGAGAGGCTTCATTTTATTGAACTGAAACGGACTTTGTCCATCCAACTCCATACTGGATGATCAAATCTACTGTGTTTCCCTGAAAATAAGCCCTACCCCGAAAGTAAGCCCTAGCGTGATTATCGGGGCGGGCTGCAATATAAGCCCTACCCTGAAAGTAAGCCCTAGTCAAAGTTCATTAAAAATCTATTTTTTCAAACCTATACATTGCTGCAGTGTTTCCGTTTATTACTGTGTTAAACAATATGGTACCGTTATGTTTAAAGCCACTGCTGATCCGTCCTCTTCTCGCCTCGTCTGCATCCCGTCCCTCTTCTCTCTCACTCTCTCCTCCCGGATGACGAAAGAAGAGCAGGTGAATACCGGTACACCAGGGAGCTGTAAACCCTACGGTAAAAGGTATTTTCTATGGTACTGCACCATATACAGTGCCAAGATGTCTTTCTGAAAATACCGTAATGACTCCTGACCTGACAGTTGGGGGGGGGGGGGGGGGGGACAGGGGGACACAGAATCTTTGTAAAATTTGTACATTCCGTAAATAAATAAGCCCTACCCCGAAAGTAAACCCTAGTGTGTTGTTTGTGGACAAAATTAATATAAGACCCAGTCTTACTTTCAGGGAAACACGGTACTATCAAATGCCATCCTAAATTAGGTGAAAGATGGAGTTTGGTCTACTTCCTTTAAACTGTTTACTGTCACGCCGTGTCCAAGATTTGATCCTGGGACCTAGTGTTGTTCATAGACAGTTTTCTATGTCCTGAAACACCAGGGAACTTGTTTTAGGTTTGAATCCTGATTACTTTCTGCTTTTGTGTTTGATGTTGGCTCCACCCTGGGACCAGCTGTTTGTAGTTATCTGATCAGCGACCCTATAAATCTCCACTTCCTCTTCCTGTCCTTGCCCTAGTATAGGTTCCTGTTTATGGATGCTCTTAGTGTTGTTGCTGACTTGGCTCGTTCTTGACTTTGATTCTCGGATTATCCTTTGGACTTTGCTTATCTTGTTGCCGACCCCGCCTGGCTCGTTCTTGACTGCGTCAAG
Source organism: Rana temporaria (assembly GCF_905171775.1). Lineage (NCBI taxonomy): Eukaryota > Metazoa > Chordata > Amphibia > Anura > Ranidae > Rana > Rana temporaria. Next base: position 177,514,265 of record NC_053495.1, read on the forward strand.
CCGATCACCTGCCAGTGCCCACAGTGCCACCCATTAGTGCCCACAGTGCCACTTGTTTGTCACCAATCAGTGTTGCCAACCAGTGCCGCCCTTCAGTATCAACTACCAGTGCCTGTCGGTGCCATCTATCGGTACCTATCAGTGCCACTCATCAATGCCACCCATCAGTGCCGCCTTATCTGTGCCTATCAGTGACCACCAGTGCCACCTTTATCAGTGCATATCAATGAAGGAAAAAAATTACCTGTTTGTAAAAAGTTATAACAAACTATGAAACGTGAAACATTTTTTATTTTTTCCCAAATTTTCCATCTTTTTTTGTTTAGCAAAAAATAAAAACCCCAGCAGTGATTAAATACCACCAAAAGAAAGCTCTATTTGTGTGTGCGTCAGCGCTGACAATTGGTCTGGGCAGGATGGGGGTATAAGTGCCCAGTAAGGAAGTAGTTAAGGACTCTACAACTTTGCTACAGACTAAATACGATACACTAATTTGGGTTATTTTCACCAAAAGAAATGTAGCAGAATACATTTTGTTCTAAATTTATGAAGAACAATTATTTATTTGCAAACTTTTATAACAGAACAGCTGAAATTTGGCCTGGAAGGGGGTAAAAGTACCCCGTATTGAAGTGGTTAATTGAACAAGCTGAATGGCTACCATGCAAAGCTGCACCAGATTTTGCTCTCTTCTGTTTTAGTAAATCAACCCCTTTGTCTACTCTGTGCCCTCTATCTTTGTAATCCCAATAATTATTATAATACAGAATTTATATAGCGCCAACAGTCTGTACTGTGCTTTACAACATGAGGGTCGACAGTACATTTGCAATACAATTTAATTCAATAGAGGAGGAATCGTGGGCCCTGCTCGTTAGAAGAGCCAATAATCCTAGATTGTAAGCTCTAAGCCTGCTGGGTATAGTTCAAAGGCCATGCAGTGTATTATGGTTTGAGTCGGATGAGTCTGCACAAAAATTCACCAGGACTGTGAATCTTGTACCCACAGGATTCATCTCAAATCCATGGTAGCGGCAAATCAAACCTCATCCAGTAATAAATGCAAGACTTGGAGATCAAAGGGCCTGTAAATACTAAACAAATTGGTTTGTACATAGTAGTTATAAAGGAAAAGAAAAATGTTCATCCACTAAGATCTGCCAGAAACTCAGCAGGTTAAATGTCTTGATTTAATTAGGGGCTTTCATAATAACACGTATCTGTTACAGTGCGATGGGGAATATGTTTGAGATAAATCAAAGAGATACTGGAACGAGCACTTAAGAATGTACTAATGCAGACATAAATTACAGGAAAACACATGCAGCAATAACCGTTCCAGGAACCTGAAATAACATTTCAAACAGGGTCAGAAGATTGTTGGACTTTGTACCCATGGAAAAAGCTATAAAGTCTTTTACCCAGACACACTTAGGGGTGGGTTATCAGATGCAAATCTGGCTGAGGCCAGGCACATGATTGCTTTTAGAAGAGCCACATTATTTTATAATACAAAAATGATTGCTGCTATGAACTATGAAGAAGAAGAATAATAAATAATAATAAATATATATATATATATATATATATATATATATATATATATATATATATATATATATATATATATATATATATATATTGTATTTTACAAAAGTGCCTACACCCCTCACATTTTTGTAAATATTTTATAATATCTTTTCATGTGACAACACTGAAGAAATTGCACTTTTCTACAATGTAAAGTAGTGACTAGTGAGTCTACAGCTTGTATTCGGCTACTTTCATAACTGAGACGCTTTACAGGTGCTATGACACTAAAAATATCGCCTGCATAGGGCCGGTAAAGTGCCTCTTCTCTTGCTCCAGTATGAAAGCCTGAGGGTGCGCTGGCAGGATGCTAAAAAAAAAAGTCCTGCAAGCTGCATCTCTGAGGCGCTGTAAGAGCGGTGTATACACCGCTCCTAAAGCACCCTTGCCCCTTGAAAAAGGGTTACTAGCGCTTTGTTGGTGCTAGTAACCCTTTTTCAGCCATTAACGGGGGATAAAAGCGTCCCGCTAGCGGCAGAATATCGGTAAAAGGTGACTGTAAATCGTCGCTAAAAATAGCGGTGATTTACCGCTGACGCCCTCAGTATGAAATTAGCCTAATGCCACGTACACACAATCGGACATTCTGACATCAAAACCGTGGTTTTTTTTTTTTTCGACGGATTGTTCGCTCAAACTTGTCTTGCATACACATAGTCACACAAATGTTGTCGGAAATTCCGAACGTCAAGAACGCGGTCACGTACAACACTACGACGAGCCGAGAAAAATTAAGATCAATGATTCCGAGCATGCGTTGGATTTTTGTGCGTCGGAATTGGCTACAGACAATCAGAATTTTCGACTAGAACTTTTGTCTGAAAAATTGAGAACCAGCTCTCAAACATTTGTTGAAGAGGGCGCTAGTGAGATAAATCACCTAGTGTGAATATATATAAATCCTGACAGCTGGGACACACCCACTATGGTGGATCCCAATTGGCAGGGTGATGCTACTAAAATTAAACACTCCACTTGATATGAATACAACAATCCGCGAATCTCTATCTGGAATGATAAAGATATCCTAGGTGTACACAAATAAGTCCAAAGTATATAGTATGTGAAAGTAAAAATTATAAATATAAAAATGCACAAAAAAGTGTGGAAAAAGTGTTTCTTGAATAGCACAATTGATAAGAAAACTCCCATCACAGGATTCTTCATTTACTGTTTATGCAAGTAATCCAGGTGATAATGCAGCCTCCGCTATCTATTAGACTTCACCCGAAGTGCTCTTAATAGGGAATGCGCTTACCGATTAAATGGACCACTTTAATGAAAAAGTAGGTCTGCTACGCTGAACAGGTTAAAGTGCCTGTACACTATTCATCAGACGCTGGAACTGGCACGATGCTTTCAGCAGTGGTATCCCAGAGATCCAACCACAAAAAACAAAAAGGAGTCTAATAGTATAATACCGCTTTAATAAATAATAGATAAAAACAGGCTGAATGGCCTCCCCCCTTTTTGCCTACATATACCAGAAATCTCTGCGGTCACGATCCACGAACGTACGCGCGGCCGTCGCATTTTCTTACATCGTCTGTAGTCGGCTTTTTCCGGCGTATAGTTAAAGCTGGTGTTAAGTATGGCCGTCGTTCCCGCTTTTAATTCTTTTTTTTTTAATTCTTTTTTTTTTTTTTTTTCGTAAGTCGTCCGTGAATCGGGATGGACGTAACTCACGTCTAAGTTAAAAAAAATTACGTCCTAGCGATGTCATTTAGCGCAATGCACGGAGGGAAATTTCGGAACGACGCATGCGCAGTTCATTCAGCGCGGGGACGCGCTTCATTTAAATGTAACCCGCCCCCTAATCGCCGATTTGTATTCTGCCGCCAGAGATACACTACGCCGCCGTAACTTACGGCGCGAAATCTTTGAGGATTGGAAATCCTGCCAGGTAAGGCGGCGTAGCGTATCTCTGATACGCTGCGCCCATCTATTTCTATGTGGATCTTGCCCTCCTTGTTCTTCTTTACACTGAAGAATATGCAAATCACTAGTTACGGCGATTCACGAACATCCGCGTTACCCATCGCTCTAACTTTACGTTGTTTCCGTCGAGATACGCCGCGTAAAACTAGGGATGCCCTCTAGGTGGACTAACCCATGTTAATTATGGCCGTCGTTCCCGCGTTGAAATGTGAAAATTCACATCGTTTGCGTAAGTCGTCCGTGAATGGCGCTGGACGCCATTTACGTTAACGTCTAAGCAAATGACGTCCGTGCGACGTCATTCAGCGCAATGCACGTCGGGTAATTTTCCCGACGGAGCATGCGCAGTACGTTTGGCGCGGGAACGCGCCTAATTTAAATGGTGCCCGCCCCATTTGAATTAGGCGGGCTTGCGCCGAGCGCATTTACGTTACACCGCCGCAAGTTTACAGGTAAGAGCTTTGTGAATCAGGCACTTACGCTGTAAACTTGCGGCGGTGTAACGTAATTGGGATATGTTACGCCGCCGCAGCGTAGCGTAAATGTATGTGAATCTGGCCCTATGTTTTCGTCCATAGTTGAGTCGTTTAGCCTTGTTTCCACGCTGGAAGTATGTTATTTGGCAGCAATTCTTCCATAATGACCACTTCTGGTCAGTCTTCTTAAGACAGTAGGTGATTGTACCTGGGGCCCACTGGTTTCCGCCATTACTGTGCTTATGACACTGCTGGACATCTTTCGATCTTGAAGGGAAGTAAGCATGATGGGCCAGATCCACAGCCCCGCAGCGCAACGTAACTTAACAGATTTAAGATTACACTGCCGCAAATTTCCTAAGTTAGGTATCGATCCACAACACACTTACCTGGAAATTTGCGGCGGTGTAACTCAAATTCGTCCGGCGCAAGGCGTTCCTAATCTAATGGGGCGAGTCCCATTTAAATTAGGCGCGCTCCCGCGCCGGACGTACTGCGCATGCTTGTGACGCAAATTTCCCGACGTGCTTTGCGCGACGTGACATCATTTTTTGATCGGCGCGTAGCGGATTTCCGTATTCCCGTGCGGCTTACGCAATCGACGTAAAATTTAAAAATTAGACGCGGGAAGGACGGCCATTGTGACGGTATCAGTATGATATCCCCGTCAAGCATTCCCTCCTCTCCATACAAGAACATCACAGGATCATCACACATGAGTCAAGACTGAATGCTGGAACCAAGACTGATTTATTGGCAGCTTGCTGCTGGTTATAAATACAGTTTTACAAGCTAAATCCTTAATCAAGGAACAATGGGAGCTCCACCCCCTTTTCACCCACTCGGGGGTTTCTCATACAGAATATAGCCAGACAATTCGGAGCCGACCTGAGACACATTTTCTTTAAATAATGACATCAGGGAAGTAAATTACAAGGTGTACAGAACAGATTAGCTGGGCAGCCTGGCACCGCATAATGAAGCAATCAGAATACATAACATGAGTTACCTCTAATCACAGTAACAGGTTTAACATCCCTTTGAAAGAAGGAGCTAGCTGCAGACGGGTCATTAACATGTCAATAGCTTGTAACACATGAATCCATTTTACCTCTAACCCACAATTTAACCAAGCAGGGAGATTTACACTGACATATCCTTCAAAATGGCCCCCCTTTTTCTCCCTGCTCCGGCAAATCCGGTTGGACCTTCCCTGGTCCAGTAGGGTTGACGGGTTCAGAGCTTTTAGTCCGAGGTTAACTCCGTTTGGCGTGACTGACCTCCATTGGTAACTGCTTCCGACTCAGGTATGCCACCGGGTCGTCAGATCACACGCCGGTCAGTCCCCAAGTCTTTGTGCGATCTGCAGAGTCACCAGAGGTCAGTGTGAAGACGGCGAATGGGTCTGTGCGCCGCCGTCTAGGTGTCCCGCTATGGGAGGGGCAGGTTATGGCTCTGAAGTGACAATCACAGGAGATTCATAAAAAGGAAAAGTTATATTTGTTGAAATGCTGTAGCACTGGTGCTCAGAGTCCGGGGGGGGGGAGGGGAATCAGAGCCCCATAAGGTCAGCCACCCCCTGCTCCCTCCGCAGCCGCCGGTTCTCCTCTTGGAGCTTCTCCAGCTCCATCTCCAGTTCATGGAGCCTGGGGGGGTCAGCCTGCTGTGACCTCAGGTGGTTGTTCTCCTCCTCCATGCGGCTTATGCACTCCTCCAGCTCTATGTATTCACGGATCAGCTCCTGCTTGCTCATGTCCTGCAGGCTTTCCACGTGGTCCTTCATCATCAGGAACTGGGTGGTGGTGTAAGGGGCCACCGGTGGGCCCTTGGCGAACATCTCGGCCCGCATCTGGGGCGCCCGATGCGATTCCATCTTCTCCAGTCGCTTCTTCTCCTCCCAGGTCCGCTGGTTATACGGCTTCCAGGACCTCTTCTTCTTGGGGGGTAGCCGGCGGTGCCTCTTTCTGCCCAGCTCCCTCCAGGGCCCCTCCGGCTCATGGCTGTCACCCATGACCAGCTGACAATGGTGTTCCCTGTTGTCCGTAATAACAGATTGTACCATGAGGGCTTCGTAAGGGGTGCCCAATGGTTCTTCCTGACCCAGCTCCTGTGGATCCCAAGCAGAGTCTACACAATGGGCTGCTGCTGGTGGGCGGTACCCAGGTTGAGACCAATTTGATCTGGTGTTGTCATTCAGGGGGCAATTCTGCTTGAAGTGACCCAACTGTTTGCACCGGAAGCAGCGTTGTTCGTTGTCCTCCTGGCGTGGATAGCGAGGGCTCGATGTCATCGGTCTGTTAGGCGGTTGGTATCTAGCGGCTGGTGGGTGTGAGGGCGCCGTTGGTCGTGGAGGTTGTACCCGTGGTGTGACCTGGTTTGTCTTGCGAGTATCCGCATATTCATCCGCCAACTTCGCGGCCTCTGGTAGAGTCATGGGCCTGCGATCTCTCACCCAATCTTTGACGTCCGTCTGGATGTGATTGTAAAATTGCTCCAGGAGCATTAGTTGCAAAATGTCCTCTGCGGTGGTGGCCTGGCTGCTGTTAACCCAGTTAGAGGCCGACCGGGACAACTGGCATGCCCATTCCGCGTAAGAGTCTTTCGTGGTTTTGCGTGAGTCCCTGAACTTCTGTCGGTGGGACTCTGGGGTTACTGCATAACGAGCCAGGAGCACTTCTTTAACCCGGGCGTAGCTATGGATATCCTGATCTGGCACGGTCCGGAAAGCATCAGAAGCTTTGCCTGACAGTTTGCCTGACAATATTGCAACCCAGTCTCCTCTAGCTATTCGGTGCAGGTTACATTGTCGCTCAAAATCTGCCAGGTAGTTATCAATCTCACAGTCCTTTTCATCAAAAGCTTTAAAAGCGCTAAACGGAATCTTCCTTGTGTCTGCTGTGCTGTACTCACTGTTTGGAGGATGTGCAGCTGCTTGTTGGACTGCTGCCAGTTTTAACTGTAGCTCTGCATCTCTTATTCGTTTATCCTTCTGTAGCTCTGCGTCTCTTATTTGTTAATCCTCCTGTAGTTCTGCGTCTCTTATTTGTTTAGCCTCCTGTAGTTCTGCGTCTCTTATTTGTTTAGCCTTCTGTAGTTCTGCGTCTCTTATGTGTTTATCCTCCTTCGCTAACAGGTCCATCACTTTCAGCACCACATCCGGCGTTGGGTTCGGGCCGAACCACGCTAGCTTCTCTCTCATTAGCTTGTTGGTTGGTGACTCCTCCTGAATCACTGGTGTCTCCATCTCTTGTACTGCTGGCGTTGCTGCAATCCCGTCCTCCTGGTCCATCTCCATTAATTCTGCTATGATGACCCGCTTGGTTTTGTTGCTAGCAATCTTTCCACGAACTTCCAGTAGTTCTTTTAAGCAGGGTGTAGCAGCCTTCCATTCACTGTTCCCAGTGTCTGCTTGGAGTCCTGGTGTAAGGGAGAGTAGAAGGGAAGATCCCGCTGCTGCCAACCAATTGTGACGGTATCGGTATGATATCCCCGTCAAGCATTCCCTCCTCTCCATACAAGAACATCACAGGATCATCACACATGAGTCAAGACTGAATGCTGGAACCAAGACTGATTTATTGGCAGCTTGCTGCTGGTTATAAATACAGTTTTACAAGCTAAATCCTTAATCAAGGAACAATGGGAGCTCCACCCCCTTTTCACCCACTCGGGGGTTTCTCATAAAGAATATAGCCAGACAATTCGGAGCCGACCTGAGACACATTTTCTTTAAATAATGACATCAGGGAAGTAAATTACAAGGTGTACAGAACAGATTAGCTGGGCAGCCTGGCACCGCATAATGAAGCAATCAGAATACATAACATTAGTCACCTCTAATCACAGTAACAGGTTTAACATCCCTTTGAAAGAAGGAGCTAGCTGCAGACGGGTCATTAACATGTCAATAGCTTGTAACACATGAATCCATTTTACCTCTAACCCACAATTTAACCAAGCAGGGAGATTTACACTGACATATCCTTCACAGTCATACTTTACACAGCAGTACGCCTGCTGTGTAAAAGTAGGGCTGGTTTACAAAAGTGTAACTAAGCGACGGGAAACTAACGTAGCGGCGACGTAGCGAACGCGAAAAAGCTTTGAGGATCGACGTAACTCCTCATTAGCATACCCGACGCGTAATTTTGACGATGAATGCCCCCAGCGGCGGTCGCGGTACTGCATCTTAAGATCCGGCAGTGTAAAACTATTACACCTGCCGGATCTTCTGTCTATCTCTTGGAAACTGATTCTGTGGATCAGTTCCAAAGATAGAAACAGGGATACGAAGGCGTATCAGTAGATACGCCGGCGTATCCCTTTTGAGGATCTGGCCCGATGTGTCTTTTTAATTGCTGCATTACATACAACTAACTGTAATCCTTCAAAATTCCAGTGGACATTACAGTGGATTTTTAAAGCTGTTAAAGCGTTTAAAGTGTAACTAATTTCGATTTAAAAAAAAATCAGATATAGTAGAAAAAAGTTAGATACCTAGTCAAGTTTTTATTACTGTCTGTGTCTCCATTGGAAAGATTCACCCTTTCCATTTGTTCTTGGTTGTCACAGCAAAAGGTTAAGGAAAGTCCTCCAATGGGGACATGGCTCCTATGACAACTCTCTTAGATGGGAATTTATTTTATTTAGAGAGATTTCTTCTAATTTCCTGTTGCATCTTTGGAAAAGGAAGTAAAGGGAAATCCCTCAAGAGACACAAGGACAGAAAAACCCTTATTAAAAGTATAACAGTCAGGGCATTTGTATTTTTTAGAAGAAAGTCAGCAACGATAGCCCCCTGTTTTTCTAATTACATATTACTATCTAATCTCCCTTTAACAGTCATACAGACACACATGAATAAAGCATTGGAAATGAGTAATAAGGCTTAGCACCCACCCCTTTGTGTGATCTCAAGGTCCTGTGGGTTATCTAAAGCAAGGCCCCAGTGGTAGCAGCCTTCTCCTTAATCTCACGTTGTCTTATTGAAACCTCAGACTATGGGGCAGAGATGTGGAGGAGTCACTCCACTGACCCAATCATGTGTGCATAAAGTTCACCTTGAGCTACAGAGATCTGTAAACAATATGATTTTTAGAAATAAAAATAGGCAGGGAGATATAGAAACATAAGAACACAGGCTGGAGCTTCAAATGTTGGCTGAAATGATAAAATATTTATATGTAGTATTTTACTTTTACATGACTGACTAAAAACTGAAGAATTAGGGAAAGGAAATATATATACAACCATTTATGTTTTACATTTGTTACACATTTTGAAGACGGGGCAGTTCTTGGCAATAACCAATCTCGATTTATCTACGCACACTCTTGTGGACGAGGCCAGTAGATTGGTACACAAGATGGAGTAAAGGCACACAGAGACCAAGTGAAGTGACACTGTTATTTGGTTGATTAGAAATAACACATAACATGTGAAGGACAACAGGAAGGTTCTTACTTGGCAGTCCCAACTAATATGGCATCAGTTTTTATACCACACATGGGTGTAATAGTTCTCATCAACCTTGGCGTTACTATACTATAACACAGTTCCAGCACTTAAGATGTTACCTTGATCATACTTGCGTTACCAGAACAGCATCTGAGTGGAGGGGGTTGCTGAAAGGCAGAGCAGCGGTACAAGCGAATTTAGTGGACCATTAAAAAGTTTCTTGTCCCAGCTCTCTTTAAAGTCACCAGATAAGGGGACCAGCAGAGGTAACCCTGCTCTGTCCCTCACCATGAACCTCTCTTCCAATCTAACAGCAGCTCCCCTGATCACACCTAAGGAGGCTTCAGAGGATCAAAGCTCCTCTCAACCTCCATTCCCCCTGTACAGTGGCCAGCCAAACAGCTACACCTACAGAGAGGGGGGTAAACTGCATCTGACTACACCCTTTGAACTAAGAGTCACCAATAAGCCCATAACATGGCAATCTAGCAAACGATATAACGTGGGAAAATTGTCTTGGGGCTCTTTCACACGAGCGGACCGTTTAGGTCCGCCTGCCAATTTTTTTTGAACGTGCGCTCCGTGCTCCTTTATGGAGCCACGGATGTCAGCGGTAATATGCCCACTGACAAATCCGACCCGCTCCGATCCACCAAAGTGTGATGGAGGAAAACCCTATTTCTCTTTCGTTCATAGACGGACACAGCATCCTTTGACCTTAGGGTTATGCTTCTTCCTACCAGGAGATTTAGGCAGAATTCTACAGCACTTAAGGTGTTAAAAACTTTCCTTCATGCCGCTCCTCCCAGGGGGCGTGGCTCCCCCAGGCATAACCCACACTCTGCTTTAGCAGCCTCAGTTTGTTTCTGCCTAACCGTCAGGAGAGTCAGGCTCTCTCTGGAGTCCTGGACTCTGGAGTTTTTTCTTGCAAATTTTTTTGCATTTTGCGAGTTTTTTCCTCGCTTTTTTATTTTATTTTTATTTTTGAATCCTGCGATTCTTCTATCAACAGCCGACTGGGTGACAGGCTGGGTCCTCGACCCTTGTAGTCCCCCCAGGTTCGGCCTTCGAGCGTGTGCCGGCCCTCAGCTCCGCTTTGGGACGTCCACGACAGGCCCCATTGCTCCAGGGGCGGCCGGGGAACTTCGGTTCTAGGGCACACATATGACCGGTCTCTATGGCCTTGTCACAGTGTGTCTGGCTGACAGCCATGCCGTTCGCGGACGTTGGTTCTGTCTGGGATACCTCCAGCCAGGTAGTCGCAGGACAGGTAAGTAGTGGCCCCTTACTCAGGTAAGTGGTCTGGCTGGAATGTTTTCCCTTGGGAGGTCGACTGAGGGTTTTCCCCTGCTTTCCTCTCTCCCTTATTCCTCTCCCTCCTTTCCCCTTTGGGTGACGGCTGTGCAGGGGGTTTTTTCCCTGGGGCTCATATTTTTTTTTTTTTTTTTTTTTTTTTTCACTCGGGTATGGCTGGGGCTGTTCTGTGTCACTGCAGGGGACTGTGGTGGACATTCTGGGCATTTTTGTGTGTGCTGTGTGCTGTTTTGGTGTACTGTCATTTTTGGGTACACTGTCTTTTTAAAACTGCGCAACGGCGGCCATTTTGCCGGAGCCGCGCTTGTATTATTCGGCGGCCATTTTCTTGTGGCCGGCGCCATTTTCAGCACTAGTTCGGCCTCTAGTGGCCGTTTCGGCGGGGAAAAAAGACCGCGAATCATCTGAGGGGACAGACGCAGCGCTGCAGCTTCTCCTCAGCACACACTTGCCTTCACAGACCGCGCTGTACCAGGGGGTGGTGAGTCTCAGGGGGCCCCATACTGTGCTCTAGCGGCCGGGAGGTGACCTGTGGGGGACTTTTTTCCTGCCCTTGGCAGTAGGGGTGAAATGGCAACGGCAATATGGAGCCTGAATCAGGCCCCTCATTTCTTACAATGCCGGAATTAACCCTTAAGCGCCCCTCCCCCTGCCACATCTGTTCAATCGGTGTCGGCTGTCCTGGAGTCTTTTCTCACCAGGTTTGAAGCAGCCAGTGCTCGGTTGGGGGGTAAAAAAGCGCCCCCCCCCCGGAGGCTGTTTCTGGGGATATCTCTGACGCAGAATCTGATGCTTCTGGTTCTGTCATGTCAGAGGATGCGGGCTTAACCCACATGGACAGCGAGGATGACTCTGCTGCGGAGTCTGCTGATAAGGAATTTGTTGGAGCTCTTATTACTGCGGTGCGTGAGGCTCTTCATTTAGAGGATTTGGCGGAGACACCAGCGGTGTCAGTCCTTTTGGATTCCGCAAACCACCGCGTACCGCTAAGGTATTCCCCTGTGTTCCTTATTTAGACAATATGTTGTATAAGGAATGGGATACACCGCAAAAGGCTTTTACGGTTCCTAAAAGCTTTGCTACCGTTACCCCCTGGAGGAGGACTTTTTTAAAAAAAAGTGGGTCACTCCTCCGTCGGTGGACCCTCCTGTGTCCAGACTGAGTAAGGCTACTACGTTGCCTGTGGAGGGGGCTCCTGCTTTCAAGGACCCCGCTAATAGGAGAGTGGAGGCCGTGGCCCGCTCCCTGTTCTCGGTGGTGGGTTCGGTGGTAAGGCCGGCTCTGGCCGGAGCCCTGGTAGCTCAGACGCTGACTGAAAGGGCGAAGCTCCTGCTGCAGGACCTGGAGGTCCAGGGGGCTTCCGAGTCCTCTAGGGACCTGGCTGAACAGTTGATTCAGGGTCAGAAGTTTTCTCTGCGAGGCGGATATGGATTAGATTCCTTTGCTTTCCAGGGCTTCTGTCTACGCAGTGGTTCTGCGCCGCCTTATATGGCTGAAGTGCTGGTCGGCTGACCAGTACTCAAAAAAGGCCTTGGTAGATTTGCCCTTTAAGGGCGGACGGCTTTTGGGGGCATCCCTGGATGACATCATTAAGGATGCCACTGGAGGTAAGAGCACCTTGCTCCCTCAGTCGGGGAAGGGTAGGGAACCTCGCCGCAAGCAAGGTCCTACTTTTACTACCCCCTAAACGGTTTTTTTTCGTGCGCCAGCGCGGCTGGAAAAGGTCCGCAAGGTGCAAAAGCCCTTGCTGCCGGGCGTAAGCGCCCCTGGTTCAAAAAACCGAACAAGCCTGCGGACAAGCCTGCTTCCGCATGAAGGTCTGCCCCCGCCCGGGTCTCGGGTGGGGGGACGGCTTCACGACTTCGTGGATCGGTGGAATTCTCTTCTATCCGACCGTTGGGTTTGCGAGGTGGTCGCCTCGGGGTACAAGATAGAGTTCCTTTCTTGTCCCCCAAACAGATTTTTTTCCATCCAACCTCCAGCTTCCTCCGGATCGTCGGCTAGCCCTGTCCGGGGCTGTCCAGGATCTTCTGGACAGGGGGGTGGTTGTGCCGGTCCCCTCGCTGGAACGGTTTCGGGGGTTCTACTCCAATCTGTTCGTGGTCCCCAAGAAGGGAGGGGTTCGCCCTATCCTGGACCTAAAGGCCCTCAACTCCTTTGTCAAGGTGCAGCGATTCAGGATGGAGTCGGTCCGTTCTATCATGGCGTCCCTCCACCAGGGGGACTTCATGGCGTCCTGAGGCGTCATGGACGCATACCTGCATGTTCCCGTTTGCACAAGCCACCAAAGGTATCTGCGCTTTGCGATCGGGGAGGACCACTATCAATTCGTGGCCCTCCCGTTCGGGCTGGCGTCGGCACCACGGGTGTTCACCAAGGTGCTCGCCCCGATCCTGGCCTTGCTACGGCAGCGAGGGATCGCTATCGTGGGATACCTGGACGACCTTCTCCTGAGAGCTTCTTCAGGCTCAGAGTTAGAGGAGGACGTGTCCATCACGTGTCGGACTCTGCAGGAGTTCGGCTGGTTTCTGAATCTCAGAAAATCAGTGTTGGTTCCGTCCCAGAAGCTGGAACCCCTGGGGCTGGTTTTGGATTCGGGGGAGACAAAAGTGTTCCTCCCATCGCAAAACCTGCTGACCCTGCAATCTGCAGTGAGACAGTTGTTGACCCAGAAGTGGTCATCTCTTCGCTTCTGCATGCGGGTTCTGGGTCTGATGGTGGCCTCCTTCGAGGCAGTTCTGTATGCCCAATCCACACCAGGGTACTACAGAAGGAGATTCTGTCACGATGGGACAGGGTCCCATCTTCTCTGGATCACCAGATTCGGTTGAGCCATCTGGCCAAGTCTTCCCTGGCATGGTGGCTGACGTCTCCGGTGCTTCGGTCCGGGAAGTCTTTTCTTCCGTGCCGCTGGACAGTGGTCACGACGGATGCCAGCCTCTTCGGCTGGGGGGGCGTCTGGGGCACCCAGTCAGCCCAGGGGCGCTGGACTCGGGAGGAGTCCCGCCTGCCGATCAATATCCTGGAGCTCCGAGCAATCAAGCTGTGCCTTGTCAGGTGGTCGCTGGAGCTAAAGGGCCGTCCTGTCAGGATCCAGTCCGACAACGCCACGGCCGTGGCGTACATCAATCATCAGGGCGGCACAAGGAGCTCGGCCGCGGCGACGGAGGTCGCTCACATACTTCGGTGGGCCGAAAGGTCCGTTCCGGCCCTGTCGGCGGTATACATTCCGGGAGTTCTGAATTGGCAAGCCGACTCCCTAAGTCGCATGACTCTGGATCAAGGGGAGTGGTCTCTCCACCCGGAGGTGTTTCAGATCCTGTGCCAAAAATGGGGCACTCCAGACGTGGACCTTCTGGCGTCCCGTCTCAATCGGAAGGTACCATGGTTTGTGGCTAGGTCAAGGGACCCGTGGGCAGACACGTCAGACGCGTTAGTGGCTCCCTGGGTCAATATCACCTGATTTACGCCTTCCCTCCTCTAAGGCTCCTACCCCGCCTGCTGCGCAGGGTGGAAGCCGAAGGTATTCCAACGATCCTGATCGCCCCGGATTGGCCGCGTCACTCTTGGTACGCGGACCTGGTACGTCTGGTGACAGACGCCCCCTGGCGTCTGCCTCTGAGGGAAGATCTCCTGTCTCAGGGCCCGATCTTCCATCCTGCTTTACGGTCACTGGCTTTAACGACGTGGCTGTTGAAAACCAGGTACTGAAGGACCGGGGCCTGTCGGGCCCGGTAATCTCTACCATGCTGCGTGCACGGAAGTCCACTTCTCGAAAAATTTACCATCGTACATGGAAAGCATACATCTCTATGTGTGAGGAGATGAAGTGGCACCCCCCGTACTTACGTGGTGTCCCGGATCCTGCTGTTCCTACAGCGGGGAGTGGACCAGGCTCTTGCCTTGAGCACGATCAAGAGTCAGATTTCTGCTCAGGCTGTTTATTTTCAGCGTCCCTTGGCAGCGAATTCTTTGGTTCGCACGTTTGTGCAGGGGGTCCGGCATGTGGCCCCCCCGGTGCGCCCTCCGCTACCTTCTTGGGACTTGAACTTGGTCCTCTCGGCGCTTCAGCGTGCCCCCTTTGAGGACATTCGGGAGATCCCCTTGCTGACTTTGTCGCAGAAGGTGGTCTTTCTGGTAGCTATTACCTCTATCAGACGAGTGTCTGAACTGGCGGCCTTGTATTGCAAGGCCCCCTACTTGGTCATCCATCAGGATAAGGCGGTGCTGCGCCCGCAGCCCTCTTTTCTTCCGAAGGTCGTTTCGGCCTTTCACATTAACGAGGACATTGTTGTTCCATCATTATGTCCTCAGCCGAAGAACCCGAAGGAGGCCTCTTTACATTCTCTGGATGTGGTTCGGGCCCTTCGAGTTTACTTGTCGGCGACAGCTCCGTTCCGGAAGTCGGACTCGCTGTTCGTGTCTGTGTCCGGTCCCAGTAAGGGCCTGGCAGTCTCGTCGGCCACCATTTCCAGGTGGATCCGACAGGTTGTGCTTCAGGCCTACGCCCTGAAGGGGCGGGCGCCTCCCTTTCGGGTCATGGCGCATTCGACCAGGGCGATCGGGGCCTCCTGGGCTTCCGACACCAAGCCTCTGTGTTACAGGTGTGTAAGGCAGCGACCTGGTCGTCGTTCCACACTTTTTCAAAGTTTTATAAGGTGGATGTGAGTGCATCTTCTGATGCCTCCTTCGGCCGCAGGGTGTTACAGGCGGCAGTTTAAGGTTGGAGTTCCTCCGTTGAGTAACTCCGGTTTTGTTTGGGGTGTAACCTGTTTTTGCTGTGTTATTTTCCCACCCCTCGAATTTTTTTGACACTGCTTGGGGACGTCCCTAAGGTCAAAGGATGCTGTGTCCGTCTATGAACGAAAGAGAAAAAAGGATTTTTGTACTCACCGTAAAATCCATTTCTCTGAGTTCATAGACGGACACAGCACCCACCCCTCCTTTGTTTGTACTGCTTGTTACGAACTGAGGCTGCTAAAGCAGAGTGTGGGTTATGCCTGGGGGAGCCACGCCCCCTGGGAGGAGCGGCATGAAGGAAAGTTTTTAACACCTTAAGTGCTGTAGAATTCTGCCTAAATCTCCTGGTAGGAAGAAGCATAACCCTAAGGTCAAAGGATGCTGTGTCCGTCTATGAACTCAGAGAAATGGATTTTACGGTGAGTACAAAAATCCTTTTTTTCCATCCGTCTGGCGGATCGGGTGACAACGGACTCTACGGTCCGTCGTCATCCGTTCCCCCATGGGGGAGAGCGGCGCCCTTGACAGGTCGGTCACTGCACAGTGTGCAGGGACAGACCTGTCATCTGCCCGCTCAGCGGGGATCGACGGTCCGCCAAGTGTGAAAGAGCCCTAAGTTTAAATAATCTGATGAATAATATATTAATAATAATATTTGTAGTTTGTGGTTATATATGTACATGGGGTAGCCATTTTTTCATCACAAGGAATTTAACATTAAAATAATTCCCCCCAAATTTCCATTAAAAACTGAAAAAAATCTAAATTTATTGACATTAAGGTGTCACAGGGTCTTAAATAGCTCCTGAGGGTTATGGGATGTCCCTATCATCTATCCTTGACCTGTTTTGTATCAAAAAGGGACACATATTATTAAAAAAAAAACACAAAGTAAAAAAAACAAGCAAATAAAAACAAAAATTTAAAAATGTGAAGAGATAGTTCACATATATTGATCATATACACAAAAGATGAAAATATAAAATACAAATTCCTTAAATATGCCCCCCAAAAATAGAGGAAAAAAAAGACGCGGGTTGTTTTTCTGTTTTTTTTTTTTTTAAACACAGAGCTGCCCGTTGTCAATGAGACTGAAAGACAGGGAAATCCAAGCTTTTGAGGTATTACAAAAACAGGAGATGAAGGAACGTTTTCCAATACAGACACTTGTCCCTGATATTCCACTCACTCTATAAAGATTTACTCTTACCTCCTGTGGAAAGGACAAGACGTGAGCAGAAAAATCCCCTATAGGACACAGATGGCAAAAAAACCCTAACAAGGGTTTTAACATTCCTATACTCTAGCCAAAATGAACAATAACGTTTTGGCTTTAGATATACTTGAAGCCAAAGTTCTTCTTTAATATGGCTTAGTGGTAAATGTTCCTTGCTGTGCTGAGCATTTGGAAAGGAGGGAACAGCGTGGCCGGTAGCTGTGAGAATTTATTGTCTGTTGGACAAGTCATTTCTTGGATTTTAATGCAGAAGAACTGCACATGAGGGACCTGGTTTTATTTAGGTTGTGCTATAATGATGAACAGTGTGACATCGGCTTCCATTGGACTCTGTTACTTCACGGCACAAGTGTAACGCTTTCCAAGCTGCTCTCGGCATCAACAGCCAGGATTATTTCATGAAGTAATGTGGCGAATGATATTCCCAGTCCTGAGCGTGGAATGTTTCTGATCAGCAGTTTTCCACAAAGTTTAGTTTTCTTGAGAAATCTTTGAAGGGCAAATCCAACCAAACAACTATCTATACTCTGAATGTAGATTGGAGTGGAATTTCAGAGTATTTAAATGACCAGCTCCAGCAAAATTAAAGCATTAGCTTCTCAACACTATCAACCTACCCACAGCAGTGGGTACTCTCAGGCCTCGTACACACGGACGGACAATCCGATGAAAACAGTCCGCCGGAACGTTTTCATCGGACATGTCCGCTGCCGGATTTTGGTCTGATGTGTGTACACACCATGAGACCAAAATCCCTGCGGACAGCGAACGCGGTGACGTGGTCGCGACGATGATGTGGCAACGTGCACGACCCTGGAAGGTCAAAGCTTTCACGCATGCGTCGAATCACTTTGACGCATGCGAGGGCTTTCGGCCGAGCGGACATGTCCGACGGACAGGCTTCCAGCGGACATGTTTCATAGCATGCTATTAAACATTTGTCCGCTGGAAACCTGTCCGCTAGGCCGTGAATCCGGTCCGGTCGGCTGTACAGACGACCGAACATGTCCGCGGAAACTGGTCCGCGGACCAGTTTCAGCAGACATGTTCGGTCGTGTGTACGAGGCCTCAAAGGAAAAAAATCCCCAGAGGATTGTGGGATATCTAAAAACAGAGCAGAGGGCAGGGAGGTGGAAGTCCTTCTGAGCTTAAGCTGCTGAGCTCTGTAACAGACGTTGTTCAGCAAAGCAGTTACAGTTAGACTGGTACACTTGAGAAAAAGGATCCTATAGTGGCAAATAGAATTATGAACCATTCATCTGCTATATGTCCTATTTACATAATGATAAAAAAAAAAAAAAACTAAGCATGTATTTTTAAACTTGATTGTAATAAATCCAGGAAGAAAAAATTATACATTCACATTTTAAATGAAACAATATAGCAGATTTCAGTTATGGAACATACTCAGGTAGTCAGGATTAGCCATCTGACTTTCTTCTCGCACCTTCTGACTTGCACAATCTGGTCAGAGAAAGTGTTGCTTTCCCAGGTGACTTAAAGGGAAAATTTCTCTTGAATTGAGTGGTGTCCAGTGGCACTAGTAGTGGGGGAAGTACCATAATGCCGCGTACACACGATCGTTTTTTTTATCCATCGGTGGAAAAACTAGGAACTTGTTTTAAAATTATCTGATGGTTAAAAAAACTATGGAAAAAAAACGATCGTCTGTGGTGGCACGTCCATCGGTTAAAAATCCACGCATGCTCAGAATCAAGTCGACGCATGCTTGGAAGCATTGAACTTCATTTTTCTCAGCACATTGTGTTTTACGTCACCGCGTTCTGACACGATCATTTTTTTTTAACTGATGGTGTGTAGGCAAGACTGATGAAAGTGATCTTCATCGGATATCTGATGAAAAAATCCATCAGACCGCTTTCATCGGATGAACCGATCGTGTGTACTATCTTCTGCAGGTAGAACTTTTTGGGCGTTTTTTCCTGATAGGGTTGTTTTAATGCATTGGGCCAGTCCATCTAAAAATTATGCTAATTTTCATCAAGAAAAATGTTGTTTGAGAAGGACAAGGTGCTCCAATTTTTCCACATTTGGTTTTACAGAAAACATAAAGAACAAGTACAGAACAAAATAGAACTAGCTTATAGTTAAGTGAAAGTGTGGTCCACAATCAACTTAATACAGACAATTTACATTGGACTTGTCAATTGAGTTTGAGAGTAGAGTTCAGTACATTCATTAAAGGATTCCCTTCATGGCAATAAAGTAAACTTGGTCCAGTTCCCAATATGGTGCCATTCATACATAATGGAAAAAACAAATAGAAGGTACAGTTCAATAAATTCAGTGAGCTATGGGCCAAATTCTCAAAAGAGATACGCAGACTTAACTGCTGTTCAGCCTGCGTATCCCTGTGCCTAACTTTGGAAACGATTCTCAAAAGGCTTTTTCCAAAGTTAGGCAGAAAATCTGACATGTGTAAGACACTTACACGGTCAGATTTTAGGATGCAGTACCGCATCCGCCACTGGGGGCATTTCTCATTGAAATGCAGCTTTGCGTATGCAAATGAGGACTTAAGCAGATTTTCAAAGCATTTCAGCACTTTGATTTCTGCCTAAGTTCCGAATTTGCCGGCGCAAAACTAGGGCTGGTTTTATAATGTGGAAAGTTAGCCAAACCTTGTAAAGGCCCATTCCAGCGACGGCATTTGGTATGCATTCCTGAGGGAGAACTCCACGGCAATTTTAAAATTCAAAACCGGCATGGGTTCCCCCCCAGGAGCATACCAGGCCCTTAGGTCTGGTATGGGTTGTAAGGAGACCCCCCCACGCCGAAAAATTGACGTAGGGGGTCCCCCTACAATCCATACCAGACCCGTATCCAAAGCACGCTACCCGGCCGGTCAGGAATGGGAGTGGGGACGAGCGAGCGCCCCCCCCCCCCTCCTGAGCCGTGCCAGGCCGCATGCCCTCAACATGGGGGGGTTGGGTGCTCTGGGGCAGGGGGGCGCACTGCGGGCCCCCCCACCCCAGAGCACCCTGTCCCCATGTTGATGAGGACAGGACCTCTTCCCGACAACCCTTGCCGTTGGTTGGCAAAAAGTAAAATGTAGTAAACACACAACACAAGGCTTTTTAAAATAATTTATTATTCTGCTCCGGATGCCCCCCCTGTCTTCGTTATTAGCTCAATTACCAGGGGGGGCTTCTTCTTCCACTCTCCGGGGGTCTTCTCCGCTCTCCGGGGGGGGGGTTTCTTCTTCCGCTCTCCGGGGGGGGCTTCTCCGGACTCCGGGGGGCTTCTTCCATCTTCTCCCCTCTTCCGCTGTTGACTCGGCGAACCCCGGTTCTTCTGCAGCTCTCCGGTGCCTTCTTCTTCAGCGCTGGCTGCCTGCTATGTTTGTGTGTTAGCTCGATTTCAAACAGGCAGCCGGCGCGGTCTTCTGTGACGCCAGGGTCTTCTGGTCTTCTGTTCTTCCGATGTTGCCTCGTCGCCTGTTGTCGCTGTAATGATGGAAGCGCGCCTTGCATCCCATTTATATAGGCATCACCGTCCCATCATGCTCCGGCAGGTACCCACGTGGTGGGTGCACGTGGGTAGGCACCCACCACGTGGGTACCTACCGGAGCATGATGGGACGGTGATGCCTATATAAATGTGATGCAAGGCGCGCTTCCATCATTACAGCGACAACAGGCGATGAGGCAACATCGGAAGAACAGAAGACCAGAAGACCCTGGCGTCACAGAAGACCGCGCCGGCTGCCTGTTTGAAATCGAGCTAACACACAAACATAGCAGGCAGCCAGCGCTGAAGAAGAAGGCACCGGAGAGCTGCAGAAGAACCGGGGTTCGCCGAGTCAACAGCGGAAGAGGGGAGAAGATGGAAGAAGCCCCCCGGAGTCCGGAGAAGCCCCCCCCGGAGAGCGGAAGAAGAAACCCCCCCCCGGAGAGCGGAGAAGACCCCCGGAGAGTGGAAGAAGAAGCCCCCCCTGGTAATTGAGCTAATAACGAAGACAGGGGGGGCATCCGGAGCAGAATAATAAATTATTTTAAAAAGCCTTGTGTTGTGTGTTTACTACATTTTACTTTTTGCCTCCAGGTGAATGGATAGGGGTACGATGTACCCCATATCCATTCACTTAGGGTGGGGGGCCGGTATCTGGGGGCCCCCTTATTTGAGGGGACTCCCAGATTCCGATAAGCCCCCTCCCGCAGACCCCGACAACCAACGGCAAGGGTTGTCGGGAAGAGGTCCTGTCCTCATCAACATGGGGACAGGGTGCTCTGGGGTGGGGGGGCCCGCAGTGCGCCCCCCTGCCCCAGAGCACCCAACCCCCCCATGTTGAGGGCATGCGGCCTGGCACGGCTCAGGAGGGGGGGGGACGCTCGCTCGTCCCCACTCCCATTCCTGACCGGCCGGGTAGCGTGCTTTGGATACGGGTCTGGTATGGATTGTAGGGGGACCCCCTACGTAAATTTTTCGGCGTGGGGGGGTCTCCTTACAACCCATACCAGACCTAAGGGCCTGGTATGCTCCTGGGGGGGGAACCCATGCCGTTTTTTTCTTTGAAAATTGGCATGGAGTTCTCCCTCTCAGGAATGCATGCTGAGCGACGCTGACATTTTTTTTTATAATTATTTGTTTTCCCGGCGCGTCTTTTTTTTTCACCCGTCGCAACTTTAGTGTCCCGTCGAAATTCTCAAAGCCGACCGGCGTTAATTACGCTCGCGCGCTGCACGTCGGGAAAATTACGTCACACGCATGCGCAGTACGGCCGGCGCGGGAGCGCGCCTCATTTAAATTTTAAACGCCCCCAGGAGAGGAGGACCGCCTTACGACGGCGGCACTTAAGTTACACAGCGTGTAATTTCTACCTAAGTGCTTTGACGATCAGGCACTTAGGTAGAAATTTTAAGTCAGTGTAACTTAACTGCTGAAATTTAAGTTACGCAGACTTTTTGAGAATTTGGCCCTATGATCTTAGTGCATGACTAAGGTAGGAGGTTGCAAGTGTAGGGTCGTTGAACCTACTGCGCCATATTTTCTCACATTTTTGAAGGCCAACTGTACAGGTTTAAAACGGAGTTCCGGCCACAATTTCACTTTTTAAATATAAATACCCCTGTAATACACAAGCTTAATGTATTCTAGTAAATTTAGAACTTTATAAAATAGAAATTGACTGGGGCCATCTTAAGCAGGGGCATCATGAAGCCAGACTGTATGACTTCCTGGATTTCAGCCTTGCACATGCTCAGTGCTGCACAAGCAGTGTCAGATCAGGTTTCAGCACCTGTGCTGTCCAAGTCACATGATTCTTTGAGACTGGGGAGTGCACAGACTCCTGGAAAGTTACACCCACTACATTCCCAGGAGTCTGTGCGGTGTAGGTTAGGAAGCTTAAGCACCTAGGTGCAGGAAGAGGGAAGATTAACTATTCTGCCTAGCAACAACACTTTGAAGGCATCTAAAAAAAAAAAAAAAATCGTAAAGGACTAATGACATTTTTTTAAAACTACTGATGTAATGTTATATTTATGGGTGGAACTCCACTTTAAGTTAAACTCTCTAACTAGGATATTTGCCTTCTGTGTTTAGAGGCAAGTTGTGGGAGGTTGGAAGTTAGCCAATATTGTACCATCGTTTTCCTGGCTAAGTACAAGTGACTCCTAGGTCTATCTGGGGATCATCAAGTAGTTTCAGAATACCCATATTTGGATCAGAAATGCAAGGAAGATTACATGAATGGGTAATAATATTTACCACATTTTGCCAATATATCGGATCAGTTTTGGGCACCTCCAAAACATGTGAATAAGATCTCCCTGTCTCATGGTACACATAGGGTATAACAGGGAGTCTACAGGAAATGCATTACATTCTTAGGGGAATATAGTACACCCAAAGTAGTCGAAAATATATTTTAATTGCAGGATTGTGATATAACATGAATACTCCAACAGTGAGATATCTCCACTTGAATGTTTTCCTACCTGTTTTTGCATGGCACTTCCAGTAATGGGGAAACATGTGTCTAATTCCGTTCTCTTCAATGTCACAGCATTGATATTTTTTCAACCCAGGCCCCCCAGTGCTTTCACATTGGAACAATGACGTGTTTTCAGCTTTGTAAAGCTCCAATTCTTGACTTGGAGCTTTCAGAGAGCTCATACTTGTTTCCACAAGCCTATAGGTAATAGGGAAGTGCAGAAAAAAAATACAACAGGATGAGTGGGAATCACAGCATTTGTGTAGAATTGGGAACTCAAGCACTAAGGTCTCACTAATGGAGTCCCCTAGAGATATAAGAAACTATTAGTTTTACGTGGACTGACTCGTTAATGAACATTTTACTCACAAAACATAAGTATGTGCAGTGCCAAAATATTGGTTAGAAGAAAAAAGAATCCTGAAATATAACTTCCACCAGGCGCAAGTGTTTGTGGCTAAACACGCTAAACCAAATGGGGAAACAATGCTTATGAATGAGGGTCACATTTATATTTAACTTATTGGGAGCCAACTGCAGGATATTTATAGAGTGTAGGGAAGTCTCTTGTTCCACTAAGTCAAGCAGCCTTGCAGTTCCCATTGGCCCATAATTAGAGACATAACTTCCCTTCTGGCAATCACCAGATTACCAGCCTGGGCTTGAATATGATTATAGGCTCTGGGGAACCTTGATGTTTTAGTAGAAAGATCAGTAATGCGGAAAAGTTCCCAGAATCTTTTATAATATTTTCATTCACAACAGCTTTTCTGGAAAATGCCGTATTTACGTGATGACTACTGTCAGTATGAACATATACACAGGTGTAATGATTTTGTATCTTTTTGATCTTGGATCCTCAAATATTTTTGTATACGCAGGAAGAAAGTTTGGGGAGATGAAACAATATGACCTTGCAGTTTTTAGAAAAACACTAAAAACTGCTATCGCAAAAACTTTGAAAAAAGTTGAAAAACTCACTGCAAAGATACTGCCATTTTTATAATGTTATTTTAATGTCCAGTGTGCATGAGGCCTTGGTCTTCCAACAGTTGTCTCCAGGAGGAGTGCAAGTGTGTGCATTTTTGTGTGCATAGTTTTGTGTGTGTTGTGTGGCATTGGCAGCCCATTAATGCACCAGTGTCATCACATCCTTTAGTATGAGTGTCACAAGGAGGGTTAGGGTGAGAATTACAAGGGGTGTAAGTGTTAAGGCTACACAAAGGGAAGTGTGAGGGATGCAGGTAGGGTTAATTTTAGATTAACAGGAAGGATTACAGGAAGGATTAACATGGAGGGTTAGCATTAGGGTTACACAAAAAGCTAGCATAAGGTTCACAGAGAGGTTAAATGTTAGGGTAACAGGGAGTGATAATGTTAGGGTTAGGGAGGGCAACTGTGAGGTTTAGGGTTGCAACAAAAGTAACTGTGAACAGCTTAGGGCAATGCTGTATGTCCCAGAAGCTCTGCAATTAAATGTACACAGTGCCCATAGCAGGATAGTCATATATTCAATTACTGGCTGTTAACCATGCTGGTGGGGATTCTGTAGGGTTGTATAATATAGTTTTATGCTGCATTTCCATCCTGGATTTTTGGGAAAGACAATCCAGGATAGCCAAGGTCTTTAAAAAAAAAAAATGTAGGTTTGTTTTTAATAATATAGACAGGGAAGCTAATTTCTTAAAAAAAAAAATATATGTATGGATCCCACAAGGTACTGATTCCTATTGTGTGTTCTATCCAGCCTCTATGCGATGGAAGCCTCCCAGGCGATGTCTATATACACAAACCATATCAACTACCACTTTATCTGTAATGGACCTACTTAGAAGACCCATCTAAATGTCTTCTTGATTGTAGAAAGAAATGTTTGGACAGCCGCACTCTGGAAAAACCTTCTCGGTTGCCTTTTATTGATAAAAGTATTCAAACACCACACATCACAGCAAAGACAGAGGCATACAGCTGACGTTTCGCACTACAATCAGTTCTTACTCATAGCTCATGTCTTCTTGCACTGTTAATTCTTCACATCTGATCTGAACTTTGGAAGTTCCTAGTTTAACAAACTTGAGGTGATTGTAACTGTATAAGTGCACTTAGACAGAGTATTGTCAATGATATTTTTTATTTTTTTTTGCACGTACAATTTTTCGGTACAAGCTTTTGGGGTATGTCCCCCTTCTTCAAGATCCGAGCAGTACTCAAGGAGGATCTTGAAGAAGGGGACATACCCTGAAAACTTGTCCTGAAAAATTGTATGTTAGAATAAAAAAAAAAAGGATTACGTACTCAATTGTTTCTAGTTTAACAAGAGATGAAGAAGTTGGCTATCATGTAGGCCAGGGGTCGGCAACCTACGGCCTATGGGCCACCCCCAGCCTGCCGCCGATAAATGTCTGGCCCTTCAATGCACGTGATGAATTGACGTGCACCCGACCCACGGACATTTTTTGTAGGGCCGGCGGATGGCTTTCTTTGGATAAAAACCGAGGCAGTTAAGAATCCCCCCTCCCGTTGCCCCCCCCCCCCCCCCCCCCCCCCGTGGCTCGCCCAAGCTCTCCCATCCCACCGGGAGGCTCGAGCGACGAGCCGGACGGTCCACCGGCTGGCTGGAGAACCGTACTAAGCCAGAACCGGCTTTGATTGGGTCTCGGATCTAGTAATCCAGAAGCGATGTTATGACATCACTTCTGGTTTACAGAAGACATAAAGGCGTTGGATTTAAAACAAATGACAGTATTCAAATTTGCCAAACTTGTTATTTTGAATGCTTTGAAGGTGCAAAGGAGGGATTTGGGGTCTTATAGACAGCAGAGCTCTCCATAAAGAGTACCTGTCACTGCCTATTACTGTCACAAGGGGTGTTTACATTTCTTGTTGTGACAGCAATAAAAGTGATCAGAGAAAAAAATTAATGAAGGGACAGCGTAAAAAATAAAATAATAATTTATTTTTTAAAGCACCCCTCCCTTCTCACGTGCGACATAAGTCTTGCCCGCAAATGTAAACCGTGTTCAACCACACATTTTGAGGTATCGCCGCAATCATTGGAGCAAGAGCAATAATTCTAGTACTAAACCTCCTCTCTATCTCTAAACTGGTATCCTGTAGACATTTTTAAAGTGTTGCCTATTGGAGATTTTTAAGTACCGTTGTCTGTCGCCATTCCACCAGTGTGCGCAATTTTAAGT
This sequence comes from Rana temporaria, assembly GCF_905171775.1. NCBI lineage: Eukaryota > Metazoa > Chordata > Amphibia > Anura > Ranidae > Rana > Rana temporaria. Next base: position 177,540,170 of record NC_053495.1, read on the forward strand.
CATGACATGTTGGGTACCTTATTATTATCTTCATTTATTATCAGGTGAATGCGGCCCTTCATTCATTCACTAAGTGTAAAAAAGGTTGCTGACCCCTGATGCAGGCTTTTTAGTTTTTAGGGTGAACATTCCACATGGCTGGCTTTGCTAAGAGAACAACAGAGAAACAGACAACAATTTCTAAACCGCCATGTTTCATAGAACTAGGGATGTTTTACTCTTTGCATTAGAATGTTTTACAGTTGCAATTAAATCATTTGTACTTTGCAGTAGTCAGATTCCCTTATGAGGGCTTATTGGGCTTGTAGAAACAGAGAATGTTTTTCTTTTCCTTTCAACGCATTCTGACGTTGGAATGGGCTGGAGGTAACGGTATATATCACAGTTGTTTTACAGGGGTAATCATACTTGTGATTTATCATAGCCATGTACCATAGCATACTTTTTGAAGTTATGCCACCACCGCTTAGAATGGAATTTTTTTTTTTCTATGAAAAGTTTCTAAAACTAGACTCTAAATCAATCTTGTAAATCCCCACCAATATGAAATGATGTGCTTTACAGAACTTCCACCCATTATTTATCCTTCATGATTCACCATGATTTAGGGTGGTGCATTGGCCAATAAAAAAAAAAAAGATTGCAAAAAATACAATTCAAAAATGATTTGTTTAATTAACCACTTAAGACCCGGACCTTTAGGCAGCTAAAGGACCCGGCCAGGTTTTGCGATTCGGCACTGCGTCGCTTTAACAAACAATTGCGCGGTCGTGCGACGTGGCTCCCAAACAAAATTGGCGTCCTTTTTTTTCCCCACAAATAGAGCTTTCTTTTGGTGGTATTTGATCACCTCTGCGGTTTTTATTTTTTGCTCTATAAACAAAAATATAGCGACAATTTTGAAAAAAATGCAATATTTTTTACTTTTTGCTATAATAAATATCCCCCAAAAATATATAAAAACATTTTTTTTCCCTCAGTTTAGGCCGATACGTATTCTTCCACATATTTTTGGTAAAAAAAAAACGCAATAAGCGTTTATCGGTTGGTTTGCGCAAAATTTATAGCATTTCCAAAATAGGGGATAGTTTTATTGCAATTTTATAATTTTTTTTTTTTTTTACTACTAATGGCGGCGATCAGCGATTTTTTTTAATTTTTTTTATTTTTTATTTCGTGACTGCGACATTATGGCGGACACTTCGGACAATTTTGACACATTTTTGGGACCATTGTCATTTTCACAGCAAAAAATGCATTATTTACTGTGAAAATGACAATTGCAGTTTGGGAGTTAACCCCTTCAGCGCCCCCTTGTGGTTATGTATGACCTAATATGTGTTTCTAACTGTAGGGGGGTGTGGCTGTAGGTGTGACATCATCGATTGTGTATCCCTATAAAAGGGATCACACGATCGATGACGGAGCCACAGTGAAGAACGGGGAAGCGGTGTTTACACACAGCTGTCCCCGTTCTTCAGCTCTGGGGACCAATCGCGGGACTCCAGCGGCGATCGGGTCCGCGGATCCCGCGGTCCCGGAGCTTCGGGTCGCGGGCGCCATGGCTGTACGTGCATGTGCCCAGCCGTGCCATTCTGCTGACGTAAATGTGCAGGAGGCGGTCCTTAAGCGGTTAAATCCAGAGACCTGCATTCCAAGCTCATTCATATCTGTGGATAATTATGAATATTGGGTTTTTGGCATGCAGCAAACACTGTGGATCTTTAAAGTGAAACCATGATAGTTTGGGCATATGTTTTTACACAATTTTTACATGTTTTTAAATCTCTTTCATGGATTTACAGGTTTTCAAAATAGGGCGTACAGTAGAAAATGATTGCTTTAAAGTGGAAATAAACCCTCCTATCCTGTTCAGCCAAGGAAGCTGCCATCTTAGCTTGAAGTAAATTCAAAATACTAACAACTACTTACAAAGCCATCCACACTTCAGCCCCCAGCTACATCACTAGCCTAGTCTCTAAATACCAACCCACTCGTTCTCCCCTCTTTCCTCTCAAGACCTCCTGCTCTCTAGCACCCTTGTCACCTCCTCACATGCTCACCTCCAGGACTTTTCCAGAGCCTCTCCAATCCTATGGAATGACTTAACCCAATCTGTCTGTCTATCTCCTACTTTATTAGCTTTTAGAACATTTAGACGATCCCTGAAAACCCTCCTCTACAGAGAATAGGGTGACCACATTTCCAAACTGCCATTCAGGGACACCCCCCTTCCTAAAAAAAATATATTTTTTATACCTTTTTTTGTGGCCCCATAGATTTCACTGGTTCATCCTGGGACCTAGAGTTCTTCACTGGTTGGGGTGGGTGGGGGGCGGTCACATCTTCAGCTCTGAGGGGTTCATGGTGGGACCTGTAGTCCTTCACCTTTGGGGGTCACATAATATCTAAAGATGTGACCTCCCCCAAATTTGAAGGACTACAACACCCAGCATGAACCCCCTGAGATCTAAGGGTGTGATCCCATAGATTTCACAGGGGGTCACACCCCCCAAAAGTAAAAGAACTACCTGTCCTAGAATGAACCCCTGAGATCTAAGGGTGTGACCTTAGATCTCAGCATGAACCTGTGAGATCTAGAGTGTGATCCCATAGATTTCACAGATCTATGCTGGGACCTGTAGTTCTTCACTATTTGAGGGTGGGGGGGGGGGGCACATCTTCAGCTCTGAGGGGTTCATGCTGGGACCTGTAGTTCGTCACTAGTTGGGGGGGGGGGGGTGTCACATCTTAAGCTCTGTTTATGCTTGGACCTGTGTCAGTTTCATTCCGGGACACTGTATTGTCCCAGAGTGAAGCTGCCCGGGACAGACCTGCAGAATGCGGGACTGTCCCGGGCAATCTGGGACACGTGGTCACCCTAACAGAGAATCCTATCCTATCCACACCTAACTGTATTTAAATTTTCTCCATCAGCTCACCCCCCACAGTTATTACCTTTTGTTCCACTTGATCCCCCTTCTAGATTGTAAGCTCTAACGTATTGATTTGTATTGTAACTGTACTGTCTGCCCTCATGTTGTAAAGCGCTGCGCAAACTGTTGGCACTATATAAATCCTGTATAATAATAATAATAATTTTGGCTTCTGTTTGATCTTCAACTGCCACGGTGCTGCACGTCATAAGTTACTAACTCCAGCCATTTACTTGTATGACGTTGGCACATGCGCACTGAAGAAACGGCACATATGTGCCGCTACCGGTGTCTCCCGGGCGCATGCACAGGAGTGACGTCATCACGGCCCTGGCCAATCACAGCACCTAAACCAAATTTTTTTTTTTTTTTTATTCTCGTATGGGAACAGAACAAACGTTTAATGTGTACTGTTTTCGTACAAGAAAAATCTGAAAAAAGACTGTGCATGATCAGAAACAATAAACAACAACAAAACAAGCCTTGGTCGTATTGAGAATTTTCGTAAGAATTTTTGCACAAATTTCCATTCGTCGGTTCTCATTTTAGTATTTGAGGGAGTTTGAAGCAGAGAAAGAGCTCACCCTGTGATGGTGAGGGTGAGCAATAATGACTAGATCTCACTGAGCAACGTCTTGGAAGTATTCCAGTCAGGCTTTTTGAGGTCAGACATCTCAAGTCTCCCGGCTGACAGCCGCAGCAGCCCGAGGTGCTAGGGTACCCACGTGTCCTGGATTGCCCAGGACTGTCCGGCAATTTACATCTCTGTCCCAGGTCTCGGGCGCCTTCATTCCAGGACAATACAGTGTCATGGAATGAAATGGAGGACACACAGCCAATGGCAGCCATCCTAACTGATCACCGGCGGAACTGGTTGCTAGGGCCGTCCCGCTTGGCGTCTAACAACCAGTGACGTCACACACAGGCTCTGAGTATGGTCGTGTCAGGAGCTTGGCCCGTGTTAGTGCTGCAGTGGCTCCACCCGTCTTCTCAGATGCCCATGGTCCGCCACCTGGTGACAAGATGCAGCAGAGGGACTGGTCTGGGTCCTGACCTGGGAGTAAAAGGAGTGCAGCAGCCAGGAGTCATGTCCTGTCTGGAGACTCTGGTCTGGAGTACTATGTGCAGTGTGAATGTTATGATCATCATCTTTGTCTGTGTTCTGTCACTGTGTGGCACTGGCACCTGGCTCAGGTCAACAGCTCCCTGACTTCTCCTCTTCCTCTTCTGCTCTGCCCTACTTTGTAAGCAGTGCTTACAAAAATATATGTCCACAGGGGTGGTTGCAGATACAGTCTAAAAACTAAGCACCTCCTGCTTACATGATTCTTGCCTGTCTTTGCATATGTATTCTTCTTTCCAAAGGTATAATTATAGATCAGGTAACTGCTATGGAGCTCATAAGCATGGTGTCCGATCACTCCGGTCCTGTACATGGCTTGGCTATGGAGTCCATGTCACGGAGCTGAAGAACAGGGAGATGCCTATGTAAACAAGGCATTTCCCTGTTCTGCCTAGTGACAGGACAGTGATCTACTGCTCCCTGTCATCGGCAGCACTGATCACTATCGTGTCACTGGTAGCCCACCACACCCCCCCCACAGTTACAATCACTCCCTAGGACACACTTAACCCCTTCCTTGCCCCCTAGTGGTTAACCCCTTCCCTGCCAGTGTCATTTACACAGTAATCAGTGCATTTTTATAGCACTGATCGCTGTATAAATGACAATGGTCCCAAAATAGCATCAAAAGTGTCCGATGTGTCCACCATAATGTCGCAGTCATGATAAAAATCGCAGATCGCCGCCATTTCTAATAAAAAAAAAACTAACCTTTACAACCCCTTTAAGATGAACCTTAAAGTGGTTGTAAAGCCTAAACACTTTTTACCTTAATGTAGAGGTGTCAAACTCGATTTCATTGTGGGCCGCATTAGCATTATGATTGCCCTCAAAAGGGCCGGTTGTATCTGTAAAATTAGATGTCCAGCGCATCCCCTCCCCTTTACATTATATATCAAGAGCCACCCCACCATCAGAAGTTGAGTCCCCCACTCTCCCTTACATCACAGTGCACCCCCCCTTTCCTTATGCTGCTGCTGGGAAGAAACTGGATGCATTGCTTGAAAGCGGAAAGTAAGGGGTCTCTGGAGTAGGGCCAGAGAAGGGCTGGAGCTCTCCTGCAGTCGCATGAAATGGCCTGGAGGGCCGGATTCGGCCTGAGGGGCCTTGTGTTTGACATCTGTGCCTTAATGCATTCCTTTGAATTAGGTAAAAAAAATGTAAGTTTCCTCACCCCCCTCCTTTTACTTACCTGAGCCGTCATTCGATCCAGTGTCGTGCATGCCTGCTGCTCTTCTCTCCCCTCAATTCTGGGTCTCGCTATGCCCTTGGCTTCCAGTGCTGTTAATCCATACCAGTGATGAGGGAGCGGGGGGCAGGGGCGTGTCCCGTTTTCTGTGTCAATGGACGCAGCAGCGGAGCTTGTGTGCGAGCACACGAGTGCCTTCTTGGGAAGCGGCTTCCTATGGGGGCACTGGACAGAGAGAAGGGGCCAGGACCACCGACAGGGACCCAACAAGAGGAGGTTCACCAGCGCTATGTGCAATTACGTTGCACGCAGCACGTGCCCCGCAGGGACTCGCAGAGAGCGATTGCTCGGGAAAATGTCCATGGACGTCCTCCCGGCAATTAAGGCCTGCGCTGTAGCCGTATTTCGTCTATAGCGCGGGCAGCAAGTGGTTAAGGAAAAGCTTAGTTCACACAATATATGCTAGCCAGGATGTTGAAGTCCCTTCTAATAAAGAAAGGTGATCTGGGAAATAAGTCAAGCCCAACAGAAATATTTCTGGTGCCGTGCTCAAATGCCAAAGCTCAGATTTGGCATTTTTTTTTCCTTTTTTACCTACTGCACTATTAAAAATAGAAAATATATTTCTGGCTGTAATGCTCCACTCCTCTCTGGTAAAAGTTGAATGACAAAGAGATCGAGGACATACTGTACAGCAGGGGTCTCAAACTGGTGGCCCTACAGCTGTTGCAAAACTACAAGTCCCATCATACCTCTGCCTGTGGGGAGTCATGCTTATAACTGTCAACCTTGCAATGCCTCATGGGACTTGTAGTTTTGCAGCAGCTGGAGGGCCGCCAGTTTGAGACCCCTGCTGTACAGGATACAGATACAAGTAGATAACCTGAGTTGTTAACCTGAGAAGCAAAATAGATTGTAAGGGCAGAACAACTCTTCTTCTGAATAGAGCAGATCCTCTAGCCCTGGATAACAGGAAACAATTCCCTATATATTTTGTGAGGGGAATGTGTAGGAATATAAATTTAATTAAAAATTAATATAAAATTCCCTGAGAACTTGATATCTTTTCCTAGTTAAAGGGGTTGTAATGGCTAGGCGTTAAGTTGAAATAACACCTGGTCACCAGCCACCCCGTTTTACTTACCTGAGCCCCTTCATCTCCTTGGCGTGAACACGCTATCCTTCTCTCCACAGGGTCCCGACTCTTGATTGGATAGATTGATAGCAGCGCAGCCATTGGCTTGCTTCTGTCAATCAAATCAAATGACGCAAGCGTCGGGGGGTGGGGACGAGGGACCACCGAGGGACCCCAGAAGAGGATGTTCAGGCCACTCTGTGCAAAACGAGCTGTACAGTGGAGCTAAGTATGACATGTATGTTATTTAAATAAAAAAAGATCCTTTTACAATCACTTTAAGGGGAATGTTTCATTACAGGATTTAATCATATATCCTGTTCTCGGGGTGAAGCTAGAAGACCCCATATGTCTCCCATGAGAGGACCTTTTCACTACTGTCACATAAGGGGCTTGACAGTACATACATATACTGTATACATGGTTGTAACGGTCACCACCGTTTACGTCATTCCATTCCGACCCATTCCAAAGGAATAAATAAAAGAGGAAGCCATTCAAATGTAAATATACCAAATTTTTATTGTGTGTTTATGAAATTATAATTATGGACCTATACACATTTTTTCCTTTTCCAACTATATATACTCTGATTAAACCAAGAGTCCTTTGGTAAAATCAATTGGCCAAAAGTGAAGATCTAGTGATCCTCTCGCCCATTTGCTGGCACACTGTTGACCAAGAGATTCCAAGCCTGCCCACCACGGCAAGGTAGACTCTTCTAGGGCAGGACCTACACTAACTACACTAAGCTACCCTACTGGATGCTAGTCATCCTTTTTCTAATGTTGGATGTATGTTTGTAGTAGGCCTCATCCTATAATCTGTGTGTGCGATCTACAGTACTCTCTCCTAATTTGGTTGTCTGTCTGTGTGCCACTATCTAAAGCATGTACCAGTCAGTTTATGTACATCTGGACGTCCTCTGTTAGTGTATGTCAGTGCATGCCAGTCATTGTATGTTGTCCAGTGTGTGTCAGTAAATAATTGTTAGTCCTGTTTTTAGCTTGGCACGTAGTCATACTTATCTGCATGTAAACATCGCTTGTGACAGGTACTCTTTATGGAGGGATTGGAGGTCTAAAAGACCCCCAATCCCTCCTTTGCACTTCAAAGTATTCAGATTGCCAAAATCTGTGATTCTGAATACTCTATATTTTTTTTTTAATCAGGCGCCATTGGCCGCTGAGTAAACTGGAAGTGACATTGTGACGTTGCTTCTGTGTTTACATACTGGAGACTGTAACTAAGCCATTTCTGGCTTCGTGACGGTCTCTGTCTAGACGCCAAAAGAGGCAGATCGTCGATCATGTCTTCCGTTGGGACGGGAGGCCCGGTAAGAGCGACGGAAGGCAGGGGGGGGGGGGGGGGGATGTCCCTTCCCGCTCCTTCGGGATAACAACCGAGCGGATTTTAGCCGCATCGGTTGTTATTCCTGGAAAGCCGACCACTGGCTCTAAAAAACAGTACTGTGTTGATGCCTGCAGCTGTGATCATCATCCCGGTATAACCCCGTAAAACCGAGGACACATATATGCCTACGCTGTGCGGGAAGCAGCTATATATATATATATATATATATATATATATATATATATATATATATATACACACATACACACATACACACATACACACACACACACACACACACACACACATATATATATATATATATATATATATATATATATTAGGGCTTTGTGGTCGATTAATCGTTTTTTTTTTTTTTAATCGATTAATCGACTAATTTCGATTAATTAACGCACATACAGATACAACTACTTTTAGCTGATCTCCTTGCATTGCAACTCTGCATTAGCCACTGGTAAATGTGGTGGGGGCAGTATGGGGGCAGATGTGTATATTCTTGCAGTATGGGGGCAGATGTGTATATTACAGCATCTGCCCCCATGCTGTAATATACACATCTGCCCCCATGTGTACATTACAGCATGGGGGCAGATGTGTATATTCTTGCAGTATGGTGGCAGATGTGTATATTCTTGCAGTATGGGGGCAGATGTGTATATTCTTGCAGTATGGGGGCAGATGTGTATATTACAGCATGGGGTCAGATGTGTACATTACAGCATGGGGGCAGATGTGTATATTACAGCATGGGGGCAGATGCTGTAATATACACATCTGCCCCCATACTGCAATAATATACACATCTGCCCCCATACTGCAAGAATATACACATCTGCCCCCACCACATTTACCAGTGGCTAATGCAGAGTTGCAATGCAAGGAGATCAGCTAAAAGTAGTTGTGTGGCAGATGTGTATATTCTTGCAGTTTGGGGGCAGATGTGTATATTACAGCATCTGCCCCCATGCTGTAATATACACATCTGCCCCCATGCTTTAATATACACATCTGCCTCCCATACTGCAAGAATATACACATCTGCCCCCATGTGTACATTACAGCATGGGGGCAGATGTGTATATTCTTGCAGTTTGGGGGCAGATGTGTACATTACAGCATGGGGGCAGATGTGTATATTCTTGCAGCATGGGGGCAGATGTGTATATTCTTGCAGTATGGGGGCAGATGTGTACATTACAGCATGGGGGCAGATGTGTACATTACAGCATGGGGGCAGATGTGTACATTACAGCATGGGGGCAGATGTGTACATCACAGCATGGGGGCAGATGTGTACATTACAGCATGGGGGCAGATGTGTACATTACAGCATGGGGGCAGATGTGTACATTACAGCATCTGCCCCCATGCTGTAATATACACATCTGCCCCCATGCTTTAATATACACATCTGCCTCCCATACTGCAAGAATATGCACATCTGCCCCCATGTGTACATTACAGCATGGGGGCAGATGTGTATATTCTTGCAGTATGGGGGCAGATGTGTACATTACAGCATGGGGGCAGATGTGTACATTACAGCATGGGGGCAGATGTGTACATTACAGCATGGGGGGCAGATGTGTACATTACAGCATCTGCCCCCATGCTTTAATATACACATCTGTCCCCATACTCCAGGAATATATACATCTGCCCCGAAATGTTACCACACACAGATGGTTGTCCTTTCTTACCTGACTATCAGGCAGGCAGACCCATCTGCAGAGTAGCTGATGGACACACGTGCGCAAGGGAAGAAGATACAAGCAGGCGGGCAGGTGATGATGACGTCAGCGCGCCGCTACTCGGCTGCCGCCGGGTGGACCAAGATGGCCACGGCTCCGGAGCTAGGCCGAAGCCGCGGCCTTTCCTATGGGCGAGACCGCGGAGCTCACTCCGCGGATCGTCATCGATCAAAATAATTTTAATCGACCAAAGAAATTAACGATTAATCGACCAATTAATCGTTAATTTCCGCAGCCCTAATATATATATATATATATATATATATATATATATATACACACACACACACACACACACACACACACACACACCTGGCAAGCGCACTCATGGCAGTGGCAAAACCACTGTTTGGGTAAGTAACCTTGATCTTTCATTCAGATCACATTTAGCTGGTATATTCAGTTCTTCAAGATGTAAAATAAGTAGCAATGGGAGCTGCATTTTTCAGAGATATTTTCTGCCGTGTCTTCCCAAAGTTGCATGTTTTAGCCAGCAGTCATGAAAGTCGGCAAAAGTGTGATTTGATTGCATTGAGTGATTTTAACAGCTCCTCTTTTTTTAAAACAACATCCTGCCTTTAATACCAGACAGAAGTCTTTTGAAAATCCAAGTCTGATCGAATGTTCCAAAACTTCCAATCTCCCCGCTCGGTGCGTTTTACGGAAACAACGGGAGGTGACGTGGACCAAGGCCACGGGATATATACAAAAGTATCAGGTTCTGGCATTTCTTTAAATAATTTGCCTATGTTGTACATTGTCTGCCCCAAAGAAAACAGAGTTAAACGGAGGAAAGTGTATTCGAAACAGAGAACCGCTCAGTGATTAAACAGTGAGCCATGCGAGCGGGACGCTTAAAGAAAATGTTGTCTGTGAAAAGTGAGTGTATGTTTTGGAATGTCGAGAGTAGAAAGCCTTCTAGGCCTGCCAATCCTCTTCGCCTCATTTACCTTTGCAACAAAAGACAAACAAAGACCTTTTTTCCATACGTTTCAGAATCCCGCTGCCTGTACACATCTTCCATGCTAGGGAGTCAAAGATAGGTAATTCACTCTATAACTCCCAGCTATGCTTTGATTTGCAGCCAACCAGCGGGAATGAGCTGTAAAACACAGAAGTTTTTTTTTTTTTTTTTACCCCCCCTTGCACATATTCACATTAATCAAAAGCCATGTGAAGTGCCATTACCAGTCTCTGGAACCTGCTAGGATGGCAGGGCAGAAAGGCCAAGAACTCCTACAGGTGCAGCTTCTTGTGTTCACAAAAAACAAGCACAGTCGTTTTAGAAAAAATTGAAAGTGGAAATTCTCAAGTTTGCGTGATTTACTTTTGTGAAAAAAAATCATTATTTAGAGAGTATGGCCCGGATTCACATACATTGGCGCACATTTATGCCGCAGCACAGAGAGGCAAGCACAGAATTCACAAAGCATTTGCCTCCCAAACTGCGCTGTGTTTCCTCGGCGTAAGCCGGCGTAGGTGGAAGTGGGCGTGAGGCATGCTAATGAGACGTGGCCCCATGCAAATGATGGGTCGAGCGCCAGACAGATTTGAATAATGAACGGCGCATGCGCTGTCCCATGGATGTATCCCAGTGCGCATGCTCAGAATCATGTCGGAACTATTCCCTAAAATACGACGGATCACTGCCTACGACGTGAACGTAACCTACGCCTAGTCATATTCACTTACAACGTAAACGACATAAGATACGACGGCTTGTGTTCCCTGGTCCATACCTTTGCATGGGTTGCACCTCCTATATGGGGAAAAACTTAACGCCGGACGTACGACTTACGCAAACCGCGTATATTATGCGCCGGGCGCAAGTACGTTCGTGAATCGACGTGTCTCCCTCATTTCCATATTTGAATAGGAAATCGATGGGAGCGCCCCTTGCGGCCAGCGTAAATATGTGCCCACGATACGCCGGCGTAGGCAAGTTTGGTCGGTCGGATAAAGCCTATTTTCAGGCATATCTTGGTTTCAGAGTCCGGCGCATAGATATGTTGGCGCATATTTACACTTATGCGGCGTATCTCGAGATACGTCGGCATAAGTGCTTTGTGAATCCGTACCTATGTGCTTTATTGGTAGTTATGTAGCACCTTCCTAGTTTAGAGCAGGCTGCTATGAAAATTTACTCACTCAATGCATTTTATTGACAGTAGCAAGAGCCAATGGCTCCTGCTGCTTCTCGACTGCAGTGTGAAAAGTAATTAAGGGAAGAATCCCCCTCCTGCCCAGACCAATTTTCAGCTTTCAGCGCTGCCACTCAATGACAATAGCATGGTCATACAAGTACCCAAATTACATTTTTATCATTTTTTTTTCTTAATGACAGAGCTTTCTTTTGGTGGTATTAACTCCTGTTGTGTTTTTTTTTTTTTTTTTTACTTACCCCTTCATAAAAAGAAATCAGGTTTGTCTGACAACTTCTGTCTTTCATGAATCATTGCTGTCTGTTGCTGAAAATATTTTCTTCCAGCAAGAACTCGTCTATGTGGTCTTGTATTAATCTCTCCAGTATCTTCTCATCTATAGAAGTTAAACTAACAGGTCTATAGTTACTTGGTAAAGACTTTGTTCCCTTTTTAAATATAGGCACCACATTGGCCCTGCGCCAATCCAGTGGTACTATTCCTGTCATTAATGAGTCCCTAAAAATTAGAAACAATGGCTTCGAAATTACAGAGCTCAATTCTTTTAGGATCCGTGGGTGGATGCCATCTGGTCTAGGTGCTTTATCCACCTTTATTCTGTCTAAATATTTCTGGACCATATCACTTTTGAGCCATTGTGGATGATTTGGGGCTGTGTCACTCCCACCCCCATTATGGACATGAGCTCCCCCATGCTCCTTTGTATACACAGAGCTGAAGAATGTATTTAATAAATTTGCCTTTTCCTTTTTCCCAGTAATCCACTCTGGATTATTTTGTAAATGGCACAAGTCTGTTTACATCTGACGCTCTATCGAGGTGAATGGAGGGTCAGTTTAGGTCCTTATGAAAAACGGACAGGTGGACCCGATCGGTCCGATTGTGTGAAAGGGGCCCAAGGCTGCTTTCACACTGATGCACTTCGGTTTACCTGCATCTCAACTGACCTCAATATTCACATCTTCCTCAGGATTCCTGCAGGGAATGCTGGCTGCTGCTGTTCCCCAGGCGTGTATGGCTATCGGCTGCTGCTGTCCCTAGAGCAGATATACGGCTGGCGGCTGCTGCTGGTTGTCCTCAATTGCAGGTATTGCTGGTGGGTACTGCTGGCTAGTACTACTGGTGTGTATCCCCTGGTGGCTGCTGTCCCAAATCACGTTTTCCCAACCCGCCATTCCTGATCATCAGGAATGTCCTCACACTCTCTGACCATCTCTTGTATCATGTCTCCTGCTCTATCTCCCTAAACCCTGCCCCCCCCCACTCATCTCCCTAACCCCTATCTCTCTTCCCCCTCTATCTCCCTGTCCCCTCCTCCATCTCCCTAACCTCCCCTCTATCCCCACCACATCTATTTCCAATGCATGCAGCCAGTGACATCACTGTCACATGTTCTCTGAAGCAATGGGCCATGTGTGGCGTTCCTTTCCGAGCCTGTGCATGCGCGGGAGTGATGTCATCGGGGCTCTGCGATGAAAACTAGCTCATTATGCCTTTTGTCTGACAGGTTTTTCTTTTTTGGGGGGAATTTTTTCAGATGTTTACAACCTCTTTAATATGCCCTACTGTGCTCCATAATGTGGACTCCTACCCCCATGTGCCCTCCTGTGTGCCCTTTATAGTGCCATCCTGTGTGCCCCATAATCTGCTCAGCTGTATGCCCCATAATGTGTCCTTCCCCTCCCCTGTAATGTGTCTGGTGTGCGCTCATGCCCCCTTGCAATATGCCTTGCTGTGCCCAATAATGTGCCCTCCTGCCCAATGTAATGCTTCCTGTTGTGCTCTATAATGTGCCCTCCCCCCCATGTAATGTGTCCTACTGTGCCCCATAAAGTGCCCTTCTCCCCCATCATATAATGTGCCCTGCTGTGCCCCTCTGTAATGTGCCTTGGTGTTCCCCATAACGTGCCCTGCTTTGCCGCCCCCATGTAATGTGAACTGGTGTGCCCCATAATGTGCCCTGCTGCTCCCCATGTAGTGTGCCCTCCTGACCCCCTGTACTCTGACCTCCTGACTCTTATATTTTGCCATGATTCCCCCCCCCCCCCCCCCGTGTTCTGCCCTGCTGCCTCCTGTGTACTGTGGAAATCGTTTTTGGTACATTTCGGAAATGTGCCATAGTTGCACTTTACTGTAAGTAAATTCTTTCTTTATTTTCTTAACTTATTAAACATTAATGCTAAACATGGTGTAGAGAAATTCTGGGACAAACGCATGAAATGTGGACAGTGCAATTAGTAGGTGTGGCTTGAGTGTGGGTGGGGACACAGGGGGCCCCATTATCGCATATTACCTGGGGGCCCCATGAGTTGTCAGTCCGCCCCTGGACTGCACTTTTGAGTAGGGGTCGTCAGATATCGATTTTTCAGGGCCGATGCGATACCGATTTTTCAGCTGCCTTTCAGGCTGATATCAGGCGCCGATATTCTGTAGATTTAAACTTTTTATTTTTACACATTCCATTAAAATTTACAGGTTCTCAATTATTCTAAAGGGAAAAATTATGATCGTCTGTAGCATGCTTGGAAGCATTGAACTTTAATTTTCTCGGCTTGTCATAGTGTTCGTCACCACGTTCTTGACGGTCGAAAGTTCAGAGAACTTTTGTGTGACCGTGTGTATTCAAGCCAAGCTTGAGCGGGATTCCGTCGGAAAAACCATCCGAGATTTTCCCAACGGAAAATCCGATTGTGTGTACGGGGCATTAGGGAATTACCACCCTGATTTTATGTGATAAGGCTTCTACAACTTAACAACCACTTAAGGCTCAGTTCACACTGGTGTGATGCGAGATACCCTGCAAATCCAGTGCGGCAGTTCACACTGCCCTATGCGAATCGCTGGGAGTGGCAATACAAAGTTAATGACACCCCAGATTGGTTTGCAGATCGCAGTGGTCAGGAATTGGATCACATAGATGTGAACACCCATGAGATCCGATTCTGGTGCGGACAATACAAAGGGTCCTGGACGATTTTGCTCCGAATGCGATGCAAACTTAGCCATACAATCTTTGTGGCTGAATTTACATCGCACAGACATTGCATGTGATCTGCACTGCAGTACGGTGCTAATCACATGCTATGTCTGACATCGCACAAGTGTGAACCGGCACTAACACGGTTTTATGTGTGTGGTTGTATTACCCTAATTTGACATCAGCGGCGCACGCGCTGTGAATGCCCGCCTGAAGTTCTGGCAGACGCTGCTGGACCTTGCCAGGAAGAAGACTCCCACACGCATGCATGGGAGTGATGTAATTGCGACTCTGGCCACTCACAGCACTTGAGCTGCAAACTCGGAAGAACGGCAGAGGACAAAATGTCAGCTCTCTCGGCGTAGACCGGGCTGCGATTCTAAGGACCTCGTCCTAAGGTAAGTATTTCATAATGAGCTAGTATGCGGTGCATACTAGCTAATTATGCCTTTGCCTTTACAGGTGTTTTTTTTTTTTACATGTGCAGTTACAACCACTTTATGCGTAAACCGAACCCATTGTCTTAATGTTGGGCTCTCTGGTACTTGCCAATATTTTTAAATCGGATATTTTTCTTCATTTATTAAGTGCGGCAACACCATTTTCTTATATGGCTTTATTGTAAAGTTAGTTTTATGAAGTAATTAGGTTCCTGGGTCATTAGGCATGCTCACTCCCATCATTTCCTGAATCTGTTGCATCACTTCCTGCCTAAATTTCTGTAATCTTGAACACTCCCACCATATGTGCGCCATTGTTCCTCTCTTCCCACAACATCTCAAACAAAGCGGTGATTTCTCTGGTTGATATTTATGTACTTTAGTAGGTGTTGTATACCATCTTGACAGACATTTATAATTAATTTCTATCGTGTTTGTATCTCTTGCTGTTCCATCTGCTAACGTCAATGTTTTCTCTTTGTCTTGCTCAATCCAGTGTGCACCAAGTTTCGCTTCCCATTTTCCTAGAAAAGGCGATACCATTGGCTCCGCCTTTAGGGTAAGAATCTTCTAAATCTGGGAAATACAGTGCTTTGGGGCCTTCTGTAAAGTGAGCAATTTTAAAAAATGGCAGTGAGCTTTCCCCTGATCTTATTGGGTGCGGCAATGTCTTTACAAAATGTCTAAAACCGGATCTCATCTATTAACAATAATTATATTTTGTGTCTTAGTTCCTGAATTGAGCATATCTCTCCCTCTTTCATAATATCCTTTAATTGTGCATTTTTATCATTTATCCATACTCCAAATAGTATCTTATTCCCTGGTAAAAAATAATTTGTTCTCAAAAGTGGTACTAATGGTGAATTATATTACCATTTTCTTTGTGCAATAAATCCCATATCCTAATTACATTAATTAATACATGTGTGCCTTTATAAAGTTTACGATATCACCTTAGTCAATAGTGTCTTACTTAAGGCCTTGTACACACGAGAGGATTTCCGCTGGAAACGGTCCGCTGGACCGTTTCCAGCGGATAAATCCTCTGGCGGATTTGGATCTGATGGCTGTACACACCATCAGATCAAAATCCCAGCGGAATACATCCGCGGTGACATGGCCGCGCCGTCGCCGCGACGATGACGCGGCGATGTGCGCGACCCTGGAAGGTAAATACTTCCACGCATGCGTCGAATCATTACGACGCATGCGAGGGATGGGATCGGACGGACTTATCCGATGAGTCTGTACAGACGACCGGATAAGTCCGGCGGACAGGATTCCAGCAGATAGATTTCTTAGCATGCTAAGAAATTTTTATCCGCTGAAAATCCGTCGGCTGGATTTTTATCCACCTGAAAATGTCCGCTAGGCCGTACACACAACCAGATCTATCTGCTGAACTGATCCGCGGAAAAATCCCAGCGGATAGATCCGGTCGTGTGTACGGGGCCTAACGTGTTTTCAGTGTCAACCTAACTTTTTTCCCTGTGCATTAAAAGTCCAATCTACAATTAGTGATAGCAAAACTGCATTCTATTATCTTTTATAGTCTGGTACAACCAATCCTTCATGTATTTTATCTTTACCTTAAACTGCAAACTGTATTCTCTTTTTTTATGCTGCCATATAAACTTAAGTATCATCTTTTTTTATTTTAATACAAACGTTTTTTATTGAATTTTTAAAAGCATAATCAGATAATGACGTTTACATATATTGTCAGGTAACAGTCATGGGAAAGTTTACATAAAATGCATAGCATACCCAAATCTTAAATCTTAAGTGTATTACAGCATGCTACAGTTCGTTCCTGTCAAAATCTCTTGTTAATACATACAGTACATGGTGTTAGTACCAAAACATCGATATAATACTTTATCATCTATAAGGCTTGGTAAACACATTCTTCTCTATTGAATAAGTGGTAGAGACAAAGATAATTTTTTTTTTAACAAAACTATAAAAAGAGAAGAAAACACCAACAAAGAGGCAATCAAGACTAAGATACAGGAGTCCTCCACAAACCAGGGGCAAACTACTCGGCTGTACAGAAAGGCTTTTGGGCTTTAAGGACCCTCTCCTTTTTTTTAACTAATGCTTGTATTCATTTCCATAAACTTGGACTGGAGACTTTCAAGCTAGTATTCAGTGAGTCAGGCTTACCCCTCTGGTCACTGGTGTCCAGCCTACTACACATAGCCTACTTCCTGACCACCCGTGTGTGCCCCTGGAACACTATTCTCCCTTTTTGCTTGCCAGCAATTGACCGCTGTATCACCCATTGCAACATTGTTTTGCTTCAAATGATAATATCCTACCCTCAACGCGGTTAACCTCTTATATTGAATTGTCTGTGCTCCTGAGGAAGCGCTATCTATAGTGCGTAACATGTAGAGCGAGCCCTCTTGTTCCTCTGGACTACCACTTGGTTACACACTACACAGTCAACTTTACAATTATGCTCTGTATTTGAGCCTCCTATGGTAGAACTGTATCATAATTGTGACAACCTATGTGGACCAGTTATTTACTTGATTTATTTTGATTTTATGTCTGTAACTGTTTTTATGACATTCTTATAAAATACATTTATTTTGTTTTCTTACCATATGTACTGTGTGCCTTCAAAGTCCACAAGATATGCTGTGTGCCATAGCAAGTTGAAAACCTGCATCGTTAGGTAAGTTGTTGAAGGGACCCTGTACCCCCTGCTATACCTGTCTATTATTTACTCAGCTCCCATAGGGTATGCAATTTTTCCATTTTGCGGTCAAACACATGCATTGTGTCTATGATTGTGTGTTGTACCCTTTCCATTGGTTTGATTGTTTTCATCCTCTGTAATACCTGAGGCCACGGCACGGTTGGAGTCCTCCAATTCAGTGCTATGCTATGGCCCATAGCACCGCACAAAGGAGAAGGCACATTGGTGCGTTCAACGATGCAAGAGCACGTTATTTGGCCTGCCTTAGAGGCTACCTTCTCCCAAATAAGTATCAACTTCTTAAAAACTTAAAACCTAAATTGATTGTAAAGGCAGAAAGTTTTTTTTTTTTTAGCTTAATGCATTAAGATAAACAGCCTTATGTGTGTAGCAGCCACCCCAGCACCCCCTAATACTTACCTGAGCCCCCTCTCTGTCCAGCGATGTCCAGGACTCTCCCTCCTGGTTGCAGTGGCAGCTGGTGATAATTTTTTTACATTGCACCCGGTCCAGTGGTTCAGTCGGGTACGGAGGACACTTGGCCCATCTTCCCCTTATCTCCCCTGTGGTCTTCCTGATTCTCCTCCCTTCACTTACTTCATCCTTCCATTTTTCTTTTAAATGTCCTTATTTCTTCTGAGAAATGCTCTCTTCCTGTTCTTCTGTCTGTAACTCCACACAGTAATGTGAGGCTTTCTTCCTGGTATGGAGAAAGCCTCTTGAGGGGGCGAGCAGGAGGGTCAGGACGCCCACTAACACACAGCTCCTTTCTCTATCTGCAAAGTAGAGAGCGTCCTGACACTCCTGCTCGCCCCCTCCTCTCTCAAGAGGCTTTCTCCACACCAGGGAGAAAGCCTTGCATTACTGTGTGGAGTTACAGACAGAAGAACAGGAAGTGAGGATTTCTCAGAAGAAATAAGGACATTTAAAAGTAAAATAGGAGGATGAGGTAAGTGAAGGAGGACTGCACTAAGGTAAAGGAAGCTATTTAGGGAAAAATAAAATTACCTTTACAACCCCTTTTAGGTTTAGGGTACCATATGGTACTGGACACCATCTTCGAAGGAGCTGCATCATTCTATTGTTTTTTTGTGATCACGTACCCATGTGACTGATCTGAATCCATGGTAGTTGGGCTTTACTCTTGGATACATAGGTTCAAATGCACAGTTTGCTATGGTTGAACTGGAAATATTTGCTGGTTTTATTATTTGACTTGTAAGATCTCATTCACACTGGCCATTTAGTCCCTGTGCATGATATTTCAGCATTTTTGTGCGAGTTGAAGGCACAGGTCACCATCCAACCCTTTAGCCGGCAGCTTGTAGATTGATTTAGACTGCTGGATGGTGCATCAAGTGGTAGCAGTGCATAGGGCCGTATGTGCCCAGGAAGAATGCCCAGAATGCTAGAAGTCTGCCTCACTGAGTTTTATAGGCTGCTGGCCCTCGGGGGTGGACGGGTGCACTTTTGCTTTTCGCCAGCACAAAAACTCCAGAATCTCATTTGCAGGGGGTAAACACACATACTTTGCTGCAGCCTTTTTCTACCCAAGTCCTGTATACCTGATTTGCTCTCGTTTTAAAATGTATTTGGCACCCGGGTTGAATTTACTCTGAAGCTATTTCAAAAATTCACACTGTGCTTTGACTCACTATTGCCAATTGTTCAGCTAAATCTCTTGTCTGGAAAATGTATTTCAGTATGAAAAATATATCTTGTTATAAAGGTAGTGCCATATTCTGTCTACGCATCCATGGGTTGTGTTCTGGATGCACTTCAACTTTCATGTAAGTTTTAGAACACGCTGTACTTTTGCTATATGACAAAGACTTTAAACATTTTAATTTATTCAAAATGTGCTAGATTTTGAGGAACAAACAGGGAAAAGGAAGACTGTTTTAAAGGAGAATTTCACAGAGTTTTGTTTGGCCACCAGGGCAGTTGACAAGGCAGTACAGCCAGCCCTCCTGTACTTGGCCCGGGCCTCATCAGTTCAAAAGGGGGTCTAAGCATCTGATGAGAAGGAGGGCTGGATGCATTACCTTATTGCTGGCACTTGTGATTCTTGTTGATCCCCCTGTAATGCTTACGGCTTCTAATTTTCTTTATCCCACTAGCTATGCTGCAGGGGGAACGGTTCTGTGTCCATTCCTCACTGAAGCATAATAAACGATGTTATAGTTTTTACTATGCTTCTGCTTGAACAGCCTCATAACACTTTCCATTTATTCACTGTACAGTGCACCTGAAACTGCAGAGAAAGGGACTGATGAATTTGTGTCCTTGGTCCATTTCTCATTCATTAGTTGTCTGTTTAGACTTTAGACCCATATTTCTCCAAGGGCCCCCCAAAAGGGCAGTTAAAAATTAAAAAAAATAAATAGAAGTCAAATATTTTTTTTTTAAAAAGTGGTCAAGTTCTAAAAAATAAAATAAAAAAATGAAGCACTCCTTCAGATGTTCTTTGATCTCTGAAGAGCAGCCAGCATTTGGATCGCTCCTAACCCTGGGTTCACACTATTGCAATGCGGGAACCATGCATCGCATCTGTCTCGCAGGCAGTTCACACTGCTCTCTGCGAACCGCTATCATGGCCCTGCCATTTTATTGAAAATATCTTTTGATATTTTCAAATGCTGGGCCCTGTTAGGTAGGTTGTAAGGGGCCCCATGATTTCTAACAGCGGCCTTGTTGGCCACATAACATAAACCCAATGCAATTTCGGAATAACAGTAACACCTTCTGTGGAAAAACATTGGTTATGAGATTTCCATGGATGTACAAGTCATACACATTTGGTCACAGCTTTTATTAAAGTGATTCTAAAGTCTATTTTTTTTATCTATTAAAATAACAAACATGTTATACTCATCTGCTGTGTTGCAGTAGTTTGGAACTCTAAAAAGCAATTGATTTGAGGAAGAAACGGTGTATGGACATGATGCAAGGTGTACTTACATATGGAACAAAGTTTAACTGGTGAGTTAAGTTCCACCTTAAGGCAATCTGAACACAGACAACATTTTATTCTGCGTGCCTGTTTGAGTAGATCATCTAATTTGCATTTTGGAGCCTGTCCAGCGTCAGAATAGAGAGAGTGATTTCACACCTCTGTGTTCTTTTGTGTCCCAGGTGCGGTGCTTAAAAAAACACTTGCTGCATCTATGGTGTGGTTTCCATCAAAATACACTTTCCATAGGGATGAATGGTATCACATGTAAAAACCTGTCTAAAAAGTGCCAAAAATGTTTCAAGAAACACAACCACACCTAAAATGCCATGCACCTTTAACATAGAGGTATAGATGTGGCCTGAGACATAAAATAAAGACTACATTTAGAGTTTGAAACATCTGAGTTGAAAATGTAAGCATAAGGCCGGGTACACACGAACAAACATGTACGGTGAAACCAGTCCGTCGGACCGTTTTCACCGTACATGCCTGCCAGAGGGCTTCTGTACGATGGTTGTACTAACCATCGTACAGCAGTCCGCGCGTAAACAATACGCGGGGCGTGTCCGCGTCGTCGCCGCGACGATGACGCGGCAATGACGCGGAGACGTGGGCGGGCCTGCCATTTAAGGGCTTTCACGCATGCGTCAAAGTCATTCGACGCATGCGAGGGACGGCGGGCGCCTGGACATGTACGGTAGGTCTGTACTGACGACCGTACATGTCCGAGCGGGCAGGATTCCAGCGGACGGTTTTAAAACACGTCCACGAATATTTGCCCGCTGGGAAAAGGCCCGGCGGGCAAATGTTTGCTGGAATTCGGCCCGTTCGCGCCTACACACGACCGAACATGTATGCTGAAACTGGCCTGCGGACCAGTTTCAGCATACATGTTTGGTCGTGTGTACGGGGCCTTAGGCTATATTTAATAAAAAAAAAAAAAAAACATTTTAACAGAATACTATAGATTTACAGTGCAATGCATCACAATACTAGGAGGTTAGTGATTGTCTACTTTATACACATCCATCTGAGGAGGGGTTGAGGATAATGCAAGAAAAACCTGTCAGTCTGCCTTTACTGGTGTATCTACTGGACCTTCTGTTGATTTCTCTGCAACTTTGTATGATTCCCTGAGCTCCTTCTGTCTCCTTCTGTCTATTTCTTGTTGCTGCTTTGTCTGATTCTCCAGGGTCCTCCTGCATTTTTATGTGTAACTCTTTTTTTTATTCATTTAAAGAGGTTACAAACAGATATCTAAAAAGCAGATTTGTACAAACATTAGGGCCTCATACACACAGACGTTTTAAAAAAACATGCTGTAAAGCTAGTACCGATGCCAGGAAAAAAGCAGTGTTAAAAACACAATTTTATCCGCGTTTTGCATTGGCATCAATGTGTGTTTAGCCACACTAGCTTTTAGCCGCGTTTCTGTCTCTATTCAAAATCAATAGTTCCCTATGGGAGCCCATTGATTTAAATAGAAGTCGCACCATAAGTCGGATCAAGACTTGTGTGCTGAGAATCCTGAAGGGGAACACCGCCAAAATGTAAACCAAAAATTAGTGTGAGGTTCCCCCCAAGATGATACCAGACCCCTCGGTCTGGTATTGATCTTAGGACGAACCCCCTACTCCCAAAAATGGTGTGACGGTTACCCCCCAAGATCCATACCAGACTCTTATCTGAGCACACAGCCCGGCAGGTCAGGAAAAGGTGAGAGCAAGCCCCCCCCCTCTTGGACCATACCAGGCCACATGCCCTCAACATGTGGGGGCGTGGGTGCTTTGGGGCAGGGGGGCTCTACACCCTCCCATCCCAAAGCACCTTGTCCCCATGTTGATGAAAGTATTTCAGAATGACAATAGAAACAATCAGCTTTCAGCAATACACAGTCAGATAATATGAGAAAGTAATTAGATTGCAATAGATAACAAGGAACAATGAGGTATCACAGTCTATAGCAGAGTCGTATAAAGGTGCGCACTGGTTGTGGGAAGGAAGCCTCCCACCAATGCAGTCATACTACAAAAAGCTATATGCACAGACCTAAGACTACTAAGCCTAACCGTATTGGATAGGGTATATATATATATATATATATATATATATATATATACACACCCTATTAGGAAGAGTCAGTTCGTAGTTGGAGCTAAATCGTTAGTTGGGGCCCCTTACAGTTGAATCATAAGTGATGATGAAGTTTAGGTCAGATCTGCATGTAGTGAATAAGGGGTTATAGGTTCTCCTTAGAAGAAGTGAGAGTAAATGTGTATTTTAGCGGTGTCCATGTGTGAAAAGCCGGGCTGGTGGGGAAGGGCAAAGGTGTCTGCTAGCAGTGTCCATGTGTGAGAGAGAGTGGGGGTTGGGCAGACTGCACTCTCACCAATCCTGAGTTAACGTAGCACTCCGTAACTGAAAAAGGGAAAAACAGGCTCTGCATCAATCATAGGACGATGTGAAGAATGCACAATAAACTGCGGGGAAGTTGGCGAAAAACCATAGGTGTGTCTAGATGTGGATATCTCTGTGCCTCTGGATGCTGGAGAAGACTGTGGTGCTGAGTACTGGCCCTAGAACAGGCGGTGTCACTGAACCTCTGGTGCTCTTCCAAGATTGTAACTGAACCCCTGGCTGCAGATGGACAGTGTAGCCATATTGTGACACACAGCTGGCAGAACGACTGCACCTGACTAGAAACTTTAGGGGTCCCCAAGGTAAGAGTGAACCCACTAGTTGCAGTCAAATTTATAGACTTCCCCGGAATCCCCTGGTACTCTGGTCCTGATGGAACTTGTAGTCTCCAGGTCATTTCCTTTTTACAGTAAGTGTTAAGTAAAGGACTTAATGTACCATGGTCCTCAGCTTCAGGATCAGGAAAGGCTGCCTCCCTCTAGAGGCAGGAAGATGATGCAGAGATATATCCATGAGCTCAGGGGGGAAGTAAACAGTTCATTGCTTACCCAGTAATGGCTCCCCATCCTATTACTTACAGTAGTATCCTCGTACCTGGCTACACTTGGCTTCCGCCTGTCAATTAGCCACCTAATTTAAGAGAAGCTGGGGAAATCAGGATCTGTGTTGGCCTTACTGCCAGTGAATAATATCCAGCCTGACATAAAGCCTGCTTTCCCATCATCTTCTTGGAGTAGGCACCTTTAGTAGTTAGTGAGCTTATATGAAGCATCAGAGAACATAAACACTGCAGAAGATCTGAGGAAGCTGGGCAGCTAAAAGCAGACTGTCTATGAAAAAGAAGTACAATCTCTATTTACTACTTGGCAGTAGATTATGTATATAAGGAAAGCTAAGTGTTTAGAAAATGACACTTATCCTTCATGGCAAACGAGTCTTGAAAATGTTTATGGGTCTGGAAGGGATGTGGTAATTTGCTGAAGACAAATTTATGATTCACAAACCTTGAACGTATTTGCCATGGTTTATTAAGTGATGAATCCTGCCACTGAATCAGGGATGATCTCGAAGGTCTGGTTTTGATCACACATGAAGTTGGAAAAGCTTGTCCCATACCTTTCTGTTAAGACATTGCTGTGGAACTGCAAAGTCCGATATTGTACAGTAGAGGTAATAAGCCCATCAACCAAGGACAGACAGAGGACTCCTATACCTGGCCCCTCATATGAGGCTCCTCATATGTGGATGTTCTCCTGCCATGATGACACTTCAATAGATCAGGACTCTGTTAGGAATTGACATGGCATAGTATGTTACATTTTTAAATACAGCTGTCGTGTCCATCTTACCATGTCTCTTTACTATCCGGACACTCATTATTCCATACTATCCAACTGCCCCCTTTGCTTTTCCAGCACCACTTTTTGTTACATTACCATTATGTTCACTCGTTGCCCACCTCTATTTTTTTTTTAGGTTTAGTCTATCTTGCCTACACCCTCTGTTTTACATGTGTCTTTAAATGGGACACAATTTAACTTCTGTAAAGCAATAACAAAAAGACCCCCCCCCACCCTTGCTATTTTCCTAATTGGATTATGTGTAAAAAAAAAATGATCTAGTAATAATAACTACTTTATATAGTTCAGGTAAGCTTGGTGATTTTACAATACATAAGAAATTAATTTGAACCCATGCAGGACATGGCAAGGGCAAAGCAAAAACTTTACTTAAATGCTGACCCATCATCGTTCCGCAGCTACTTCTACTAACCTTTCTTTCTGTGCCCTGGTATTCTTTTTTTCCTGCTGCAACTAAAGGAAAGTACATATCTGTAGCCAGGTGGTGGAATATAAAGATATGGTGAATGAGACATTGTTTTCTTTTACTGTGATACACTATGCCTTCCAGCCAGCAGGGGGAGAACTATACAGAAGAGCCTATGGACTTCACAGAGCACTGGAGGTCATGGGATTGTGAATTTCGGGATATGAATCATACAATAGACTTTATGGATGCACATACTACACTTCCCATGGGACCCTGAGGAGGAAGAGGAGGAGAGATATGACTTTTAAGAAACCGAATGGAAAGGTTCACTCTCTTGGCACCAGAGGACTCGAGGTGAGCACAACATCAGCAGGCCGTGGCAGCAGGGACTGGAGTCCGAGACTGGGCGATTCCGGCAGCTGAGAGAGGACCAGCAGGCATCCGCAGTGATCACATCACACCCTGCTTGCAGAGAAACTGGAGCAATTTTACATATTCACTCCCCCACACCCCCAAATGCTGGAGCCACCAGTGTGAAGCTATAAAGGGGCCCTTTTCTGCAGAAAGAACTCTGAAGTCATGTTGCAAGGATCTATGAGAGGGAAGATCACCTACCTTTTGAATACTGTAAAGCTAATTATGAGTTGCTGAGAGCAGGACAATAATCCATCTAGTGTCCATACTGAAACACTACCGCATAAAGACTGAATCAACACTACAACCACTTCACACGCTCATATTGTGCCAACACTGCACATAGACTGCATCTATACTGTATGCTGGACCATCAGGATTGTTAATAAGTGGACCAACGCTTATTAGGGGCCCCAACTATAGCCTGCAGGAGAACACCACAAAGAAATGCCCCATATTAAGAAACTCTATCAAAGCCCTTCCTCACCCCTACCTTTCATCCATCTACGGGTACCTCTTCAAAATAGGCCTAGCATAGCCTCCCTTAAAGCATTTTGGCAGTATAGTCTCCCAAGTTCAGTAAATCTTTCCTCTTTACTGCCTTTAGCACTCAAGGCGACTTGCTATAGTTCATGCTGCTCCTTGCACTTAGTTCTGCTTTACATCTTCATCTGATTACTGTTTCTAACATATTTTGGTTTGTTTCTTATTATCATTATACACGATTTATATAGCACCAACAGTTTACGTGGCGCTTTACAATGTAGACGGGCATGGACCCCTACATCCACCAGGTGGATATGGAGGTCAGAAAATATATCCATCGACCACCATTGCCGATCATGTGAAACTTCCGTATATAAATTTCAGTAATTTAAGACGAAGTGTCTCCGACCTTGTAAACTTTTAATCTAGTATGTTTGAGGTACTTGTGAGGTCGAGACAAAAAGCAGAGAACTCTCCCCATCCTGCGGCTTCTGCTGGGGTAGGGCTACATATGTAAGCTACAAGTCTTTCTGATTGGAGCCTACATAGGGCTAAGGATTCTCTGCCTACCCCCAAGTGACAGTGCAACTTGTCACTTAGGAAGCCAGCACTGTATTGTGGGAGGCAGGAAGAAAGTCATGTATTCCCCATGCACAGAATTATTATTTTTTTTTTTACTCCAGGCGGACAAATGGCATTGAAAAGGTGGAGAGGTGATTATAAAGAGAAGTAGAGATTGGGCATTTAGGTCAACTTGCTGCTTTGTTCTGCATGGGAAAAGCACAGGTTTACTTTAATACATGAAACAGTATCTCTAAAAGTAACTAATCTAGCTGTGCCTATAAAAATATAACGTGTAGATTTTTATAGTAACACAATTTCAAGAAAAAAGTGATGGTGTTCCTCTAAAACTAGTATGTTGGTGGTGAATACCAATTATATACTGCAAACCTACTCTGTTTTAACTATATTTGTACTGGTCCAGTGATCATAAAGACCATTGACTCGCACATTTGTTTTAACAGAAAAAAAGGAAAATTTATGGTGCTCATTGCCCAAAACAAATGTTTTAATATTAGTGTTTGACACCAACAATGTATTGAAAATAACCATGTGGACCTTTAATTAAAGTGAACCTATTGCAAAGCAAAAAACTTTCACATTTTATTATAGATCCTCTCTAAATATTTGTAAAGTATATTTCAAGCCATTTTTTAGTCATGGATGGCGTGTGGAAGGATTAGAACCCTCGTCCGGCTTTTATTGCGTTCTGTGTTCACACTGGGGAGATTCACCCCTGTATTGGTCCTGGTGACCATTGTTAGTGAGGCAGACAGTGATGGGAAATTCATTTTTTTTTTTTACAGTTTTCAGTGAAAATCTGAGCTATTCCCCTTACTTTGGGGAGATTTTATTCACTTCCTGGCATGTTTTTAAGACAAAATCTAACAGGAAATCTCCCCAACATGATATAGACAACAGTCAGAGATTCTAACCATTTACTACTCTGTTTAAAACTACAAAAAAGTTTTGGCAACAGATACATTGCAAGGCCTTGCATAATAGAACATATCAATAAAAACCCAAGTAATTCTGGTTGCATAGTTGAAATTCCCATGGCTTATTACTTAACTTGAGCATGAAACTTTAATTACATCATATTGTGCACACTCAAAGATTTCTATGAAATTTGTTCAAGAAGGGGAAAATAGTTAACTTTAGTTCCTCCAAATACTGAGCTCTGTCTCTTAAAAAAAAAAAGCCACAAGAATGCTCATTAATTTAATAATTTCCTGTCTCCGTACCTTCAGCTGGTTTCTTAGACATTGTGGAACCTGAAAAATAAGTTCAAGGAGAAGGAGGCCCAACGTGAGACATCAAAAAACACACAAATGCATGGGTGGTTTTGGCCATTGTCTACCACTTTCCAGTTCCGTTAGGCAGTTCCTCAGTTAAATGTCTTTGATACTTGGCACAAAATTTCAGGCTTCGTCTGACATGACTTTGATTTAGCATCTTTGGGCCACAGGCTTCCAATGAATATGAAAGGTGAGGCAACAGCCAAAGTCTACAAACTCCTCTCCAGACATCTTTGGTGTTCTGTTTTCCTTGCTCTTGGCGTGGTCGGTTCTCCTGTGGACATTACCATTTTATGAGCTTAAAAAATGTTGACTTTATTAATGTTCCTCTTGGGATACATTTTTACAGGTCATTTTCCAACATCAATTGATGACTAAATGCTCTTATTAAATCTACTAATCAAACAAGCTGCCTAAGAATTAGGATAAGAATAAATTCATTCTATAGGTAGTGCCTAGTGCTTGACCCAGGGAGGGTTGGAAACATTATTGGTCAAAAATTATCAAAGTGTAAGACTGAGCTATGTATTTTCTGGGGAAATTACAAGTCTGCTGACAGCAAAAGGAAAGCAATCCTTCTTCTCTAACACAGCGATCACTCACTCATCCTGTACATTGTAACAAGTTAAGAGACTGCAACAGTGGGATGACCTGTGTGAGACATTTATGCATAGCCAATATAATAAAACAACTTTGCGGGGATTAGGATTTACTTCTAATTCAATTAAATAAATGCAGACCCTGGATGATGCCTGAACAAAGGTGGGGATTGTTTCTGGGCAAAAATGCAGATGAAGGCATTGTCAGGGGGGGAAGTACTGTGATGTCTGTGAGATGTAATAAATGCCTAAAAGTGTTACAATCACATTTCTTAATATGATACTTGGCATGTACACAATAACCCCATACCAATTTAGAGGGGGATCAGAGTGTTAACTAGCTCTGATTCAATTAATATGTTCAAAATTGGGTCTCTGTCTCAGCTTGGTTGTGCTGTGGGCTCACTCTGTTGTCCCTGGAGTGCTATTCCCACCCCAGGATGATAGGTGGCAGCAGTGGAGTCGAGGTTTGGGTGCTCTTTCCCAGCAGCCAATCAGGAGGGTTTTTTCCTCGCTGTGCATGCTGGGGGAGGGTACTTATGGGTAGCAATAGGAGGAAGGAGATGGACAGCCGCACTCCGAAATAACTTTTCAAAAAAGTTGTCTTTTATTTTCAAGCAGGAACATGCATAATCACCACAACCATAAACCAGGACAGCCATTGGTCTGTATGGGACAGACGCCATTGGTCTGGTTTCTTCTTCTTTGAGTGCGGCACCCACCTTCAGGGTGACTGCATCACGGCACCCCGGTGAAATGGCCTTCCAGGCTGGGGTGCGCGTGCCACGCAGTGTTCCTGGTTCCGGTACCAGGTTGGTCCGGAACATTTGAGCTGTGGCGGGGAGCCCAGTAGTCGATTAGGTTCCCAATCCTGAAAGATCCCAAGCGAGGAAGCTGTTCGGTGGGAAGTCCATCTGAGGAGAGCCAATGAGGGGCTGTGATCCAATAGGGTCTCAACAAACCACGGGGAATCAAGGTAACCGGACACTGAGAGGTTGGTCACCTATCAGTTGGTAACCTGCAAACTACCTGAAGGAGATCCTGGCACAAATTCTATTAAGGAGAATCACCTCCGTTATTTCAATCCTAAGGAGGGTCTGTGGCAGAGACTTTTTCCTTCAAGTTCCGAGTGATACTCTGGCTGCCAGGCCAGTAAGAGAGGCCTGTCCGGGTACACGAAGTCCACTCAGGCAGGAGTGGCGCAAGAAGTGTTACACGTAGGAGCAGGACTGTTTCCCTATTATTATGCCTGAATCTGCTGTTCTCCTTCTGCTTTCTCTACCTCTCTACTCTACCTTTCACCAAAAGTTTTACTGTTTTTACCCGGCTGGGTAATAAAGAGCACAGCAAAAGACACCTGTCGTGGACATTCCATTACTGCTACATTCACCATACACCCTTAGGCCCCATACACACGAGAGGATTTATCCGCGAATACGGTCCAGCGGACCGTTTCCGCGGATAAATCCTCTCGAGGATTTCAGCGGATTTCCATGCGATGGAGTGTACTCACCATCGCATTGAAATCCGCGCCGAAATCCTCTGGCGATGACGTGTCGCGCCGTCGCCGCGATTATGACGCGGCGACGCTGTCATATGAGGAATTCCACGCATGCGTCGAATCATTACGACGCATGCGGGGGATCCCTTCGGACGGATGG
Organism: Rana temporaria; assembly: GCF_905171775.1. Classification (NCBI taxonomy): domain Eukaryota; kingdom Metazoa; phylum Chordata; class Amphibia; order Anura; family Ranidae; genus Rana; species Rana temporaria. The sequence continues at coordinate 177,570,130 of NC_053495.1, forward strand.
ATCCGGTGAGTCTATACAGACCAGCGGATCCATCCGTTGGGATGGATTCCAGCGGATAGATTTGTTTAGCATGTCGGCAAATATTTGATCTGCTGGAATCCATCCCAGGGGATAAATATCCGCGGAAACAGATCCGCTGGAGTGTACACACCATAGGATCTATCCGCTGAAACCCATTCGCTGGGATTTTTCAGCGGATGGATTCTATCGTGTGTATGGGGCCTTAGACGTCGGAGGAGCCATGAGTTAACATGCCACCCAAAACAAACCAGCAGCTCCTTCGGGGGTAGTGCTACATTAGGGCTGCAACTAACAATTATTTTCATAATCGATTAGTTGGCCGATTATTGTTTAGATTAATCAGAAAATAGCCTTAAATAAAATAAAAATGGCATTTTTATATTTTTTTGGGCCAATTTGTTGTTGGGCAGATTACAAAACACACATTGCCGCTAAAAGACATAACATGCTTTTCTGCAGCTTCTCCATTGAAGTATATTGAACCAAAAAAAACAAAATAGCACCATTTTGCGTTAAAGTCCTTGCCCTTTCCAAATACGCAGCAGCTGAAAAAAAAATCATGGATGTGAATGTGTCCCATAGGAAAACATGTAAATGAACTGTAGTGTGTTTCTGTAAAAAGCACCAAAAAACTGGTGTAAACCCAGGCCTGAGATGTTTAGTAACATAATGGGGTTAATAAAACAAAATAAGTACAAAAAGAGCAAATAATCGCTACTGTAAGGCCTTGTACACAAACTATAGGTTAAACAGAGGACAACGGTCGGATGGACCGTTTTCATCAGTCAAAACCGATCGTGTGTAGGCCCCATAGGTTTTTTAACCATCGGTTAAAAAAAAAAAGCCAACTTGCTTTAAATTTAACCTATGGATTCCTAACCGATAGGTCAAAACCGATCGTTAGTAGGCACGACCATCGGTTAAAAACCCGCGCATGCTCAGAATCAAGTCGACGCATGCTTGGAAGCATTGAACTTCATTTTTTCAGCACGTCGGTGTGTGGGCGCGATGGACCATCAGTCAGCTTCATCAGTTAACCTATGACAACGGTCCTTCAGACCGTTTTCATCGGATGGACTGATCATGTGTACGCGGCTTTAGGGGTTAATTTTTTTACTGTGGGAGTAATATTTACAGTAGCGATTTGCTTTTTTCTACTCTAAAGGGCTAATTTTTGTTTTTTTTAACTCCATTATCTTACTGGCCGATTAATCGATTATGAAAATTTTAATCGTTTAATTTAATAATCGATTAGTTGTCGATTAATCGATTCATTGTTTCGGCCCTATGCTACATATATATAAATTACTGTGTGTATATATTGTTTCATCTGTCCGCAGTTCTTCTTTAAAATATATATATTCTGTATTATAAGGACGCCGTGACAAAGTCTGAACATGCATTTCACTTAAAATAGTGAAAGCGGCAGGTGAAGCGCTGAGAAACTTTAATGAGAAACTCCACTACCATTGGCCTGCCAAGCCTGAGATAAATGTAGTAACTGCGATATAGCTCCCGTTATTATCTGATGAGGAATTCCTTGCACTTTGCAATCCGTCACAAATATCTACTTCATCTTATGATTCTCAGATTGATTTCAAACCTGTGATCACAGATCATCTGTCAGCAAGTCAAACTTCAGAGATCTGTGCTGGCTGAGTTCCAGGAAAAGGTCATCAAGATTCCTCAGGCGAGAGTGTATAATTATCCTAGCCAAATGTCAAGATACAGCGCTTACATAGCAACTGTAGCCAAAAATGAAGGAAATAAGTGACTGGGGCATTTTGAGCCTGTGGATATATAACAAGTGACTGATAGTTGACCCCCACATTAACAACTTTATCATTAAATATCTACAAAGGCAATGAAAATATTGAAGAAAATAGGCCATGGTACATGTATTTATTAACCTTTATAAAACAACTTATAACCTATTTCCACCAGGCTTTTTTAACCACTTCAATACAGTGCTTCTAAACCCCCTTCTTACCCAGACCAATTTTCAGCTTTCGGTGCTCTCACACTTTGAATGACAATTACTCAGTCATGCAACACTGTACCCAAATAAAAATTGCGTCCTTTTTTTCACACAAATAGAGCTTTCTTTTGGTGGTATTTAATCACTCGTGGGTTTTTTATTTTTTGCGCTATAAACAAAAAAAGACCGTAAATTTTGTGAAAAATTGCCTTTTTCTTTGTTTTTGTCATAAAATTTAGCAAATTAGTAATTTTTCTTCATACATTTTGGCCAAAATTTATACTGCTACATATCTTTGGTAAAAATAACCCAAATCGGTGTATATTATTTGGTCTTTGTGAAAGTTATAGAGTCTACAAACTATGGTGCCAATCCCTGAAAAATGATCAATCTGATCACACTTGAAGTACTGACTGCCTATCTAATTTCTTGAGATACTAACAAGTCAGAAAAGTACAAATACCCCCCAAATGACCCCATTTTAGAAAGTAGACATTCCAAGGTATTAAATAAGTAGCATGGCGATTTTTTTTAAGTTGTAATTTTTTCCCACAATTCTTTGCAAAATGAAGATTTTTTTTTTTTTTACAAAATTGACATATTAACTGGTTATTTCTCTCACAGAGCATATGCATACAACAAATTACACCCCAAAATACATTCTGCTGTTCCTCCTGAGTATGGGGATACCAAATGTGTGGGACTTTTACACAGCCTGGCCACATACAAAGGCCCAACATTGAAGTAGCGCCATCAGGCGATCTACGAGCATAAATTGCACATCTCATTTCTCAACCACCTATTACAATTTGAAGGCCCTGGAGCACCAGGACAATAGAATTGCCCACAAAATGACCCCATTTTGGAAAGCAGACACCCCAACGTATAATCTAGGAGGCATAATGAGTCTTTTGAGCGGTTATTTTTTTCCAGAAGTTTTGGGAAAATGTGGAAAAAAAATGAAAACGCATTTTATTTACACAAAGTTGTCTATTTATAAAGATATTTCGAACACATAGCATATGCATAGCAAAAATGACACCCCAAAATACATTCTGCAACTCCTCCTGAGTATGGGGATACCAAATGTGTGGGACTTTTACACAGCCTGGCCCCATACAAAAGCCCAACATTGAAGTAGCACCATCAGGCGATCTACGAGCATAAATTGCACATCTCATTTCTCAACCACCTATTACACTTTTGAAGGCCCTGGAGCACCAGGACAATGGAATTGCCCAAAAAATGACACCATTTTGGAAAGCAGACACCCCAACGTATAATCTATGAGGCATAATGAGTCTTTTGAGCGGTTATTTTTTCCAGAAGTTTTGGGAAAATGTGGAAAAAAAATGAAAACACATTTTATTTACACAAAGTTGTCTATTTATAAAGATATTTCGAACACATAGCAAAAATGACACCCCAAAATACATTTTGCAACTCCTCCTGAGTATGGGGATACCAAATGTGTGGGACTTTTACACAGCCTGGCCCCATACAAAGGCCCAACATTGAAGTAGCGCCATCAGGCGATCTACGAGCATAAATTGCACATCTCATTTCTCAACCACCTATTACACTTTTGAAGGCCCTGGAGCACCAGGACAATGGAATTGCCCAAAAAATTACACCATTTTGGAAAGCAGACACCCCAACGTATAATCTATGAGGCATAATGAGTCTTTTGAGCGGTTATTTTTTTCCAGAAGTTTTGGGAAAATGTGGAAAAAAAATAAACACATTTTATTTACACAAAGTTGTCTATTTATAAAGATATTTCGAACACATAGCATATGCATAGCAAAATTGACACCCCAAAATACATTCTGCTACTCCTCCTGAGTATGGGGATACCAAATGTGTGGGACTTTTACACAGCCTGGCCACATATAAAGGCCCAACATTGAAGTAGCACCATCAGGCGATCTACGAGCATAAATTGCACATCTCATTTCTCAACCACCTATTACACTTTTGAAGGCCCTGGAGCACCAGAACAATGGAATTGACCACAAAATGACCCCATTTTGGAAAGCAGACACCCCAACATATAATCTATGAGGCATAATGAGTCTTTTGAGCGGTTATTTTTTTTCCAGAAGTTTTGGGAACACGTGGAAAAAAAATTAAAACTCATTTTTTTTACACAAAGTTGTCGATTTATAAGATATTTCCAACACATAGCATGTACAGAGCAAAAATTACACCCTAAAATACATTCTGCTACTCGTTCTGAGTATGGGGATACCACATGTGTGAGACTGTTACACAGCTTGGCCACATACAGATGCCCAACATCCAAGTAGCACCATCAGGCATTCTAGGAGCATACATTACATATATAATTTCCTGGCAACCTATCATTTTTGAAGGCTCTTCATATTTCTAACACATAGCATGTACATACCTAGAATTACAATCCAAAATAAATTATATTGCGGAAAGGGTAAAAAAAAAGTCTTACCTGTGCTTTTAGTAGTGTCCACAGAAGAGAGCACTGGTCCAGGCAGCAGTCAGGGATGTGCTTAGCGACAGCTATAGTGATTCTCCAGGCAGCATATTTCCAGGCAGCATATTTCCAGGTAGCAGTGGTCTGGCTCGTTCATGCCGCAGGCAAATATGATGGCAGGCATGATGGCAGTAAGTCAGCAGCAGGCTGAGGGCTGCAATCGGGTAAGACCTGTGCACAGGGGCACAGGGGTAGAGGCTTCGACCCACCCAAATCTCTATGAAGCCTCCGGACTCCAGACCCTAATCCGGAAATTACGAAACCCGGAGAAAACAAAAAAAATGTTTTCTCCATCCGGAAAAACTATTCTGGAGCCCCTCACATATGTGAGACCCCTGTGTACTACAATAGCAGGGCAACAGATCAGTCCAAGTGGTAGGCAAAAGCATAGTCCATAAAACAAGCCAGGGTCAGTTCACGTGAAATCAGTCCAAACGGTAGGCAGAGGCATTGTCAAAAAACAGGCCAGGGTCAGTTTACGTGGAAGCAGTCCAAGCGGTAGGCAAAAGCATAGTCCATAAAACAAGCCAGGGTCAGTTCACGTGAAATCAGTCCAAACGGTAGGCAGAGGCATTGTCAAAAAACAGGCCAGGGTCAATTTACGTATAAGCAGTCCAAACGGTAGGCAGAGGCATAGTCAAAAAACAGGCCAGGGTCAGTTCACGTGGAAGGCAGTAGAATGAAAATGGTCAGAAAATGGTGAGATGGGGGAAATGGTTAAAAATATAGACTAATATTTTAGGGATTCATGATAATATTCAAAGCATTCTCCAATGCAAAGGCCAGGTTGGGAGGGACATCGGGGACAATGGTAGCTGGTATCTTTTCGAAATCCTTTTTTGCTGCACATGCGACATCTTTTTTGCCGTCTTCGGCCTTCTTCGGATGGTGGGATGTTGTAAGGGTAGTGGAGTCCATGAAGTCGGCTAACAACATCAGAGCAAAGGGTTTCAGAGGGGGGTCTTTGTGGATAGATGAGGGCCGTGACTACTTCTTCTGTGAAGTGTAGGAAGGGGGCAGGGTTTTCAGTGGATTTGGAGTAGACTACATAAGAGTTATAAATGGCCAAATGGATAAGGTAAATTGCTACCTTCTTGTACCAGAATCGGGACCTCCTTATTGATAGATAGGGCTGAATCATTTGATCGTTGAAATCCACCCCCCCATGTACAAATTATAATCTTGGACACATGTCGGCTTTTCAATGGGACCTCGTCTTCGTTGAACAACAACAGCAGTGTCATTATGAATGGTGGACAGCATGTGCACGTCTCTGCTATCCTTCCACCTCAAGGCCAGCACTTCGTTGCACCTCAGTGTTGCTCTTTGCCCCCTTCGCAGCTTTTTGCTTACAATGGATTGTGGGAAGCCCTTCCTATTTTTTCTGGAGGTTCCGCAGGCCAGGGTTTTTTCAACATATAAGTGTCGGAAAAGGGGCAGGCTCGTATAAAAATTGTCAAGGTAAAGATGATATCCTTTTCTCAGGAGTGGGTAAGCCAGGTCCCATACGATTTTTCCAGCTGTGCCTATGTAGGCCGGGCACTCAGGAGGCTGGAGCTGGGAATCTTTTCCTTCATATATGCGGAACGCATACAAATATCCCGTGGCTCTCTCACACAGTTTGTAAAACTTGACACCATATTTAGCCTTTTTACTAGGAATATATTGCTTTATTCCTAGACGGCCACAAAAGGGTACCAGGGATTCATCCACACATATGTGTTTATCGGGGACATAGAGTTCTGCAAATTGTTGGGAAAGGAAATTTATCAGGGGGCGAATCTTATACAACTTATCGGAATCTGGATGATTACGGGGAGGGCACTGGGTATTGTCATTGATATGAAAGAATCTCATTATCATTTCATATCGGGACCTGGGCATTGTGGCAGAATACATGGGCTGGTGGTAGATGGGTTTGGTGGACCAATAGGAATGTCCTTGAATTTTTTTGTTAAGCCCCATGTTTATGGTAAGGCCAATAAACAATTTGAACTCCTCCAAATTTACATCTCTCAACTCAAATGGACGGGCATAAGATGATTGGGGGTTGTTGGCAATAAACTGCTGGGCATACAAATTTGTCTGGTCGATAAGGAACTGCAGAAAAGTGTCGGGCAAAAAAAGATGAAGAAAATCAATTTCCAAAAAATTTTGGGTGTTGGCCTGCACACCTGGCTGTGCTGTGAAAGGGGGAATAATTGTTGATCCAGATCCGGAAGGCAGCCATGTTGGATTGGCAAGAACATCTGGCATAAATGTAGTGGCCCTGGCTGCTGGGGGACGTGACACTCCAGGAGTTGGGGGGGTTGAATTTCTTGCGCTGGTACTTGGATGTGATGTGGCAGCATTGGTACTGGGCCTGGGCATTTGTTCGCGAGGGGTTTCGCTGGCGGCATCGCTGGTACTGGACCTTTGTTCCCGGGGCCTATTGCTGGCGGCAGCGCTGGTACTGGGCCTATTGCTGGCGGCAGCGCTGGTACTGGGCCTATTGCTGGCGGCAGCGCTGGTACTGGGCCTATTGCTGGCGGCAGCGCTGGTACTGGGCCTAGGAATATATTCCTGGTTGCTGGCGGCTGCCTGGTTTTCAGAGGGCCGTGCCCTTTTAGGGGGGACCCATTCTTCATCTGAATCATTGCTGTGTTCAATCGGTTCAAATGACGAATTTGATTCGGAATCAGAAATGGAATCTGATGAGAGCTCCCCGGTGCTCTCATCGGTCATTGAGATGATCTGGAACGCCTCCTCACCAGAATACAATCTTTTGGACATTTTGGCGGGTAGCTGTATACGATGGGTGGCAGGTGACGGTCACTGATGGGTGATGGTGTGACGGGAGATGGTCACTGATGGGGTGACAGGCCACGGACGGTGACGGGTGATGAGTGACAAGCCACAGACGGTGACGGCGATGGTCACAGATGGGTGACAGACGATGGTCACTGATGGGGTGACAGGTCACGGATGGTGACGGGTGATGGTCACAGATGGGTGACAAGCGACAGACGGTGACGGGTGATGGTCACAGATGGGTGACAAGCGACAGACGGTGACGGCGATGGTCACTGATGGGTGACGGTCTCTGATGGGTGCACCGCTGATGGTCACTGATGGGTGACGGGTGATAGGGCAGGTCACTGATGTGTGACGGGTGCACCGCTGATGGGTGATGGGAGATAGAGCACAGTCACTGATGGGTGACGGGTGATGGGTGACAGGTGCACCGCTGATGGTCACAGATGGGTGACAGGGCAGGTCACTGATGGGTGACGTGTGACATGACGGGTCACTGATGGGTGACAGGACGGGTCACTGATGGGTGACGGGTGACAGGACGGGTCACTGATGGGTGACGGGTGACAGGACGGGTCACCGATGGGTGACGGGACAGGGCAGGTCACTGATGGGTGACGGGACAGGGCAGGTCACTGATGGGTGACGGGACAGGGCAGTCTCTTTGTGTGACAGGTGCACTTTATGGGTGACTGTTGGGTGACTGGTGACAATTGGGGGGGGGGGGGCAAAGGGACAGGTGTGGTGTTTGTGCAGACACTACAGAAACAGAACTAACTCACTGCTTCTAGCTCTTCTCTCCTCACACTGGAAATGATGTGTGAGGAGAAAAAGAGCTGGCAACAGTGTTGCAGGCTCTGTGTTTACACTTAGTGATCAGGCTGTGAATGGATCACAGCTGATCACGTGGTACACAGCCCTGACCAATGGCTGTGTACCATTGTCGGTGACGAGCAGTGTTCCCGAGAACACGCTGCCACCGACGTGCACTCGCGGGGCGCGCGCGCGCGATCCGCATACAACGCTTCTTCCTATTTTGTGATCAGCCGTGAATTCATCACGGCCGATCACAGGGTTAACAGCGCATCCGCGCCGCTGTTCACCCCTGTCGGTGATGAGCGGTGTCTCGGTGACACGCCGCCACCGACAGTACAGGGATGCGCGCACGCGATCGCGCGCATTCCCTATTTAAATGACAGGACGTCATATGACGTCCTGTCAGAACAATGGAGTCCTCCGCCCGCCGTCATTTGACGGCGCGCGGTGGACAAGTGGTTAAATCTGCAGGGTAAACCAGTGCCAGTTGACCATAAAAGTACCATGGAACATATTAACCACCTACACTGAAGCTTGCTGTGAGTGGAGGACACAAGCTCCAGCTACACGACCTGGGAACCAAAAGTCTTTGATGGAGCTTTGAATTTCTTGTCTTGCTGTGTTCTATTGTGAACAGTATTATCCAGGGCCAGATTTCAGCTTTGAGGGTTCCTGGTTGCCTTGGGCCTAGAAGGCATCCAGGGGCCAGTCACCAACTCTGCTTAACTAAGTGACTTTATCTCAGTATCTACCAACCTTTCCCAACACTCAGCCCAGCAAATGAGAAATAGTCGGTGGTGGATCGAAGATTGCACATTCATTAACAACCAAGTAAGCAGGAAGAGTCCAAAGATGCTGAGATTCCAACATGGAGAAATCTCATCATGTCATGCTGTAATCTCATCATCTTTGGACTCTTCCTGCTTACTTGAAGACTTAGGGCCCTCAGAGGTTAAAAAAGTTGCTTAATCTGCGGTTCCCTTTGGCTCTTAGAACCTTAGAGTGCATACAAATAGCTATTCATGTCTGTGTCTTTAACCATGCAATCAAAACCTGCCTCTACATAGAAGATGCCCTTTGCCCTAAGATCTGCGCATTAGCACATAGCTGTTTTGTGGATCAGTACAGAGTCGGACTGTGCGTTCATCTGTGGTGTTCACGCATGTGCATTAGCGTGAGTTAGCAGGTGCATCTGCACTGGCGTTTGGCACCCATTGGTCTATTTAAAACCACTTGCCAACCGGCTCACGCCAATATACGGCAGCAGAGTGGCACAAAAAAAATTATAAAAAATGCCATAAATCTACTCACTATTTTGTAGACGCTATAACACATTTGCGCAAAGCAATCAATATAGGCTAATTGCGTTTTTTTTTTTTTTTACCAAAAATATGTAGAAGAATACATATTGGCCTAAACTGATGAAGAAATTATGAAAATATATTTTTTTCTAAATTGTCGCTTTTGTTTTTTAGTTTATAGCGCAAAAAATAAAAACCGCAGATATGAGCAAATACCACCAAAAGAAAGCTCTATTTGTGGAAAAAAAAAGGACGTCTATTTTGTTTGGGTATAACGTTGCACGACCGCACAATTGTCAGTTAAAGCGACGCAGTGCCGTACCGAAAAAAAAGGCCTGGTTGTTAGGGAGGCAAATCCTTCCAGGACTGAAGTGGTTAAAGCGTTACAAGACTAAAAGGAATTGCTGAGTGGTTGCCAGTTTCAGTGACCTTTGACCAGATCATCCTGTGCCCTTGACCTGGATTGGCTACTGGTTTGCACTCTGACTTCATCCTCTGCCTGCTGATATCAACCCAGGCCTGACTTCTGACCCTTCTTCGGTCTTTCGAATTGGTACCCTTTCTGCCCGGTTGTCTACTCTGGCTTGTTTTGACTACTTTGACTCCTGTGCTCCATCTGTGTGAAAACATTCTGCACAAGTTCCAGTCTTGCAGCCTAAGCATTTCAGCAGTATCCAGACTGCCATCTAGCCACCCACCGTGTCAGGACCTACTACAGGCACCCATGTTACTCCTTGTCCTGCTGCATCATGTCAACAACTCCGGGGGGTACTGGACAGGAGGTGTAAGGGAAGCCCTCCCATTGGCTCGGCCAATACCAGGTATATGACACTAGCAGTCAAAGGCAACAGTGCCTTGGAGTGATCTGTCTACTTGTCTTTTTTTGCTTGTCTATTTTTTAAGCGGACCCGATCAAACCATTCATTACCCTCTATGGACTGGTGATGTAAATGGACATGTGTCCGTTTACACCCACGACATCCAATTCAATCCTATCTGCTAAAAACAGAAGGATGCTGGATCGTCTAGCGATTTGGATGACAGTCGGATGTAATCGGACAGGTGGTCTGTTTAAATCTGACCGCTGTTAGAAGAAAGCGGGCTGTGTCAATATCGGCTTGCATAAGCAGAGGGGACAAGGACCTGTCATCCACCTGCTTAGCAGGGATTAGCAGACAGAGTCCACCTGTGTAAAGAGCCCTTAGATCCGACACTGCCCAAACATAATCACAGTCAGAAAGTGTGTTGCTATTTTTCAAGGGGGGAATAAAAGTCAAAAGGATTTTTTTTTTTTTCAAGATAATGCTTATGCACAGTTGAGATTTCTATTAATGCTATTAAACTTCTATATATTCCCTATAACATACTATAGCATAATTTTCCATTTTTGAGTTTATGTCCACTTTACCTAATCCGTTTCCTACTTCTAGACATGCTCCACCTTCCAACTCTGGTGGCTCTAGAGTGATGAGTGATATATGCTGTTCATCTTTGGAGGGCAAAGCTCTAAGCAATCATTTGAAATACAAAGTTGTATATGTCTAAATACTTTAAAGATTCTGTGGCAGTGGTGCCAGACCTACGAGCCACATGTGGCCAAAGACTGCAATGAAGGTGGCCCAACACAAAATCATAAACTTTCTAAAAAAAAATTGTAAAAATGTATTTATACTTGGCAAACATATGGGGCCGAAGAACAATTTGACCGTGTCTCTTTACTGGACTTTTATAAGTTTTATCTTCCCACAGAAAATTATCCCCTCTTCACAATCACACCTTATTGATGTCATCAGTTCTCTGCAGCACCTATATTTGTGAGCAACTTCTTTCAAGGATGAAGCATTTGAAGGGAAAAAATACCTGATGAGAACCATGAGATGTCATTGAGGCTGGGTTCACATGTGTGGCACTGGGTTCGTGCCTTGGGTCTGATGCGTGTCTGTTCACTGGTTCAGGTGCAGATCAGATCCAAATTTTTGCCTGAAATTGCACCTGAACTGGACTCAAAAACCACCGGACCCTCCTGCAATACGGACCGCGGCCACCCCGGACCTGTGTGAACTGGTTCCATTGAAATTCCGACAAGAAAACCATGGATTTTTTTCCGACTGAATTTTGGCTCAAACTTGTGTTGCATACACACGGTCACACACAATTTTCAGACTGTCAAGAACACGGTGATGTACAGCACTACAACGAGCCTAGAAAAGTTCAGTGATTCCGAGCATGCGTCAAATTGATTCCGAGCATGTGTGTTTTTTTGCACGTTGGAATTGCATACAGACCATCTGAATTTCCGACAATAACTTTTCCCGTCGGAAAATTTGAAAACCAGCTCTCAAATTTTTGCTGTCGGAAATTCTGACAGAAAGAGACCGATAAGGCCTACACACGGTCGGAAATTCCGACCAAAAGCTCACATCGAACTTTTCTTGTCGGAAATTCCAACAGTGTGTACGCAGCATAACACTCGCCTGTCATTCGAAATTGGATGCAGGGAAATTCACATATATGTGAACCCAGCTTAACAGTTGGTACTGCATCCATCGACTCAAATATAGATGCGTTGGTTGATAAAAAACAGTTATTGCACTAGTTTTATGTCGCCCTCTTTTATTTTTATAATAAAAAAATATTACAAAAAAATGATCTATATCGTGATCAATAAAGTCCTACTAAATGGGTGTTTTAAAAAAAATAACAAACACGTTATACTTACTAGCTCTGTTCTGTGGTTTTGCACAGAGGAGCCCAGATCCTCTTCTTCTCGGGTTCCTCGTCAGTGCTCATGGTCTCTCTCTCCTGTCTAGTGCCCCCACAGCATGCAGCTTGATGTGGAGGGCATCCATCCAGACAAGGATCCATGGCTCGGTCCGCCCCCTCTCACCCCTCATTATTATATTATACAGGATTTATATAGGGCCAACAGTTCGCGCAGGACATAAGAAAATGAAGGCATACATTACCGTTGCATTACAATTTGGTACAAGAGGAATCAGAGGACCCTGCTCGTTAGAGCTTACAATCAAAGTGATTGCCCTCATTGGCTCACTGACTGATTCATTGACAGCAGTGGGAACCAATAACACCCGTTGTGTGTCTCAGCCAATCAGGAGGGAGAGACCTGAACAGCCTAGTCTCTTGTGCAACATCGCTGGATCGAGATAGGGCTCAGGTAAGTATTAGGGGGGCTATGGGAAGCATAGTATAGAATGCATTAAAAAAAAAAATTCTGCCTTTAGAAACACTTTAACTTGTGATCTGCCTGACTTTCTCTGCTAATCAGCTATCCTTGTGGTTAGTGCCCAGGAAGGTCAAAATGTTGGGCACCCCTGTTTTTATAGATATGCTAGATCAGAGATCTTTAAATAAAGTTTGTGAATATTTCCCCTATTCTTACTGGCCCACCGCACACAAAATTCCCCCTAGTTACTTTAATGAGCTGAAACTTTAATTTCCAGCTGCTCCAATTAAGCTGATGTTAAAAACAAACAGTAATTCTATGTCTATAGTACAGAACATCAATCAGTGTTCAGCCTTTTACGCATGGTCCCAATTAAAACTGAATAAAGCTAATACCAAAATCTCTTTTAAAAAACATACCAATCTTAGTTAGCAATGTTTCTACTTCAGGCAAATGGCTGAGAAATATTTTACTTTCATATTCACATTACATGTTAATTGGGACAAATGAAACTTAAAACACGTACTCTAATTGAGAATATCCGCAGTTATCTAATGGCCACATCTCAGTTATCCCAGGCTAGGCAAGTAGGAGACTTCTCATGGCTTGGAGCCCTGGAAATGTCAGTTTTAATAATGGCCCAATACAAATCACAGTAGGATGAGTAAAGAACAATAGAACAAAGGGGGAGAGAATGTGCAATGTTATTAATACTAGAGCATCTTCTGACTGAGGACATGTGGCAGCTTTTGGCCAAATGCTAATATGAAGACAATAACGTCTTTCAACGATATTGAAAGAAGAAAGGCTGATGTTTAAAAAACATGCCATTCTTTTCAGGTCTGGATCGGAGTGCAGACGACACGGGCCTAGGTTGGTAGAACAAGTACAGGTGTCACTGGCCAACAGAAAGCCGAGTCTTATTAATACTGTGCCAGATAGTTAAGCAACAGGTACTTGCCAACGTAATGCAATTATTGGTTCTCTTGTGCCCAGGATCCATGCAACAGAGATGAGAGCATAAATACCTTTAATGAAATTATTGCCACGAGTCAAACTGATTTGGAGAAACTCACAGGTAAGGTAAACTTACACTTGGCCTACTAACAAGATTTCACAGAGACAGCCTAACCATCCATTGCCAGCAGGGCGAATGAGAAACACAATACATAAAATTGACAGATGCAAGTTTTTTTTTTCAATAAATGTTTTTGAAGGTAATTGCAATATAGGCTATAGCAATAATGGTAATATATTTTTCATTTAACAATTGGCATAAACCATGTAGCCTAGGCATTGTGTACGTGGGTGTATTATAAAACAGGAGTAGGATACAACAAGTTATCAAAGTGACTTTCATGCTGAGATAACTGGATGGATCATCTGTGGCGGATCCCTAAAGACTACAAGGTGGAACAAAAGAGGGGGAGAGTAGGGAAGGTTGGGGTGGTGGTGGTGGGGGGGCGTACACCAATTTATACTGTAAAAAAGACATTAGGACTGTGACTAAAGTCATGAGCTGGGTGCTCTCGGTCAGGGTTTTGGTGATTGAGGTATCGGTGAGGAAGGAGGGTGGTCATGTTGGAGGATTTCTAGAACTTCGAGTCCCACTGGTTGTGGGTTGGTTGTGGGAGGAGAGCCTCGTAGTATGAGAACATTTTTTTTCTTCTTTAGATAATGTCGATTTCACGAAGACCTGCCATCTGGTGTATAAACGTGCATTGGATTCTTTGTGTTTGAGATTGGTGTTGAGTTTGTCTTTGTGCAATAAGTGTTGAAGTTCCTGTTTGATTTGTGAGATCTTAGGACAGTTGGGGGAAGTCCAATTTTTTTAATATGGATCTTCTGGCAACTAGGTGGCAGATCAGGGTCTAGTCTTTGTGTGGTGGGTGGGTGTTGGGGGACCATTGTAGTAGTTGATTGTCCCAGTACCCGAAGATGAGGAGCAGGGGGTCTTTTGGTAGTTTTAGCAGGGTTATATCAAGTATGTAGGAGATGACTTGATCCTAGAAGGTAGAGATGAAGGTGCATGCCCAAAAATGGTGAGTTAGGGATGGTCTTGGCTGGTGGCATAGGGGGCAGTTGGCGGTGCCCTGGTTTTTCTTGTCTGACAGGAAGGGTATATAGGCATGGTGAATAATTTTTGGTTGGGTTTCTCTCCATGATTCATTGGGGATCAGTTGTTGGATTTTGTTTTATCCTAGTAGAAGTTCATCTACTCTGTCTGTGTCAGGAAAGTCTCTGCCCCAGTTTTCTGCTGATGAGGATGCTATCGTAGGAGTGGTCTTTTGCAAGAGAGGTTTGTAGATGTCGGAAATTGTATCTGAGCAGAAGAGCTGTGATTGTCACTTTAAATCTCAGATAAAAGTGATTGGTTGTTTGATTGCTTAAACTGACCCCCAGAAGTGTAACCCACCAGCCCTTAAATCCAAGCTCTTCTGTCCCACCTGCATGGCAGCTGGCATCAGGTAGAGGGGAGGGAGACCAGAAAACATTAGTTCACTTGTAGTAGTAGTCCCGTAGTGCAGTCTATTTTATCCAATGTAGGTGGCGCTAGACCACAGGGGCATTGCAATTGGAAGGGAAGTCGAGAGGAACTTGGTTCCTCTTTGGTTTCCTGAGTCACTGGGGAAGCTATCCGATTGGATGCTGCCACCCCATGTAATTCTGACAGCCATTTAAGGCCCTGGCTCCCAGGTTTGGCAAACATTTCATGTGTGGTTAGTGTTGGGACAGGTGACCTGTCTGACAGGGACAGTGATTAGTGACAAGGAGAGGTTCCAGACAAGTAGTGAAAGGATAGGGACATGCCATCCTTCCTGGAGACCTTTCCACTTGGGTATGGACTCGGCAGGCCGCTTTCCGCCTCTCAAGACAGATGCTATCGACACATCTGAGACCTGCTCTGTTACACATCGCTGATGCATTCTTTGAGTGTTCCTATTTAGGCGCCTTACCGACCGGCTTGTTGTAAATGATTGAACTTTGACATTTGACAAGTTCTGTATAACATCGTTTCCGGTTTCTGCTCAATTTTTGGTTTTCTAATGGCGGGCAAGCACATTTTTTACAAACAGACCCCAAATTTTGGTCACGGTCTTCTTAGTTCAGCTGATAGATGGATATTCTTTGCCGTTCAAATGTGCATAATGTTTCTGGAATCTTATTCTTGACTGTAGACATTTCTTCCTCTCATTTTTTTTTTTCTCGAGTTTTAAAAGGTTTTTCCCTAAGACTTGCTGAAGAATGACATAACTATGAAACAACATCAAATGTAGTTTTATAATCACTAGGATTACAACACATAATACAAACCCTAATCCTATCCATTTCTTTCAATGAAAACGCTGTGCCCAAAGGAACCAGTTTTATTATATTCCATGTTTCAGACACTCTGACCCAGATTCCATCCTTGTTACTGCAGAAAAAAGTACTCTACTACAGATTACAAGGCTACTCATTGACGCAGGTGTAATGAGAACATGTGCTTCATTATAAAGTATTAGCTCTGGACGGGTATGGGTTTAAGACAGATCATTTCCACCTTCCAATGACAGAACTTTTCAGATGAAACAATAGTGTGCATGGACCCCAGTGGCCAGCTCTGTCCTGCTCACTTACTTTGTGCCAATTTATTTGGCACATGTAACGTATAATTGAGTTTTTATGAACAGATGGATTTCATTACTTGGTATTATACTACCAGGCATATCTTCAGTAACATAATTATGTGCTGAAATAAGTGGAGTCAATGAAAAAATATAGACTTTATGTGAAAAGGCACGTGTTGAATTCACACTGGCTGCAAGTTTGGCCGCAAGTTATCTAGCAACGCATCTGTCTGTGTGTCTATTAATAATACTATATTTACACACTGTTGCGCTTTTACACACCAATGTACCATTAATAATGAATAAATCTATATTTAGCATATATTGGAGTCCAGCATGTTCTTGGAGCTAGCATGATCATCAGAGTGGAACCGGTTAGTGGATTTCCCCCAACTACAACCCTACCATTTTGTATATACCTCATGGTATCTCTTGCCTTACCACCTTACTAACAAAAGTTACACTTTAACCAGTTCAGTGCCAGCACTTTTTAGCCTTTAACATTTTTTAAGTATATGTACAGGCATTGCCTACATTTACCCCCAAACTCAATTTCCCCCCTCTAAAGCATGCCCTGGCATTATTGTTTTTAAATATTTTTTCTGTAATAAATAAAAGCCTTTATTGCTTCCTGTGAGTTCATCACCAGGTTTGTAAACATTTTCCAGGAGCAGCTTCTAGGAACTAGTTTCTACATCTCCCAAGAGCCTTTTCCTTACACACTGTGGTCAGCCTTTTGGGAGTCATGGGAGCAGTATTGGTTTTCAGGGAAAAATCAATGTGCACATGTAGGGAAGGACAGACAGAGATGGAGGTTAGTTGAAGTTCTGTATCCCAGCAGGCAGGGATGACAACACTGGTTGGCATTTCGGTGCAGCAAAGGGCACTGTGCAATGAAAAACGCCACAATGACGTCACATACAGTCCATGCCGTCACATACACGTACACATACAGCGTGGTCTGTATGTGATGTCATAATGCACGAGTTGCCAATTGTAATGGGTGTTTTTCATTGAGAGCCATCAGCCTGCTGTTTTACTTTTTGTACACTGGATTTGTACTTTTGGAGTACTGTGGATTTTTGGAAGCCTAATAAATGGTGAGAGTATTTTTAGACATACTTCACTATGGAAGTGCATTGTTTTACCCTTTTTTACCCTTTTTTTACAGTGGTTTTCTGCTGAGTGGTGTAAGTGTCCCTCCATTGAATGTCTGCTCATAGGGTTGTATCAAGACGAGTTTGACCATTTATAATTTTTTTAATCAAATTTTTATAAAAAAAAATTCTTAAGATACAAACAAGGCAAAACAAATTAATAATTTTATGGCCCATCATATTTGATGAGGCGCCTGTCAACTGCTGTTATCTGGGGGTGGACCCCACTCATTTCCATAAGAGCACATTGCACCTGTTGATTGTGGCTCTTTGGATATATTGTGACATGACTGGACTGGTTTCTAAACTTGATTTGATTAACTTTTTTGCATGTTTCAATTGGGTTTATGTGTGTATAGGGCCTTGTTTATAAAGTTTTCTTGTATATTATTCCTTGTAAAATCCTGGGGTTCTCCGAGGCATGGAGCTTAAGCCAACCTGCTTCTTCACCAAGGCCCCTGATAGTGGGGATGGACTTGAAGCAAGCTGGAACCAGGTTGCAGCCCCAATGTTATGTATCACGTACCTGGTAGCCAGAGCCCGATGGTAGGAGAAGGCCTCTCTTACAGCTCCGGCTCGTGAGCTGCCGGATTGGGAACAGCAGACTCAGGAGCCTGGCGGGGTAGGAGTGCCGGCGTGCTGGGTAGGTGAAGCAGGTGCTGACTTCCTCTGGACGGGTAGGCTGGAAGGTGATTGGATCACTGATAGCAGACGGAAGCAGAGTCAGGTAAGCCGGGTCACAACAGATGGTTCAGGTAATCAGATGCAGCAGGCAGAAGAGTAATCAGGGTACAAGCAGGAAGGTCTGGCAATGGTAGGTCAATCAGAAGAGGTGGTCAATGGAAGCCGAGGTCAGGATCGGAGAGGTACGGATGGTCAAACAAGCCGGGTCACAAGTTCAATCAGAAGTTCAAATCAGGTAAGCAGGTTCTCAGGTTCAAGTTCAATCAGGGACTGCAGATCAGACAGCAACTTGCAGGAAGCAAGGACTGAGCTTTTAAAGGCGTTTTGGCGCCAAGGAGGGTTCACGTGCACGCGCGCGCTCCCGCTGCGCACGTGCGCGCGCGCGCCGCTGACGCACGCGCGCGTCCCGCTGATGCACGCCGCTGTCTCAGCCCAATGCTGGGCTGACGATTTTGGAAGGTGAGTCCCTGACATTGCCCCCCCCCAAGGGGCAACCTCCGGATGCCCAGTCGGGCCATTTTGTCAGGATGAGCGAGAAAAAATGCACGTATTAGTCTTTTGGCATGGATATTACCTTCGGGTTCCCAGGAATTGTCTTCTGGTCCATAACCTTTCCACTTGATCAGGAATTGGTTTTGTCCTTGTCTTTTCCTACAATCCAGGATAGTCTCTACCACGAATTCCTCGTTGCCATCGACATGGATCGGTTCGGGAGGTTTGGACCCCCTATTAGGAAAAGGATCTGGAACTGCGGGTTTTAACAAAGAGACATGGAACACAGGATGCACTTTAAGAGAATCAGATAAGGATAGTTCATATGAAACTGTATTGATCTTTCTTTTGACCGGAAAGGGTCCCAAAAATTTTGGTCCCAATTTCTTGGATGGACAGGCTAGTCTAAGATTGTTCGTAGAAAGCCATACCTGGTCTCCCGGTCTCAGATCTAGCTCACCTCTCCTTTTCCTGTCAAAGAACCTCTTACTGTCAGCCTGGGCCTTGGTCACCGTCTCCCGTAACAGTTGGTTATTGCGGTTGAGGAACTCCATAGTGCTCTGTACAGCCGGAACTGAGGACTCTGAAAGAAAGTCTGGTAAAAAGGTTAAGTTGAAACCATAGTTGGCAAAAAAGGGAGATTGCCCCGTAGCAGAATGACTGGCGTTATTGTACGCAAATTCCGCTAGGGGTAACAGAGACACCCAATCATCTTGGGAGAACGTTGTAAAACACCTGATGTACTGTTCCAAAGTCTGATTGGTTCTTTCAGTTTGCCCATTGGTCTGAGGATGATAGGCCGAGGATAGAGCAAGTTCAATCTGTAGCGTCTTACAGAGAGCTTTCCAGAACCGAGAGGTGAATTGAACTCCTCTATCTGACACGATGTTGGAGGGCACCCCATGTAGTCTGACGATTTCTTTAATGAATACACGAGCAGTCTCAATGGCAGAAGGTGTATTCTTTAAAGGAAGAAAATGGGCCATTTTGGTCAAACGGTCCACAATCACAAAAATGACAGAACAACCCTCAGAGCAGGGAAGTTCTACAATAAAATCCATGGCGATCATTTTCCATGGTCGATCGGGTACAGGTAGTGGTTTCAGTAGGCCCCAAGCTTGGTTTCGGGGTGTCTTGTTCCGGTTACAGATAGGGCAAGATCGGATATAGGACTTGCAAAAATCCTCTAAGCCGGGCCACCAGAAGGTGCGGCGTACTAGTTCCAGGGTTTTGCGAACCCCAAAATGTCCTGCCAGTGGGTGGTCGTGCAGATGTTTTAAAACTTCGACTCGGGTCTTTTCAGGTACAAAAATTTGGCTTCCTTTCCAAAATAATCCATCTCTGGACTCTAGAGAAATATTGGGAGGTTTTGAAGATTCAGATGACGCTCCTCTAAGTAATGATATAAGATCGGCATGTAATAGCAGAAAGCTGTTTTCTGGAAGAATGGTGTCAGGGGTAGAGGTGTCCTTTGGGTTGTCAAACATTCGGGACAGAGCGTCTGGCTTGACATTCTTTGATCCAGGACGGTAGGTGATGTGGAAACAGAAACGGGAGAAGAAGAGAGCCCAGCGGGCCTGTCGAGGTTTCAATCGTTTAGCAGTTCTTAAATATTCCAGGTTTTTATGGTCCGTATAAATTAGTACTGGATGTGCAGCACCTTCCAACAGGTATCTCCACTCTTCTAATGCGGCCTTGATGGCCAATAATTCACGATCACCTACGTCGTAGTTTCTCTCCGCAGGGGAGAGTTTTCGGGAGAAGAAGCCCACCGGGTGTACTAAGTCCTTGTTCCCAAGTCGTTGAGATATAACGGCCCCTACAGCGACTTCAGAAGCATCCACCTCAAGGAGAAAAGGTAGAACCGGGTTGGGGTGACTGAGGATCGGAGCAGAAGTGAAGAGTCCCTTCAAGGTGTCGAAGGCCTTCTGAGCCTCGGAGTTCCAGTGGAAACGGAAATTTTGTCTGGTGAGTTGTGTAATGGGAGCCACGATGGAAGAAAAACCTTTAATAAAGCGTCTATAGAAATTTGCAAATCCTATAAATCTTTGTACCCCCTTTTTATCTAGAGGTACTGGCCAGTCCAGAATGGCAGACACTTTCTTTGGGTCCATCTCGATTCCCGTCGGGGAGATCACCAGACCCAGGAACTGAATGGTGTGTAACTCAAATTCGCATTTTTCTGCCTTTGCGTATAAGCCGTGCAGGCGGAGCCGGTTTAAAACTCTGCAGACATGCTCCCGATGTTTGTCTAACGAGCCAGAGAAAACCAGTATATCATCCAGGTAGACGATGACGAAGATGTCTAAAAAGTCTCTAAACACGTCGTTGACGAAATGCTGAAAGGTAGCAGGAGCGTTGCATAACCCAAAAGGCATAACGAGGTACTCGTAGTGGCCATACCGAGTGCGAAAGGCAGTTTTCCACTCATCACCGTCTCTGATGCGAATTAAATTATAAGCCCCCCTCAGGTCCAGCTTGGTGAAA
This sequence comes from Rana temporaria, assembly GCF_905171775.1. Classification (NCBI taxonomy): domain Eukaryota; kingdom Metazoa; phylum Chordata; class Amphibia; order Anura; family Ranidae; genus Rana; species Rana temporaria. Next base: position 177,591,166 of record NC_053495.1, read on the forward strand.
ATGGTGGCGGATCTTAGTTTTTGGAATAATTCAGGTATTAGGGGCAACGGGTATCGGTTTTTAACCGTGATGTTGTTGAGCTCCCGATAGTCGATGCATGGGCGAAGGGTTTGATCCTTCTTGGCAACAAAAAATATTCCAGCACCCGCCGGTGAGGTGGATGGCCGAATGAATCCCTTGTTTAGGTTTTCATCAATGTAAATTTTCAGAGCATCTTGTTCTTTCTCGGATAATGGAAAGATGCGCCCAAAAGGGATCTCAGCCCCAGGAAGCAGTTCTATCGGGCAGTCATAAGGACGGTGAGGTGGTAGGGAGTCGGCCCCCTTTTTGCTGAACACATCGAGGAACTCGTGATAATGTTCCGGGACGGACTGGAGTAAACTGGGATCGGTGTTCAGGCATAGCAGAGTGGGAGAAAAACTAGGTACTTTAGGTAAACAATATTCTTGACAGTACCGAGAAGGAAATCGCAAAGTTCCAGAGGACCAATCAACCTGAGGGTTATGAATCCGGAGCCAGGGAATGCCAAGAATCACAGGAAAAAGAGGAGAGGAGATCACATCCAAAATTAATAATTCCTTATGATGAGCGGAAGTAGTAGCAGGTAGAGGAAGGGTTTCTTGTGTTACTTGTCCTGATTTAATGTGGGATCCATCAGCTAGAAAAACGGAAAGTTTGAAGTTCTTCCTTCGAAGAGGAATATTGTGTAGGTTGGCAAAGGCGGCATCAATGAAGCAGCTGCAGGCCCCGGAGTCAATAATTGCGTTGACCGGAATCGTTCTTCCTTGGAGCTGAAAAGACAGAGAGAGAGCAAGGTGGTTTGTATTGACTGGGAGAGCGGAAACGTTGAGAGAAACAGAGGAATGGCACTTACGCATCTTGGTGGGACAGTTGGCGACGTAATGACCGGGCTCACCGCAGTACAGGCATAGATTCAGTTGACGACGGCGTGCTCGTTCTTCTGGAGGCAATGTGGGTCGCATGACTCCGAGTTGCATAGGCTCAGAAGTATCTGGAGGGGAGCTGGCAGGACTTGGGCAGACAGGTGGTTGATATCGGGATGCAGGCATGGGTGCTTTGGTAGTGACCCAAACTGGACGATTTAAATGAGAAGAACGTTCGGTCCGTCGTTCCCGTAGGCGTCGATCAATCTGAATAGCCTTGTCGATCAAATCTTCTAAGGTATCAGGAACCCCGATGCGAGCCAGTTCATCTTTTAAGGCCTCTGAAAGTCCCAGGCGGAACTGGTGTCGCAGAGCTGCGCTGTTCCACTGAGTGTCCGCACTCCAGCGGCGAAAGTCCGCGACATAATCCTCCACTGCTCGGCGGCCTTGTTGAAGTGCGAGCAGGGCGGCCTCGGCAGTGGTAGTCCGCTGAGGATCATCATACATTTGTGCCATGACCCGAAAAAAGGCTAGTAAAGTCTCTGTGTTGGTGCCATTTTCTTCCAATAATCGGTGTGCCCAAGCTAGGGGCTCTCCTTGAAGAAGAGAAACCACAAATCCCACTTTAGTGGCTTCTAGGGAAAAAGTCCTGGGTTGAAGGGCAAAATATAATTGACAGGCATTACGAAAATCCCGGAATTTGGAACGATCCCCGGTGAATCGCTCTGGCATCGGAACTCTGGGTTCGGGCGGTAGCATTACTACGGATGGAGCAGAGGCCGATGGAGATGATCTGGCAGCGGATGTAGAAGCTGTGTCTCCGGATAGGTTCTGTACTTGACCTTCCAGTCGCATGTAGCCGTCCTGTAGGTTCTTTACAGCTTGTGTGAGGGATGCGAGGTGTTTGCAAATCTCCTCCATGGCCGGGGCCATTCCTGAGGGCTCTGTCATGGCTGTCTGATACTGTTATGTATCACGTACCTGGTAGCCAGAGCCCGATGGTAGGAGAAGGCCTCTCTTACAGCTCCGGCTCGTGAGCTGCCGGATTGGGAACAGCAGACTCAGGAGCCTGGCGGGGTAGGAGTGCCGGCGTGCTGGGTAGGTGAAGCAGGTGCTGACTTCCTCTGGACGGGTAGGCTGGAAGGTGATTGGATCACTGATAGCAGACGGAAGCAGAGTCAGGTAAGCCGGGTCACAACAGATGGTTCAGGTAATCAGATGCAGCAGGCAGAAGAGTAATCAGGGTACAAGCAGGAAGGTCTGGCAATGGTAGGTCAATCAGAAGAGGTGGTCAATGGAAGCCGAGGTCAGGATCGGAGAGGTACGGATGGTCAAACAAGCCGGGTCACAAGTTCAATCAGAAGTTCAAATCAGGTAAGCAGGTTCTCAGGTTCAAGTTCAATCAGGGACTGCAGATCAGACAGCAACTTGCAGGAAGCAAGGACTGAGCTTTTAAAGGCGTTTTGGCGCCAAGGAGGGTTCACGTGCACGCGCGCGCTCCCGCTGCGCACGTGCGCGCGCGCGCCGCTGACGCACGCGCGCGCGCCGCTGACGCACGCGCGCGTCCCGCTGATGCACGCCGCTGTCTCAGCCCAATGCTGGGCTGACGATTTTGGAAGGTGAGTCCCTGACACCCAAGGTACGCCCAGCTGATGATACAGACACCACTCGCGTATGCAGAGTACAGATGGCAGGAGATATGAGGATGTGGGAAACAAGGCGAGGTCAGGGTAAGCGGCAGGCAAGCACTAACAGAAGACAAATCCAGGGTCAGCACATGGGAAGTCAGACACTCAATACACTAAACATTAGGCAAACAGGAGCTTAAAGTGGAGTGCCACACGATTTTTTTTAGTTAACCTTAATAGCATTCTCGCATTACATACATTGTCAAATGAAAAACAAATAAAAAATTCCCAGGGGATACCATGTTTTCTATAGCGTTTCTTGTCTCTGACACCCGCGGGTATGGTTTCATATCCAGCGCACTGTCTCCTGGGAGCTATGTGTCGTCATTCCCAGGAGTCAGTGCGGATGGGCGCCGCTAATTCTCGCAAGATTTGTTTATCTTCATTGCCATCACAACGGGGCGTGGGCACTTTGGACGATGCCGCCCGATGTGATGGCAACGTCGAAAGTTTACAGCTGTGCGCCGTACATAATGCACATGTGTGGGAACGAGCGGTGCATGCTGGTAGCTCAGCATCACCGCATCCCGGAACTGTCTGCTTGTAGGCTTCACATGCCCACAGGCAAGAAGAAAACGGCCAGGAAGAAATTGTATAACTTCGTATTTTATACGAAACCGGACATTGGGGATATATTGGAAAAAATAAGTGAGTGTTACATTTAAATTATATAAACTTACGAAGTGTTTAAAAAATCGAAATAAATTGACGTTGGAACTCTAACTAGCAAGTTGCGAAGGCTCCACTAAGCATGTGTTTTATGTAGGGAAATAAAATAAAAACCCACAGAATAGCAGGTGACAACATAGGTGAGCACAGAAGCCAAACAACACATGTGAAAAGAATCACAGGTCTAGCAAAACTACTGCAGCAAAGAGGTAAGAATTATGCAGGCAGGAAATTGCAGGCTAAACCATATGATGGAAAAATTGGAAAAAACTGCGCTAAAAGGTGCTAAAAGGAAAAAACAACTATAGAACTAAGTTGTAGTTTGTTCAGTGCCGCGATTAACATGTAAACAATTGGTACAAAAGAATATATGAAAAGAAAAAATAAATCGCGCTTCCCCCTAACCATGTGATGTAAATATAAATTAAGAAAATTTCAATCACCAAAATTATAATACCAAAAACAGGCTAGTAATTAACTTAACAAGAAAGGACAACAAAGGCCTACTCACAATTGTGGTAGAAAGATACCCAGTAAGAGGCATAATCCATAAAGACTGCAGCATGTGGAACCCAAACCACACTCCAAATGGTCATGGAGGAAGTGAAGAGGGTCACTGCCGGCTGACGCGTTTCAAAGCACAATGCTTCTTCATCAGAGCCCAGCAGTGTACTACCCTCAGTAAATCCCCTTTATATACACCCATGCGCACATGAACCTGCACCACAAAACAAGCCATGGAGGACCTCCCAGAGGTAATAGAGACTCCTCCCACCAAGGTGGGAGGTCTTGCATAACTGACACTAGAGATGGTCAACAGCTAATGCCCTGTACACACGATCAGTTCGTCTGATGAAAACGGTCTGATGGATTTTTCCATCAGTTATCCAGTGAAGCTGACTGATGATCAGTCGTGCCTACACACCATCAGTTAAAAAAACGATTGTGTCAGAACGCAGTGACGTAAAACACAACGACGTGCTGAAAAAAATGTTCAATGCTTCCAAGTTCAATGCTTCCAAGCATGCGTTGACTTGATTCTGAGCATGCGTGGATTTTTAACTGATGGACGTAACCACAAACAATCGTTTTTTTCAATAGGTTTTTTATCCATCAGATAATTTTAAAACAAGTTCCTAGTTTTTTGACTGATGGATAAAAAACCGATGGGGCCCACACACGATAGGTTAGTCTGATGAAAACGGTCCATCAGACCGTTTTCATCAGATGAACTGATTGTGTATACGCAGCATTAGGGTGGACATAAGATGAAAGATAATAATAAAGAAAATAATGAAGCACCCATAGGATATGCGACCATGGCAAATCACCAGCACTGGCAAGGCTAATAACAGTAAAACACGCAAAGAGTAGTAATATAACTAAGCGTGCATACAAACATATATACTACACTTTTTGTGGACGAAGTAAGTTATTACAAAACGGACGTAGGGCGTATCGGCGCACTGACGTCCCCTTAAGCTCCACACGATCCCCCAGTAGGACGGGTGTCTGGATTCTGTGTACCGGCCGGCACACCAGATTCAAGACCTATTTCTTTCTGCTACATTGTAAGTGTAACATCAACTTTTTAAATAAACATTTTATACGTTTAATGTGCTATGTTTAGCTATCATTATCTCTTGCATGTCGGGTGCATATGCCGATGAACCATGAGACCAATGAGATTCACTGGTGTTCAGCATTGTTTGTGTATTATTCAAGCACCTATGGACTTTATTTTTTATTTTATTTTTTCATTTCCATTTATGCATTGGTTATTAATTTAATTTAATTGTATTAATTGGCATGAGATTGCTTGCAATATGGTAACTGATGCTTTATAATGTTGGACACATTAGTCTTTTATTACCATATGCTATTAGTCACATATTAGTTCATTGCTAGCCTGTTTTTGGTATTATAAATTTGGTGATTGAAACTTCCTTAATTTATATTTACATCACGTGGTTAGGGGGAAACACGATTTATTTTTTTCTTTTCATATAAACCATATGATGAAAAAGGCACAAACCGGTTGATTTACTAAAACTGGAGAGTGCAAAATCTGGTGCATGGTAGCCAACTAGTTTCTAACTTCAGCTTGTTCAATTAAAGCGGAGGTCCACACAAAAAGTAAACCTCCGCTTTTCGAAACCCTCCCCCCTCCGGTGTCACATTTGGCACCTTTCAGGGGGGTGCAGATACCTGTGTAATACAGGTATTTGCACCACTTCCGGGAATAGACTCCCGCGGGAGTCACACCCCTTCCTGTCCCCTCCCCCCTGCTGTCTTCTGGGAAACACACTGGTCCCAGAAACCGCTCGCACAGGGAACCGGGCAGTGAAGTCGCAATGCTTCACTTCCTGATTGCCTCACCAAGGGTGTCAGTGGGGGCAACCGAGAGACGAGCGATTGGTCGTCCTTGGCTGCTGACATTGCGGGCGCAATGGACAGGTAAGTGTCCATTTACTAAAAGTCAGCAACTGCAGTATTTGTAGCTGCTGTTTTTTTTTTTTTTTAATTGGGTGGACCTCCGCTTTAAGCTTTGACAAAAAAGAAAACAAAAATTTGTAAGCCGATTGGTTTCTATGCAGATCTGCACCATATTTTGCACTCTCCAGTTTTAGTAAATCAACCCTAAAGTATTTTTTGGTGAAAATCGTACAGTATGTCAAAATAACCAATAGGTCCAGAGATATAGAGGGTTGACATTACTGTAAATGCAGACTTCAACTTTTTCTGTAGAATTCTACCTTTGCCCCACCTCCTCCCACTTCTTAAGCCTTCTGTTTGGTTTTCATGTGACTGCATCACATTAAGAATCAATAAGGACCCATAAGAGGTGGGAGGGGGCAGAACCAAACCTGTTTTCGCAGGTAACAGGGTTACTTTAAAGTTTTCAAAGGTATCACTTCTGTTCCAAAAAAAGTATTTTGGAATTTGTAGTCTATCCTAATTCTAACATTCTCTGCGACATGCAGAGCTTTAATGTAAAAATGGTGTCTAAGACTGATGTGTATGTGTAAAATTTATTTTCTGTGATTAAAGTTGAATGCAGCATGAAATGTCCACAAACATCTCATGTTAATTTTCTGGTGATCTGTGATCCAGCGTCATCTTATCCTGCATTTCATTACCTCTGTGTATTCTGGATTATGTTGGCTCTCTCCTCACTATGTGGATGTTCTGTAACTTGGTAATGTCAGTGTATCCAGTGTACTGTATAACTGCAGATAAAAGCTTTCCCACACTCACTGGAATGTCCAGTAAAAATATCAATTTATTGGGTATCTGGAATCACACAGTAAAAATCACAACTACAGAGTATTAAAGCATCCACCTGTATTCATATGAAACATTGGGGAAGGCAGTTTAAATAAGCAACAAGTTAAAGAATCGGTACAGACAAAACTGGCATTTAGGTTTTTGGTGTATGCGGGAGGGTTATATCATGTAACAATTTATTCTATGTCTTAGGGACTGTATTGGTAAGACCTCTGCTCTTGTGTTCCTAGGTCTACACAATTTCTGTGGCGATCTTCAAGGACTTCTATTCTTCCTGTTGAATTTCTGTTTATTTTATATTATCGAGAATGGAACGTAAAAAAGCTGTAACGTACAAAGGTGGGCAGGAACAGCCAACGTCAGGAATTATGTCAGGGAGATCTTGCTCTTGGAGTACCCAAGTCATAAGCCAGGGGCTGACACAGTCCATCAGGGGCTTCTTATATCAAAAACTCTACTTTGGGAGGATTGACCTTGTAATTCAATTGGTGAATGACTAATCAAATCTAGGAAACAATACAGATGTGGTAAAATAATAATTTAGTATAACTGATTCTAGACAGAACTGGAGGGAATACCCAAAACTCCTAGATGGACAGGAACAAAGTTAGGAAATTATGTCAGGATGACCTTGATCTTGGAGCACTTAAGGCATATAAAGCCAGGTGCTTATACCAAAAATAAAATTTTAAGAGGAATAAACTTGTAATTCAGTTAGTGAATAACTAATCCTATCCAGGAAACATTTCAGGTGTGTTAAAATCATTATTTAATATAACCAATTCCAGACATATTCTCAGTGCTTACAGAAGAGACTGGTAGGAACATCCAAAATGTCAGAAAGATCCTGTTCTTGGAATATCAAGACATACAGTAAGAAGCTAGGGACTGATGAAGGCCTCTTATATCTAAAATTATACTTTGGGGGGATTGACCCTGGTATTCAATTGGTGAATTGGTAATCGTATCCAGGAAAAATGTCAGATGTTTGACAATCCTAGTTTAATATACCCAATTCTGGGAAAAATCTCAGTGCATCCAGATGGGACTGCAGCATCGTCAAATGACTGTGCAACATTTCTTTTGTAAACCCAACAAAGGACATTGCTTGGGAACAATTTTTTTTTACCTCCACTTCAAAAGGCTACTATTCGTAGCTATTCAGAAAAATTGTGTCACCAATAGCCACAAAGAGAATTCCTCCCCCTTTCGATAAAACTCTAATAATAAAGATGAAAGTCCCTAAATGATTTATTATCATTTTATTAGTACTTACTTTCTGAGTTTTACCCCAGAGTACATGGAGGCCTTTTGCCCCAGTGTAAGGTTCCCTTATGCTGCTAACCAATAGAGGATCTAAAAGGTTCCCTCTTACAGCCTTAACATACCCCTCCTGTCCTTCAGGCCACTGGTGGGGAAGCATAGACACTCTGACTTCTCATGTAAACCCTTCATTTCATCTACGTTCCAATACAAAGGCTGGGAAGTGTTGTTCTTTGTCAACGCAAGCCAAATCAAAGGAATTTGACAGATTGCTTACCGTTACAAAATATCTCATTACATGAAAAGGAAACATTGTCATGTATCACTTTCATTTACAAGCCACTAACTTGTAGGGCGTGCTTGTCTCAGCTTGGTTTCCGTGGGCAGGAACAATCCTTTTTCTTGATCATATTTCAAGACAAAGTTTTGCAAGAAAAGTTATAGATCTTATCATAAGCTTCCAGATTTCAACTTCAATCTGCTATGAAAGCACCTCTACTTAGCTTAACCGCAGCCGGACAAAGTGTTTTGCATGCAAGCAATGTGACATAAAGATAGGAAAATGAGATCAAGCAATTTGTAACAGGAACCATAGCTATTCGACCAATAAAAGCACATAATGTGCCATTCCTTAACGGATAAATAAAACTGATCGCAGATCTGGAATATGATTTTTTTTTTGTTTATTTAGAACAGACACTTTAAAGGAAAACCGTCTTCAGGGAAATATGAATGCTAAGGTTGCACAAGCATATGGGAAACAAAAGCAAAATTCGTGATCTACAAACTTGCTCTGGGTTCATGATTAGTAACAATGGTCGCCAACCTTTCGGACCTCACGGACCACCAAACTCACAATTTTGAATCCCGCAGACCACTAACATGAATTTTACATGCCTTATACACGCAGTGCTCCGGCTCTCGGCCCCCCCTCCCCTGGATCACACTGCTGCCTTAAACTCACAATTCTTAAGTGGTTAAGTGAGTTATTCCTAAGAATTGCAGGCCTACAATAATAAAACGCCAAATTTCCATGCAACATAATTGTACCGCTTTCAGCACCTAAAACCAGAAAGAATCATACCGCCAGGGAGGTTAAACTATTTAGAGGGTTCTTTACTGTAAGAGCGGCAAGGATGTGTAACTCCCTTCCACAGGCAGTGGTATCAGTGGGGAGCATCGATAGTTTCAAAAAACTATTAGATAAGCACCTGAACGACCACAACATACAGGGAAATGGAATGCAATACTGACATATAATCACACACATAGGTTGGACTTGATGGACTTGTGTCTTTTTTCCAACCTCACCTACTATATGTAACCATTTACAAAACATGCCTAAAATAATAATAAAAAAAAAAAAGCTATTTTTTTTCCTTTCTATACATTTTTGGAGAAGGTCTTGTACAGACTACAGACTACTCTGAACAATTATTGAAATAAAGAAATTTAACAATATTGTAGAAATACAGTTTCATAGACAATAATAGGAAGATAGTCAAGAACAGTATTTGACACAATGCAGCATAAAACAATCATGGACTATCTATATTGAACATGTATTCCATTTTGCATTGTATACAAAAGAAAAATAATAATTAAGAATCAAAGATATGAAAAACATGAGATCAATTTAAGTAAACCGTCAGTTATCGTCTGATAGAACACACATCATTCAAAAGTTTAAGCCTAGGTTCACATTGCTGCGGGTTAGAAATTGTGCGAGTTCAGCTGAATGAAAGCATGTAACAAAAATAGGGTAGAGGTTATCCCAATTTGGCAGCAAAATTGAAAATACGCTTTTATTAAATAAATTGTAAAATCTGATGTCCCGTAATCTAACTGATCTACTACCCTTAGATCACCAATTCTTTATTATTCATAGATGTGGGCATCAAAAATCAGCTATGAGATAAAAGATTAGGAAAGTAAACTTTGGTCAAAAGTCAGATGTTAACAAAGTACAAGATGTGAATGCTGGAGGTGATCCCAAAATTCAAATAGAATCAGAGTTGTGACCAAATTGTGATGTCCTGAGCCAAATCAGATTTCAGAGTTTTTTTTCTTTTTTTTTTTAGCATTTTGGTTTCCTAAAATCTCTCTCACTTATACAATTCTTTGAAAAAGTGACTCATGATTAGAGTGCCAGTGACGGGAGTCACTTTGGGCGGTGGGCTTGTGGAACTCAGCTTAACTTAGAAAGCTCTGGAAACCTATTTTCCAGCTCCACTGGCACTCTTATGTGTAAATCACCCAGGGCCAGATCCACAAAAGGGATACGCCGGCGTATCTACTGATACGCCGTCGTATCTACTGATACGCCGTCGTATCTACTGATACGCCGTCGTATCCCTGTTTCTAACTATGGAACTGATCCACAGAATCATAGATAGGCAGAAGATCCGACATGTGTAAGGGACTTACACTGCCGGATCTTAGGATGCAGTACCGCATCCGCCGCTGGGGGCATTTCGAGTCGAAATGCCGCGTCGGGTATGCAAATTAGCACTTACAGAGATCCACGAAGCTTTTCAGCTTTGTTTTTTCTCCGTAAGTATTAGTTTGCAAACGCAAAATTAGGGCTGCTTTTACAAGGTGTAAAGTTAGTACACCATGTAAAAGTAGACCCTTCTTTCCCGTGACGCTGTAATTTTTTTTTTAAACTTTTTTTTTTTTTCCGCTGTATCTTTTTTTTTTCCCGACGCAACTTTTTTTACCCGTCGCGATTCACAAAACTCGGCGTAACGTAAAACCGCGCAAAGCACGTCGGGAAAATGACGTCGGGAGCATGCGCAGTACGTGGGACTCGCCCCATGAAATTAGGAACGCCTTGCGCCGGACGATTTTAAGTTACACCGCTCAAAATTTCTAGGTAAGTGCTTTGTGGATCGGGCACTTAGGTAGAGATTTTGCGGCGGTTTAACTTAAATGGAAAAAAATACTTTGCGCCGGGTTTTTGTGGATCTGGCCCCCTGTGTCTATTAAGGGCAAAGGGTGACTGAGCACCCCAGTTTGGTCTGTCCTAACCAGACTCACCGTACAACCACACTGGACTCGGCATCTTGTTTTACCCCTGTTATCCAGGGTTCTATATGTGTGGTTTGTGGTGAAAGCAGTAAGGGGCTCTTTCACTTGGGAAAGTAATATTTATGAACAATATCGCTTAAGAAATATATGAAAATAAATAATTCCACCCTTCAGACTGTTAGAATATTGTAGGATTGTCTCATAGACCATTGCTAGATAGTTTGAGGTGGGGTGGTGGTAGCTATGTGTTTATTTTTAAGTGGCTATATCCCATTGTTCTATTGTTTCTGTCTGCCTTGGGAGCAACCTATTATGGGATGTATATGTGTATGTGGTTTAGCTGCTAAAGGGGAGGGGGGATTTCTCTTGCAGCCTTTCCGAAATGTAGTTTTCCCCCGCCCTGAGTCATTATGCAGAGAAGGAGGATTGTCCCCTGGATGTATATCTCTTTGTACCTGTGTTTGAATAAACAGTCTTATGTTTTGCGCCACCCTACACTGATGTCTCGACAAGTGAATGGGTGAACTAAGGGATCTTGGATCGTGCTGGTACCAGGCGGAACATACTCGGCGGACATACTACTCTTGAGAACAGGGGTCTGTCACAGTGCCCCTATGCCTGCTGGTTTGATTACCTTGCCACCCCCAAGGCTCCTGCCCCCTGCCAGGCTCAAATTCCGAGTAATATCTTACCATTCCTTCATCAATATTTGGAATGCTTGACTCATACTACTTCTTATGCTTCCACTCACTTGAATGGGCTTCCCAACGCGTGACAGATGCCCCAAAGTTGCTCCAGAACCTTTTTAGTTGTGGATCATTGGGTGTTTTCTTGGTGTGCATTTTGAGGTGTTTGTAGCTTGACAAACATGCAACAAACGCACATCTGCTGCCCGCGCTTGGGGTGCCATTAAAAGAACATTTCTGAAACGCACAGCAAACTGCACATTTTTGTGTATGTTGTCACACATTTCAGAAATGCACAGGTGTCAATGCAGCCTAAGGCCCCTTTCACATGGGCGCCTCCGTTGGACGGAATTCATTTGCTCAGCGGGGGATCGCTTTGCTGTTCTCTGCTGAGCAGGCGGGTGAGAGGTCCTGAAACGATAAAAAACGTTGCCGCACTAAACATAGATATTGAATAAACAAGTGCATCTCCACCGATATTGATACAAAATGCCTCCTTACCAGAGGTCTAGACTCCAAATAAGACAGGTAATATGCAAGTATAGAAGATCTAATCGGCTTCCTCTATTATATTGCAGGTGGTGGTACTGTTATGGCTGATGGTAAAGTTTACTCCATAGTAGGGCCCATGAAGGAAAGAACAGTCACATGCAGTTTATTAACCACTTCAGCCCTGGAGGATTTGGCTGCCAAATGACCGGGCCACTTTATGCCATTCGGCACTACATCGCTTTAACTGTCAATTGCGCGGTCGTGCGAAGTGGCTCCCAAACAAAGCTGACGTCCTTTTTTTTCCCCCACAAATAGAGCTTTCTTTTGGTGGTATTTGATCACCTCTGCGTTTTAAAATTTTTTGCACTATAAACAAAAAAAAAGAGAACATTTTGAAAAAAAAAGCTATATTTTTTACTTTTTTCTAAAATAAATATCACCCAAAAATACAGAAAAAAACTATTTTTGTCCTCAGTTTGAGCCGATATGTATTCTACATATATTTGGTAAAAAAATCACAATAAGCATATATTGATTGGTTTGCGCAAAAGTTATAGCATCTACAAAAAAAGGGAATGGTTTTATGGCATTTTTATATAAAAACATTTCTTTTACTAGTAATGGCAGCGATCTGTGATTTTTATCGCGACTGCGATATTACGGCAGACACTTTTGACGCTATTTTAAGACCATTGTCATTTATACAGTGATCAGTGCTATAAAATTGCAGTGATTACTGTGTAAATGACACTGGCAGGGAAGGGGTTAAGTGTGTCCTAGGGAGTGATTCTAACTGGGGGGCGTGGCTTACTGTGGCACGACACTAATCGCTGCTCCCGATGACAGGGAGCAGGCAATCAGTGTCCTGTCACTGGGCAGAACAGGGAGATGTCTAGTTTACAATAGCATCCCCCCGTTCTGCCGCTCTGTGACACGATCGTGGGACACCGGCAGACATCGAGTCTACGTGCACAGTCACGAAGCTCACGGCAGACGCACACACATGCCCGCTAGGTGCCGGTTTCAATCAACGTACCTGTATGTTGCTTTGGCTGCCCGTGCCATTCTGCTGACGTATATCTGTTAGGCAGTCTGCAAGTTGTTAAAAGAAATCAGTGCTAAACACTTATAGAAATCTGGTATAAAACGAGCCTTAATAGATCCAAGACATCCTAGAAGTCGATTGACCAGTATACAGGATTGGCTTGCATGGTACCTCATGGACATGGACTTCCTCTGACGCGCTTCATTAGAATTAACGTCCTGTCATAGGTCCTAACAGGTCCTGTCCACTCACTGTGCAGAGCAGAGACAGACACAGTCCCGCTCTCCTCTATGGTGAAAAAGGACCCTGTCCATTTTCATCCGATCATATATGATCCGACAGATGGATGGAAAATAGGACCTCCATCCGTCTGGATTTTGCCGACAGGATCGGATCAGATAGCGGCGGATGTCAGCGCACTGTTAACCTCTGCCGCTCCATAGGGGTGAATGTAGGTTTCTGAAAAACTAACAGGCGGACCTGATTGGACAGCCCATGTGAAAAGGCTATAAGGGGACACAGAAGTTTGACATACTTGGAAGTTACATAGTTAGTCAGGTTGAAAAAAGACACAAGTCCATCCAGTTCAACCACAAAGTGTTAGGCCTCATACACACGACCGAACATGTCTGCTGAAACTGGTCCGCGGACCAGTTTCAGCAGACATGTTCGGTCGTGTGTACGGCCGACCGGACAAATGTCTGGCGGATCGGACAGGTTTCCAGCGGACAAATGTTTCTTAGCATGCTAAGAAACATGTCCGCTGGAAGCCTGTCCGTCGGACATGTTCGGTCGTCTGTACGACTTACCGGACATGTCCGCTTGGCCGAAAGCCCTCGCATGCGTCGAAGTGATTCGACGCATGCGTGGAAGCATTGACCTTCCAGGGTCGCGCACATCGCCGCGTCATCTTCGCGGCCACGTCACCGCGTACTCTGGCCGCACGGATTTCGGTTTGATGGTGTGTACAACCATCAGACCGAAATCTCCGAGCGGACATGTCCGATGATACCGGTCCGCGGACCGTTTTCATCGGACATGTCCCCTCGTGTGTACGAGTCCTTAGGCTCCCAGTGGACTTCAGCAGAGGATTGCTCTTGAACTAAGTGGCGTTCTGCTAGCACGGGCCATGGGTGAGGTAAGTATTCCCTTCCCCTTTTCTGTAGGTAGCCCTGGTAGTCCTAATTGGACTGCTTTAACATGATTAATACATTAGAGGAAGTTGTTTCTTTACAGGATTTGTGTGGAAAATACTGCATCGTAAAATTAGATCCTGCCTGCTTTCCCCGACTTCAGTCATTATACATTGTGAAGAGAGGATTTTATTTTTATAGGACCGCAAAGTACGAAGACCTTAACAGTTTAGAGAAACGTAAGAATGGGGGGAATGAGGATTTCACCAGGGATCAGAACAACAGAAAGACTGTAATAGAAGGATACAGAAATCCCTATGTACAGTACGAGTGCTCCTAATCGAATTGTTACAGTGTAACATTACAGAACGCCTGTTTAAATCACTCTCTAAAAACACAAGAGAAAACATGGCGTTATTAGATTTCACAAATACAATGTTTCTGCTATGACCGCATTTTCACAAGGGGCGTCTAATGTGTTCTCTATATAAACAAAACGGACTTAAGAAATGGGTTTGAATCTTGTTAAATTGTTGAGTATAGAGAAATAATTGAATTTAGATTTTCATGGGCCTCAAAAAGAATTTCTAGAACTACAGGTTTCTCAAATAATGTAAAGTGTATCCTTTAAAGGGGGATTCCACTTCCATTAAAAAACAAATGTAGCCTATAAAATCGCCACACAAGCCATTTTGTAATTTTAGATTATTAAAAATTAGCTTTATACCTCATTCTGAAGCCAATGTAATTTTTTAAAACTTTCAAAAAACGAAATGCAATATGGCAACCTGGAGGCGCTCTGTACACCATTGGTTTACAGCATACTTCCAGAAATGTTATTTCCTGCTTGTATGATTGAATACAATGAGGGCAGGGGTCAAGTCCTGGGAAAAAAGTGTGGGAACTCACCCAAGATTCACCCCCACCTCAAAAATAAAGAAGTGTGGGCCAGATTCTCGTCCAGCGGCGTATCTTTGCGGCGGCGTAACGTCTCCGATTTACGTTACGCCTCCGCAACTTAGACAGGCAAGTGCTGCATTCTCAAAGCACTTGCTCCGTAAGTAAAGTAAATCTCCCAGTGTGCATTGCTCCTAATACGCCACAAGGACGTATTTGGTTTTGAGGTGAACATAAATTATGTCCAGCCCCATTCACGGACGAGTTACGCAAACGACGTAAAAAATTAAAAATTCGACGCGGGAACGACGGCCATACTTAACATTGGTACGCCGCACTTACGCCACCATATAGCAGGGGTAACTATACGCTGGGAAAAGCCTAACGTAAACGTCGTAACTTTACTGCATCGGCCGGGCGTACGTTCGTGAATTCGCGCATCTAGCTGATTTGCATATTTCGACGCGTAAATCAGCGTACACGCCCCTAGCGGCCAGCGTAAATATGCAGTTACGATCCGACGGCGTAAGAGACTTACGCCAGTCGGATCTAATGGAAATCTATGCGTAACTGATTCTATGAATCATGCGCATAGATGCGACGGCACAACGCAGAGATACAACGCCGTATCTGGAGATACGCCGTCGTATCTCCACTGAGAATCTGGCCCTGTGTGTTTGTGTGTGTGTGTTTTAATATACATACTCCTTTTTTAACAAATAAAGTGCATTTTTTGTTTTTAAGTGCTAGTTTACAAGGACAAGTCCAAAATGCACATGCATTAACCTCTTGACCACCGACGTCCTCGGCTTTGTGCGGTGATATCTGAATGATGCCTGCAGCTACAGGCATCATTCAGATATTGCCGTCTTCAGCCACCGATTCTCTGCACCATAAGAATGATCAAAGTGGCGGTTCCGCCGCTTGATCGTCCTTAGAGGCAGCGGGAGGGGACGTCCCCCCCCCTCCCGGCCACCATCCGGTGCTCCTCCGGGCTCTCCCGTTCCATCGGGGGCCCTGAGAGCGAATCGGGGTCTTATTTACCCCTCATCTCTTCATAAAGAGGACCTGTCACACTGATTCCTATTACAAGGGATGTTTACATTCCTTGTAATAGGAATAAAAGTGAAAAAAAAAAATGTAAAAAAAAAGCTTAAAAAAATAAATTAAATTAAAAAATAAATTTAAACGCCCCTGTCCCCGTTATCTCGCGTGAAGAAGCGAACACGCATGCAGGTCCCACCCACATATGTAAACGCCGTTCAAACCCCACATGTGAGGTATCGTTGCGTGCGTTAAAGCGTGTGCAACAATTCTAGTACTAATGTGAAAAGGGGGAAATACTGCGCTGATCTAAAATATCAAGTGAGCAGCTACACAAGCAATATGACAAAAATTGAAAATAAAATGGTGGAAAAATATGCAGCGCTAAAAATTCTTATAAAGAACAAATTATGCATCAATGTGATGATAACACAATAACCTGTGAATGAGTGTCCATTTGAAACAACCAACACAAAAAGAAAACACAAAGAAAAAAGTCCATCAATAGGGGGTGTATGACCACATCCTCATCTTTGGAAAAACTTTCTGCACGGTAGAATCAGAAATAGATGGAATACTCTTACCAGATGACGTGGATCTGCTTGTCAGCGACAACAGATCACAAAGGCATGTAAAGGATCGGCTCGGCTCTGCTCGGCTGGATGATGGTACAGTGGTAGACTCACCACGGGGTATCCTGTTGGATGGCTGTAAGCCTGGACTGGAACCTCACCGTAGGTGTACTCGCTCCAACTCGAATCCGTGGACAGGAACAGAGGGTCCGATTCTTTAAACGCCAACTGGTGATACGAACAGTGGTGTCCACTGATGCAAGGTGCACACTGGTATGGAGTTTTGAAAAAACTTTTGCATCCAAGCAAGTCATGCAGGGAAGAGAAAGAAAACAATGCTCCGGATGGTGCAGGTAAAAG
This sequence comes from Rana temporaria, assembly GCF_905171775.1. Lineage (NCBI taxonomy): Eukaryota > Metazoa > Chordata > Amphibia > Anura > Ranidae > Rana > Rana temporaria. The sequence goes on from NC_053495.1 coordinate 177,608,217, forward strand.
AGGGTAGGTTTTATTGAAATAAAACCAATAACATGAAAGTGATCACTTCAGTATAAAATTGAATAAAAGCAATATGGGGTGCAGGTATAGCTATACCTGCACCCCATATTGCTTTTATTCAATTTTATACTGAAGTGATCACTTTCATGTTATTGGTTTTATTTCAATAAAACCTACCCTCTTTTACCTGCACCATCCGGAGCATTGTTTTCTTTCTCTTCCCTGCATGACTTGCTTGGATGCAAAAGTTTTTTCAAAACTCCATACCAGTGTGCACCTTGCATCAGTGGACACCACTGTTCGTATCACCAGTTGGCGTTTAAAGAATCGGACCCTCTGTTCCTGTCCACGGATTCGAGTTGGAGCGAGTACACCTACGGTGAGGTTCCAGTCCAGGCTTACAGCCATCCAACAGGATACCCCGTGGTGAGTCTACCACTGTACCATCATCCAGCCGAGCAGAGCCGAGCCGATCCTTTACATGCCTTTGTGATCTGTTGTCGCTGACAAGCAGATCCACGTCATCTGGTAAGAGTATTCCATCTATTTCTGATTCTACCGTGCAGAAAGTTTTTCCAAAGATGAGGATGTGGTCATACACCCCCTATTGATGGACTTTTTTCTTTGTGTTTTCTTTTTGTGTTGGTTGTTTCAAATGGACACTCATTCACAGGTTATTGTGTTATCATCACATTGATGCATAATTTGTTCTTTATAAGAATTTTTAGCGCTGCATATTTTTCCACAATTCTAGTACTAGACCTCCTCTGAAGCTCGAAAATAGTAACCTGTAAAAAAATGTTAAAGCGTCACCTATGGAGATTTTTAAGTACCGAAGTTTGGCGCCATTCCATGAGTGTGCGCAATTTTAAAGTGTGACATGTTGGGTATCTATTTACTCGGCGTAACATCCTCTTTCACGTTGTACAAAAAAATTGGGCTAACTTTACTGTTTTGTTATTTTTTAATTTATGAAACCGTTTTTTTTCCCCAAAAAAGGTGTTTGAAAAATTATTGCGCAAATACCGTGCGAGAAAAAAAGTTGCAATGACCGCCATTTTATTCCCTAGGGTGTCTGCTAAAAAATATATATATATATAATGTTTGGGGGTTCTGAGTAATTTTCTAGCAAAAAAAATTAGATTTTTACATGAAGGAGAGAAGTGCCAAAATTGGCCCGGTGGTAAAGAGGTTAAACAAATAAATATAGAACAGATGTAACAACAAAATGATTTAACCACTTCCATACCAGGCACTTATACACCTTCCTGCCCAAGCCAATTTTCAGCTTTCAGCGCTGTCGCAATTTGAATGACAATTGCGCAGTCATGCTACACTGTACCCAAACACATTTTTTATCATTTTGTTCCCACAAATAGTTTCTTTTGGTGGTATTTGATCACCTCTGCAATTGATTTTTTTGCGCAACAATTTGAAAAAAAAATTGATATGGCTGCACTGACGGGCACTGATAAGGCTGCACTGACGGGCACTGATAAGGCTCCACTGACGGGCACTGATAAGGCGGCACTGACGGGCACCGATAAGGCGGCACTGATGGGCACCGATAAGGCGGCACTGATGGGCACCGATAAGGCAGGACTGATGGGCACTCATAGCTGGCACTGATATGCACTCATAGCTGGCACTGATGGGCACTCATAGCTGGCACTGATGGGCACTCATAGCTGGCACTGATGGGTGGCATGGACGGGCACTGATGGGTGGCATGGACGGGCACTGATGGGCACAGATGAGCACTAATAGGTGGCACTGATGGACACTGGGTGGCACTGATGACACTGGTGGGTGGCATTGCTGGGCATCACAATTTTTGTTTGTGCCATGATGGTGCCAGTCAGTGACCATTTGTAGGCACTGAATGGCATATGTTATGTATACATTTGTACATGTGGATGGCCATGGGGACTTACCTGGCCATCCACATGTTGTGTGCTTCCCTGGTGGTCATGGGCGGCATCCTGGTGGTCCAGTGTGGGCATTGCTGATAAACAACCAGCGCAAACCCCCCCTGTCAGGAGAGCCGCCGATCGGCTCTCCTCTACTCGTGTCTGTCAGACGCGAGTGAGAAAGAGAGCCGATCAACGGCTCTTCCTGTTTACAATGTGATCAGCCGTGATTGGACACGGCTGATCACGTGGTAAAGAGCCTCCGCCGGAGGCTCTTTACTGAGATCGGTGTTGCGGTGTGTCAGACTGACAAACCACCGATCGCCGCAATGCACGCCCCCACGGGCGCGCGGCGGCTGTTATCCTGCAGGACGTCAATAGACGTCCAATCACGATAATACAACCACTTCTCGGACGTCAATATGCTATGACCGGGCGGGAAGTGGTCAACCTTTATGCTATACTAACAAAAAACACCACAATGTGTGATAATGGTTCCCTCGCAGGGAATTTATGTGGTCCAGTTCTGATGATCACGTGGTTTTCACTTTTGACTGTGGACATGGGTCAGCATGGGCATCCTGACTGGTCTGCAACTACACAACCCCATTTATCTGCTTTCAACACATCAACTTCAGGGACAACATTTGACAATGCAGAGACCAATATGTTTCATTGTGTAGCAAAGTTCTAATTACATCTTATTTATGTGTATAGTGATCACAAGCCACCCTATATGTATAATACAGAGGTCCCAGCCACCATCATCACACAGGGCTTGAACTGCAATTCTGTGCTATAATATGCATTTTCACAGTTACTTTTCATTTAAAAAAAAAAAAGATAAAAAATAAATACATATAACCAGAAGTTTTGTACATTTTCTGCCAGTTTAACCACTTACTCCTGGGTAATGACCTCCTGGGGAGACCATGCTATCACAAGGGCTGTTTTCCATCCCTTGTGATAGCAACAAAGTTGATACAAAAAATAATCAGATGGTGTAAAAGAAAAAGTTTTAAATAAAATTAAACTAATGTTAATGTCCCGTAAACAATCTTCAAGCCAAACCAAGCCTGGTACACCTTTGGGTGCCCCAAAGAGAGTAAAAATGCTGCAAACAGTGGGTGTGGCCAATTTGCTCTTGCTGACATAATCGCCCTGCCCACAGCTCACAAGCGGCAACAGATATTTGTGTGACTATCTTGGTTACTTAAGGAGCCACAGCCTGGTCTGAATAATGTGTCCGGTTTTCAGTCTACCTGAAACCTAGACACATGATCCAAAACCCAGGCTATCCGGGTGAATCCTGGACAGGTGGCAACCCTACCTAGACCTCCTGTGTAACTCAAAACTGGTAACCTGTAAAGACTTTTAAAGGGTCGCCTAAGGATTTTTAGGTACTGTAGTTTGGCACCGTTCCACGGCCATAGGCAATTTTAAAGCATGACATGTTAGGTGTTTATTTACTTGGTGCAACATAATCTTTTATATGTTACCCAAAAAAATAGGTGTATTATGTTGTGTTTGTGTGAAGGATTCATTAAAGTGTATTTTTTCCAAAACAATTTGCGTTTGAAAAACTGCTGCGCAAATACCATGTGACATCAAAAATTGCAACCACCCCCATTTTTATTCTTTAGGACTTCTACTTAAAAAATATATAGGGCCAGATTCACAGTCGAAATACGCCGGCACTCCGGCGTATTTTCAAATTTGCCGCGTCGTAGCGTTGTTTTGAATCCTCAAAACAAGTTACGACGGCTTTAGGCTTCGATCCGACAGGCGTACGGCTTCGTACGCCTTTGGATCGTAGGTGTAATTCTTCGGCGCCCGCTGGGTGGAGTCCTCGTCATTTTCCGCGTCGGGTATGCTAATTAGCTGTTTACGGCGATCCACGAAGGTACGCGCGTTCGTCGCATTCGCTTACGTCGTCGCTAGTCGGCTTTTTCCGGCGTAAAGTTAAAGCTGCTATTTGTTGGCCTATCTTTAGACGTCCCATGTTAAAGTATGGCCGTCGTTCCCGCGTCGAATTTAATTTTTTTTTTTTTTTTCGTAAGACGTCCGGGAATACGAAAGGACGTAACGCACGTCGCCGTTCAAAAAACACGTCGGGGCGCCGTAATTTCGCGCAAAGCACGGCGGGAAATGTCCTAACGGAGCATGCGCAGAGCGTTCGGCGCGGGAACGCGCCTAATTTAAATGGTACACGCCCCATTTGAATTAGGCGGGCTTGCGCCAGACGGATTTACGTTACGCCGCTGCAAGTTTACAGGCAAGTGCTTTGTGAATCAAGCACTTGCGCTGAAAAGTTGCGGCGGTGTAACGTAAATGAGTTTCGTTACGCCGCAGCGCAGGTACATGAATCTGGCCCATAATGTTTGCGTGTTCTAAGTAATGTTCTAGCATACAAATGCTGATTTTTACATGTATGTGAGAAGTGTCAGAATTGGCCCGGTAGGGAAATAGGTAAAGTTACTGGAGTTTCCCTTAAAATATTTATGGGAAATCTGTCCATTGATATGGACAATGATGGTAAAAAACACATGTAGCATTAGTTGTACAATTGATGGTCCTTTTGAGATGCTGTGCAGGAGCCGTCTGCCTGTCTAGGATATGACTCCGTCATGCGAGTCGTTTTTGGTGAGTCATCTTACTGTGACGCGACCCATTCAGCAGGAACGTTCTCCTTTGTTCTCGGATCCTGGAATGTATGAAGTCACAGAGAAAGCTGGAGCCTATTGGAAGTTACGACCAGGAGATTTCAAAAGATTCTGACATTGTTGTAATATTTCCCATATTCCAGCTGTGTTCCCATAATGGGAAAAAACCACAGGTGGAGAATTTGCTGCTTTCCCAATACTGTGTGGGCCATATTCTGAGTAAAGTTACGATGGAGTAACTCAGGATACTCCATCGTAACTCCCTTTTTTGACCGTGTATCTATGCTCCTGATTCTCAGAATCATTTTTGCATAGATACACTTAAGATCCGCCATCTGTAAGTCACTTACACTGGCGGATCTTAAATGCAATGACGCCGGCCGCCGCTAGATGGCATTTACATGAAGGAGTCATTTGCATATGCAAATGATCCTTCTACGCCGATTCACGAACGAGTTCGCGTCGCGTAACCGTCGCTAACGTCGTTTGCGTAAGCGGAAACTTACCCCTGCTATATGAGGGGTAAGTTTCCGCAAGTCTCGCGTAGGCCATGTTACGGATGGCGTCGGGTCCCCGTCGTGTTTTTTCGTCGGATACGTCGTTTACGTAAGTCGTTCTTGAATACGACTTTACGTCAATGACGCACACGTCGGCGTCATTGACGTTTTCCGCCGAGAACTGGAGCATGCGCACTGGGCTTTTTGCAGCCCGGCGCATGCCCAGTTCTTTTGCATCGGGGGCACGCTTCATTTGAATAGAAGCCGCCCCCTTGGAGATCCGCCAGGCTACGCCGGGACATTTACACTCCGCCGTCCCAACTTATGGAGCAAGTGGTTGGGGAATACAACACCTGCTCCAGTAAGTTGGGACAGCGGAGTGTAAGTGCCCTAAGCGCAGCAGGCGGATATTTAGAGAGAATATGGCCCTGTGTGTCACTTAAAGTGAAACTCTAGTTTTGTTGAGAAATACTAAAGAGGAACTGCAGTCTGCTAACGTAATTTGTAATAAAAACATCTTTGCCATTCTGAAGCTTCCCTCCAACCACTTTGCATATTATTTTATATATACTCTGATTTTGTACTTGCCAAATATTCTGCAGAAATCTCCCTTCACTGAGTCTGGCTGTATCCATTTTAACTGTGGGCAGCTGAAGCTGCTGCTTGTTCACTTCCTGGATTTACACAGACACACACCTCCAGCTTTACAGCTTTCATTGGGCCTCTTATGGGCTGTATAAGGTATTTACTGGCAGAAAAAATAAGTTTTACTATCCAAATTTAAAACAACAAGGGCAGAAGATTTAATAGATGGAAGGATGAAAAATGACTGAAGTTCCGCTTTAAATCCTGTTCAGGTGAATTGCATGAATATAAAGGGATTTTAGCAAACACTACTGCAAATGCTTAAAGCTGAACTTCACTCTAAAGGGGAAGTTCTACTTTTTGCCTTCCTCCCCATTTTCCTCTTCTGTTTTTGGCTTTTTTTTTGGGGGGGGGGGGGGGGTGTAGTGGGATGCCTGGTTTTGAAAGGTGCCTGCTCCCACTTTTGGTCGGATTGCAATCCAAAGGAAGTAGACTCGTCGCAGGTCCCAAAATGCTACGGGGCCATTCACAAAGCTCATCATGGCTTACACATGTGCAGTGGGCATCTGCCTGTGAAGCTGTAAGAAATGTCACACGCATAGTAGGACCTGAAGACTGGCGAATAAGTGAGCATGGTGCTGGACCCCTGGGCAGGTAAGTGTATTTCTATTAAAAGTCAGCAGCTGCAGTATTTGTAGCTGCTGACTTTTAACGTTTTAACTACAAGGCAAGAACCGCTTTAAGATACCAATTTAAGTTTTGTCATTTCAATTTATTAAGCACAATTGTGCTGAGGTTGGCTGTGGCAGCACTTGTGTCAGGAACAAGAATGAGCCAGGGTTCAAATCCACAAAATACGTTCAGTTGCTACCGTGGTATTCCCCAGCCCACAGCCACATGTCACAAGGGGGCAAGGATGCGGGTGACATCTTTACCCAATAGGGCCACATGGCCCTATTTGATCAATGACATATTAGGTCAATGATGTCCCCATTATCAAGGAGTTCCACAGCCACATCTAATTGGGTCGTCGGCCTTTAGTCCAAACCTTAGCTCTTCCCTAGTTAGGAACATTGGGCCTGATCCACAAAAGGGATACGCCGGCGTATCTACTGACGCCGTCGTATCCCTGTTTCTATCTATGGAACTGATCCACAGAATCAGTTTCTCATAGATAGGCAGAAGATCCGACATATGTAAGGGACTTACACTGTCGGATCTTCGGATGCAGTACCGCGGCCGCCGCTGGGGGCATTTCTCGTCGAAATCCAGCGTCGGGTATGCAAATTAGCACTTACGGAGATCCACAAAGCTTTTACGCTTCGTTTTTTCTCCGTAAGTATTAGTTTGCCGTCGCAAAATTAGGGCTGCTTTTACAAAGTGTAAAGTTAGTACACCATGTAAAAGTAGACCCTTCTTTCCCGCGACGCTGTCCAATTTTTTTAAAAAATTGTTTTTTTCCCGCCGCAACTTTTTTTACCCGGCGCGATTCACAAAACTCGGCGTAACATAAAACCGCGCAAAGCACTTTGGGAAAATAACGTCGGGAGCATGCGCAGTACGTCCGGCACAGGAGCGCGCCTAATTTAAATGGGACTCGCCCCATTAGATTAGGAACGCCTTGCGCCGGACGGATATAAGTTACACCGCTCAAAATTTCTAGGTAAGTGCTTTGTGGATCGGGCACTTAGGTAGAGATTTTGCGGCGGTGTAACTTAAATGTCAAAAGTTAAGTTACGCACGTTTTTTGTGGATCAGGCCCATTGTGTTAGCCATCAGCAATTAAGGCTATTGTGCATTTATTTCTGTGTGTAGAAACCTAACTAAGATGGGTGACATTAGCATTAACATGCACACATCACAGCATCTGCAAAAATGTGCATGAGCGTTCCCCACAGGCATTGGCGCCCAGCGGGCTATTTAAACCTACATAGGTTTATTGCTGAATGGGGTTTCAGTTTGTGTTCCTTTGACCTGTGAACCTTGATCCTGAACTGATGCCTTATCTTAATTGCCGATTGGCTTCTGTCTGACCTGCTCTTGAATTTTCTTTGTCTGCCTATGACTGCTGATCACCTATGTTACTATGTTACCAACTTTGGCTTGGACTTCCAATCAAGATTTTACTTTCTGCTACTTTGTACCTTGCTGCCTGCACATTGCTAACCCGGTTGTTCCTGAACCCGATTGTGCATATGCTTTGATGCCTTTACTGCATGAAGCCTGGTATACACGTTGAGAATATTGGACGAATGAGCATCCGTTTTTGTGGGGGTTCTTTTGCATGCCAGTCTTGTATCAAAAATGAATGGGTTGCGAAAATTCTTATAAGACAGAATACAACATTCCCGCGATTATGTAATCTATTGTACAGTATTATATTGTAATGTATTCTTTCATTTCTGAGCATGAGCGGTCTTGGTCACTTAATTTTTTATGGAAGAATACTGTAGCGATTAACCACTTAAGCCCCGGACCAATATGCTGGCTAAAGACCCAAGGTGTTTTTACAGTTCGGGACTGCGTCGCTTTAACAGACAATTGCGCGGTCGTGCGACGTGGCTCCCAAACAAAATTGGCGTCCTTTTTTCCCCACAAATAGAGCTTTATTTTGGTGGTATTTGATCACATCTGCGGTTTTTAGTTTTTGCGCTATAAACAAAAATAGAGCAACAATTTTGAAAAAAATGCAATATTTTTTACTTTTTGCTATAATAAATATCCCCCAAAAACATATATAATTTTTTATTTTCCTCAGTTTAGGGCGATACGTATTCTTCTATCTATTTTCGGTTGGTTTGCGCAAAATTTATAGCGTTTACAAAATAGGGGATAGTTTTATTGCATTTTTATTTTTTTTACTACTAATGGCGGCGATCAGCGATTTTTTTCGTGACTGCGACATTATGGCGGACACTTCGGACAATTTTGACACATTTTTGGGACCATTGTCATTTTCACAGCAAAAAATGCATTTAAATTGCATTCTTTATTGTGAAAATGACAGTTGCAGTTTGGGAGTTAACCACAGGGGGCGCTGTAGGAGTTAGGGTTCACTTTGTGAGTGTTTACAACTGTAGGGGGGTGTGGCTGTAGGTGTGACGTCATCGATCGTGTCTCCCCTATAAAGGGGATGACGCGATCGATACGCCGCCACAGTGAAGCACGGGGAAGCCATGTTTACACACGGCTCTCCCCGTTCTTCAGCTCCGGGGACCGATCGCCGCACTCGAGCGGCGATCGGGTCCGCGGGACCCGCGGTCCCGGTGCTTCGGACCGGGTCGCGGGGGCGCGCGCCCGCGACCCACGGCTGGGTACAAGTACAGGAAGTATATATACGTGCTTGTGCCCAGCCGTGCCATTCTGCCGACGTATATGTGCAGGAGGCGGTCCGGAAGTGGTTAAACAAAAAAACGTTTGTTCTGTCATCATACAAAAAATAATTTTGTGCTCGTCCCTTTGGATAATTTTGCATGAACTGTCGTGATCAGTTCTCAAAAGCTGTGTACTAACAATCAGATTATCAGACGATTGCTCCAAAAACTGTTTTTTTCATCTGATTTTCTCATCGTGTGTACTAGGCATGATGGTTGGCCTGCCTTGTGATCTGACGCCACCATATCTAAACTTGATGTTTCCTCATTATATTAACAGCTGTACTCCTGCACACTAGCACCTTCAAGTTCCAGTCACTGATTCCAAACACCCAAACACTTGTGTCCTTCCATTAACTTGCAGTCTCTGTCTTACCTCCTAAGGGTGTTCAAATGAAAATTGTGCAAGAAGTCATCTTGTTATCTCAGGCTCCTCATACAGGTATGTGACAACACAAGTATACACCACATATTTGCACATTATGATAGACTTGCCTGTTAGTTTGCCCCCCTTCAGTGATCCAGTAGCTGAAGAAATGAGACAACCTGTCCCATTCTCTGCATTCTGACACCTGGCTCCATTCTTGACCTCTTACAGATCCCTAGATAGTATGCTGCACTCTGTATGCACTGTAGGAGGAAAGGACAAGGACTGTATAGGGAAAGGGCTCAAAAAAGTTAACAATCATACATACAAAGTCTCTTCTACTAAAAAACTCTACCGGCTAGCAATTTTGTCCTCAGAGTCCAGATATGCAAAAAACCTAAACAGCAGGTTAATAGCACAAACTGGTCAGCATGGGACGGCTCACCTGTCCAGGGCCTCTCAAAACTGTGCAGCAGATTAACAGTGGTAGAAGACTCGAGGATGTCAACAGCATCTGCCACAAGGAGCAAAGTGTGGCCTGGCCAGTCTGACCCAAATGGGAAGCTTCCTGAAGGTTAGACCCTGCTCCACCTACTCCACTGGAACCGATCCCTATCGCTGTCACCGTCCCTCATTGTCAGACAGGGAACCTATCCCTACCCTGTCCGCTCACATAAAGCCTGCGCCGGTGAACATGGAAATCATAGAGAAACCCAGCTTCCCTTAACTTTATCCCCAGCTTCCCTTAACTTTGACCCCCATCTGCATTGCCGCTGCAGTCAAGTGCCACCGGCACCTGCTAACATCCAGGATAGAGGAAAGGCTTACTCTACTGAACCAAAAAACAGAACTGGGTCTTTGGCACAGACACCCAGTGAGAGTTAGCACTCTAGCAACTCACAGCTTACCACTGGACTTTTCGTTCACTTGCCGTGGCTCATATGCAAAAGGATGGTGAAAATGTGTGGGTGCATAGTTGTCCACTGGGACATGTTAAGGATCCTGGAGTGAACACATGATCTGGGACCCATTTTACTTAATCGCTAATTATGATATTCTTGTGTAGATGAAAGCTTTTGTACAATAAAATTGGACAGGTGGATAATACCTCTATGTCCAACTCTGCCCCACCTCGAACTGAGGGGGTGGTAGGGGCTTGGAGGAGCCCTACTCATCTTGACCATGTGACTCGAAAGTGAGATTTTGTATAGCCATTACTGACATTTGTAAATGTTTAAGCCTTTTTGAATGTGGCACCAAACTGATTCTATAAGAGTTTGTACTTGTACTGTACACTTACTATAAAACAATAAAAAATATTGGAAAAGAAAATGTGTGGGTGCATAGGGCAAAACACAAATTCACTTTAAGGTAAGCTCTGCAGTAATTTAAACTATAGTTCCCCTTTAAAGTGATTAAAATCGACTTGGTGAGAATGCTAAAATAATACACACATGCAGCCAACATGTTGAGTTTCTTTTTATGTCTACCGCTGTGCTCTTCTCATGGTAAAAACCTCAACAACTTTGTACAACTTGGACCATGGCCATAAAACAATTTGACCACTGAACAAACATTTAAGAATCATGACCAAACACCAATGCCGTGTCCATGTTCTCTGTGGGGATCTATCCAAGTACATTTCAGTTACAGCTTCTATTCATGCCAAATTCCTCTACGTAGATGACACTGAAGAATATTTGAATTACTGTAAGATTTATTGCAATGTCTGTTGCAAATTAGGAATCTACATCATACTAGTTTTCAGTGTTCAAAATAGTTTCAGCCATGTTCGATAACCATTCATAAACCTGAGCTGGAGAACTCCAATTGTACCCAAGTTCGGGAAGGAACATTAGGCTAATCCAGAGCAAGCCAATGTTCATTGCAGATTGCTTGCCCATCCTGACCAATTAATCTAATCATCTGTGACTTGGTAAAAAGATCCTTCAGAGCCCTTCCTGATGCCATGGCACTATGCATGAAAGGCCTGTGTTCCATGTCAGAGCATGAGCTGTGCAGTATTATTAAATGAGTAGGTGAGACTCAAATGGATCCTGCTTCCATTAGCTGACAGAGATCCCCCCGCCATCTGCACATTTCCCTAACAACATGATATACTGTATATAGTTTTCATCTTGGGGAAATATTTAAATTAGTGTTTAATGCAGATTTTTTTGGTGTCCATTTCTGAATACCGTATTTGCCGGTGTATAAGGCGACCGGGCGTATAAGACGACCCCCTAATTTTACAGTTTTTTAAGATTTTTTGCCTGTACTCACCGTATAAGACGACCCCCCTTCCGACGCTTTATATTTCTTCCTTCTGGAGCCAATCATGGCGAGCAATGTATTCTATTAATGAATACAAAGCTTGCTTGGATTGGCAGAGGCTGTAACATCATCAGCCCACGCCTCTCTGACTCTCAAAGTCAATCCGAGCAGGCTACTGTGTATGTAGCCTGCTCGGATTGGCAGAGGTTGTTACTCCAATCCGAGCAGGCTCTGTATTCATTTGAATACATCGCTCACCGGGATTGGCTAAGCGTTATATACTATATGTAGCCGAAGCTACATACAGTATTACCACACATCCAGCAGGCATCCGAACAGCTGACCCGGCGTATAAGACGACCCCTGATTTTTGGCCAGTTTTTTTAAGTGTAAAAGGTAGTCTTATACGCCGGCAAATACAGTACATTTCTTTCTGGTTCCAGTGCAGTGGGCTTATACCCATTGTACAACCAGAGTTAGGTGTTAAGAGTTATGTTTCATGCACATGGGCTGAAAAAACACCGCTTTTAAAGGTATTTGGGTTTGTATTTATAGAGTAGCATTTAGGGGCCTCAAAAAATAATGCCCCAAACCTACATTCAGAGAGGAGATTACTCAGTATTTTTGCACTGACGTGTATAAACATGATCGTATGTGTGTAAATTCATTCCTGTAGCCAGAATAAATGAATATCCTGGCCAGTAGAATGAGTTGATGCTCATATGCTTCTAAAAGCCATACACCTGTAAATGCACATAAACGCACACAATTGCAAATCAAAACAAGCTTTTTTTACGATTGCTTTGCTCATAGAAAGATCTAGCGTAGATAGGTTAAATGTAATATTAACCAGTTCCCGACCACCGCATGTACATATACGTCCACAATATGGCACGTACAGGCACATGGGCGTATAGGTACGTCCTCGCCTATTAGCGGGTGGGGGGTCCGATCGGGACCCCCCCCGCTACATGTGGCGGTCGGGTCCGCTCGGGGAGCGATCCGGGACCACGGCGCGGCTATTTGTTTATAGCCGCTCCGTCGCGATCGCTCCCCGGAGCTGAAGAACGAGGAGAGCCGTGTGTAAACACGGCTTCCCCGTCCTTCACTATGGCGGCGCATCGATCGCGTCATTCCCTTTATAGGGAAGACACGATCGATGACGTCATTCCTACAGCCACACCCCCAAACAGTTGTAAACACATACTAGGTGCACCCTAACTCCTACAGCGCCACCTGTGGTTAACTCCCAAACTGCAACTGTCATTTTCACAATAAAGAATGCAATTTAAATGCATTTTTTGCTGTGAAAATGACAATGGTCCCAAAAATGTGTCAAAATTGTCCGAAGTGTCCGCCATAATGTCGCAGTCACGAAAAAAATTGCTGATCGCCGCCATTAGTAGTAAAAAAAAAATAAAAAATAAAAATGCAATAAAACTATCCCCTATTTTGTAAACACTATAAATTTTGCGCAAACCAATCGATAAACGCTTATTGCGATTTTTTTTACTAAAAATAGGTAGAAGAATACGTATCGGCCTAAACTGAGGAAAAAAAATGTTTTTATATATGTTTTTGGGGGATATTTATTACAGCAAAAAGTAAAAAATATTGCTTTTTTTTCAAAATTGTCGCTCTATTTTTGTTTATAGCGCAAAAACTAAAAACCGCAGATGTGATCAAATACCACCAAAAGAAAGCTCTATTTGTGGGGAAAAAAGGACGCCAATTTTGTTTGGGAGCCACGTCGCACGACCGCGCAATTGTCTGTTAAAGCGGCGCAGTCCCGAACTGTAAAAACACCTTGGGTCTTTAGGCTGCATATTGGTCCGGGGCTTAAGTGGTTAACCACTTGCCTCCCGCCAATGACAGATTGACGGAGGCAAAGTGGTTTAATATCCTGAGTTGACGTCATATGACGTCCTCAGGATATTGAGCCGCTGCGCGCCCCCCGGGGGCGGGCATCGCGGCGATCGTTGTTGCAGGGTGTCAGTCTGACACCCCGCAACACCGATCTAGGTAAAGAGTCTCTCACGGAGACTCTTTAACACGTGATCAGCCGTGTCCAATCACGGCTGAACACAATGTAAACAGGAAAAGCCGGTAATTGGCTTTTCCTCACTCGCGTCTACCAGACGCGAGTAGAGGAGAGCCGCTCGGCTGCTCCTCTGACAGGGGGGGTTTGTGCTGATCGATTATCAGCACAGCCCCCCGAGGATGCCCACTTGACCACCAGGGATGCCCACTGGACCACCAGGGATGCCAAACAAAAAACACAGGTATGCCACCCTAGACCACCAGGGATGAAAATGACACAACAAATGGATGCCAGTCAGTGCCCGCAATGGATGCCAATAAGTGCCCACAATGGGCATCACTGATTGGCAGGCATTGTTTGGCACTGATTGGCATCCATTAGTACAACACATACGATAGTGCCGCCTAATAGTGCCCATCCGTGCCACCTATCAGTGCCCATCCATGCTGCCTATCAGTGCCCATCCATGCCGCCTATCCGTGCCCATCTGTGCTGCCTATCCATGCCGCCTATCAGTGCCCATCCGTGCCGCATATTGGTGCCCATCAATGCCACCACATCAGTGCCACCTCATCGGTGCCCATCAGTGCCGCCTTATCAGTGCCTATCAGTGAAGGAGGAAACTTACTTATTTACAATGTTTTTTAACAGAAACAAAAACATTTTTTGCGGTCATTTTTAATTTTTTTTTGCAGAAAATAAAAATCCCAGAGGTGATCAAATACCACCAAAAGAAAGCTCTATTTGTGGGTACAACATGATAAAAATTTAGTTTGAGTACAGTGTAGCATGACCGCGCAATTTTCATTCAAAGTGCAACAGCGCTGAAAGCTAAAAATTGGTCTGGGTGGGAAGGTGTATAAGTGCCCTGTATGGAAGTGGTTAATTGTCAGGATTATATCAAGAGTAAGGATTAAGTTTAAGATGTGGCATTAGCTTTAGGTTTAAGCTCGCCAAACACTGTTAGAACTTCCTTTGATTTAGGAAATCGGCCTGAATTTTAAGGCTTGGATCACACTAGTGCGATGTGCTCTGAATTTGAGAGCAAAAGTCGCATGACAAGTCACCCCCCCCCCCCCCCCCCCATTAAGTAACCGTTCTAATAGGAGCGACTTGAGAAAAAGGTTAGCTTGGATACACTTTAAACAAGGTGAAATCTGGAGACAACTTACTGACCACACCTATGTTTAATGAGAGAAGCCACGATAACACCACCATGGTAATCGACTTTTCAAATCTCACCCATAGACTCATCCAAAGTCTTCACTTCTCATGGTAATTGGCCTGTTTTTTTTTGCTAGTAACACTCTTACTATAAGTATACTACTGTATATATGGGGGTATCGCTTAATACGGCATACGATGCAGACATGCTCATGTATCGATGTACTTATTGGCAAATTCTTCTTGGAACACATACAGTATAGGAATCTCTCAATCTCGGTTCTCTTTCTTAGAGAATGGGACCATTTAATCATGGCACTGCATGTCTGATATCCAGCCTCACCCCCCACTTTTGATCCTGATTTGTGTCCATCGTTTTATTTGATAGAACTCCTTTCATGTGAATTTTAGTGGCATCTCTATATAAGGACCTCTGTGGGTGATAGTGTGGTCTTTTGACCCTCTACCCCTCCATCTGGGCACCGTATTGCTGTCCTCCCCCTACCAGACACTGACAGAGTTTGAGCTCTCTTCTTGAATACTCAGTCACATACGATTCACTGCATCACAATCTGCTTATGTGGTAGGTATTCCTCACATATCCTTAGAATAATATTGCTATATGTATCTCCCCCATGGCACCCCTGATGAAAGGTTTTCCTGAAATTCTTCGGGTGGAGTGGAGACAACATTGATTCACATGCATATCTTGTAAGCATGTCATTGTAATCATATGTTTTTTATCATTGAAATTGTTCTATTGTGTCATGAATTTTACCTTGTACCAAAAAATGTTTACTTTTTATCTAACACTTGGGTGATTGTTTACCATTAAAGTCCCATCCATCTATCGGGGTTTCTTCTTTTTGTTGAATATACCTGGGATGTGGGCAACATACACCCATTTCTTACACGGTGGATGCACCATTGCTATGTTTAATGAGTGGAGCAGAGGTGCAGGTAAAAGCAGCACACAAAGTGTGTAGTGCCGAACTTGGCCAAAGTATACAGTGGGAGGGACTTAAACCCCCCCCCCTCCGCCCAACACATACAGTGGGGCAAAAAAGTATTTAGTCCGCCACCAATTGTGCAAGTTCTCCCACTTAAAAAGATGAGAGGCCTGTAACTGTCATCATAGGTATACCTCAACTATGAGAGACAAAATGTGGAAACAAATCCAGACAATCACATTGTCTGATTTGTAAAGAATTTATTTGCAAATTATGGTGGAAAATAAGTATTTGGTCTCCTCTACAAACAAGCAAGATTTCTGTCTCTCACAGACCTGTATCTTCTTCTTTGAGAGGCTCCTTTGTCCTCCACTCATTACCTGTATTAATGGCACATGTTTGAACTTGTTATCAGTATAAAAGACACCTGTCCACAACCTCAAAACAGTCACACTCCAAACTCCACTATGGTGAAGACCAGAGAGCTGTCCAAGGACACCAGAAACAAAATTGTAGACCTGCACCAGGCTGGGAAGACTGAATCTGCAATAGGCAAGCAAGCTTGGTGTGAAGAAATCAACTGTGGGAGCAATAATTAGAAAATGGAAGACATACAAGACCACTGATAATCTCCCTCGATCTGGGACTCCACGCAAGAACTCACCCCATGGGGTCAAAATGATTACACGAATGGTGAGCAAAAATCCCAGAACCACACGGAGGAACCTAGTGAATGACCTGCAGAGAGCTGGGACTAACGTAACAAAGGCTACCATCAGTAACACACTACGCCGCCAGGGACTCAGATCCTGCAGTGCCAGACGTGTCCCCCTGCTTAAGCCAGTACATGTCCGGGCCCGTCTGAGGTTTTCTAGAGAGCATTTGGATGATCATTTGGATGATCCAGAAGAGGATTGGAAGAATGTCATATGTGTTTAGAGGAGAGAGAATGCTGAGTTGCAACCAAAGAACACCATACCTACTGTGAAGCATGGGGGTGGCAACATCATGCTCTGGGGCTGTTTCTCTGCAAAGGGAACAGGACGACTGATCTGTGTACATGAAAGAATGAATGGGGCTATGTATCGTGAGATTTTGAGTGCAAACCTCCTCCCATCAGCAAGGGCATTGATAAGGAAACATGGCTTGGTCTTTCAGCATGACAATGATCCCAAACACACCGCCTGGGCAACGAAGGAGTGGCTTTGTAAGAAGCATTTCAAGGACCTGGAGTGGCCTAGCCAGTCTCCAGATCTCAACCCCATAGAAAGCCTTTGGAGGGAATTGAAAGTCTGTGTTGACCAGCGACAGCCCCAAAACATCACCCTGGTTTTGTTTCTGCCAACAAAGAATATATAACAAAGTATTGAGATGAACTTTTGATATTGACCAAATACTTATTTTCCACCATAATTTGCAAATAGATTGTTTCCATATCAGACAATGTGATTGTCTGGATTTGTTTCCACATTTTGTCTCTCATAGTTGAGGTACACCTATGATGACAATTACAGGCCTCTCTCATCTTTTTAAGTGGGATAACTTGCACAATTGGTGGCTGACTAAAAACGTTTTTTTGCCCCACTGTATGTATGGCAGCAAAAAGGTGAACTTTAAGGCCCACACACCCCACCAATGTGCCTCAGGGCAGCCAATGTTTATGTACTTATAGTGCGCTCACTGCACACTCTCAGCACAAACACCAAGCTATCAAAGACAGTTCTCGGTCTGGGGTAATGATCGGTAGCCAGCGGGACCAGCTTTCGATCATGTAACCACTTTTGTCATACAATCGCTGATCTTTCCCACCCCCTGGATGTTCGAAATTATTTAAAGGGATGACATGGAGTGCGGCAAGGGGTTATAGAGGTATGGGTAAATAAAACCTAAGTCTACTCTTCTCTGAGTCAAAGGGGCGAGGAGTAAATAATGCAGTGAGGTCAAAAGTAGGTAAAGCACAAAGGGCCAAATCCTCAAAAGGGATACGCAGGCGGAACTGCTGTTCAGCCTGCGTATCCCTGTGCCTATCTTTGGAACTGATCCTCAGAAGCAGTTTTCCAAAGATAGGCAGAAGATCTGACATCTGTAAGACACTTACACTGTCAGATCTTAGGATGCAGTACCGCATCCGCCGCTGGGGGCATTTCGCATTGAAATGCCGCTTTGCGTATGCAAATGAGGACTTACGGAGATCCACAAAGCTTTTCAGCTTTGTTTTTTCTGCGTAAGTTTACGTTTGCATACGTAAAATTAGGGCTGCTTTTACAAGGTGTAAACTGTTTACACCTTGTAAAAACAGACCTTTTTTTTCGATCGCCGCCATTTTTTTTAAATTTTGAATTTTTTTTTTCGGCGCGTAACTTTTTTTTTACCCGACGCAACTTTATTGTCCCGTCGCAATCCACAAAGCCCGACGTAACGTAATTTCGCGCGCTGCCCGTCGGGAAAATGACGTCACGAGCATGCGCAGTACGGCCGGCGCGGGAGCGCGCCTCATTTAAATTGTCATCGCCCCCTGCAGAAGAGGACCGCCTTGCGCCGGAGACATTTAAGTTACACGGCCGAAAATTTCTAGGTAAGTGCTTTGTGGATCGGGCACTTAGGTAGAAATTTTCCGCCAGTGTAACTTAAATGGTAAAAGTTAAGTTACGACGCCTGGCTGAGGATTTGGCCCAAAGTGCCTTACAAACAAAATTTTGCTAAGCAGATTATGCCACATCTCACAGGCTGGGGGCATTATTGGAGAACCAAGGACACTTTTTTTCTGGGACAACAGCCTTAAATTTGGGACTGTCGCCAAAAAACAGGGTCATCTGGCTATCCCAACTTTAAGGTTTTTGGATATAATAACTGCCAAGTCTATATATCTTGTAAGCATCAGTATCATTTAAAATATACAGTAGGTGTCAGCAACAAATATTTGTGCAAAGTAACTAGTATCAAAAACTTCATACACTGATATTCCCATGCCAAGAACAATTGTTCCAGTTTTTGGAAGCAAACAATTAAGCATCCCGCCAAATGTCCTCCACAGACAGTTCATCCAGCTGAACTGAAGAACTGTTGCCTGACCTGGTTCTAAGACGCTAACGTGATGTGAATTCCCTTCACTTATTCACTAAGTCAGATTCAGTCTATGTGAGGCTATTGTAGGACTAGTCAAAATAAACAATTGAAGGGTTCAGCAACACTACCTGCTGTGAGGTCTGCAGAGATCAAAATTAACTTTCTTTGAGCCGCTGGACTTTCGAGCCAAACTCAACAGAAGATAAACACAATCCGGGCTAAACTAATAATTGTGCGATAAAAGCACAAAACAAACTGAACACTGGCCACATAATGGACAGGCTTCACGCAATGAATGAACATATTCATTGAAAGCAGACATTAACTCAAAGAAGCTCTGGAACGCCGTCATGAACATTAAAGGTACCCTGTCGCCAGGCCATTTATTTAAAAAAATATTGTATGTGCTTTTAACATATTTTATGCATGTTGTTAACCTGTAAAAGCCTCCTTTGTGTAGACATACAAAGATAGCGGCTAAGCGCCGCCATCTTGGATGTGATCTCTGCAGACACACAGGTATCACTCAAATGACACTATAGTATTCCCCTTCGCTCATTCCCTGGCAGATAAGTAAGAGGTTAGGTAGGTAGGTGGGGGCGGGGATGGACAGAGGAGTTGGGTCAGCACAGATAGTAATTAGACACTCTTAGATGAAGAGAGGGACATGATGTACAAGGGGAGAAGGACCTGTGAATTACCTAATCAAAATTTTTAACAAATTCAAAGGCACTTGGCAAGTAAATTAAAAAATAATTTATAGAAAGGAAAAACACTGTAATTACATTTAAAATACATTATTTATCTGTGCTTCTGCAGTTTTTTTTAAAGTTGGTGACATAGTTCCTTTAACTTATTATAATTATACTAATTATAATAAATAAAAGTGTTAATTATTAATATAATTAATCATTATAACAATTGACTATAATTTATACATATTTACATTATTGTAATAAACTATAAAATATTATATAATAAAATCACACACATAGGTTGGACTTGATGGACTTTTTTTTACCTCGCCTACTATGTAACTATGTAATACTAATATAAATATATAACAATTATAAAACAACTCAAATATTTAGGTTTATATAATAAATCATTAATAATCCTATAATGTATTATATGTATAATAAAGTTATAATATAATAATGTATAATACATTTGAAATTTTATAATAACTTTATTAAGAAATACTTTTAAATAATTCTGATTTATACAAGCCCATGAGATATCCAATTGTCTTAACTTGAAAAAATGTAACATTAATGTTTATTGTATCAGATTATTATTTTTTGGATGAACCCCTTGTACATTGTTATATACGCTTTCTAGCAAACTTTGCAGAAAGCCAGCATAGGCGGAGCAGTCTGTTAATTATTGGTTGGTCACCAATTTTTGTGGGCGTGTCTGGTGATAAAAAATTTGTTTTGCAAAAATTGGCATGGTTTAATTTTCCCTAAATATTGGGCATGGCCCAATACATCCACCTGTCCATAGAGAGGCATGGGCCTTCCCATTATGTTCGCCTGAAAATTGACAGGCAGACCTGGTCAGGACAGCTGTGTAAAAGGAGCCGATTGTGTCAGCAAGGAGTGACTGTGAGAAACTGGGTTTAAAACTGCACTGCCCAATTTCTCACAGTCAGGTCAATGCTACAAGTATACCGGCACCCTGCATACTAACACAGCTTTAAAAATAAATACAAAAATATTAAGATCAATAGAAATATTAAGATAAAAGTATCAAAAATATCAAATATTATATTAAAAACATTTTTAAAAATAAATAATAATTAAATATAATATAGATATATGAAATTGAAAAGATCACACATTCCCTTCAAGAGATATTCGCTTTACCTAGAATGTTTGATGGACTGAATGTTATCTCTATAATCTGATCTCTTCTCATTCAGCTAGGTGTGAATACAGGACTCGAGGTTGAATCAGTCATCATGATGTCAGCACCTCCGGGCACACCTCCAGAGACAGCTAGTAAGCTTGAAAAGATTTTCCCAACACGGCAGCTACAAAGACACATATAGCCTATGGAAAGGATGAGATCTTCAGTTAGATATGACATAATGGGAAGAAATTGCCTTTCTCATTTTATATATATATATATATATATACTGGATATATTTTTTTGTTTTGTTTTACAATATTTAACATATTATGGTCAGTTTAAGCCCTTGCTGCTATTCTGAAAAGCAATCCACAGTGGATTGCTTTTCAGAGGAGTTTGACAGGCGAGGAGGAGGCCTCCTCACCACTTGTTTTAACTCTGTAAATGCGGCACCATTGTGCTGCAACCATGCTCATTACACAGAGTTGCAGGGACCATAACACCTAATAGGGTCAACTTCATCATTGGTACTGCCCGGCAAATGCAACATGCTGTTTAATTTTTTCCAAAGCAACAATGCAGTGCTATTTGTATGTGTACACCCCTGAGCAGCTGCATGCCCTTCCTTCTTTAGGTGGGAGGTTGCTAACTCCACCCTGGCTGCCCATGTGAACAAGACCCTAAGGTGCTAAGGCTTCAATAATGTATGAAAACATCTGATAGAGCTAAGAAGGGTTATAACCTCCATCAGTACATTATGCTGTGTGTAAGGGAGATATTTCTTCTTACTTCCTGTCCAGATGACAGCTTTCAGATAGAATGAAAAATCTCTTCTGATTTGACTGCACACTGTGAACTTTACACAGTGTTCAGCTATAATGTTTAGAAGCTGCAGAAAGTCAAATAGAGCCATAAAAGGAACCTGAATTATGCATTGGAGCAGATTTACTAAAGCTGGAGCACCAATTTGGTGCAGATGTGCATGGTAGCCAATCGGCTTCTAACTTCAGCTTGTTCATTTAGCCCAGGTTCATACTGGGTACGATTTTGTACGATTTGAGATGTGATTTCACATGTCAAATCGCATCTCAAATCGGCGGCATTTGCTGGCAATTGTCGGCAATGGCACCGTCCTAATTGGTACGACGCCGCATCTGCGGCGCTGCACCGATTTCAAAAAGTAGTTCCTGTACTACTTTTTTATGATTTCGGGCCGCGATTTACATTGACATCTGTGCAGAAACCTGCACAGATGTCTCTTAAATCGCGGCAAAACCGCAGCCGCGAAATCGCGGTAAAACATTTTTAGCGCGATTTTGAATTCGCAGCAGTGTAAACCTAGCCTTAAGCTTTGACAATAAAACCTGGAAGCTGGTTGGTTTCTATGCAGAGCTGCACAAGATTTTGTACTCTTCAGTTTTAGTAAATCCCCCCTATTGCATCTGGCTCCTGCATTCCCCTGTACAACAGGGAAAGGGAGAAGCACCACAAGGAGCCAGTCGATTGTGCTGCATTGTTCACATGCTAACAAGGAACGTGCTGACAGGAGGAGAAAGAAGAGTGACAAACAGATGAAATAATGCTGCTTCACTGTGAAGTCACAAGCTGGGGGAGGGACAAGACCTGTAAGTGTTATATAGACTGTAACCAAAGGCAAAACTTTTTATAGTTTTGGAAAGAGTGGAGATTACTGCTAAAAATCTAAAAAATTATGAAAAAAAAACGTGCTACACCAATGACTTATTTACTATAAGCAGCAACTCACCTGTAAGACATGTACAATTCAAAAATTGGATAGGTGTAACAAGTTGCGCTAGAGTAAAAAACAATATAATCAAAAACCCAAATAAACTGTAATGAAAAAAGTGTCCACAAGTGATGTGACAATAAATATTATTTCCAAGTAACGATAATCTTGTTTGTGCAATCTTGTGCATCTCCACCACTAATTACCATAAAGGCCTGTACACACGAACAGATATTTCGACAACAATTGTTCAATGGACGTGTTTTGTTGCATAATCCGTCTGTATGCTCCATCGGACAATTGTTGTCGGAATTTCCGACAACAAATGTTGGCTGTGCATGCTCTCAAATAGTCCGACAACAAATGTGTTCCACCGGATCATCCGATCGTGTGTACACAAATCCGTAGGACTAAAATCCAAAGTACAAACACGCATGCTCCGAACCAATTCTAAACACCAGACAACAATAGCAGAAGTTGCCCAAAGGGTGGTGGTAAAGAGCTGAAAAACCATGTGGTTTGGTGTATGTTGGCTGAAAATGTTCTGCCGTCTGTATGCAGAACAAGTTCACGGACAATGCCCCTTCGGACACAAATCCACGTATTTGTCCAATAGAATGCCACCACCAAAGGCAGGAATGTCTGTTTAGCAGCTCCAAATGACCACTCACTACAAGAGGTCATTCACGCTTGTGGTTACAGTCCAGCCAAGGCCTTTACTGGTTCCCGGAGCCCTCCTGTCCGAATTCCTTACCCAATATGGGTGTGACAGCGTTCACCAAAATAAGAAAGAGCTCCATATGGTGTAAAATCTTTAAAACCTTTATTCATGCAAAACTTTATATTGCATTTACCAGAAATCGCCTTAAGTTTGGAGCGTCGGCCTGCATGCATCCACACAGCCCGTCCTTCCGGGACTTGAGGGTATTGGTGACGTCAATACGTCACTCCGCGGACGAGTGACGCTCTGATGTCACCAATACCCTCAAGTCCCGGTTCAGGAGCCTGGCATTCGTCACTAATACCCTCCAGTCCCAGCTCAGGAGCCCGTGACCGGCTTTCAATGGAGCTGGTTCACACAACTCCGGAATGGCTGCGAAGTGGATTGCACGTCCTGTGAGTCTTCTGGTCCGTTGCAGGTCCAAATTCAGCCAAAAATTCAGACCGAAATCAGACCTGAAACGATGAACAGGGACACGCTGGACACCTGCTGTTAGCCGCTTTGCACAGAGACGTGAACCCAGCCCTTTTCTGGGGTCCCCCCCGTCAGTGTCCCCCCCCCCCCCCGAGTGTTTACCATAGCAAGCCACTTGCTATGTGGGTACTGGTGAAGGCTCTATCCTGACACACTCTATCCCTTCTCACTGGCTGTGATTAAAAGCAGCAGGAGCCAATGGCTGCTATCTCTGAGCCAATGAGGAAGGAGAGAGCAGAGAGAGGTGCTGCTCTCAGGCACAGCACTTGATTGGGTCTCAGGTAAGTTTACTTGGAATAAGCAGCACACGTTAGTTGAGGTCATGTGCACTGCTCTACACACATTACACACACTACAAACCCCATAGTCCACAATCCATCTTAGGAGGAAGCAAGTGAGAGTGGCTACGTTCCTACATTCAGTGGGGCCACGGAGAAGGAACGTAGCCACCCTGTAGCTGAAAGTTGGATCACAGCAGCAAAAGAAAATGATTTTGGAGTAATAGAAGAGACCATTTGAGTTGAAAATACATACGAGAATATACTTTTTATTTTTTTTAAACCAGAGTTTAGTGTCAGTTTAACTTTAAGGAACTTTTAGATCTTGAAAGTCACCCTATAGATCCCCCCCCCCCCCCCAAGGATCCCCAAAAAGTTTTTTTTCCCCCCTTCTTATGGTTAATTTGTTTTATTGTCTGACCTGTATGAGCAACATGCAGCTGCAAATCTTCATTGTTAAAAGATGAAGTCATGGCATAGAGTAGAGCTCGAACAATACTCCCCGTAACATTATTATTCTTTCAAGAGCCGCCGATGCACAGGCAGAAAAGTCATTAGGTAACATAATGAGTGGGGTGTGCATATCCTGGATGCCTCTTATTGTACATGGCACCCTGGAAGCCCGGAGGCTTTCCTGGAACAAATGAGTTTTATTGTGTTACACGATAGCCCAAGGAAAGTGTAGGAACTCTTCATCCGAAATTCGGAAAGAGAGCTAGCAGGTCTGCAGACAATCACCTGCCCGATGGTTGGTGCAAATGCTAATCCCTACTCTCATTATACAGGCTATCACGTCAATAAGGCACCGTGTAATTCCATACCAATCTAATTGGATATCATCAGCAAGGTTCACTACATGGGACAAGTCCAGGATTCAAAACATCTGGATGAAAAGAAGGCTTTTTCATGTTCTTATCAAGGTAAATAACATAGCGAGGAACAGCTGTGTTGTGTAATGTTAGCAGATCTGAGGTTCAACGGATACTGAGCACATTACGGAGCAGTTTACGTCAGAGATTTTAATGACATTCAAGGTAAAGAGTTCACAAGTGCGTTAGAATAGAATAGAATAAAAAAGAAGATTTTTCCTACTTATAGCAGATTTCCTGACCATAATCCTACAGAACAGAGACATTTCACTCCTTAAAGCGGAACTCAACTGTATCTAAGCACTGCAAATGAAAAACACTGTTTCATTAATTTTTAATATGCAAAGCAAACTCACTCCATCCAGCCATGTCTGTTTTATTTTGTTGAAAAACACCAATCTAGCATTTCTAGCCACGTCCATCTTGAGTAAGGGCAGGTAATTCATGTAGCATTCATTTACTTCCAGTAATCCATCTGCCCTTAGTTTAGGCATGCAGGCAGTGGGGTGTGCTTAGCTGAGAAAGCATCTCCTCCCCTCCTGAAGACTCCTGGCATGTATGGCATCATTTTGCCCTAGGCCAGAATCCAGAAAGTAACTAAAGGAAAAAAACTTCAACACAAGTAAGTAGAATATACCTTCCTATCCATTTACTTAGGCTAGCAGTTTAAAGATTAAACATAGTCAGTGTTGATTGAGAGAGTTAAGTTCTGCCTTAAAGATGGACTCCAGGATAACTACAGAGATTAAATGAATTTAGTTTACCTGCCAATGTTTTTGTATTTCTGCCCATCCAGTCTTAAGATTTATACCGACCTGCCAGATGACTCAGCCAATGTGGAAAACGGTTATTTTCCTAATTGCAGTTGGGTAAATGGTCATAACCAATCTTTGAATATTACTGTAGAGTGGAGAGAAGGTCTTTATGTGTTTTTTTCAGGGCAACACCGAAAATACACAAATCCTTTTACCCCTTTGCGCCTTCTCCAGGTGGCCCGTTATCCAGATGTTTGCCAACTTTTCCTATGCTTTTACTGCAACAGCTTCCTGGCGGGAGGCGGCGGTCCTGTTGGCTGAGAGGACAGTTGTGCTTTATGTCCCCCATCTCACAGCGGGATACTCATACTTTGCCCTGCTGTGGCACAGGGTTTGCCTAGGGACCTGGTCTGGGTGGTTACTAAGCCAAGGCCTTGCATTACTATAAAGTGGGGGCTTCCTGAAATGTGAGCCTTCATGGCAAAGAGAATTAGTAATACTGAGTACCAATATGTGTCTAATGTTGTGTGTCCAAGGAGAGCCATGGGACACTGGTGAGGTATGGGCCATGTTCTGCATACCTATCCTACAAGGGTTAATCATCTCGAGAAGGTGAGAGTGCAACAGTAGTGTGTGTTGGCTCCAGGTGTGAATAGGTTAAGTGTCCAGGAACCAAAGTGTGAAAAACTACTTAGATGGCTTGCGGTTTCTAATCACCCTTTAGGGCAGGGGTGTCCAAACTTTTTTCAAAGAGGGCCAGATTTGATGAAGTGAACATGCGTGAGGGCCGACCATTTTAACTGAAATTCTTTGAACCATTAAAATTTGGTCTAATTGTGTTCATCCGAGCACTAGTACACTGCCAAACAAGAATTTTCTTGCCTTTGTGGCTATGTGTGAGTAAAGAGATGATCTCAGGCGTATTATTTATTGGCATATAACATGCACCTTCACTTTAAGAGAGAAGTTTCAGGAAAAAATAAATATATTTAAATAAAGAACTGTGAAGCAAAATAAGGGTCAGTGCCCACCTGCAGACCCACCATTGCCATGAATGTAGCCTCACCATTGCCAGGAATGCACCCACCATTGCTAGGAATGCACTTACTATTGCCAGGAACGCAGAACCATTGCCAGGAATGCAGCACCATTGCCAGGAATGCAGCACCATTTTCCAGGAATGCACTCACAAGCACAAAAGATTAATTACAGGACTATCTCCTGTTTACACAATGGCCTCTTTAATAGAAAGTCCCATCTCCTTTGATGGACAGAACAGTCGTCCAATGGCACGTTCTTTTACAGAGGCCGCCCATTAACAGGAAATTCTCCTGTGTGTGTGCGGCGCTCGTCCCGTCCCCTCCCTGTTCCGTTCCAAGGCATATACATCTTTGTGGCCCCGGCGCTGGGAGATCGTCGGGGGCCACAAAACATATATATGTCCAAGTAACCAGGCGGGCCTTTCAAAACTGGAACGCAGGCCGCGATTGGCCCATGGGCCGGACTTTGGACATGCCTGCTTTAGGGGGTGAACTCCCTGTCCCCTCCACCTACACCCACATGTATGTTAGCTCATCTGATTGATGCAGTCATTTGTAAACCGAGAACGGGCAGAAGAAGACATCTACTACTAGTTCCTCTGCCAGTCTCTACGTTCGAGCATGTCGTCTGTCCAAGCCGCACAAAAAACTAATAGT
Source organism: Rana temporaria (assembly GCF_905171775.1). Taxonomy (NCBI): domain Eukaryota; kingdom Metazoa; phylum Chordata; class Amphibia; order Anura; family Ranidae; genus Rana; species Rana temporaria. The sequence continues at coordinate 177,635,503 of NC_053495.1, forward strand.
ACAAATTAAATAATTTCCTCTTCCCGCTCTGTGTCTACCCAGTCTTATCCGATTAACTTATACTTGGGGACTGTGCAAGCCCCAACAAGACCCCTACTTGGTTCGGGTCCCATAGCAACCCCTTGAACTGCTATGGCAGTAGTTTTACCACTGCATAAAAACCTGACACATAAAAATCTAAACAAAGTAACTAAAACTAAAAAAAAAGTTATGGCTTTGGATACATTTTAAGTGAGTAAAGACTGCACCCCACTTAGTCAAGCCAGACATGCCATGTGGCACTTCTACTGATTGGCAGTATGCAACATAAGCATTGCAGAGACCAGGAAGGGGAGGTGGAGTAATAGATATATATTTTTTCTTCTTTTATAAAAAAGCATTTATTACATATTGGAAAAAATGTTTTTGTGCATTAGAGAACTTCTACTCTATAAACGTATTTGGTACAAGATGGAGCTTTTTATTATTTTAAATTGTATCCATTCACTATAGTGTCACCCACATGTGTATTGTATTTAAACCTTCAGAGAACATAAATACGAATGTTCCAAACAGGTCAAAATTTCATAAATAAAAGGCCTAATTTTGTTTTACTTAAACAAATCTTTCGTTTGGAATTTTGGAACCATTTGTAGTTAATATCACATGCAGTTTCATGCTAAATAGGCCATATGTAATAAAATATCTCTACTTTTATTTCTAGTTCTGGAACTAAACAACTGATTAACTACTTCTTGACCAGACCTTTGATTAAAGCTACATTCATTCAAGAGATGAATAATGGAAAAAGGAACAAAGAAAAGATAAAACTTTTCCCATGGGCAACTAATCTTGTCTTGACTTTTTTTTGCCTGGAAGAATGAAAAAAACAATCTGGCTGCTGCCCCACTTGTGTGGCTCTTCAGTCTCGAGGTTTGTTTTTAAAGAAGTACTCTCATGAATATGTGTAAACTTTAATTAAATTCACCAGAGAACAAAGTACCTGTAGCATCCAATCCCATTCTGATTGGTGGCCTCATTGCAGATGAAAAGCATCTCTTTATTTATGTCAATGTTGGCTGTAGCTGCACCCCAGTCTGAAGCCCAATTTATGTTTGTTCCTTGGGGGGGGGGGTCGTACAACCAGACATAGGCGTGCGTACAGGGTGTGCCAGGTGTGCCCAGGCACACCCTAATCACCCTATGCAGCACAGATTCCTCCTACTGCCCTGGTTCCCCCCTCCTGCCCTACACCCCTCTCCTGCCCTACACCCCTCTCCCTCCAGCTGTTGCTGCGGGGGTGTTTTAGAATGAGTGGGGGAAGAAGCTGCTAAATATGTAACTTACCAGCCCCTTCCCTTTCATCGTGAGTGATCGGTACTATGTGTTTGATCTTTGGGGTGCACATCCTAATGCAATAGGCTGCGCACTCCTATGGTGACAGAGTTAATAGTAAACATACACAGCTCCGGCAGCTCTATCACAGAGCCCCGGCAGATCTGTTGATTCATTTATAATAGTAAAGGATCTTTTAGCACTGACAGGGTGCCAGGCATTAACAAGATGTGTCCGTGGGATGTAATTCTTATATGCCTCCTTATAGCATGTATCTAAACCTAAGAACAAACAGATGTGATGGCTGCATTTGGCGTGTTTTCCCATTTATTTTCAGCTGGTTGACTATCCTGGATTACACTTCCTGGCCTAGTGTGTCAACACTCTTTTGCTGTACTGTAGCTATAAAGGATTAGTGGTATAACCCGTCTTTTGTCTTTAAAGAATATGTGACCCCCAACATATCATATTTATGTATTCATACTATGTAACTATGATATGTGTTGTACCATGTACTTAAATTAAAATGTATCCTCTTTTCTTTGTATTGGCTCCTTTGTGTGAAATCCCTGGTGATTCTGCCAATCCCCATTTTTCCCCATTTCATACTGACCATGCTAGGCACACCCATTCAAGCGTGGTCAGTTTTCTGGCTGTGTTGGGAGCATACTTGTGCTGATCCACCAGCCCACACAGCCAAGCACTGGGAAGATCATTGTACTGCTTTTTCTCCACCCCATCTCTCTAAGCTCCTTATGTAGTTAAAAACAGCTGTGTGCTTATAAACAAAAAAAGAAAGTGCTGTAAATTAAAAATTCTTTAAGAAATGGAAGTGTTAATAGTTTATTTTTATCAATTATCAAAATGGAAAGTAAATGAACAGAGGAGAAGTCCAAATCAAATCAATAATTGGTGTGACCACCCTTTGCCTTCAAAACAGCATCAATTTTTCTAGGTACACTTTATCATACATTTTGAAGGAACTTGGCACTCAGTCTGTTCCAAATATCTTGGAGAACTAACCATGCATCTTCTTTGGATGTAGGCTGCCTCAAATCCTCCTGTCTCTTTATGTAATCACTGACAGACTCGATGATGATGAGATCAGGGCTCTGTGGGGGCCAAACCATTACTTCAAGGACTCCTTGTTGTTTACACTAAAGACAGTTCTTAAAGCGGATGTGCCACTAAACAAATATATTAAAAGCCAGCAGCTACAAATACTGCAGCTGCTGACTTTTAATATAAGGACACTTACCTGTCCTGGAGTCCAGCGGTGATCGCAGCAGATGACGAGCCGATCGCTCGTCACCCTGCTGCTCCCCCCTCCATCCACGGTGAGGGAACCAGGAAGTGAAGCGCTCCGGCTTCACTGCCCGGTTCCCTACGGCGCATGCGCGAGTCGCGCTGCGCCCGCCGATTGGCTCCCGCTGTGTGCTGGGAGCCGAGTGTTCCCAGCATACAACGGGGGACGGACGGGAAGCGGAGGAAAAACCCGTCCTTTGCCCGTATCGTAGGGCCGGAAGTGGGTGCAGATACCTGTCTGTAGACAGGTATCTGCACCCCCCTCCCCCCTGAAAGGTGTCAAATGTGACACCGGAGGGGGGGAGGGTGCCGATCAGCGGGACTCCACTTTAGAGTGGAGATCCGCTTTAATGACATTGGCTGTATGTTTGGGGTCATTGTCCTGCAGCAGAATAAGTTTGCAGCCAATCACACACCTTTCTGATGGTATGGCATGATGGATAAATATCTGCCTGTATTTCTCAGCATTGTGGACACCATTGATCCTGACGAAATCAACAACATTTGCAGAAATGCTGCCCCCAAACTTGCAAGGAATCCCCACCATACTTCACTGTTGTCTGCAGACACAAATTATTGTATATCTCTCCAGCTGTTCATCCAACAAATTGCCTCCTGCTGTAGCCATATATTTAAAATTTAACTCATCAGTCAAGAGAACCTGCTACCATTTTTCTGCACCCCAGTTCCTATGTTTTCGTGGATAGTTGAGTTCAGTCTTGTTTCCACGTCAAAGGTATGGCTTTTTGAATGCAATTCTTCCATGAAGACCACTCCGGACAGTAGATGTATGTACCTGGATCTCTCTGGTTCCTGCCAGTTCCATGCTGATGGCACTGCTAGGTATCTTCCGATGTTGAAGGGAAGTAAGCGTAATGTGTCTTTCATCTGCTGCATACATTCATACATTCATGCATTCTTGCTTCTTCAAAAGCGCTTGAACAGCACATCTTGAAACCCCCAGTCTGCTTTGAAATCTTTGCCTGGGAGTGACCTTGCAGATGCAGTATAACTACATTGTGTCTTGTTGCTGTGCTCAGTCTTGCCATGGTGTATGTGACATGACTGTCTTCCACAACCTCAAATTAGTAGCAGAGTTTGGCTGTCCCTCACCCAGTTTTAAGCCACCTACATGGCTGTTTCTATTTCAATCAATGACTGTGTTTCAACCTACATATGAAATTGATGATCATCAGCACCTGCTTGGTATAACTGATTAAAGCGGGGGTTCACCCTAAAAAAAAAAATAATAATTCTAGCATGCCATCAAGCATACTAGCGCGAGCTACGGTATGCCTTTATTTTATCACTTACAGTATAATCCCGTAGTGAAGTTTCAGACTCCCCGCGGTGATTGGGCGTTCCTATGCAGAGGGAAGAGGGAAGATGATTGACGGCCGGCTATGGCGCGTCACGCTTCCCGAAAATAGCCGAAACCTACTCCGGCTATTTTCGGGAAGCGTGACGCGCCATAGCCGGCCGTCAATCATCTTCCCTCTGCATAGGAACGCCCATTCCCTGCGGGGAGTCTGAAACGTCACTACGAGATTAAACTGTAAGTATGGCGCCAAAAAAATAAATAAAGGCATACTGTAGCTCACGCTAGTATGCTGCATTTGATGGTAGAAACTTGTTTCTTAGGGTGAACCACCACTTTAATCAATCATACACTTAAATCTAACCCTACCAAATCCCATACTTTGTGCAAGTGTACAAATGTTTGCTTGTTTGAAGCCAAAGCATTCTTACTTTACAGCATTTCTTCACACTTGCCTAAACCTTTTGCAATGTACTGTACATATACAAATGCTTTGGCTTTCATTTTTAGTTTAAACAGAATAGGTTATTTTACATGGTAAGGGTTTACAGCCAGCATATTTTAATATATGGGGGTGGGAGATTCTGTAGTCTACAAGATAAGTACATATTAGCAAATATACTTACCCTAAACACAAAAACAAATACCCCCATCACCCTCTGAGAACATCTAAGCTGCAACATATATAACAAATATATAACCCATACTTAGTTGCACTCTGCTGAAGCATAGGTCAATGATCCTGGCTGCATCTCCGACCCATCTTCTACATGTCCAGCAACATGCTACCTCTCGGAAGTCTAAGTACTGTATCCAATTTAATGGCTTCTATCCAATGCCACTCATCTTTTCCCTCCAGCTGCACCATTTCTTTCTAATGCCGTGGTAATGCGTTCCTTTGTTGCAATGGGTTCCCATAGAAAATGAATGACACCACAACACACTAACGGGTATAATGTGCATTGTCACATGTTGTGGTAACACTCGCATTAACATGTAGCATAGGTGTGATTGGGCCCTTAGTGTTTGCCAGAAAATATCTGTCCAAATATAAACAGAGATAAGGGCTTCCAAGAGTAAACAGATGGGTAATATTGCTCATCATGGAGCTTGAATGTCATGCACATAAGTGCAGTACAGCAAACAAGCTTAGAGGTCCCGATGGTCTGTTTTGCTTGTCACAGTTCTGTGTTTACAAGGCGTTCAGCAAAGCACAGAAAAACCAAGAGTCGGCTGAGAAGAACGACACCAAGCTCATGGCTACAGCTTGTTTTAGGCCATTATATATGACTTATGGGGGTCAAGTGGATACAACATCGCCAGATCCTGCTCCTTTTCTGAAAATGTTTCACCCCCAAACAGGAGTTATAGTCATATGAAGGAGAAAGAGTAGGGTCTGGATGAGAGCTATGTGATTTGATTTGTTTTTGTGAATTTATCCAAACTTTTGGAAGAAATAAAAAAGCATGTTGTGGCAAATATGAGGCTTTCTTGATTTGAATCTAAATTTGTTATGGTGACCATTGTCACTGGGACAGAAAGTGATGGTGAATTTGGAGTTTTACAGTTTCCACCTGCACAGGAAAAAAGAGGCATTCTTCCAGTAGGCACCCCTGTTCTTGTGACATCTGTCTGAAAGGGGATTTCCTCTCACTTTGGAGAGTTTTTATGCTCACTTCCTGCTGCATCTTTTGGACAGGAAGTCAAGGGGAATTTCCCCAACTAAATGCAGACTGCAAACAGTAAATTTACAGGGGTTTTTCCATTTCCTATCCAAAGCTAAAAAAAAGGTTTTGACTTTAGTTACACCGTACCATATAGGAAACAGATGAGCATAATAAATAACCCTTTGACAGCTTCCATTTATCGAATTAATGCAGGTTTGGTCTCTCCCCTGCCAAAAGTTTTAATGAGTAAAACAAAAATAATATATTTAGATATCTTAGGAAAATCCCAGACCAGCAAGCCCGTTTTATGTCTGTGGAATCTCACAATCAACAATGCTTGTTGCCGAGGTCACACGCAGTCCAAGTTCGTTTGATTAATTTTTTGGATGTAATTTTCACTTGCCCTCTCCTTTTGTTTTCCCATTAGAGAGAAGTGCTGATGATGGAGGTTTAACCCGACCACCCATAAGCTTATTGACTTAGTATCAGCTGTACACTAAGGTCCACCTACGGAGATGGAACTTTCACCTACGTCACCAGTCACAGGCATTGCATTGTACTCAGTTGTGCTGCAATGGGACATGGTTTATGTGTTCTCTGAAGCTTCCTAACCCTGTTCTTGCTGACCTAATAAAATTATCTGTGATATTTTTTTTTTTGTTATAAAAGAAAATCTGTACAAGGTGTTCTTGGGAGAGTGCCTGGGGAAGCAAGAGAAAAGGCCAAAATGAAATACAAATAAGGTCATTTAAAGGGAATGTTTATTTTAGTCATTTAGGCATTACTTAAACACTTAAAACCAAGGCCGGTGCAAGGTTTTTTGTCTACACGGGCAAAGGTGCACCCCCCACCGTCCTCCCTCCACACCCACCATCTACAGCCTGGATGGTACCTCCTTCATATTGCGCCGTATTTGTGATAGACCTCCCATTGCATTGAGCTATACTGAACTGCCACTAAACATCAGTGTGTAATGAGGGGTGGGGGGGCTATACATTACCCATTTCCCCTCACTGACTACGGGCAGGTGGCAGGTGCAGCAAACCAAAACTTCCACGCTTTGTCTAGTAGGAGAGAGGGTGCAGTGTTAGGAAATGCATACCAACTTTTGAACTTCATAACGAGGAACACTTGTAGGAAGAAGTGACCTGCAGGCCACGTTTATGGACCAAAATATGGGTGTGGTCTACCTCCGGCGCAATTCAATAAACATTTTAAAATTATATTAGATCCTCCCAGCTGCAGCTTAATAGTGCAAACCCCTGTGCATAAATTATTAATTAAAGGAGAAGTACAGCCAAAGCTTGGCTGAAGCCCGCTGTCGGCTGATGTCACAGAGCCGGTCCAGGCATGGGAAAGATCTTGACCATATGGTCAGGATCTGCCCACATGCCTAGACTGGCATCCGGCTCAGCCTCTCAGCAAACTGCTGAAAACTTGAGTCAGCCATTCCCGCCCCCTCCACAGCCCAACACTCCACTGAGAGGGGGGTTGGGGGCAATGCAGAGCAGAGAGTGGTGATTGACAGTCACCAGCTCTCTGCTCAAGGAGCACTGAGAGCTGAGCAATAAGCAGTGTTAGATTGCTTGGTTCTCAGCCTTAGAGCCTGCAGGGGACAAATGCAGCATTGGCCTAATGCTGCATCCACCTAGGCAAGTATGAATAAAAAATAACATACAGTATCTCACAAAAGTCAGTACACCCCTCACATATTTGAAAATATTTTATTCTATCTTTTCATGTGACAACACTAAAGAAATAAGAAGGGGTTAAAACTGCGCCATAGCACTCAGACTCGTGAGTTATAAAGTCAGTTTGGTAAAACTAGTGCCTTGGCACTAGAAACTGCTGCCTTCCCTATTGTATATATATTTTCCCCTTGGTCTATATGTCCTTTTTGTTTTGTGATATATCAATTTGTACGCATTAACTATTTTTCTGGATAAGCGCAATTTTTTCTTATTGTACTAAAGAAATAACACTTTTCTACAATGTAAAGTGGTGAGTGTACAGCTTGTATAACAGTGTAAATTTGCTGTCCCCTCAAAATAACTCAACACACTAAAGTAGTGCATGCACAGCTCTTGTTGTGAAACGGCACAATTTCAGCCAATTCAAAGACAACACAATTGCGCCCTCTGTAGCAGTCAGAATCTCTTCAATTTGGGGGGGATGATACTAGATGTGCTAGGGGGCACTTTGGGAGAGGAGAGGATTTGCTGCAGAATTACTCCACCTGTGTCCAAAGGTAATTGAAGAGTCCCCTCTATGCCCCTGGGCCCCCTGCTGAACTAATGGGGCTCAGGCCCAGTACAGGAGGGTTGGCTCTACCCCCCTATTGGGTGCCCTGGTTATAAGTGAATGCCCAACAGTGTCCAGCAGTGATACCAGTCTGTGCTCATCAGTGACACCAATCTGCACCCATTAGTAATGCCAATTTGTGCCCATCAGTGCTGCCTTTCAGTGCCTGCTTATCAGTGCCTATCCATGCCCATCAGTGCTGCCTATCATTGCTCATTATATTAGTGCCTCCTCATCAGTGCTCATGAGTGCAGCCTCATCAGTCCCTCATTCGGAACAAAGTCCCTCTCTGCCTTTTTCCTCCTCATTTGTCCCTCATTTTGGTCTGATCCTTATAGTTGTAAACTATATGCCCTACTTTATCTATCGAAAAGTGTTTTTCATTGCTAAACCTTTCATCCAACTTCTAAATTGCTGCATTTGTAAAAAAGCAATTGTGGCTTTTACCAATTTTCTTTTCCCGTAAGATTCTTCTGTAAGGGGGTGTGGCAAGGGGTGTGTCCTATGCCCACATACTTTTGCTAATAGGTGTCCTTCATTCCCATCTCAGAAAGTTGGGAGGTATGAATTAACCCATATAACACCCACATAGACAATACTGAGGGGCCCTGCCTACAACTGTGTTGCATTTTTGTGCAATTTACTAAACATAATACCCAACACTGAGCAGTTTTAACAGTCCCTAAGTCCCTAGTTGTGCGTTGGATTACATGGTTCATGTATATTTACAAAAACAGCCTGCAATCCTCCTTTCCTTCTAAGGACATTTTCTTATCAAAATGGAATTATTATCTCTGGACCTTTCCACTGGTGATTTATTGATGAGTGAGTTATTTTTGGGTACAATAAAACTGTACGGTGGAAAAGATGTCCATGATGATGGAAAGCCTGATAAATGTCTCTGTCTTGTAACACACAGATCTCTCGTCAGCTGTGGAAAAGATTCCCAGAGTACTGAACGCATTACATGTTAAACATGAGGGCTATTTCTAGTAATTGAACTTTTAAGGAAATGAATAACATTCTCCCATAACACTGGATAGCCACATTTTTACATGATGGTATATATAATATATATATACACACAGTGTTGTGAAAAAGTATTTTTCCCGCTTCCTGATTTATTTTTTTTGCATATTTATCGCACTTAAATGATTCCCGCTTCCTGATTTTTTTTTTTTTCATATTTATCGCACGTAAATGATTCACATCATCAAACAAATTGTAATATTACACAAAGAAAACCCGAGTAAATCCAAGATGCAGTTTTTTTAATTATTTCATTCATTAACCACTTAAGCCCCGGACCTATATGCTGCTAAATGCCCAAAGGCGTTTTTACAATTCGGCACTGCGTCGTTTTAACAGACAATTGCGCGCTCGTGCAACGTGGCTCCCAAACAAAATTGGCGTCCTTTTTTCCCCAAAAATAGAGCTTTCTTTTGGTGGTATTTGATCACCTGTGCGGTTTTCATTTTTTGCGCTATAAACAAAAATAGAGCGACAATTTTGAAAAAAATTCAATATTTTTTACTTTTTGCTATAATAAATATATATAAAAAAAAATTTCCTCAGTTTAGGCCGATACGTATTCTTCTACCTATTTTTGGTAAAAAAAAAACGCAATAAGCGCTTATCGATTGGTTTGCGCAAAATTTATAGCGTTTACAAAATAGGGGATATTTTTATTGCATTTTTATTAATTATTTTTTTTTTACTACTAATGGTGGCGATCAGCGATTTTTTTCGTGACTGTGACATTATGGCGGACAATTTTGACACATTTTTGGGACCATTGTCATTTTCACAGCAAAAAATGCATTTAAATTGCATTGTTTATTGTGAAAATGACAGTTGCAGTTTGGGAGTTAACCACAGGGGGCGCTGAACGTGTTAGGCTTCACCTAGTGTGTGTTTACAACAGTAGGGGTAGTGGCTGTAGGTCTGATGTCATTGATTGTGTCTCCCCTATAAAGGGGATGACACGATCGATGCGCCGCCACAGTGAAGCACGGGAAAGCCGTGTTTACATACGGCCCTCCCCGTTCTTCAGCTCCGGGAAACGATCGCGACAGAGCGGCTATAAACGAATAGCCGCGCCGTCGTCCCGGATCGCTCCCCGAGGGAATCCGCCCGCCGCACGCAGCGGGGGGGGGGTCCCGATCGGACCCGCGGAAAGGCAAGGACGTATATATACGCCCATCTGCCTGTCCGTGCCATTTTGCGGACGTAAATAGTCGTGCGGCGGGCGTTAAGTGGTTAAGGGAAAAAAGCTGTTTAAACCTGACTAGCCTTATGTGGAAAAGTAATTACACCCCATGCTGAATCATGAATAAACTGTGAATAAACACAATTTTTTTAAAGCTGAGTTAAATTTCACTTGCCACACCCAGGCTTGATTACTGCCAGACCTGTTGAATCAATAAATCACATGAATAGAATCTGTCTGGCAAAGTGAAGCATGCTAACAGATCATAAAAAGCCACACATGCCACAATCTAAAAAAAAAAAAATCAAGAACAGATTAGAAACAAAGTAATGTACATGCATCTGTCTAGAATGGGTTTCAAAGCCATTTCTAAGGCTTTGGAACTCCAGTGAACCACGGGGTGAGCTATTATCCACAAATGGAGATAATTTGAAACAGTGGTGAACCTTCCCAAGAGTGGCCGGCCTACAAAAAATTACTCCAACAGCATGACGACAACTCATCTGGTCTGGTGCTGCTTTGTAGCTTCAGGACCTGGACGACTTACCATAATTGATGGAACCATGAATTCTGAGCTCTACCAGAAAATCCTAAAGGAGAATGTTTGTGACCTCAAGCTCAAACTCACTCATCCATGTCTTCATGGATCTTGCTGGAATGCAGATACATTTTTTGGGCCTGGAACATCTTTCTCTTGTTTCTGGGGGAGTAAGACCAAGCCTAAGGGCTGATGCATCCCTGGGAGATTATCAGCAGCTTCAAATAATAATTTTTATGACCTCAGCTCTTCCCTCTGACCTAACCTCCTGAAAGTATTGTGACGGATCTCGAATACCCCAGGTGGGCACATCCGCCAGACCTGTGTCTCCTGTCCTCCAAACGCACCCGCAGCCTGCAGATTCGCCATAACCAGCCCTTAACCCCTCAATCACGAGACAAGCCACACAGGTGTTGAGGGTTAAACATGCAGAGCATAAACTGTTTATTAAATACAAGACATACACTTTTACACACAGTTAGGGACACTCCCCTTAGCTTTGTCATAGAGGGGAGGGGGTGAACACGTGTACATTGAGACTACAGAAAAACATAATGAGATTATGGTAAGCAGGCAGCCTCTCAATACACATCCCCTGCAGAGAGATGTCTCCAGTCCAGACCATTGTCTATGCTATGTGCCATTTAACAACACAATTAGACACAGAAACAGGGGGGGGGGGATGGGGGAGAAGGGATGTAGCATTACATTACATTATCTCAATACCAGCTTGTCTCCAGTCTCTTCTGGGCCATAATCTGTGGGTAGGAGGCCCGCCCACAGTCCTTTCCAAAACACACAGTGACAGTGGGTTCTGTAACATTTCTCCCCTTTTAAAAACAGACTAACCAGGTTCCTGACCCTCAACTGGTCTGGACCTGCGTTACTCACAAACCTCCACCCCAGGCAAACAGGAAAAGTAAAAGTATGACTCTGGCGCTGGGGAGCAAAACCGCACACACGGTCTCCCGGGAATAAAAACAGCCGCTGCAGAGTGGGAACAGCTCTCCGCACTCCTCTGATCCAGGGCTGGGTTGCAGATATTGGGGGAAGCTGAATAATCCTCTGCCCGATGCCAGCGCTTCAGCTGGTAGGGAACGTAGGCTGGTAGGGCTATGCATTTGGGGAGGAAAAGGTACTTGTTTTTCTCCTGGTGTATTTACCAGCCGCTGATGCTGTTCAGAGGCCAACAGGGCTCTGCCCCGTAGCCAGCGCTTCTGCTAAGGGGACATATACAACGGTAGAGTCCAGCCGCTGGAGAGGGGTTAGGGTTTTCTCCCCAGCCAACGTTCTTGGATCGGAGACAGTGTTTCCCACCGTTGGTTGGCTAGAACCCACCTGCAGCTGACCTTACTCCCAGGAGGCATCCCACTGGACATTATGGATTCATTGATATGCCTGTTTTACACTTCCATCTCGTAAGTGTTTTTAACTCTTCATTGTCATGAATGTGTTTTATTACTGCACTTATTACTACACTTCTCTGCTTTGTTTTTCCTATAGGGTGGTGTACTTCCCTCTTCTGAAGTGCTGTTGTGGTGCATTAATCAAATTTTAAGAGCCAATAATGTACTGTTTGTTAAAGTCTACTTGTTATCCAGAGCACCCTATTCTCCACACTCCATGCTTATACTCACTGTGGAACCTAAGGTGTTAATCCTCTGCATTGTATAAAAAGGCTGTTTGATCCTGTCTTCTCTGATCCTCCTCTTTTTCCGCAGTCTCCAATCCATCTCCTGATAGTACAGAGCCTTGGGAGCCATCTTCACATGCTCAGTTTGGTGTGTATTGCTAGATTATTATTTTTTGGGAGGGAGCATGTGATCAGCACAGGGCCTATCAGCACTGTCCAGACAGAGGGTCAGGCATCATGCAGCCTCATAGGACAATCGTAGGAGAATGAAAACTCCTCCTACAAGCTTTAACCAGTGCTCGGCCAGACACTGATAGAAGTCAGAAGAATGCTATATACTGCTTAGAACAGATATTTAGCAGTTTATATTTACTAAAATAATTGCATGTCCATGTTCTGTGTACTGTGGGAGACCAGCTATAGTGAATGCAGGGTCCTGAGTTTAGTAACACTTTAAGCTCCCGGGAGCTTAGAAAATACCTGGTACTTTTAGGTATGGGATAGCATGACATTTTTGGGCCAATAAGCAAGCACCTATCATAGGTGTGCACACAGGGTGTGCCTGGGCACACCCTAATCACCCCATGTGCATTAGCATTATCCAGGAGTGGCACCAGTGGTCAGTGTAAATGCTCCCATTTGATTAAAGGCTAGGTTTAACCAGAGGAATACACTACACTCGTATTTAGAATGTAGAATATTATGCTCCCAATCAACTGTCTCCCACCATCAGAGCCTCCTCCATGTGGCAGCAAGTGGCGTTTTATGCGTGTTTGATTTTTGGGTGCACACCCTAATGCAATAGGATGTGCACAACTATGGTCACTATTGATAGGAAGGTAAGTACACTGCTCCAAAAAATTAAAGGAACACTTTTGAATCAGAACTCCTGGGATATTGATCTGGTCAGTTAAGTAGCAGAGGGGGGGGGTGTATACAGAGGGTTTTGGTTATCCGTTTCAGCTGCTTTGCTGTTAATTGAAATTAACAACAGGTGCACTAGATGGGCAACAATGAGACAACCTCCAAAACAGGAATGTTTTTTCAGGTGGAGGTGTCTGAATTTTTTTTCCCTACTCATCTTTTCTGACTGTTTTTCACTAGTTTTGCATTTGGCTATGGTCAGTGTCACTACTGGTAGCACAAGGCAATACTTGGACCCTATAAAGGTTGCACAGGCAGTCCAACTCCTCCAGGATGGCACATCAATACATGTCATTGCCAGAAGGTTTGCCGTGTCTCCCAGCACAGTCTCAAGAGCATGGAGGAGATTACAGGAGACAGGCAGTTACTCTAGGAGAGCTGGACAGAGCCGTAGAAGGTCCTTAACCCATCAGCAGGACCGGTATCTGCTCCTTTATGCAAGGAGGAACAGGATGAGCACTGCCAGAGCCCTACAAAATGACCTCCAGCAGGCCACTGGTGTGAATGTCTCTGACCAAACAATCAGAAGCAGACTTTATGAGGGTGGCCTGAGGGCCCGACATCCTCTAGTGTGCTCTGTGCTCACTGCCGGACACTGTGGAGCTCGATTGGCATTTTCCATTGAACACCAGAATTGGCAGGTCTGCCACTGGTGCCCCATGCTTTTCACAGATGAGAGCAGGTTCACCCTGAGCATATGTGACAGATGTGAAAGGGTCTGGAGAAGCCACGGAGAATTTTATGCTGCCTGTAACATTGTTCAGCATGACCGGTTTGGTGGTGGGTCATCTGATATGTTTTCAAAGTGTTCCTTTCATTTTTTTGAGCAGTGTATATGCTGCTGAAGAAGGGGAATTACAGTGAACCTCTTGCTTTACAATGCACTGGCAAAACACAAGTTCAGGTTAAGCCTGGGGTCCTTAGATTTTGTATACTACATGTACATTGTTCTGTTTTTAGTTACATTTTTCTATATCTAAAAAAAAACTTGGGGATGCAGCCAAATACAATAAAACGAGTGAGTAGTGGGCTACCATAACTGGGAGGACATTACTCGTAGTATACAAGGTGTTTCACAGATGAGATCTTGACATGTTTACATCTCTTGAGCCCATCAGCGGAGGAGAACACTCATTTTAAAGGTGGATGAAACATGGTGTCGATAACTCTGGCTGTTCCCTAGGTTTCCCTTGAACAACATTGGCTGGATGGACATCTTGGCAATACAGAATCTCTTTGTTTTTTAGGTATCAAATAAAATGCATCCCATATACCATCATAAATGTATTCTGTATTAAATGGAATTGTTTCTTTTAAGTTTTATAGATTAAATTCAGCATCATAATCAAAAAAATATTTTCATATATATAATTGCCTAATTTTTTTATATCAACTGCACTTCATTAATTTTATGCCACTTTGTCTTACAAAACTAAGCACTTTGTGCGCATGTTGAACTAACCGTGCTCACCGTTAAGGGCCTGGGTCCAAACCAGCGAGCTATGCTGTGTATGGCGATGTCTAATCCTGCTGAGCCACCTGAGATGCTGGACAGCATCATGTCTGATCCCTTGGACAATCCTGCCCTGTGTCTTGTTTCTGCTAAACCGTGAACTCTTTGCTTTTCCCACGAACCTCCTATTTAGGACATGCCTTTGCACTTTTTGTACGGCAGATTATTGTTATTTCTCCAGACAATATCTTGCTCTTATCACTCCTGCTGCTGTCCGTATCTCTGCTACTACTCGTTACTGACCTTTGGCTGGTTCCTCGACTACACTTCTGCCTAATCCCAACCTGCGACCACTTGTTACTAACCTTTGACTTATTTGCTTACTATACTGTTGCTTGATCCCTACCTGCTATATCTGCTACTGGACCCCGGCTTGCTCACCTCCTAGTGGGGCAGTCTTGACCTACCTGATGGCCTTGTACTGACATGCAGCTAAATCCATCTCCACCATGAGGAGCTCTGGTGAGCACTGGTTAGTACAGATGATCAATGTTTTAAAGTGGTTGTAAAGGCACAAGGTTTATTACCTTCATACATTCTATGCATGAAGGTAAAAAACCTTCTGTGTGCAGCAGCCCCCTAATACTTACCTGAGCTCCCTCTCAATCCAGCAATGTCCACACGAGCCTTGCTTTTCTGGGGACTTGCACTCCTGATTGGCTTTTGGCAACAGCGGCAGCCATTGGACACACAGAGCCATGGCTCGGGACCATGCCTGCTTGGGTGCCCCCAATATGTTCAGGTGTTTTTAACTAGCCTTGCAGCATAAATGTCATTTTTGCATGTGTGCGCTGTAATCTGTTTTGTACTGTTTTTTGTCTTATAGCAGCATAATCTTGAATGTAAAGCATTTTAGGGTGTGCCCCCCAAGTATGTTTTTGTATATTGTATAGACCCTGACCAGGTTTCTTGGGCTGGAGCACACACCCCCCCCCCCCTCATTACCTCTTATTAGTGGCCACCAGTGCATAGGAGGAATCCCTTCAGTTCTCCCACATAGAGGAGTTTTTCTCTTCTATGGTTGAGACACTAGGTCCTTCACTCTATTACTAGGGTAGGACCCACTAATTCGGGGTACTTTGTTGCAGTAAGTGGGCGTATCACTATATGACCATATAGTGTGACCAAACCCCCGTATTTTCTGAATATGTTCAGGTGTTTATAACTAGCCTTGCAGGATACATGTCATTTTTGCATGTGTGCGCTGTAATCTGTTTGTACTGCTTGCTGTTGGGGCGCCAGGTAGGAGGAAGGAGCCAGGAACCCCGGGGGGGACACAAGAAGAGGAGGATCTAGACTGCTCTGTGCAAAACCACTACACAGAGCAGGTAAGTATAACATGTTTTTTAGACTTTAATGTTGCTTTAAACCTTTAATCTATTTTCAGTATGTTCAAAATCATCCTTCATTGTTTATAGTTCCCAACTGTAGCTGTCTAACTCATTTTTTTTACTTAATCAGTTGCAAATGTTCTTATATGGTGACCCTGCCACCATTCCCTGTTGCTGGCTCTCAATATTAAGCCACTGCTTCACAATTTACAGCCTGCTTTGTGTTCTTCAGTTGGCCATTGGCCCAGCAATTTGATAGACCTGGAAGCAGCATACATAAAGGTAGAGAAAGGGGTCTTGGAAGAAATATTTCTGAGGACATGCCTTCAATGTCATCAATGGGAAATGAGCTCCCAAGAGTATTGTATCTGGAGTATCTGGTTATGTGTCACAGAGAGTAATAAAAGCTGTTTCTAGCTAAAGAAAATAAATAAAGAACATGTTCTAGAGGGGAAGGGAGGTTTTGTAGTAAATCTGGGTAATGCATATATACTGTATACTTTAACCACTTGCTTACTGGGCACATAAACCCCCTTCGTGCCCAGGTGAAATTTAACTGACATTTGCGCGGTCATGCGACGTGGCTCCCAAACAAAATTGACGTCCTTTTTTCCCCACAAATAGAGCTTTAATTTGGTGGTATTTGATCACCTCTGCGGTTTTTATTTTTTGCGCTATAAACAAAAAAAGAGCGACAATTTAAAAAATATATATATTTTTTTTACTTGTTGCTATAATAAATATCCCATTTTTTTTTTTAAAAAACTATTTTTTTTCTCAGTTAAGGTCGATACGTATTTTTCTACGTATTTTTGTAAAAAAAAAAAAATCGCAATAAGCGACTGGTTTGCGCAAAAGTTATAGCGCCTACAAAATAGGGGACAGAATTATGATTTTTTTTTTTTTTTATTAGAGCTCCACGTCCCTGCTGTCACCTGCTGTGTCACCGCCGATTGCGTGTACCCGGCGGTGACCCTGGCGCGCGCGGGTTATGCTTTTAAAAAGACGTCCAAAGACGTCCACTCGGCACTTGAGAGCCACGCTGTTGACGTCTTTTGTCAATAGCGCGAGTCTGAAGTGGTTAAAGCTGCACTCCAGATAAAAATCAAGTTTCCTCACGTTATTCCTTTCTCCCCAGCACTCCTCTTCTCTCCAACTCTCCAGGACTGCTGGTCATCAGAATGACCGGTGAAGAAAAGGGGTTTTGGGGCACCAATCGCGCATGAGGGATAAAGTAAGTTAAACTTCTTTTCAATTTTCCTCTAGCCAAAACTAGCACTTAACTCCTTTGTAGCCCCACTACAAGGATAACTTTGCATTTTAGCCAGAGTTCAGATGTAAGACCTATGGAAAGAGCTGAATGAGGCCAGCTGCAGAGAAAAGATTAGCATTTAGAAACATTTTTCCAAGCTGTCTGGTCACCCAACATCTGGAAATGCCTGTCTCATAAAGATCAGATCGTCTCCTGATAACAGCTAGACTGGGACATTGACATGACAAATGGGGCATTTAGTATCTACTGTAACCCAAGCTGAGATAGTAGCTCCGAATTCTGAGTTCTCAAAGCTTTTTGTTTATATTCCCCCTCGGGTTATCTTAATCTGAGTTTTTAATGTAGTCAAATTTAGCCATATTTCAGTAAGTTCCAGCATGTATTTTTAGGCAGTTTTATAAAAGATTGAGTGAAGTTTGGGATATAGTAATAATATCTGATCTTAAAATTCTCACACTCTGCGATTGGTGTATCACCAGATTTCCATCAACAAGGCAATTTTTTGCGGTAAAATGCCCAGGGCTAAATTTATACTCCCTGCCCCAACACCCACCAGGTCACCTGTCTTTTTTGATGCCTTCTACTACTCCAGTTGGTTGACTAGCCTTCATGATACACTACAACAATGATGCAAAGTTGGGGTGGTGAAGTTCCACACTTCAAATTCAGTAAGGGTTTCATTAGAGTAGGACAGGTGATGTATTGAAGCTGCCCTAAAGGCCTAGTTTAGCCTAACCCAATTTCCTGTAATAGCTAATTTGTGATAAAAAATTTATCAACCCAGAATTTCATACTGCAGGGGAAAAAGGGAATAGCTGCTCCAGGTGGGAACCCAGATGAATATCCTCCGTTGCAGACAACTAAGGTGCAGGCAATGCACTTAGAAAATCAGGAACAAAGATTGTCTCTGGACAGCCGCACTCTGAACAAATTGTAGCCTTTTATTAAAAGAAGGACAGCACTACAAGTCACAGCAAAAAAAATAAAACCTGACTGCTGACGCGTTTCACACTAAAACTAGTGCATAGATATGACTAAGCACTAGTTTCAGTGCGAAACGCGTCAGAGGTCAGGTTTTATTTTGCTGTGGCTTGTAGTGCTGTCCTTCTTTTAATAAAAGGCTACAATTGGTTCAGAGTGCGGTTTTCCAGAGACAATCTTTGTTCCTGCAGAATTTCATACTATTTGCCTGCTGTAAAATGTACTTTTGTGTGAAATACCTGGTGTTTCTGTCAGTCCCTCTACTTTCCTATTCAAAACTGACCACACTAGGCATGAGAGCACAGCTTAGTAAGTTTCTTGCTGTGCTGGAACTCAACCTGCTCTCCTCCAATGATCAGACTTGTCCTGACATGCCTCCCTTCCTTGCACAGCCATTCACTGGGAAGACCAGTGTGCTACTGTCTCTACTTCCCCAGGTCTCTAACTACTCATGCAGCTGAGAGCAGAGGTTATGTGATCACTTATAAAAAGGGAAAACAAAGGCATTTATAAAGTTTTTTTTTATTTGTATACACAAATGTTTTGTCTTTCATACCTATTTTAAACTGGAACGTTTACATATACTTTAAGTAAAAGAATGATAGCTCCAATTTGTATAAATCTGTCCAAATATACATCTGTCACAATAAAAGTGTTGTTAATAAAAAGACAGTCAACACATTTCAGGGAATTTAAAACGCTCCCCCTTGGGGTAAAATTTTTACAAAAGAAGACATTATATATAGTGGTTATCCAAATTCTACATAAGCGTTTTGTTTAAAAAGATGCATTATATGCAATTATGTAAATTGGAAATGATTTTACATCATAAATAAAAGGATATAATTTAATGCCAAAAAAATCTATAAATCATTAAGAACAGCAATATCGGAGACCAAGGCAGGTGACAATAGCTGGAAGGGTGGCAGTCTGGAACCCCTCTTGGAAGAGCTGTATGACAATTTTCACAGACACTTTTAAATGTGACATGTTTATAACAGTCAGTGTTATAATGTATAAGTGGCTTCATGCCTCCTCTGGTAGCCCGGACGACCAAGGCCCCGGCCATGTTGGCTATGCGTAAATCCAGCCTGGATATAACCTAGTACACTACAACTATGTGGAAATGTGGGTAGGGGGCGCTGATAAACAAACATGAAAATCCAAAAGAACAGTGAACATATAAAAGTGTATAAAATCACAATAAAGTGCATGTGCAATAAAGTGCCAAAGAAAAAAATGTGCAATAATGCTAAAGAGACGTGATCTCATCCATAAAATGAGTATGCAAAAAACGCACACAGAGAAAGTCCATAGAATAAATGAACTAAATAGCTAGTGTCCATATGATCCTTGTTGTCACTGTGCATGTGATGAGATAAAATAAGATGATAAGCAGGTTTCCACCTTCACCAAAGTGCATAAAGGATGGCCCCTTACCGCATGGAGTTGACCTAATTCGCTAGAAAGAGGTCAATTACAGCTTGTTGTCACCATTGGACAATAAATAGGCACCTGAGATTCCTGCTGGTCAGCTGATTAGAGCGTCATAGGGGTATAAAAACAGAGAGATACTGCCATAGCATGATACCGTTTATTTAAAATGTTAAAAACAGACACAATGCCGAGTGGAGGCTTACTTGAATAGTGCCTGCATCCCGGCACTGAGGCTTTAGGCTTGTCAATCAGAAGAAAGATCGTGGGAAACGATTATAATAGAGAGCGAAGTCCGCGCTGGAAGGATCTGCAGCGTGCGCTCCACCTCGCAGGACTGAGAAGCCAGCCGGACAGGGAGATGCTGTGCGTGGTCTGCGTGTCGCCTCGACGTACGTTTCAATATGTCGTCATCAGGAAGCGCGACACTACAACTATGCCTGAACTGAACAAAGAAGGCCTGCTAAGTCAGGCTGGATTCTCTGTATTAAAAAAATATCTGCTTTTCACCTATGACTAAAGTGAACCTTAAAAAAAATAAAAATGAATCTCCCAACCTGTAAAAGTATTCATACACATCATTACCGGTGATAAAGGCCCCATCATTGTATTGCTTATTCTAATAATCGTTACCTCATATTTAATTGCAGCGGTTGTTGTGGTCAGATGTTCACGGGAGTAGAGGTCAGAGTAATTGCATGTTTAAAACTATTTATGTTTCCAAGTATGAGACGCTCTGAAAAAGATGCCATTATATATCTAGTTAGGTTAGCAGAGCGATGTTCTGAAAGCCTCTGGAGAGGCGGCTGAGCCGATAATCTGTAAATCATTAGTAGGGAAAGTAAAAGCGTGGCTCAAAAGAGCATCGATGATTGTGGATTTTACAACTTAATAGGCCATTGCGTTCACTTCCTGTATGGAAAAAATATGTAATGGCTCCCAAGAGGGGTATATAAAAATATGGCCTGAAATGGCATCCTTTATCCACATAGCGATTAACCCTCTGTGTACTTGTGCCTTTGTGATTCCAATCATTGCTGTCAAAAGTATTTTTTTATCATTGATAATTATTTATGTACATTTTTTTGGCTAGCCTTCTACAAAGGTCAGACTGCCCAATAAAATGTAAGTGGACTATTGGGCAATCTGAAGTACATTTGCATTAGAAGCCAAAAGAGGAACTGAACTCTGAATGGTGCATCCAAAAAAGGCAAGCAGAGGCCAGAGGACTAGTTACCAACATTGCCTGTGGTCTCCTTGCAGCTGATTTGTGGAGAAATTCAAGACCAAAGGGTACTGCTTAGGCACAATTAAGGCTGGCCCAAGACATTGTGCTGCCTGGGTCCAAGAATGAAATGCTGCCCCCCCCCACCCTCTCCAAACAAAAATTACCCCACCAAGTATATAGACAGGCTAGGGTAGTATATAGATAGGCCAGGGTAGTATACAGACAGGCTAGGGTAGTATAGGGGCAGGCTAGAGTAGTATATGGACAGGCTAGGGTCGTATTTGGACAGGCTAGGGTAGTATACGGACAGGCTAGGGTAGTATAGAGACAGGCTAGGGTAGTATAGGGACAGGCTAGGGTAGTATAGGGACAGGCTAGGGTAGTATAGGGACAGGCTAGGGTAGTATAGGGGCAGGCTAGAGTAGTATACGGACAGGCTAGGGTAGTATACAGACAGGCTAGAGTAGTATAGGGGCAGGCTAGAGTAGTATATAAACAGGCTATGATAGTATATGGACAGGCTAAGGCAGTATAGGGGCAGGCTAGGGTGGTATTTAGACAGGCTAGGGCAGTATAGGGGCAGACTGGGGTAGTATATAGACAGGCCAGGGCAGCATAGGGGCAGACTGGGGTTGTATATAGACAGGCTAGGGTAGTATATAGACAGACTGGGGCAGTATAGGGGCGAGCTAGGGTAGTATAGGGACAGGCAGAGCGGCTGGGGGGGCAGTTGTCGTCATGACACACAAAACTGCTGTAAAATAAGTCTTGGTCGTCAATTTGCTGGAGAAGGAGAAGCGGCCATGGGTAAATTTGCTTCCCCGCCACCCCCCAAAGTGCTGCCTGGGTCCAATGGACCCACTGTGAGCGATGGTAGGGCTGGCCCTGGTCACAATTAACACTTTTAGAAATCAATATGTTGGCGTTACACTTTCTTCATGTGCTAGTGTTATATTACTCATTATATATTTTTACTTAGTGCTCATATAAATATCCACCCCCTATTGTACACAATATCACTATGCCTCTTATCAGTTTTGTTGCTTTTCTCTGCACTTTCTCCAGTTCCCCGATATCCTTTTGGTGAACTGGGGCCCAAAACTGAACTCCATATTCCAGATGAGGTCTTACTAATGATTTGTATTGGGGCAAAATGATATCTCTCTCTCTCTGGAGTCCATACCTCTCCTAATACAAGAAAGGACTTTGCTTGCATTGCATGCTATTATTGAGCTTATGATCTATCAGAACACCCAGAACCTTCTCTACCATTGATTCCTTCAGCTGTACCCTGGAGTGCATATAGACAAGAAGAGGCTGAAAGAGACTGAAGAAGATCAGCAGTAATGAGGTTCAAAAAAGGAAGAACAAAGGTACAAACAGTATTTTATTATTAAAAATAGCAATTGTTTTAACTAAATTTCAGCTCAGTTAGCTTGGATTGCCAAACGTGTACAGTTACAGCAGCCTCAAAGCTGACACCACAATGTGCTTGTATGTGACTTCAGAATGGCCCAAAGAACCTTCTATACACTAAGGGAGCCCTCCAAATTCAGGCATAACTCAGACTTTAACACATTCATTGCTGCCCTTCCATCCAATTGGTTTCTGTCCTTTGGAGGCTTTCAAATTGGTTAGTTGCAGAATGAGGGGCAGAATAGGATGGACATGGCAAAGGTCTTCCCTTTCCAGGATTCAGAGCATGTTTATGAAGTGTAATCCGACCCTGGAAAAAGTTCAGTTTTAGCTTGGTCAGGGGAGGAAAGGGTTACAATCTTTTTCCTGTTTGGAAGATGTCCCTCACTTCTAGTCCCAGTGATGGGGACCCCCAAAACAGTAAGTGGGGAGAAATATTTTTGTATTAGTATTGCTTTGTTTGGTAAAAGGGTCAAATTGCCGAAAACATGAATTAAAAATTATCATGTTCCTCTACAAAATCCAAAACTTTGATGGCTTCAAGCAATTGATGTACCTTGTAACTCCATGGCATTACATGACATCATTTTTTTCATCATTTTTAATTTAGTCCAAATGGTAAGTGGATATAATATATATATAATACGTTTCTATAATCACAGATACTGTATGTAAGCTATCACTTTCCTAGAGTTTAATGGAAAATATTGACATTAGATTTTCAAGGGTATTAGCTATCTGAAGAGCATTGGAAATAATGAATCTTAAATTAGTTTCAGACATTTGAAAGTACTGCCATTTATAAAATCAAGATATCCTCTATTCCAAATGGATACTCAGTAAAGCCTAGTTTTGTTCAAGGATAATCAGAAATGCCATAAGATCTGGTACGGTGGTTCAATTGGACAGGACACTTCCTGGAGCTGATAACAGAAACGGATGTTAGAGATTCCTTTAAAATGCTCCCCTGGCTTCCAAGCATATGCTTTTGTTAACCTGCAACCTCATCATTCAAACTAATTATCCTTTCCATTATCCTTCTCAGGACAATGTGCTTTCAGTTAATATTGATTTTCGCTTAAGTTTAAACTGATCATGTTACTTTGTATTTCGTGGTTTTCATTGGCAGGCAGGGTACAAGGCCATTGTATTTATCCCCATGGAAAAGACAAAACTGGATTGGTTGGCTAATACTACACGGTCCTGTGATGCAAAAGGCAGTTGAGGTATGTGCAAATTGGCTATTAGTGAATGAAAAGGGAGAGTACAGGACTAAAGGGGATCTGAACTCAAAAAGTGAAAATTGCTATCTTAGATAAACTTCTAACAATGTAAATACTTAAATAAGTACCTTGAAATATGTATATTTTATCTTGCATTTCTTCTAAACAAATGCAGTATACTTCCTGGTATTTGAGTGTGCCTAGGCATATCTATGCATTGAGATTGCAATGTGAGATCATCTAAGGCAGTGTTTCTCAACCTTTTTTCAGTATAGGCATCCTTTATAATTATAGACAATCTCGAGGCACCCTCCAAAATTATGAACATTCTTGAGGTTCCCCATTCTAAAATGTAAAAACTATTCTAATAGTTTTACATAATTCAGAAACATCAATAAACATAGGACACCCAACGTTAGAGGCGATTTGTTCTCCCAAAGCAAATACATTATGGCAAACTGGTATTCACTAGTATTCCAATGTTTCTCTTCTCCCTCAGTTTTTCTCCATCACTTAGCTAATGAGACCCCAAAACTGATGGAGAGAGAGGCAAGGGAGGGTCAAATAAGGATGATATGCAGGCAATTGACATCCTCCTTGTCAACTGATGATGTCACTTGTCTTTAGGTTGTTAGGAGGTCGGCAGCTAGAAGTTTGTAATCCAAGACATAGAATGGATATGAATCCAGGGGATTCTAGCCCACCAGACTCTTCCTATAAAGAAATAAACCTTGTAGACTCTTTGAGGAGAACCTAAACTGTGGAAAGTTGTGCCCATAAAAGGCAAGTAGCGGGCCAAGGACTACTCATCAGGATTGCCTATAGGTTTACTGAATCATATTTTTCCTATTATTGACTTACTATGTCTTGTTCTGCACTGTGCTGTATTTCTGCATGAAGGCAGCCATCAAAAAGACCTGCTGACTTCCATCATCCAATCATGTGCAGGCAAAAATGCTGTTTGTTTTTTTTATTTTCCTGGCATGTGATTGGATATTGTTTGCAAATTGAAACTCTGGAGCAACTGAACTTTAAAAAGTGCACAGTGTATTTGTCTTTCTTTAGTAAATCAACCCCTAATTGTCAGAGTCAGCAGTGCCTTAGATCAGTCTTTTTTAACCAGGGTGCCCAGGCACCCTGGTGTGCCTTGAGGTTTCTTCAAGGGTGCCTTGACAAAATGCCTAAAAATGTACAATGAAAACCTGTGGCTTTGTGTAACTAAAAGGCAGGTTTCATCCACCGGCTTGTATAACATTTTGTATCTATAGATAAAGTATGTATATATATATATATATATTTATATATATATATATATATATATATATATGCACACTATATTGTCAAAAGTATTGGTACACCTGACTTTACACGCTCATGAACTTTAATGGCATCCCAGTCTTAGTCTGTAGGGCCCGCCCTTTGCTGCTATAACAGCTTCAACTTTTCTAAGAAGGCTGTCTACAAGGTTTAGTAGTGTGTCTATGGAAATGTTTAACCAGTCTTCCAGAAGTGCATTTGTGAGGTCATGTTGAACGAGAAGGCCTGGCTCGCAGTCTCCGCTCAAATTCATCTCAAAGATGTTCTATTGGGTTGAGATCATGACTCGGTGTAGGACAGTCAAGTTCTTCCACCCCAAACTCGCTCATCCATGTCTTTATGGCCCTTGCTTTTTGCACTGGTCATGTTTGACCAGAAAGGGGCCATCCCCAAACTGTTCCCACAAAGTTGGGGGCATTGAAACTCTCCAACATGTCTTGTTACGCTGACACCTTAAAAGAGTTCCCTTCACTGGAACTAAGGGGCCAAGCCAAACACCTGAAAAACAACCCCACACCATAATGATTTGGAGCAGTGCACAAAGCAAGGTCCATAAAGACATGGATGTGCGAGTTTGGGATGGAGGAACTTGACTGGCATTTTAATTAAATACAAAAAAACATTCAAAATCAATATTTCTATTTAGTGTGGTTGACTTTTTTGGGATGTCAGGGCTGGGATACCATGAAAGTTCTTAGTTCTTCCTTGCTGTCATGGTCATTATAAAACCATTGTTGGTGTCAGTCTCCTCTCCAAGATTTTCCATAAACTAGGGAAAGCAGCTGAATGGCATTTTTATTATGATCTTGTAGGAGAGGTGGAGATATTATGGGAAACATTATCATAGGACTCTCATAGAGATAAATAAAACCGGAGAGAATGGAGGGTTATTCAAGCTACTGTATATCCAGCCCAAAATTACGTGCCATCTTTGGTTAAGCACATTTGTGGACTAACCTGTTGTTCAGTACCCGGCCAAGCTTCTGAATATACATACCCTATGTAGATACGGTGCAACTGTGTTTCCAAATCTACTCTAACAATGTCTAGGCATATTATGAATGTTCAGGAAGTCCGGGGATTGGAGATGAGCAACTCAGTTCACCATAACAGATATTTAGTCCAGATCTGGCAATTGTAATAAATTTCCTTTTTTTTCTTGAGTTCAGATACACACCAAGGGCCAGATTCAGAAAGGATTCTGAATGTGAGGCGTCGTATCTCGGCACCTGATTCAAAGAATCAGATACGCCAGAATTTGTCTAAGATACGACTGACGTAAGTCTCTTACACCGTCGTATCTTAGGCGCATATTTACATTGGCCGCTAGGGGCGCTTCTGTATATTTCCGCGTCGAATATGCAAATGTCCTAGATACGCCGATTCACGAACATACTTGCGCCCGGTGTATTAAAATATGCTGTTTCCATAAGGCGTACGACCGGCGTAACTTTACCCCTCATAAAGCAGGGGTAAGTCATGTTAAGGTATGTACGTCGGCACAGCGTCGTATTTTACGTCGTTTGCGTAAGTCGTACGTGAATGAGGATGGGTGTAGGTTACGTTCACGTCGACTAAGCATTGAGTCGGCGTAACTTAGGGAGAAAATTTGACGTGATACTGAGCATGCGCACGCATGCGCCGTTCATTAGGTGCGTCATTTACGTGGGGTCATGATTCATTTCCATACAACACGCCCCCTACCAGCCTACTTTGAATTACGCCGGCCCATTTACGCTACGCTGCCGTAACTTAGGGCGCAAGTTCTTTGTGAATACGGTACTCGCCTCTCTAAGTTACGGCGGCGTAGCGTATATGAGATACGCTACGCCCGCCTAAACTTAAGCCATTCTTTCTGAATCTGGCCCTATATCAGCAAAATAGGTTACCAATGGCATATGTGATAACTGATGCAAATCTGGTCACCCTTACAGAACAAAAAAGAAACTCCACACTGTAAAAAAAAAAAAATTGAAACAGCTTTATTTTTACAGAAGAAAAAAAAACACAGTTCAAAAGAGGTTGCTGGTATTATTAAAAAAAATGCATACCAATGACTAATAATTGCAGCAAAATAGCACTTCTCAAATACTGTTTATATAAATATAAATCAACGACAAGCTAAATCTGTATGCAAAATGTTGTTTTTACATGCAACTGGACTGTAAAATCACATTTTATCCTCTGCCATAAAGTACATACTTTCACAACAATAAATGGAAAACAGACTCATTTCTAATACTTTAAGGAAAATTTCCATTTTTATTTTTTTGCTTTTTTTACTAAAAAAGCAGCCTTCTCGAATTGCCATGTTTTGATTTTCAGATCTGTTTTTCTTTTATGTTCACTTTGTTAATAAACTCATATTTATTAGCAGCCTCTGTTCTTTTCAGTGAAAATACCACAGCTGTAAAAAGGGCTTAATTTTTCTCATACCAGTAGAGTGGTCTGTCATACTGAAGTCTGCTATTGCCGGATTAATTATTTAAAGGATAAGTTCACTTTGACTTAAAAATCATTATTGCACCCTTCCTGAGCTCTGTGTTAAGAAATGATAAAATCACCAGTTCAGCAGCCCAACTTACATAGTATCCACACAAAAAAAGAACAAAGGCGCACCAGCCTAGTGTATTACCGCTATAGCAAATTTATTGAAATATAATATACAAGACCTACTCACAACTGTGGTAGAAAGGATCGCAGTAAGAGGCTTATTCGACACAGGCTGCAGTATGTAGACCCCAAACCTCACTCCAACAGGTCATGGAGGAAATGAAGAGGGTCACTGCTGGCTGACGCGTTTCAAAGCACAAAGCTTCTTCATCAGGAGAACGAATAAACCAGTCTCCCAGCAGGTACACAATCCAACAATGGATCCTCTCACACAGCATCATGATGCAGCCTGTGTGGAATAAACCTCTTACTGCAATCCTTTCTACCACAGTTGTGAGTAGGTCTTGTATATTGTATTTCAATAAATTTGCTATAACGGTAATACACTAGGCTGGTGCGCCTTTGTTCTTTTCTTGTTTGCTATTAGGATATCCCCAACCATGAAGGGAAGCAAGGCCAGTTGTATCATTATTTTCATGGACCATTGATTGTTCTACAATCCACTCATGCACAGGAGTATTTGCTTTCTGTTTACATAGTACCCACCTCTAGTGATCTGTACCTAAAAGTAAAGATTGCAAAAATTAATGAGGAAGACCAGGACAGCCGCACTCCAGAAAAATGTTCCTTTTTATAAAAAAATTGTCACAAAACTGACATGTCATAGCAAAAGTAAGGGAAAACAGCTGACGCGTTTCACACTGTCCTACAGTGCTTAATCATAGCTAGCTATGATTAAGCACTGTAGGACAGTGTGAAACGCGTCAGCTGTTTTCCCTAACTTTTGCTGTGACATGTCAGTTTTGTGACTAATTTTTAATAAAAGGGAACATTTTTCTGGAGTGTGGCTGTCCTGGTCTTCCTCATCAATTTTTGCATGTTATTGCATTGCCGGCACCCAGGGTTTGGATTTGGTGAGAGAGTTCTTTGATCCATCTGAGCGGTCACCCTTCTCCCTATAAAAAGATTGGTGCCTTCATTAAGATGGGGAAAAGAGCGAAGGGATTTTGAGGAACTATATTTTGTCTCAAAATTCTAAATGTCCCAAAACTTTGCTCATTGAGCTTAAAAGTTGAAAGCTGCTTGAGGGTTTGTGTTGGGTATTCTGTTCCGCATTGACGCTCAGTGGTCTGGAAGGAATGTCTGTTCTTTTATTGGTTCCGGTCATGTACATATATTATTAATATGTGTAGCTAAGTCCCGGGACTCTCCAGGCCTAATGGTGACCTCCAGAGTTAATGACGGCGGACATCCTTCTGTGTTGAGTGGGTTACGAGGCATGGTGGGTGCAATGTAAGGTAGATTAATGGGCGCCAGACACTTCTTGTGAATGCAAAGAGATTTATTGTCTCTTAAACCGAACTGTGGAAGAGATGGTTAGGGCCAGGACACTTTAAGTGCAATGCTAATTAGCAGACTCTAAGACTTCTATAGGTAGACAGCCATGCAGGGAAAGGCATCCATTCAGACACCACATCTGCATGTGTAAACACGCTGTCTCCTATGGCAACAATCTTGAATAGTTTCTAACAAAGGTTGTAATGAACTCTTTCACTTCCTCTACAATCTCATTCTTAGATATTCACTCAGCTGAGCTATCACCTAGACCCGCTGATCCACTGCCACTGGATCTCCTGAGCTCTTCCAATTTACTTACTGAGGATCTTCCTCAAGCGTCACCCCCGTGTCCTGCTGGGTCCCTATCTTGGCACTCACAGATACTCCTAAAGCGTCACCCCACTGGCCTGCTCGGTCCCTGGCTTGGCACACAAGACTACTCTGCAAGCGTCACCTATGCCATCTGGGTCCCTGGCTTGACACCTGCTAAGGTTTCCCAAATTCTTCACTACTGTCCCCAGTTGGTGAAAATACTGCTCTGACACTTGCTTCAGCTACTCACAGTGGTCCCTGTTAACGAGGTGGATGGTCCCTTAGTGGCAACAGCTTCCCCTCTATCTCCAACCATAATAGGTTCTCTGGCCAGCAGAACCATGACTTTTGTTGGACTGCAATCTTGCGCTGCTCTCTTGCTTCTGGATAGGCCCTCAGACAGCCTAGCAGACAGATGTCCCTGGGATGGCCTAGCAGCCCGGGGCAGTACAACACACTTCCACCCAGACAGCCATCCAGGTGGCACAGAACATCGATCACCTGACCTCACCCATACAAATTGGCTCTCCCAGTAAGCCAAGGGATCCAAGAAGATCCCTGCCCATTGGCTGAGACACCCCATCCATTCCTAATCTGTCCTTGCAATGCCCTTGACTTATCTAATGCCACCAGATACCCAGCCATCTAGTGAGAGAAGTGCAGCAATTTCAGAATTGGGGTGGAATAGGCAACTATCACTTGGCAGGTAAATTTTCTAGCAACCCTGCCTAAACATCAGAGTGCTACATCCGGACATACAAAAAATGTGTACCGTATTTTCCGGCGTATAAGACGACTTTCTGGATGCAAAAAAATGCATCCAAAGTCGGGGGTCGTCTTATACGCCGGGTACAGTCTCAGTACTCACTTTTTTCCCAGCGCTGACAGTGTCCCATGCTGCGATCGCGATCGTGAAGGATTTCAAAGCCGCGCCTTCACTGCAGAGTGTTCTGTGATAGGATGAACAAAAATCTTCCCAGCAGCGCCTCTGTTCTTTGTTCCTCCTATCACAGATGCCTTCTCATCCTCGGACGAGATGAGAAGACGTCCGTGATAGGCGGGAAACATAACAGAGGCGCTGCTGGGAAGATTTTTGTTCATCCTATCACAGAACACTCTGCAGTGAAGGCGCGGCTTTGAAATCCTTCACGATCGCGATCGCAGCATGGGGGACTGTCAGCGCTGGGGAAAAAAGTGAGTGTTAATGCACTGGGGGGGGCAACAAGTTCAGGCACAGTGGGGGCAAGTGATGGCAATGTGGGGGCATGTAATGGCACAATGGCAATGTGGGGGCATGAAATGGCACAATGGCAATGTGGGGGCATGTAATGGCACAATGGCAATGTGGGGGCATGTAATGTAATGGCACAGTCTGGGCATGTAATGTAATGGCACAGTGAGTAATGTAATGGCACAGTCTGGGCATGTAATGTAATGGCACAGTGAGTAATGTAATGTAATGGCACAGTGAGATTTGAAAAAGCCTGTTTCTGTCAGCGGTTCTGGCTACCCCTCAGCTTCCAGAAAGACAGTAAGAAGGGGGTAGTCTTATACAGTGAGTATATCCCAAAATCAAAATTTTTCCTGGAAAATTAGGGGGTCGTCTTATACGCCGGGTCGTCTTATACGCCGGAAAATGCGGTACATACAAAATGTGTATGTACATGCAAAAAATCATTTTGAGAGAGTTATCGCATCTACAGTTTTGCTATAATGTATGATCTTTTTTTGTTCTTTTGATGATTTATCATGTTGGTCAGATGATATCCAGCTATGCCCCCTGAAGAAGATCTAGACTGTTATCGAAAACACGTCAGGCTTTTACCTGGATATTGTATGATAATTATTTCTGAACCCGTGATCAACAATGTTTCATAAGGATTGATGAATATTACAGGGCTCAAAATTTCAAGTCCTGAACTACTAGCCAGGCCTTAAGAGTTGCCTCCCAGCACTTTCACAAATTCCCCCCAGTTCTCACAAATGCCCCTTTAGCTCTCTCACCTCTCAAAAATGCCCCCAAGCTATCAAAAAATGCCCTCCCGCTCTAAACTCGAGCAAATGTTTCCCCAGCTCTCACAAATGCCGACCAGCTCTCTCACCTTTTACAAATGCCCCCCAACTCTCACAATTGCCCCCCAACTCTCACACCTGTCTAAAAATGCCCCTCCTGCTCTCACCTCTTACAAATGGCCCTCCAGCTCTCACAAAATCCCCCCAACTCTCTCACCTCTTGCAAATGCCCCCCAGCTCTCTCACATTTTACAAATACCGTCCAGCTCTCTCACCTCTCAGAGATACCCCCAGCTCTCTCACTATCTCTTTGATATTATCAGTAGCCAAGAACTACTTTATCACTCTTATGCAGACGATACGCAATTGTATTTTCGCATCTGCAACAAAAAGGATCATCATCTCAGTTTAGAGAAATGTCTCTCTTCGATAGAAAACTGGATGACTAAGAGTTATCTTAAACTCAACAGTTCCAAAACAGAACTTCTTATGTTTCACGCCAGCCGAAAGAGTCAACTGGCAACAACCTGGACACCGCCGCCCATTCTGGGCCAAATCATCACCCCTAGCTCCAAAGTCAAAAGTCTAGGAGTCCTTTTTGACACCTTCATGACAATGGACGCACAAATAGGGTCAGTAGTCAGCGGATCGCACCATTTGTTGCGCCTACTACGCAGACTTATTCCATTTATCCCCAAAGAAGACGTAGCAGTCGTGGTGGGAACAATCGTGAATTCCAGACTGGACTATGCAAATGCCCTTTACCTCGGACTCCCAAAGTACCAAATCTCCCGTCTGCAAGTCGTACAGAATACGGCCGCCAGACTGGTGACTGGGAAAAAAACATGGGAATCAATCTCACCTTCGCTGAGAACCCTTCACTGGTTGCCAGTAAAAGACAGAATTGTATTTAAAGCACTCTGCCTGACACATAAGTGCATCCATGGGAAGGCGCCGCAATATCTTTGCGAAAAGATAGAACCTCACAATTCTAATCGCGTTCTGCGATCCACTGACCAAAATCTGGTCAAGGTGCCAAAAACCAAATACAAGTCCAAAGGAGAAAGAAGGTTTGCTTTTCAAGGTCCGAGACTATGGAACGCTTTACCAACCAGCGTTCGGTTGGAGGAAAACCACCTGACTTTCAGAAGACAGATTAAAACTCTGCTCTTTTGATGTCATGAGACACGAAACATCAAGCGCCCAGAGGCGATTCAGTTCGCATGTGCCGCGCTATATAAGTTTTTCATTCATTCATTCATTCATAATGTCCCCCCCAGCTTTCTCACCAATGCCACCCCCAGCCCTCTCACCTCTTAGAAATAGAAAATGCAGCCAGCACCGTGCTGTTTGGTATTACTGTGCTTTTTTTCCCTTCAACACAGTGCTGTTGACACCCCCGACTGTCAGGACTGTAGCACAGAGCCTGAGGAAGAGTTTAACAGCACTTCACTTGGCTCCATGCTACAGTCCTGACAGACGGAGAAAGAAGCCACCTCTGACCAGAACAAACAAAATTATGTAGGCGGTTGCGGCGCTGGGACCCATGGCACCCACCAGCAAATGTGGGGCATATGCCCTGGGTGCCTGGTGCTCACACACAAAAGCTGCCACACAGAAGCCTTCTACCTCTGTGTGAGATGGTAAAACATGCAGGGCTGCAGGATTCCTTACCAGTCTCACACGTGTCAATATCAGTAGTCTCACTTGTGCTCATCAATACAACTTCACTTGCGCCTGTCAGTAGTCTCACTAGTGCCCATCAATACAGCCTCACCTGTGCCTGTCAGTAGTCTCACCTGTGCCCATAAATACAGCCTCACCTGTGCCTGTTAGTAGTCTCACCTGTGCATGTCAGTACAGTCTCACCTGTGCCTGTCAGTTGTCTCACCTATGCCTTTCAGTACAGTCTCACCAGCGCAGAGGAAACGTCCAGCTGGCCGTTCAACAGAGAGCGGGGATTGCCCACTGTAAGCTATCATTTCAATTGCTGGGTTCCCGGCACCGCTCATGTCTAACAGTCCTGCCTCCTCTCCTTGCGCCACTCACGTCACAAGTCCCGCCTCCTTTACCTGTGCCTCTCATGTCACACAGTCCTGCCTCCTCGCCCGGCACCTCCCGGAATTGGGCTGGTGTTCTGTCTATCAAATGCACAGGATGAGAAGTCAGGACTGTGTGACGTGATTGGGTATTCTTTGCTAAGTGAAGCCTTACCTCATTTACTAAGCTCTGGAGCAACAGCACCTGCAGAGTGCACAGTCTATCTGCCCTTAGTAAATCAACCCATTTAAATCTATGTTAACACTTGTATATTTTTTTC
Organism: Rana temporaria; assembly: GCF_905171775.1. Classification (NCBI taxonomy): domain Eukaryota; kingdom Metazoa; phylum Chordata; class Amphibia; order Anura; family Ranidae; genus Rana; species Rana temporaria. Next base: position 177,669,024 of record NC_053495.1, read on the forward strand.
AGTTTGATTGTTTTAAAATATTTAAAAATTGTACTTTTTGTCTTTAAAATATAAAAGAAAGTTTTGTAAATCTTTGAAAATAAAAGCCCAATTTGTCTCCTCTCCAGAAACAATATATGACTCACTTCTGGATCATAAGTAATTACAAAGTTATTGCTGAATACATTGGCCATTTAAAATATGTATAAATCTTCTAGAAACTTATGAAAGCTGAACAATTGATAGAGTAGGACACTTAACAACATACAGTTTATTTCCTGTTCAGTAATCCAATAAATCATTTGTCATGGACATGCAATGATGTCTGGCAGCTTACCTTCTCCTCATGTGTCCAATTTGAGGCCTGACCCTCTTCTGGCTGCCTTTTTATCATCAGTCCTTCCTGTATGGCCCCACCCCAGGCCATCCCAGGAAGTCTATATTAACTGTTGCACTGCAGTTCTGCTTTGCTGTTCAACCTTGTTGTTAGCTTAAGTTCCTGTCTGCAGTGTGCTACGTTTACCTTCCTGTGTACCGTTTTTGGCTCGTCCCTGACTTCTTCTGTTTGCCTGTGACCCTGACCTTTTGCCTGTCCCTCGGTTACCCTTGTCTGCCTGTTGCCGTGACCTCGGCTTACCCATCACTATCGCTTGTCCTGGTTGCTGCTTCCCCTCTCTCCCTGCGGAGCGTGACCTAGGGGATCCCAGGGGTCGCGACCTGGATCCAGCTGCAGCGAAGGCCATCCTCACCACTAGAGGCTCTGGTGAACACAAAGCTGGGTCTTAGACTCTGCGCCCTGGGGAATCTTGGGCTCATGCTTCCTCCCTGATTGCAGCAGTCGGCTTTAGGGTTCACTACCCTGTGGTGCATGCCTGACCCCTACAGGGTGCACTTGTCACCTGGCCACAGGTGACCTGACATCAATATCCCAAACTAGGACTTTTAGCCCAAATACAGAGCAATAGTAATAGTATTTGTATTCAATATTTATCATTTACTTGACCCAAAAAAAAAAAAAAGTTTTTTATTTTAACCACTTGATCTCCAGAAGATGTGCCCCCCTTAATGACCAGGCCATTGTGTGTGATACAGCACTGCATTACTTTAACTGATAATTGCCCGGTCATATTTTTTACTTTCTGCTATATAGCCAATAAAAAAAAATGGAAAAAATCTAATTTCTCATCAATTTAGGCCAATATGTATTCTGCCACATATTTTTGGTAAAAAAATTCAAATAAGTGTATATTGATTGGTTCTGTGCAAAAGTTATTGCGTCTACAAACTATGGGATCTTTAAAAAAATTCATTATTTACTAGTAATGGTGTTGATCAGCGACTTTTAGCGGGACTGTGATATTACGGCATGCAGATAGGACGCTAACTGACACTTTTTGGGGACCAGCAGGGGGCTGAGAGTGGTATAAATAGGGGTATATTGTTCCCACGGGAATAAAACCTGGCCTGGGGGTGTGGCATCCCTGGTAAATCCACCTGCAGCTGCAAGAATCTTTTTGAGGTCCTGGCTACTGGCACTTTTAGAAAGCTTCCTAAGGATCCAGGAAACAGACAATTGGAGTACAGAAACTGACTGATACTGCAGTCGGCTACACAGTATTCAGAACACAGTGAGTACCGGCCTTCTGGACTTAGAGACTTTCTTTGTCCTCTTTTGGGAGATTTACTTTATTACCAGTACACTCAGGACTATATTCCTGTTGAGGATTTCCTGTTTAGTACCCGTTTGTCTACACTTCTAAGGGTTGCATTACCCTAAATATTAGTTCAGCATTAGTACCCTAGTCTACTACTAGTATGAAGTTCATTGAAGTATCCCTGGGCTCACCCTCACCCTATCCAAGTTCATACCTAAAACTAAAAACCACAAAAAAGACATGCACTGCCTGTTCTCTGTCTCAAGTGATTGGGAAATATTGTGTGCTTGGGTGCACATTCCTCTCATGGAATGGAACCTGGGATCAAACAAGCAGACCCGTTTCAGATCTGTGCTACAGATCAACTTAAAGAAGCCACAACATCTAAGGATTGTTTAACTGCAATATAGTAAATGTATTGTTTTTTGGGGGGCTTAGATAGCTTAGAAGTACTTTAAGGCTGGGTTAACGCAGTTACGAATTGGATGCGGCTTTCCCCCAGATCCAATGCGCATTTCAGGATATTGTGACCGGCTCTCTATTGGGCAGCTCCGGTTTGAATTGCACAGGAGTCCTGTGTGTCTTCTGGTCTGTTTTAGGTCGGAATCCAGCCAAAAATTCTCACTGAAATCGTACCTAACAAAGGTGAACAGGGGTGCACCGGACCCCTGCTGCAAGTCGCTTCATATGGCAGTGTGAACCCAGCCCCAAGGGAATCTCTTGTGAAGAAAAGTACCTGGCATGGAAGATTCAGGCTCGGTTCACATATGAGTCGCATGCGGCTCACAGCAGGGGTCAGGTGTGTGCTGGCTCACCATTTGAGGTCCAATTTCAGACGGAATTTTGAGCTGAAATTGAACCTGAAATGGACCAAAAGAGGCACAGTAGTTTTCTTCAAAATGCACCAGACCTGCTGCGGACATATGTGAACCGGCTCCATAGAGAGCCGCTCAAAATCTCCTGCTATTGCGAATTGGATGCAGTGATCATGCATCCAATTCACAAGGGTGTGAATCCAGTCTCAGAAGGAACCAACCACTCCCAATTTATAGTTTGGATAAATGCCATTCAGCCTATTTAGTTTAACCCTACGAGGGTTGGAATAGTATGTGAGTCATTTTGTCCGAGGCTTCTGGGTCAGGTACTTGGATTTGTGACACATTTCGTTTAGGGGTGCAGAGGGACATTTGGCATCTGTTGGTAGCGCACAGAGACCTGAGCTTCAATGCTTGTTACTACACAACTGTTCAGGAACTCATTAAGGTGATCTATTTAATAATTTTCCAGGTATCCGCATTTCTCAAACAAAGCAGAAAAGCCTCTTCTCTGTTCTTTGTAGGAATTGCTCAAGGTTGCCATTGATACTACTTATAGCCTAACAGTAACATGAAATGAGTCAAAGCTCCAATGCCTCATTTAAGGGAAAGTTTTAGTGACACACGCTCCTGTCCTTTGATACCCAACACTAAGAGGAATATTTTGACATGTCAACTTCCAGACGGAATGCCAGAAAGATTTAACTGCATTCTTACAAGTCAGAATCATCAGAAGACCAAAGTATAGAGGATGTTTGACCTGCAATTCACAGAGTTTTGCAATGTCATCCGTTATTTCCTGGAATATAGGTTAATTACAAATAACAGGAAGGTTTTACAGAAAAAAAATGACATTTTGTTGTGTTACAAGATATACATGAATTTAAAAGGCCACAACACCTTAAATAAATAAAAAAAAAACCTTCACACGTATAGATAGAAAAGTGCCTTTTAGAATTAGTCCCCATAGCATACCTATGCAGCCTTTTTAAAATCAACTTTGCCCTCCCAGCAAGGATTTAGTAGCTCAGCTCCCTCCTCCCAGCAGTGAGACATAAACTTTCCAACAGTGGTGATTACAGGACATATGTTCCAAGTGCCATATTACTGATAATTTAACTTAAAATAATCACACTGCTGTAAGCGTTGGTATTCTTGGCAATGAAATATGATAGAGTCGCTTTAGCAAACACTGGTAGAGATGTATTTAGATATGTCATCAACACAAATTTTTAAATTTTTATGTATGTTATTCTCAATTTAAATACAGAAGAAGGTAAATGGAAAGGGGGAGGGACATGATGGGATGTGGGGTCAACAATAAATGGAGGTTAATGGAGGAAAGGGAGGGAGAGGGGTAAGGTTTGAAAAGAGGGTGGAGGAATACTGAAGGAGATGAGGAATGGGTGGAAAAGCAAGGCAAGGCAAGGTAGGGTTAGGGAGGGTAAATGGGGAAAGCCATCCCTTTGGTGTCTAAACGACAGGTATAGTAAGATGGTCAGATTTGGTAGGACAAGTACTCTGGTTTGGTCATAAATTCGATCCAATAGTACCAGATGCAACTAAATCTCTCCTCTTGATTCTGGTGTGATAGGGTGAGGTCTTCTATGTGCACTAGGATGTAGGAATCCTGAAGGAGATGAGGAAAAGTGACACAGGGTAGGGTTGGGTAGGGAAGAGAGGGAGGGAGCGAGGAGAACAGAGAGAGGGGGACACATGGCTCTGAGAGGTCCATTATGGAAAGCAATAATTTTATTTTCTAAAAGCTGGATGCAGTAAGATGGTGAGATTTGGTAGGACCTGTATGCTGGTTTATTTATACATTCAATCCATTAGTGCCAACTGCACCTAAATCTCTTCACTTGACACCAGAGTGAAGGTCCTCCATGTGGATTAGATCATTGATTAATGTGAACCGTTGGCTTATTGTTTGTGGTGGGGTTTACTTTTAGAGAACTGGAGTACATGCTCTGGACTAAATGGACCAGTAATGATTTTCTGATTTCCAGCTTTCTAATCTCCAACGTGAACACAGAGCGGGTCCTCGGGGAGGGTGAGCAGGGAACCTGATCTGCTGAGAGAGCTTACTTGAATGACTTTAGTGCTTCTGCATCTTCTTGTAGATGAATGGCTCCACAGTGACTGTGGCTACAGAGTTCAGTGAGGTTTTAGTCTGAAGCTCATTTATTGCTTGTTAGGTATATGTAAATACCTAACAAGCATTTTACTGCCTGGTTGTAGTTAATTATAGGTTTTTGTTTCCTTTTACCCATTGTGGACTGCACCATCAGTCTTTGTTGATGTTGCTTTCTTCTTCATGTTAAAAGAAAAATGTAATGGCTTCTTTATAACGTATAAAAGCATAATTTATGTAAACAAATTGTATGTCAAAAAATAAATTAAAAATGTGTATATTACATTACAATGTATTACAGTATATTTATTATACATTGGTAGTGGGTTAGATACAAGCTTTGTAAATCTACTCCTTTCTGTTTATGTCTCTGTTTGAGGCTTGTAAATTGCAAAATTTCAGTAAAAATATGTATATAAGTATATACAATCTTTATTTTACAAATACACATTTAACAAAAGCCTAGGACAGCCTGCCTATTGGGAAGTAACCCTGAGTACAAGGATCCTGAGTCAGTTAGAGGGGTCAATCTTTCTTAAAGAGGATAAAAGGAATGTACCAGTATTGTTGTTCTGTATTTTCTTCATTTAATATATGGTCAGGATTAAAGAATGATATATTTTTTGGTTGTATAAATAATAAATGTTGCATACAAATATTTTAATAAATCATCACTGCCAATAGGTGTAGATATCCTTTGCACATGTTTTCTAGGGGTTCTAGACTCTGTTGTAAAAAGGTAGTTGTTTACAGAACTCAAAAGCTTAAAGCGGAGTTCCACCTAAAAATGGAACTTCCGCTTAACCCACTCCTCGCCCCCTTACATGCCACATTTGGCATGTAATATTTTTGGGGGAGGAGTGGGGGCTTCAGGAGAAGGGGACTTCCTGTCCCACTTCCTCCTTCCGCCGAGGGGCTGGAAAGGCGATTAGCTTAATCGCCTTCTTGCAGCCCCTCCCTGTAGGCGAGCGCCTGTCCAATCGGAGGGCGCCGCTCGCGCATGCGCAGTGGAAGCCGAAAGCTGTCACTGCCGGGTGCCCACACTAGGAATGAGGGGGGCGAGGAGCGAAGCCCCGGCCGGCCGGCGCGTCGCTGGAGCCGTGGAGCAGGTAAGTGTCTGTTTATTAAAAGCCAGCACCTACACTTTTTGTAGCTGCTGACTTTTAATAAACTTAAAAAAAGGCTGGAACTCCCCTTTAAGCGGGAATTTAGGATGTGGTGGTCCACAGAGGTCCAAGGGGTTCAGCTGCAAAAGACTGGTTAAAGACCCACGGGGAAACTGAGGCTTCAATCAGAGACTATGTGGTACATTTCCTAAAGGCAAATAGACAGTTTGCAACTGTAGTCGCTCCAGAACTTAGTAAATGAGGTGAAGCTTCACTTTGTAAAGATCATCTAATTACATGTAAAGAAAATACAAAAGCAGCATTTTTGCTTGCACATGATTGGATGATGGAAGTCAACAGTGCTTCAACTCATTTATTAAACTCTGGAGCAACTGAATTTGCAAAGTACACAGTCCACTTTCCTTTAGCAAATCCACCCCTATAAATGGGTTGAGGATGGGTTAGCATGTAACTGTCCTGAGGGTACCTCGGTTGTCCTTATGAACCTTATTGACAGTAGGATTACGTGCAATTTTTACCCTCAACACAGTAACTTTACACATTTTTCAGAATAAGTAAGTAGCCAATATTTGTGCATTAACCACTTAAGGTTTTGCGATTCGGCACTGCGTCGCTTTAACAGACAATTGCGCTGTCGTGCGACGTGGCTCCCAAACAAAATTGGCGTCCTTTTTTCCCCACAAATAGAGCTTTCTTTTGGTGGTATTTGATCACCTCTGCGGTTTTTATTTTTTGCGCTATAAACAAAAATAGAGCGACAATTTTGAAAAAAATGCAATATTTTTTACTTTTTGCTATAATAAATATCCCCCAAAACATATATAATTTTTTTTTGTTCCTCAGTTTAGGCCGATACGTATTCTTCCTATTTTTGGTAAAAAAAATCGCAATAAGTGTTTATCGATTGGTTTGCGCAAAATTTATAGCGTTTACAAAATAGGGGATAGTTTTATTGCATTTTTATAAAAAAAAAAAATTTTTCCTACTATTGGCGGCGATCAGCGATTTTTTTCGTGACTGCGACATTATGGCGGACACTTCGGACAATTTTGATACATTTTTGGGACCATTGTCATTTTCACAGCAAAAAATGCATTTAAATTGCATTGTTTATTGTGAAAATGACAGTTGTAGTTTGGGAGTTAACCACAGGGGGCGCTGTAGGAGTTAGGGTTCACCTAATGTGTGTTTACAACTGTAGGGGGGTGTGGCTGTAGGACTGACGTCATCGATCGAGTCTCCCTATAAAAGGGATCACTCGATCGATACGATGCCACAGTGAAGCACGGGGAAGCCGTGTTTACATACAGCTCTCCCCATTCTTCAGCTCCGGGGAGCGATCGCGACGGAGTGGCTATAAACGAATAGCCGCGCCGTCATCCCGGATCACTCCCCGAGGTAAGCCGCACGCAGCGGGGGGGGTTTCCGATCGGACCCCCCACCCGCTAGAAGGCAAGGACGTTTATATACGCCCATCTGCCTGTACGTGCCATTCTGTGGACGTAAATAGGCGTGCGGCGGGCGTTAAGTGGTTAAATACTCTTGTATAACAGACCTATAAGAAAGTGTTTAAATTCAATAAATAAAGAAAATTTATAGAAAAATCATACATATTCCGTTTAACATAGCCATACCAGAGGCATTCCTGTGAAGCCTGCAAACCGTATTGAATGTGTGAGTCCCTTAAGTAGCAGGTCAACTTAAAGGGTGACTGAACTTTAAATGGCAAAAATTAACAACGTAAAGAGATTTAGCTGCTCAGTCATCTAGAAGCGCTGCTAATTTCGTTCACCCATGAAACCTCTACTTACCAAGCTGACCAAATGACATATCCAATTTACAGCGAGGCCCGGGCGGGGAATTAGAAGGCAGGCACTGACCTAAAACATTTGGGTCATCAGAAAAAGATTACCCGCAGGCACAGTCTCACTGAACCCGATCATCACACCTACAGTTCAGTGCTTAGGTATGTGGCCATGTTAAACAATTACTTCCACTTCTGTTGAAGGTTGAAGGTCGCCGCATTTGGGAGAAAATGGGAATTAAAGCTGAGGCTTTAAAGGTACAGAACGGCCCCCAGTCTGATGCCCAAACACAGATGTTGCTACATAGAAACATTGACAGATGTACATTCAAGTGCAAGCAAAATGCCCAGGTCAAGCTCCAGATATGGTTTACATTTTTTGTTCCCCTTTGGGTGACTTTTTGGGGTCATTTCATGGCTCAGCTGTAGCTGGTCTTCCTGGTTCCTCTGCATTCTCCATACATTCCTTTTTACAATCCACTAGGGAAGCCACCAATTTTAATTGGTCAAGTATCTCCTAGCAAATCTGCAATAAGAATGTACACAAAATGCATGCTCATGGTGGTACATTTTTGTATGGTGGCATGTTGGTACATACTGTATTTTTGGGATGGTGATATTCTTGACTTGGGGAGGGGGCGAAGCATTACCTACTATAAAAATAAATGTCTTGCAGGGCAGAGTTAGAGGCTGTAATCGACCCATGAAAATCCTGCTGAATCCAGCTGCAATGGATTACTGCAAACGTATGTTAACTATAAACTGAGTGGAATTGCTGAATTAAGCAAAGATAAAATCATCATTAACATTCTTGTTTCTACATGCTGCCTTTTTTTTAAAGCACAATTGAACTTTTAATTAAAATCAGCTAAATACATTTCAGGTGTATCAAAACAAATGATGTTCAGTCTTACAGCTTATTTTATTTATAATGCAGCTCGTAGCTCTGTCATGAGCAATGCTCATGCACTCTGCTGATTGGAGGGCTCTTGGTCTGACCTGTTAGGGGGCTTGGCGGACTGGTGCAGAGAGATTACTGCTTACACACAGAGAACAAGGATCCTATTCTGCAGCATGCTGGCAGTAGACCGGCTCTTCTACTCAGGATTAGGGATGAACATTCCCCTAAGTTCAGTTCAAACAGCATTCGTTGAATTTCAAGAAGTTTGGATGCCGAACCCCTATAGAAATTAATCGGAGCTGCATCTGTCAAATCAAAACTACCCATTTCCTGGGTCATCAAAAAATAGCAAAAGTGGTGGGCACTGCCTGGGAAGATTTTTTATCATTAAGGAATTTTTATTGAAATTTGCATGCCTTGGAAGATTTTAACAAGTGAATTTTTTTTTTTTTTTAAATTCCATTCGGCTGGCAGCAGTGATTTTTTTTAAAGGGCTGACATTTACAAAATGAACATTTTCAGTTGGCTTCTATTAATAAAAATGACACACAGACCCTTCCATATGATTTTTTTCTTGTTCAATTATGTGTAATAAGATTTTCAGTACAGACACGATAAGGGAGAATCCCTAAGATGATTCCTTACATAAAAGAGTGTACAAAGAATTGTTGGGTTCTTCATAGTAAAAGTACATTATTCGATATTTAATGTAGTAGACATCTTGTGCTGTAATACTGATCTTTTTTTTACTCTCCAAAAAAATTTAATTTTCCGGCAATTTAAATTGTATCATCATTATCAAAAAAAATTGCCAAGAGTTACCCCCAAAACTCATTCCAGACCTTTTGAGTCTGGTAAGGATTTTAAGGGGTGTAAGATCTCCCTAAAAGTTTATACCCAACTCTTATGCCGCATACACACGATAATTTTTCAGCATGAAAAAACTTTGTTTTTCAAAAACATCATTTAAAATTATTGTGTGGGGGCTTCACATAATTTTTCAGGTTCTGAAAAAGTACAAAAAAAAAATTCAAACATGCTGCATTTTTTAACATCGTTTTAAACTATGTAGTTTTTCGGGTTGTAAAAAATGATCGTGTGTGGGCTAAAACGACGAAAAAAAAACACGCATGCTCAGAAGCAAGTTATGAGACGGGAGCGCTTGTTCTGGTAAAACTACCGTTCATAATGGAGTAAGCACATTCATCACGCTGTAACAGACAAAAAAAGCGCAAATCGTCTTTTACGAACACAGAATCAGCTAAAGCACAAAGGCGAATGTAACTTCCCCTTTAAAGTGCCGTTGTACGTGTTGTACGTCACCGCGTTTTGCTAGATCATTTTTTGAAAACGATGGTGTGTAGGCAACATCGTTTTAATGATGAAGTTGGGAAAATGTCGTTTTTTAGACATGCTGAAAACGTTTTTTTTTTTCATGCTGAAAAATGATCGTGTGTACGCGGCATCAGGTCCTGTTCACACCTGAGCGACGCTGAAGTGTAGAGTTTATGTGCGCGTTATTGTTGTGCATTTTTGGAGTGGCACCATTCATTTTGAATGGGCCTCCCTCTGCTCCAAATACGTGGCAAAGCTTGTGTACCAGATTTCGGGCACTGAATCAGGAGTGTTTGACGTTGCATGATTTGCCTCTATTTTTGTACATTTTGTTGCACGACAAAAGCGGGAAAATCGTACCACATTTGGGGTGCAATGGCACTGCAAGCATGTTGCACGTTTTGTTATGTTTCTGGAATTGTAGGCAGAATCACACACAATTCCAATATGCTCAGGTGTGAACAGGGCCATAATCCAAGCATGCACCTCTTTCCTGAACCATTCCAGGCCACATGCCCTAAAAATGAAGTGGTGCCTTTTCAGGGGGGGGGGGGAAATACTGTCGTACAAGGGGGCAAATTCTTTTAAGAACAAGGTAAACACATCTTCATCAAATTAACCACTTACCGACCACGCTATGGCTACAGCGCAGCGCAGCCGGACAGTTCTGGGAGGGTGTCATATGTCAGTCATTCGTGGTTACGCCTGCCGCGCCCACTGTGAGATGTAGGTGGCACGCTCTGATTGCTGTGTCAACCAGACACAGCTGATCAAAAAAATCGGGGTGTAGAGCCAATCAGCGATTCTTTACCCTGTGATCAACTGTGTTCAATCACAGCTGATCACGATGTAAACACAAGCCAGTTATCGACATTCCTTTCCTCACGATGACAGAATAAGGAGAGGAGAGCCTATAACCAGATTGCATGAAAGAGACATTGACACTGATAATCAGACAACTGATTATCAGTGTCCTGATTACCAGTGCAGTCCCAACAGTGCCCACCAGTGCTGCCTATCAGTGCTACTAATCAGTGCCCACCGGTGCTACCAATCAGTGCCTCCTCATCTGTATCACCTATCGGTGCTGCCTATCAGTGCCCTTTAGTGCCGCCTATCAGTGCTCTTTAGCGCCACCTAATAGTGCCCATCAGCGCCACCTATCAGTGGCCACCAGTGCCACCTCCTCAGTGCCCACTAATACAGCCTCATCAGTGCACACCAGTGAAGGAGAAATAATACCTGTTTGCAAAATTTTATAATAAGCTGTAAAAAAAAGTTTTTTTTAAATATGTTCAGTTATTTTGCATTTATTTAGCAACAAATAAAATACCCAGTGGTGATAAAATACCACCAAAAGAAAACTCTATTTATGTGAAAAGATGTATACAAATCTCATATGGGTACAGTGTTGCATGACCGTGCAATTGTCGTTCAAAGTGTGAAAGCGCTGAAAGATGAAAATGGACTGGACAGGAAGGGGGTAAAAGTGTTCTGTAGGCAAGTGGTTAAAGAGAAACCGTGATTAACTCTACCAAGGTTCAAGGTTCCTGCCTGCTTTGGGGTGCAGGAACTGGCCAAAAGAGCCTAGGCAGTGTCTTAGTAGCTAGAAAGTTACCAGACCCCTCACATTCACCTGATGAGACCTTCCTGTCTTCCACAGGACTCTGTGCTGCAGTGATTTCTGTGTCTCTTAATGGACTTCAGTTGAATAGGTTAACACTACCTTTCCTCCATCCACCAGGGGGAGCTGACAAGCAGAAGGAACTCAAGTGACTTGATGGTTTGCAGTATTGAATCACGGGGGTTGAAGTTTGGGAATGAAACTTTACTTAGGAAGTTAATAGACCATTGGACTTCAATAACAATAAGGACATGGATGAGCGAGTTTGGGATGGAGGAACTTGACTGGCCTGCACAGAGTCCTAAGTAACCTAGAACACCTTTGGGATGAATTAGAGCAGAGATTGTGAGCCAAGCCTTCTCGTCCACAAGAGCCTGACCTCACAAATGTGCTTCTGGAAGAATGATTAAAGATTCCCATAGACACACTCCTAAACTTTGTGGACAGCCTTCCCAGAAGAGTTGAAGCTGTTATAGCTGCAAAGGGAGGGTCAACTCAATATTGAACCCTATAGACTAATGCCCCGTACACACGATCACTTTTTGTGATGAAAAAAAAAATGACATTTTTAAAAACGTCATTTAAAATGATCGTGTGTGGGCTAAACATCATTTTTTTGTCTTCTGAAAAACGACCAAAAAAAAAATTCGAACATGCTTCAATTTTTTATGTCATTTCGTAAAAAATGATCGCGTGTGGGCAAAAACGACGTTTTAAACCCGCACATGCCCAGAAGCAAGTTATGAGACGGGAGGTAAAACTACCATTCATAATGGAGTAAGCACATTCATCACGCTGTAACAGACAAAAAAGCGCGAATCGTCTTTTACTAACAAGTAACCAGCTAAAAGCAGCCTCAAGGCGAATAGAACTTCCCCTTCAGAGTGCCGTCGCTTTGTTCATCATTTTTCAAAAACGATGGTGTGTGGGCAACATAATTTTTAATGATGAAGTTGGAAAAATTTCATTTTTTTTTTCATGATAAAAAATTACATTTTTTTTCATCACAAAAAGTGATCGTGTGTACGCGGCATAAGACTGGGATGTCATTAAAGCTCACGTGAGTGCAAAGACACGAGTCCCAATACGTTTGACAATATAGTATATACATATATACACATTTATAATTTCTCTGTAGACCTCAGTGATGAACTATTCCAATTTATTGCCAAAACAACAAAACAATGATGTAAGGAACAGAAAAGGGAGTTTATTCTGGAGTGAGTGACACCATTATTGTTCCTGTATCAGCTGGGGCAGGGTGGAGACCCACACTTGTGCTGGGAACCTTTTAAGTCTCTGAAACATATGCGGGTCCAATAGGTGATTTATCCCTTTTTCGTCCAGAATAGAAACATCAATTTTGGGTTGGATAACATGTATAATGTATAGTATTTGCACCTAGCATGAGAACACAGATGCTTTAAGCATTTTATCATCCCTCGCTCCATACTAGCAGGCTGTGATGGCTGGCAGAAAACACTTATCTTATTTCAGATCAGATTGGTTTGTGTGTGGTCTGCGAACTGAGCACAGCTGAATTAAAGCATGCACATTTCATTTTAATCATGACCTGTCACGTCACATTCCTAGTGTTCCCAGAGTGCATAGCAACCCGATCTCTGTGAGGTCATGCTGCTTGACTTTCACTGGAGCAATATGATCTGTGTACAGGCACTTTTGTATCCCTGCAACTCTGTTTGTGTGCGTCTGTGCTGCTTATTTACTTATAATTCTAAACTATATATAGTTGCATAGCTACCAATTATACATTATTTTTACAGACAGCCCAAGGTTTAAAGTATTGGTACATGGAAATATAGCTAGATTTTAAAACTAACGGCACAATAAAATTCAATTTTGAATGCTACATTACATACTTATTATTTAGTTTTTTTGAGGGGACAGCAAATTTACACTGTTATTCAAGCTGTACACTCACTACTTTACATTGTAACAAAGTGTAATTTCTTCAGTGTTGTCACATGAAAATATATAATAAAATATTTACAAAAATGTGAGGGGTGTACTCACTTTTGTGAGATATTGTGTTGTGTATGTGTGTATATATATATATATATATATATATATATATATATATATATATATATATATATATAAAACCATGTTCTAACTTTGGTATATGGCATTTTCTTTTCCTTCTAGAGCAGTGATTCCCTAACTTTTTCTAACAGCCTACACATGCCTGCTATAGATAATACCTAAACTCAATCTACCATTATTATTTTTATACTTTATATATAGCACTCTCTACCATAGTGAGGATTTTTGTGTGGTAGGCAGGTAAATTTAGGCAGATCTATGCTTTAGGCTAGGCTTGCTTGTTTTGATCTGGGGGCAGGGAGTGGTGTTAACACCTGTGCTTTAGTTCTGGGGTGCCTCCCATGCTTCCGGGGAGAATGTTCTGGAAGTGGGGCAGGGCACAGGACTGGAGTTGCAGGGAGCTCATGCGAGGAGCACCGACCAATCTCCATCTGGGATTGGCAGGGGGCAGGCCTCCCAAATAAGCTCAGGTTCAGCCCATTGGAGGGGGGTTGTCAGCCATGAGACATAGAGTGCTAGATAGCAGCAGGGTCCCCATCCCCATCTTGGGGGGTGCGCGGCCCAGCGGAGGAGCTCAGGTAAGCTGGGAAGGAGCCTCATCCTTACACGGTAATGGAGGAGGTGTCCTGGAACAGAGGGGCTGGAGAAGCTATTGGAATGCATGTCCAGTTAAAGTTCTCCATCTTGGACTCGGGGCAGGAGAAGGTCGGTGAGTGTGACACAGTGGATTTCTGGAAGAGGCATGCCAGGGGACCTGGGTGCGAGGCCAGAGGAGAGCCTGTGGGAGCCTGAGATGCGTGCGCCAGAATTTGCAAGTTGGGCTAGCTGGGATCAGTAGTCCACCAACTAATACAAGCTGCTAAATTACTAGGCCACCGGGGAGAGGTGCAGACCTAGTAACTACTACACAGCAAAATTACAGCTAGCAATCTGGGATTATTCAGAGTGATCTCTTTTGTCAAGTGAAGATGATGGGACTGGAAGACTCATGCCGCGTACACACGATCATTTTTCAGCATGTAAAAAAAGTTGTTTTTCAGCATGTCCAAAAAACAACGTTTTCCCAAATTCATCATTAAAACTCCGTTGCCCACACACCATCGTTTTCAAAAAATTATCTAGCAAAGCGCGTTGACGTACAATGCGTACGACGGCACTATAAAGGGGAATTTCCATTCGCCTTTGGGCTGCTTTAGCTGATTCCGTGTTGTTAATATAAAGACGATTTGCGCTTTTCTGTCTGTTACAGCGTGATGAATGTACTTACTCCATTATGAACGGTAGTTTTACCAGAATGAGCGCTCCCGTCTCATAACTTGCATGCGCTGTTTTTTTACGTAGTTTTAGCCCACACACGATCATTTTTTACAACCCGAAAAATGACATTTAAAACAACGTTAAAAAATGCATCATGTTCGAATTTCTTTTTTTTTGTCGTTTTTCAGAACCTGAAAAATGATGTGTAGCCCACACACACGGTCATTTTAAATTACGTTTTTTAAAAACAACGTTTTTTTCATGCTGAAAAATGATTGTGTGTACGCGGCATCATAGTTTACAGTGAGAGAAGTCCTGGGAGCAACAGTCTGCAGGAGTTATGCAGGGGAAGTGACTGTAATTATTAGAGTTCATCAGTTTTTCAAGGCTCTATATATTCTCCCAAGTTCATTAAATATGATGGCAAAGCAATATGGTCTATGGGCATCCCATATTTCCTTCCCCCAACCAAGTTATATCCCCCAATAAATGAAAACAAAACAACGCAAATTGTTCATTTGTCTCTGAAGTGATAGATGGAGGTCTGGCGGCAGCTTGATATGGTGGATGTTAGTAACTAGTAGCAACCATGCGCTACACACATATATATATATATATATATATATATATATATATATATATATATATATATATATATATACACAGGGGTAAAGATGTAGCGCTAAAAAAATGGGTAGTAACAAAAGTCCATATATGAAATTCAATGATGTAAAGATGCCAAAGAGTTCATAACAAGATCCGCTTTTGAAAATCAGTGAGATGAAGAGGGTATAAAGCAGTCACCAACACCCAATAAAACTGAATGCATAGGGTATAAGCATTGAGTAAATCAATCCAATATCCACGGCTCCTCCTAGTCATACTTCAGACCGATACAACGGAAAGAAACTTGCTTGAAATGGCTCATCAGATATGCCTTGCTATGATCCCAGCAAACTTGGCTACACATATACTCCAAGAATGAAGCTCAGTGGTCACATATATGGAGGATGAAAAGAAGAACGCTCATTGTGCAAACATCTAAAAACTAAAACATTTATTGAATGTAAGCTAAGCATAAACACTCACACTATATAAAATGATAAGGAGCAAAAAGGAAAGCGTCCAGCGATTCCTACCAACAAGATGGTCGCTGTAAACTCCGTCTGCTCCAATGCGTCACACAACCCTCAATCCACCCGACGTTTCGTCACCAGCGTGTATCTTCAGGGGCATGGTGTGGACGTATGAAATGCATTCCATGGACAGGAAGTGATCCTCTCAATAGATCAGCACCAACCAGAATATCAAACGTTTGATGTAATCAACTAGAAAGACTCTGGCATAATTACTGACAAAAAATCTTATCCCGGGAATATCAATATATTATCATATATTATACATAAATTGAAAGGTATAGGGCCAGATCCACGTAGATAGGCGTAACTTTAAATGGGCGTAGCGTATCGTAGTTACGCTACGCCGCCGCTACTTCGAGAGGCAAGTGCTGTATTCACAAAGCACTTGCCTCTAAAATATGGTGGCGTAGCGTAAATGTTCCGGCGTAAGCGCGCCTAAATCAAATGAGGAACAGGGGGGGCGTGTTTTATGTAAACTAAGCATTACCCCACGTAAATGACGCTTTTTTTGAATGGCGCATGGGCGCGCATGCTCAGTATCACGTCGAATTTTCAAATTAAATTACTCCCGCTCAATGCCTAGACGACGTGAACGTAATTTACGCAAAGCCCTATTCACAAACGTTTTACGCAAACAACGGAAAATTCTACGCTGGCCCGGCGTCCATACTTAACATTGCGTACGCCTCATAGACCCAGGGGTAACGTTACGCCGAAAAAAGCCTTACGTAAACTACGTAAAAAAATTGCGCCGGCCGGACAGACGTACGTTCTGAGAATTGGCGTATCTAGCTAATTTGCATACTCTACGCGGAAATCAACGGAAGCGCCACCTAGCGGCCAGCGTAAATATGCACCTAAGATCCGACGGCGTACTAAGACGTACGTCAGTCGGATCTAGCCCCCATTCAGGCGTATCTTGTTTTGTGGATACAAAACAAAGATACGCCGGAGCGTATCAATAGATACGCCGACGTAACTTCTTTGTGGATCTGGCCCATAGTGTATATAAATATATATACACACAGAGAAATCTAAAGCATTTGTTTAAAAACATAAATAAGAGAAAAAAAATGTATAGAAGTGACCTGAATCATTATAACTTACCTTTAATTTAGTAGCACTTCTGATCATAGAGGACATATTTTTTTAAAAGTGGCCTAGATCTGCAAAAACCATCAGCTTGTTTGTTAACTTGGACCTGATGTTTAGCTGTAATAAAAGGCAGATGCGTTCCCTCTATTTTAAGAAATATACATGGCACAAAAAAAATGCACATATACATAAAAGAGAAATAAATGTGAAATTCATTGTGACGGAGCACAGCAAATAAAAACAGAACAAATTGGACATTCCAAAATGAAAGTTGTTTCTAATTTTCAATTAATCGCACCGCATGCAAGACTTGTCCATGTGGTTAAATCCCGACTTAGTCTTTTATTGGCACATTTAGAAAGGATTTGCAGGCGGAATTTGTGGATTTATCTGAGCTCTGTGCAACTTTATTTGTCATGCCCTCCCTGAAGACTGGGTGCAGTGCCCTTATAGTTCCTGCTGCAGATAGACTGCACAATGGCTGTTATCCTGAATGCGATAGAGACCAACCCATTCACACTGAAATAGGGAACTGTTAATGGAGTGACGACTATCAGTACACAGAGAATGAATGAAAACATATGAAACAGCGGTGAACATAAAATGTCGAATACAGGAACCAGACTGCTCGATATAAGAAGCTGTTGTATTTTTAATACATTTGTTGCAGATCCAGGATTTTAAAGAGGTTTCATACTTAGAGGAATTCCATCTTTCTGATCATGTTTCATGGTATCCCCAATATTTAAAGTGATTGTAAAGGTTGCTTGTTTTTTATTTATTTTTTTCAAATAACAAACATGTTATACTTACCTGCTCTGTGCAAGGGTTTTGCAACAAGGCTTCTATTTCTTTATTTTTTTCATCACATAGGGGACAATGTGATGTTTTTTGGTGACAGGCTCTCTTTATTAAGACACGCAGGGTCTAAAAGATCCTGCATGTCTCCACTAAATGTTTTGCAATGCAGATTGCATTGCAAAACATTATTTCCCAGAGGCGTCGTTTTCTGGGTCACTGCAAGCAGGGGAAGGGAGTGGATGTATATCCGCTCTTCTCCTTCCCCTCCAGCCGCCGCCACCACCCGCCATGACTGTCCAGAACACTTTCACCTGACAGGCAGGAGACTGTCTGTCAGTTTCACACACAATCCCGGTGGCTGCAGCCACTGGATTTTGTGCAGTACCCCCCGTCAATGTACGGACCAGGCGGCAAAAGGGTTAAAGGGAACAGGTAGCAATTTTGAGTTGACTTGCTAAAGGAGATAAAGTGACGCTAAACTCTGTTTTAGAAAAAAATATTATATTCAGGTATGTATCCTTTACCTAAAAAAGTACCTTTTAGGTAGGGCCAGATCACACCACAATTTATGTGTTCCGGATGCACTTCTGCATGTGTGTTTTTGATGCATTCCCGAGGAAATTTCTCCCCAGCCCCAAGCTTTAGGGGGCCCGTGTTGCCCCCTTGTATGCCTGGATAGGAGGACGACGAGAGCGGCGGGATGTTGGGGAACCGATCCCTCCATGTAGCCGCTGAATGCCTGCTTCTCCTCTTTTCCCTCCTGCAGACATTCAGCGGCTGCAGAAGGGAAATGAAGGGCTTTGGTTCCTCCACATGCCCTTCCCGCCATCACACAATCCCTGTCCTGCTGCCGGGTTTTCTCCTCCCACTTTCCACCAACTGCTGCAGGGGATACTGTCAGGATGGGGAGCAGGGAAGGGGAATGTGTAATTTACCAACCCTCTCCTTGTCTTAATGAATAGAGTGATTGTTTTTTTTTGTATATATTCATTCATAGGTTGGGAATAGAAAACTGTGTTTACTATGCCTCAATTTATGAATTAACTGTAAGCTCTGTACAGAGTTATCCCTGTTCATTCATTCTGTGCAGTTGAGGCTGCAGAGAAAGGGACAGATGGATTTGTCCTCAGTCCCTTTTTCTGTCCCAAAAGTGAGACATCAGATGTCTGTTTAGACCTGATATTTCACCACAACAGGGGTCCTAAAAGATATGTAAAAAATTATAAAAAATTAAATTGTAAAAAAATAAAACAAAATGGTAAAAAAATATATAAAAAAATAAAACGACAAAAAAATAAAACTACTGACGCCAGTGGCAGAGCTGTCAAGGTCGCAATGGTTGCACTTGCGACTAGGCTCTGGCATTCCGCCACCGTAGGGGGACCCAAAAAAGGCAAGAAGGTGGTCCGCTGCAGGACTGTAACAAAGGGTCCCACGATAGGAGTAAAGGGCCCCAGGATCAGTGGGAACGGCCCCAGTCGGGGGCCAGGGGGGCCTCTCATGGTTTCTTGCACCAGGGCCCTGAAAGTTCTAATTACGCCTTTGGACATCCATATAATGAATGAACAGTCTCAACACCTTTAGTAAATCCGCCTCGATGTCTGCGTTAATATTTAGGTAATTTGGTTCTACAAAATGTCATTGATTGAAGTGATACTTTAACAAGCCAGATCTGTATCAATTAAAACTTTATTTAAATGAAACAACTTTCTTTTTTAAACAAACTAGGTTATTTCAGCTGTAATTATATTCTGCAATATTATTATTTCACACTCCGGGCTTTTTCGTTTATAGACAGACCTGGAAAATACTTTGTTGAATCAGATCACTTTGTAAACCTACAAAGACCTGCTACAAACCTGTTGTAACTATATTATTCCTTAGTAGGAGATTTGAATTACATTATTATTTTCAAGTTACTAATAGGGATGAGCTGAACACCCCCCTGTTCGGTTCGCACCAGAACCTGCAAACACACCAAATGTTTGTGTGAACTTTAGAACCCCGTTAAAGTCTATGGGACTCAAATGTTTGAAATCTAAAGTGCTAATTTTAAAGGCTAATATGCAAGTTATTGTCCTTAAAAGTGTTTGGGGACCTGGGTCCTGCACCAGGGGACATGTATCAATGCAAAAAAAAGTTTTAAAAACTGCAGTTTTTTCAGGAGCAGTGAATTTTAATAATGCTTAAAGTGAAACAATAAAAGTGAAATATTCTTTTAAATTTCTTACCTGGGGGGGGTGTAAAGTAAGTATGTGAAATAGCGCATGTTTCCCGTACTTAGAACTGTCTCTGCACAAAGTGTCATTTCTGAAAGAAAAAAAGTAATTTAAACCGGACTCACGGCTATATTGAATTGTCGGCTCTCTGCAATTCAGAGAGAATTCATTCATAAAAAAAAAAAAGCGTGGGGTCCCCCCAAATTCAATTACCAGGCCCTTCAGGTCTGGTATGGATTTTAAGGGGAACTCCACCCCAAATTTAGAAAAAAATGGCATGGAGTTCCCCTAAAAATCCACACCAGACCCCTTATCCGAGCATGTAACCTGGCCAGCCGCAGAAAAGAGGGGGGGACAGAGAGTGCCCCCCCTCTCCTGAACCGTACCAGGCCACATGCCCTCAACATGGAGAGGATGTCCCCATGTTGATGGGGACAAGGGCCTCATTCCCACAACCCTGGCTGGTGGTTGTGGGGGTCTGCGGGCGGGGGTTGCTTATCAGAATCTGGAAGACCCCTTTAACAAAGGGGACCCCCAGATCCTGGCCCCCCCATGTGAATTGGTAATGGGGTACATTGTACACCTACCATTTCACGCAGGAAGTGTAAATACACACACACACCGTGGAAAAAAGTCCTTTATTAAAAATAAAATAAATAAATAAATCCAGCGGTGGTAATCCACTCAGTCCCGGCTCCCCGCTCCAACGTTGTCGGTATCCAGTGACAGGTGATCTCCTCTCCGGTCCAGCGATGAGAAGATCGTCCGGGATCCAGATCTCAGCATCGGAGACAGCCCGGCGAATGACGCTGCTGAAGCTGTGACATTTCTTTTATAGGTGAGGTAGGGCCACCCGTCACGTGACCCCGTCCCCCTCTGACGTGAGGGGGAAGCCTGGACTTCCCCAGTGACATAGCAGAGGGTGCGTCAGAGGGGGACGGGGTCACTTTACGGGGGGCCCCGCCTCACCTATAAAAGAAATGTCACAGCTTCAGCAGCGTGTTCACCGTGCTGTCTCCGGTGGAGACAGGCGGCCGGCGATGCTGCGCTCTGGATCCCGGACGATCTTCTCATCGCTGGACCGGAGAGGAGATCACCCGTTGCTGGATACCGACAACGTTGGAGCGGGGAGCCGGGACCGAGTGCATTACCACCGCTGGATTTTTTTTTATTTTATTTTTTTAATAAAGGACTTTTTTCCACGGTGTGTGTGTGGTTTTTTTTACAACTATTTACACTTCCTTCGTGAAATGGTGGGGGTACAATGTACCCCATTACCAATTCACATGGGGGGGCCAGGATCTGGGGTCCCCTTTTTTAAAGGGGTCTTCCAGATTCTGATAAGCTCCCCGCCCGCAGACCCCCACAACCACCGGCCAGGGTTGTGGGGATGAGGCCCTTATCCCCATCAACATGGGGACATCCTCCCCATGTTGAGGGCATGTGGCCTGGTACGGTTCAGGAGAGGGGGGCTTTTTTGCATTGATACATGTCCCCTGGTGCAGGACCCAGGTCCCCAAACACTTTTTAGGGCAATAACTTGCATATTAGCCTTTAAAATTAGCACTTTAGATTTCTCCCATAGACTTTAACAGGGTGTTCCGCGGCTTTTCGAATTTGCCGCAAGCACCCAAGGCGAACAGGCAATGTTCGAGTCGAACATGAGTTCGACTCAAACTCGAAGCTCGTCCCTAGTTACTAACAGTTTGTTTAATATGGAAAGATATAATACACAAAAGAATGAAAGGATTCCCCAATGTTTTTTTGTTAGCAGCAAGGTAATGATCACAAGGTTTTAGGATAAAAATTATTGTATTTTATTACATTGGTCAAAAGAGGATTTAAGTGTACAAGGAGTTAAAATATGAGCTCTGGTTTGTGACAAAAAACAACAAATTGTCCATCGTTGATGATGATAATGATACACCATGGAGACAGATGTTTGCAAATACATTACACTATTGAATGCACATGAATACCCCAATGCATTTTGAACTCCTACCTTTGTGGTCTTCTTCAGGGGGATTTATTATTCTAGAAAATATGTAAAACAACTTTTTTTTATCTTATATAGATATCATTATTAACATTCAATAAGACAACTTAAAAAAAATGTATAGTGTTTGGGGGTTATAAGTAATTTTCTTGCAAAAAAAAAACTTGTAAACAACAAAGTGCCAGAAAATGCCTGGTAGGCAAGTGGTTAAAAAAATAGGTAAAAAAAGAAAAGTGCTATCCGTTCAGGGGACCATAGGAGGGATGGAGAGAAGGGATCATGTTTTAGAGGGTGGAGGTCTGCTTTAAATGGCTGCTGATATTTAAATTATGTTAACCCATTTAAAGCTGAAGTTTAGGCAAAATAAATAAATCTTCTTTATAGCTTGGGGGGGGGGGGGGCTTAGTCTGATTAGTCGCAGGATTCTCTCCCCCATTCAGAGATTGTGTTAAATGCAATGTGCACTATAATACAACTTGTCCCAATGGAGGAGCAGGAAGGAAAGAGCTTGTTCACATTAGCTTCTCACAAAGGTTATTAACTCCCTCATTGCCAGAAGTTCGGTAGCAGGAAGACAAAAGATTTCTGCAGGATCCAGCTGCCTACACAACATACTGTAAGACATGCTACATTACATGTAAGTTAGGTCACTAAAGCTATTGAGAATTTGTATTCTTTTAGCTAAACTAAAATAGCAAAAAATTGTCGCTACATTCCATAGCCCTCAATTTATTTATCAAGTCACAAATGTGCACACAGTTGCTACACATGCTACACATGCGACTTTAACCTACGGCTTAGGAATAAAATCATATAATTAATTTACATACAACTAAAAACTTGCTATGAAACAATAAATCCTACTTGAAAATATAGTGTACTATACAAATATTCCTCATACTCTCAATGAATAATTTTGTTAATAGGTAGTCTTTAAAATCAGAACACTTGTAAACATAGAGTACCAATTTCCTAGCTTCAATTGACAGTATCTCTTTGAAATTGTTGGTGGTATTGAAAACAATGTATTAACATCAAACATATAACTCACAAATTAATTTGCTGTGTATCTGATCTCCTTAGTGTTTTGACCTGTAGACAGACGTTGTCCCGATCTCCTGATCATGACTGTCCACTGCTATGTCCGTATGTGCATATAATGTCCCCACTCAGTGGTCAACAGAGAAGTTGCTTCTCATGTTAGTGGTCAGTGGAGAAATGCCACATTTGCATCAGCAGTTATTGAAGAAATGTGCCGCTCACTTTTATGGCCAGTGAAGATGTGCCCCCTTACATTATGGTCAGTGGTGGCCATCGGGAAGAAGAATTTGAGTTGTTGAATAATTTTTTAAGTAAGGAATTGAACCAGCCAACTCATCGGTTGACTAATCCTATAACCATGAATATCCACTACTTTTGTCCTACAAAAATTTGAAACCCTGGTCAAGGGGGACTGTTGTTTTGCTCTGAACACATTGGCTTGCTATCTTTACCTCCTATAATAATTGCTTTTAGACTCCTAAACCTTTGGTGTAGAGCGTTTGTTTTTCTTTCTACCTTACTGTATTCATCCAAGGTGCATATGAGAGCATTTTGTTTTAGACATCTGCCTAACCTAGTCATTGGATTCCACAATATGGACTTGTTTTTACACTGGGGAAGAAAACCAACTCTGGGTCAAGTTCTTCCTATCTACACCATTTTTAATTTACTGGGAGTCGTGGTAAAATTGCTCCTTACATTGGTAGTCTGTGAGAATATTTGCCCCATTTTACTAATGGTTAGTGGTAAGGATGGATAAATAAAATAAACATTAAGTAAGTCCAAAGAGTCACACACGTGACATATAAATAAGTGAATATTTGACTGTTCCTCCACCTTGTGAGACCACCACCAATAATCAAGATGTGCCCTTACCAGAGAGTGTTGACCGCCTATTACAAGAGGTTAACATAGGCTTGTGTATCTCGGATACTCCAACTCTGTTATGAGATCCACTTAGCAAAAGCTCCAGGCAGCCAACAGGGGGAGATATTGGGTTTTCTCAATCCAACCGTGACATCAGACAGTGCCTAAAGAAAAGTCCTTGTAGTGAGGAAACCGGTTGGACGAGAGCATCATTTCCTGTCATCTTGATTGGAGGATACACACTTGGAAGTCAATGTGTCCGGCATATGCTGTTTTTACTTATTTTTATGTAAGTGCATTACCTTCATTAAAGCGGAGGTTCACCCGAAAATTTGACTTTGGCTCAAGTAAACTACCAGGCAGAGACAATACCTAATCCATTGTTTTTTTTTTTTTTTTAATGGCGATCCTTACCTTAGTACTGCAGCAGTTTCTCCCCTGTCACTCAATATTCCCCGCGGGAGTGGGCGTTCCTAATCACAGGCTGTGATTGTCGTGCTTCCGACCGGCGCATACTCCGCGTCACGAGTTGCCGAAAGAAGCCGAACGTTGGTGCGGCTCTATAAGGCGCATGCGCACCGACGCTCGGATTCCTTTGGAAACTCGTGACGCGCAGTATGCTCTGGTCAGAAGCACGTCAATCACATCCTGTGATTAGGAACGCCAACTCCCGAGGAAAAGCCGGGGGGTGAAAATAGCCCTATACTGGTATGTACGAAAAAAAAAAAAAAACAGCATACTGTTGGTCTCCTAGGTCGGCTCCATGTATTGTTAGAATTTTTTTTTAGGGTGAACCCCCGCTTTAAATCCTGGTGGGAAAAGGTTTTACACTATTTTGACGTTTGTCTCTTATTTTGGGTACACTGATGTCATGGTTGGATTGAGAAAACTCAATATCTCCCCCATTGGCTGCTTGGAACTTTTTCTAAGTGGATCTCATAACAGAGTTGGAGTATCCCAGATACACAAGCCTATGTTGACCTCCCATAATAGGTCGTCAACACTCTGTGGTAAGAGCACATCCTGATTATTTGTGGTGATCTCACAAAGTGAAGGAAGTTGGTGACACAACACAACAGTCAAATATTCGCTTGTTCATATGTCACGTGTGTGACTCCTTGGACTCACATGATGTTTATTTTATTTAGCGCAATATATTTATTTATTCGTTCTATTTTGTGATAATATCTCACTTGATTGTTGCAGCTGAAATTTGTTACTCATCACAAGCGCAGTTTACCTTTTGTTTTCAACTTAGTGGTAATAATGCCCCTTACATAGGTGGCCAGTGGGTGGAATGGTCCAATTCACTTGAGTTAGTGGTAATAATGCCCCTTACATTGCCAGTGGGAAGAATGTCACCCTTACAGACAACTGAAAAAATCACTGTCAGTTGGGGTGCTCCACTGGCTCTGCCACTTGACCTTGGTCCTGAAACTATGCATGCACTGCAGATGGGAGGTTAATCTGCCAATCTGTCATTGCTCAAGAAACATATAACTTCCTCTTGAGAAAACCAAGGGTTCCATAGAACCTTCGTTGAGAATGATGAGAAAAAGATGATAGACTTCAATAGTCATACCTCTTCCCATCCTGAAAGTGATCCAAAATGTAATGATACAGTATATAGTTAAACAATATAATTTTTTCAGAACACAGCTCAGCAAAATTTGAGGTTGAGGGCTTGTCAAAAACCCATCTGTTTCTCTCACTGCCATGTTATACGTTATCTAAAACTGAGCCCATAGTTTAGCTTTCCTCTTTTTTTCCGATAGATTAGCATGAAGTAATATTTTGTATGGAATTTTATATCTATGCACCCCTTGCCAATAGCGAAGGATTCAGTGAAAGAAAAACATACAAAGAAACATATTACTGCAGTAACATGCTAAATTAAAATGATTCACGAAACCAAAGCGTTCAACTGGCTTGCCAGAATCCTTCTCAAAAGAAATTATACATTCACTGCCTGATCTTCCCTCTCTCTTCACATTTCTGTCTTGCACGTAACACGTCCTGGCTTAACGTCAATTTCCTGCAGTTAAGAGTTTATAAAACTCAATGTTCCTGGGCATCAAGCCATTTGTAATGAAACTTCAATGCTCTCTATTTCTGCTCACATGTCATATGAAGATTCAATATTGTAATGTTTGCTGTCATCACCCTCATCTTCATCAGAATACAATCTAATAGTGCTGTTATTGTATCTAGCATCTGGCTACGAACCGAACGTTGGAATTAGTGATGCTTTAAGGGTTTTAGATGTATCACTTAGAACAGTGTAATAACACTAGGATTATTTTGTCATGAGTGGAAAGAAGAGCCCTCTATGGGACCTGGCTGATAAAAACCAAACTCAATTTTACTAAAGACAACCTTTCCATGAATTTATAATTTCATTTTAGAGCTAACCCCTTCTTTACCCTTATAACGCGTACACACGATCAGAATTTCCAACAACAAAACCGTGGATTTTTTTTTCCGACCGAATGTTGGCTCAAACTTGTGTTGCATACACACGGTCACACAAATGTCTGAAATTCCGAACGTCAAGAACGCAGTCACGTACAACACTACAACGAGCAGAGAAAAATGAAGTTCAATGATTCCAAACATGCGTCAAATTGATTTCTAGCATGCGTAGAATTTTTGTGCGTCGGAATTGCATACAAACGATCAGAATTTCTGACAAGAACTTTTGTTGTCGGAAAAATTGAGAACCAGCTCCCAAACATTTGTTGTCGGAAATTCCGTCAGCAAATGTCCGATGGAGCCTACAGACGGGCAGAATATCCGACCAAGAGCTCACATCGAACATTTGGTGTTGGAAATTCCGATCGTGTGTACGCCCTAACCACTTTGATTGACCACCCTTCTTGGCCATTTTTTGCGATATGACTTTAACTGACAATTGCAATGCTATACCAAAATAAAATGTATGTAATTTTTTTTCCCACAAATAGAACTTTTATATGGTGGTATTTTATCACCACTTCCTTTTTTTTTTGCACTATAAACAAAAAAAATCGTAACTTTTGAAAAAAAACAATCATTTTTTTACTTTCTGCTATAAAACATATCCAGTAAAAAAAAAAGTTAAAAATCAAATTTCTTCATAAATATAGGCCAATATGTATTCTGCAATTGTTATTGTTATTCTGTTTTTGGTATAAAAATGCCAATAAGTGTATATTGATTGGTTTACGTGAATGTCGGCATTTACAAACTATGGTATATATTTATGAATTATTTTTACTTTTTTCACAATAGTAATGGCGGCGATCAAGGACTTATAGCAGGACTGCAATGTTGCGGCCGACAGACACCTAATTGACACTTTTGACACTTTGCAGGAACCAGTGACACTAATAAAGTGTTCAGTGCTAAAAAATATACACTGTCACTGTACTAATTACACAGGCTGGGAAGGCGTTAAACATCTAGGGTGATCAAGGGGTTAACTAGCCAGTGTTTTTGTGTACTGTATGTGCTGCTTTTACTAGGGGAAGAGATGGATTCTAGTTAGGGTTGCCACTTTTTCTTCAAGCCAAACCCGAACACTTTAGCAGCGCACAGTGAGTTTTTTTTTTTCGTTTTAGTATACACTATAGGATTGTAACAGACCTGGGACACCTTTGGGCACTCCAAAGATAATAGTTATAAGGTGCACATAGTGCCCCCTCATCCTTATGTCAAGTCCTGTTCTGAAACACATTCCTGTCTAAAAACGTGTCTTCGTGTCACATGGTCTGAAACCAAGACACATGATTCAAAACCCGGACTGTACGGGTGAATCCCAGACAGGTAGCAACCCTAATTATAGTCCCTTCTTTGCAGAAAAACAGAATCCATCCCTTCTCCTCTGTCAGAACGGCAATCTGCCTTGTTTACAATGAGTGCCTGGCATCCGCAGATCTGCTTCGGCTGTGCAAAAGTGAAGGATCACGTATGTATATGTGATCCTGCGCAGAGCTGCCGCCTTGTAGCATTACAACTGTTATAGGGTGGTCAGCAAGTGGTTAATGCCCTCTCCACAGCAGTCAATAATCACCTTTACTTTCTGCAATTCCAAATAAAATGCTGAGAAAACCACGCTAGTGTAAAATATAAAATAATAATTGAATGAGCTGCAAACACACTAGGAGAAATCACCCTAAGTAACAAAGCGCCTAAATTAATCGTGACGCACTAGAAAAAAAAAAAAAAGATTAATTCTAAATGAATATATAATATGAAACCGCTTCATGAACCAATACATACATATATTTAAAGATTAAATTGAGAAAAAAAAACAATCTAACTCCATTAGACATATAAAAGAGTTGTGCGAAAAAGGCTATGAATGTGACCCAACACAAAATCGTAAAAAAATTTGTTTTACATGCATTTAAATGCGATTACACCTAACGTACACATGCAGTCAAAGAAACGTTTGACAGTGTCCCTTTACTGGACTCTTATACGTTTTATTTTCCTAAATAAAAATATCCCACTCTTCACAATGACTCCTTATTCATGTCAGTTTTTCAGGAGCAAAATTAGAACCAAAATACCTGATGAGAACCTTGAGAATTTATTGAGAATTGCAACTACATCCATCAAACCAGATATTGAAGTGTTAGTTTATCAAAAACAGTGTCAAATATTGCACTAGTTTTATGTCGCCCTCTTTTAAAATATATATAAAAAAAAAGTTTTATTACCGTACTCAAATCGGTACATTATCTATATCAGTGATTTTTAAAATGTGATAATCTTTTCAGCTCTCCCTATTATTAGTGTATTTTATGTGTGGTCCAAGACAATTAATCTTCTTTCAATGTGGCCCAGGAAGGTCAAAAGGCTGGACACTCCTGTTCTAGATTGAAGTGGTATTGCAGCAGAGCTTCTTTGAAATTTTGAATACTTATAAAGTTAAGTAATGTTGAACCACTGGCGATCCCCTAAGGGTGATCCTCTCAAAACTTCAGGACAAGAGGTTGATTAAGGAGTAGGGACCCACATTAGCTTACCATTGTTGATTCAATGGTTATCTATAAGTAGCCATAGCCATAGATGCATGGTGTGAGTGGTCCAGACCTCTTATGGTTTTAAAAATGAAAACACTGCCATTTTTCAATATGGTAAAGGGTTGTGGATGTCTATAAGATTTTGTATTATTTGTATCCTAGTTTTCAATATTGATATATATTAATCTTTGGACTCTTTATACCAGGGATATGCAATTAGCGGACCGCCAGCTGTTGCAGAACTACAAGTCCCATGAGGCAGAGCAAGACTCAGACAGCCACAAGAATGACACCTAGAGGCAGAGGCATGATGGGACTTGTAGTTTTGCAACAGCTGGAGGTCCACTAATTGCATATCCCTGCTTTATACCATGATTGACCCTTTTCTGGACATCCTGTGTTGTGACATCTGTTGGTCACCATAGACTCATGCCCCGTACACACGATCGTTTTTTAAAAACGTCATTTAAAATTATCGTGTGTGGGCTTCACATCGTTTTTCGGCTTCTGAAAAACGACAAAAAAAAATTCGAACATGCTGAATTTTTTCATGTCGTTTTTTAAAATGTCGTTTTTCGTGTTGTTAAAAATGATCGTGTGTGAGCAAAAACGATGTTTTAAACCCGCGCATGCCCAGAAGCAAGTTATGAGACGGGAGCGCTCGTTCTGGTAAAACTACCATTCATAATGGAGTAAGCACATTCATCACGCTGTAACAGACAAAAAAGCGCAAATCGTCTTTTACTAACAAGGAATCAGCTAAAAGCAGCCCAAAGGCGAATAGAACTTCCCCTTTAGAGTGCCGTCGTACGTGTTGTACGGCAACGCGCTTTGCTAGATCATTTTTCAAAAACGATGGTGTGTGGGGCAACATCGTTTTTAATGATGAAGTTGAAAAAACGTCGTTTTTTGGACATGCTGAAAAACTACGGGTTTTTTTCATGCCGAAAAACGATTGTGTGTACGCGGCATTATTGTTCTTTTAAAGTTCAGGGACCACATCCTAATGTGTATGATGGGAAAAAAATTGTTAAGGAAGCGTTCTTCCTGTGTCTGCTTTTATATTCAGTATGCGAATCTACACTGCTACTAGAGATTGTAAGGCCTGGAAAAATTGTGAAGACATATTTTTTTACAGGTTTTTTTCAAAGCAATTTTTTGTGTTTTTCTGGAAAAAATAGGAAAAAAAATTGGAATATTCCTTTTATAGTGATAAGTAATATTATATATGACATGGCATTCAAACTTTATAACATGAACACCTTAATTAAAGATTTCTGAGACTTTAAGTCTTAAATTATTGCAAGTTCCCTCAGTTGAAGACAAGCATGTAAGACTGTACTTCTCAATGCAGTTCTCAGACAAGAGAAATATGCATTTCTGCCACTAGGACGTACTGCAGGAGAAAGGCACCAATTCAGTTTGCTTGTGGGCTCCATCTTGTACCTCCTACACTTGGGTGATTGTTGGGATTCAGTAGATCATAGTTTCTGACCTCTCAGGCTTTAAGAGACAGGTAAGAAGGTACATTTGTCTGACACATTAGTTTACCTTTTATAAGCTTGAAATGATTCCTATTATTGTTCCCCACCATCACAGCATAGTGTTTCCCTATAGTCTGGTCAGTACATTGTTTGTTCTTTTCCTTCTCTCAGTAAAAGGGTGAGACCAACATCTAGAGTTTGGAAAACTTTCCTCAGTGCAATTTCTGCTCGGAACAAAGCTGCAATTTGCAAATAATGTGAGAAGAAATATTCTTTTCCAAATGCTACATGGATGACAAAACACATCCTGGCATGCCAGAGGTACCTACTAAAGACATTAAAAAATACTTTATGGAATGAAATGATGAGGACCAGAATGAATGTACGGGAAGCTTTCCCCTCCAGTTATCATTCTGCTTTGGATCATCACAAAGTGTTTTTTTCACCAGGAGCTCTTTCAAGTAAGGACCTTATACAAACCACGGCCTCCCAAAAATACACAATCCCTTCATTTATGGAGAAAATGACACCTGAAAATCAGGAGAACATTGCAATTTATGATTCTGGATTGGCATTATCAATAACTGAAAATGCATATTGATAGGAAGCTTATAGGTTATTATGAGGAAAAGGGAGGTAGGTACCTGTTCTAATGTATAGTTAAAATGTTCTTAACCTATACAGTCCTTGTTATTCAATTTGTAATAATAAATAGAATTTTAAAAATCAAGATTAGTTTATTTACTGAATAAACTGGACTTTTATTTCAAGCATAATACTTTTATATACACCGCAATTCACCTTCACAGTGATACAAAATGACTTCACACAAATTTTTTTTTTTTTTAATTTTTCCAAAATTTCCATTTTTATTCCAGAAAAAATAACTTTTTTTTTTTTTCACGGCTTAAATTTTTGCTGGAAATGTTACATCTATCTGCTGCATGATGGTGCCACTTCTTCCTCCAGTGGCTCAGTGTGATTATTATTGAGAAAGAGGAAGGGAGGATTGTTGGGCATTGTAGCCACCCACAGTCTTTGCTACACTGTAGAATAGAGGTAATGTCAGTCAGTAGATTTTAGAAACAAAAAAAATTTCTGGCCAAATATATACTGTAGATAACTGAAAGTAGCTTAAAGTGGTTGTAAACCCTTTACAACCACTTTAACCCACAGGTAAGCCTAGATTAAGGCTTACCTGTAGGTGCTTGAAATATCTCCTAAACCTCCTCGGCTTAGGAGATATTTACTATAATCACGGGTGCCGCTGTCTATGGTGCATGCGGCGCAGGCGCACTGTAGTGTGCCGTTCCTCATTGAGGCCGTACCGTCACTGCCGGCTCCCGGAGCCGCGATACGTGGAAGTAACCCCCAGGCAAGAAGTCGGCTGCCCGGGCGTTGGAAGAGGATGGCTGCGGGGGGTTTCGATCGGAGGTGAGTATTACATATTGAGCTAGTATGCCAATCATATTAGCTCATTATGCCTTTGTCTTGCAGGTGGTGTTTTTTTGGGAGTTTACTTCCTCTATACATATATATATATATATATATATATATATATATATATATATATATATATATATATTTATATATATATTTTTTTTTTTATTATTATTATTATTATTTTTTTTATCTAGGTTTGATATCTGCACACTTTAAAAATAATCTTACAAGGGATATTCCTTTAAATAGCTTAATAATGTTCTGGGAAAGCATGACTTTCCAACATCTTTTCCAAGTCCCACCATGTGAGACCTCATTATAAAGGTGATTTGGAGTTAACAATTCCTGCCT